>NC_043962.1:19102610-19815110 GCF_902148855.1 Sphaeramia orbicularis
GACTTAAAAAGAACCAGATGAAACACTTGGTTCACACCGGATGTGAAACTATGGAAAAACAATCATTTTCATTTTTCCATACTTTTTTTTTTTTTAACCTTTATTTAACCAGAAAAAATCCCATTGAGATTCAAGGGAATCCTGGCCAAGATACTGACGTGGATCTTCCCGTCAAAATTTTAACCCTAATCAATAATTTCTAGGTTCTATGTAAACTTAGAGTCAGTTTAAACTAAGTCTTACAAAATACTATGAACTCACATGTAGAGTCAAGGAAGAGTTGAGGCAGCCAGTCTTCAGAGCCAAACAGGTGTTTATTCATAGAACACAAATGAAACACGTTGAGAGGAACCCCGGGGCTAACTCTGAGGAATATCCTCACATCTCCAGCTTTTATACCATTTGGGCTTGGTGGTATCTCCGCCCCAAGCACTTCCCCTTATTTTGTAACTTTTAGGTGTTTTCCACTGTTAAGTTCTATTATCGGTTTTTATCAGTGTCCAGGTGTTCGTTCCCTGTCTAAACAAGAGTAGCAGCTGGGCGGCTCCACCCAGATCCTCGAGGTTTCGCCGTCTCAGCCATCATTCTGTTTTTATTTTACTGCCTGGATACATAGATACAGAGTTATATAGGTTACATGTTCAAGTACACGTGGCTTTTAAACATACATTAATGTACCATTTATGTAGTTCAACCTTCCACCTATGTACTGTCTCTTATCTGTCCCCATCTGGTGTTTTTCCCCTTATCATTGGTATCTCCCTAGCCTTCCAACTTTACCCAGGGAGACTAGGTACTTTTCCTCAGAGTCAGCATGATGATTAAACAGTTTAGATCTCGACATTTAGACTCAACAATAAACAGCAGCAAATACATACAAACTTAAGACATTATACAGTTAAAACTCAAGCATAAGACAAATAAAAGGCATATTATGAAAAACAAGTCAACCTCCAGAAATTTCAAACTGGATTTAAAAGCACTCAGTGAAATTATTTCTGTAAGTTTTCAGTCTTTCTGCAATGTATTCCACGCATAAGGTGCAGAGTAGACAAAATCTCTTTTCCCTAATTCAGTTTGTGTAAATAGAATGTAAAAATAATTAAATACATGTAAAACAGAGGTCCAAAATACTGCTCAGGGCCTATGAGTGTTAACTGCTGCTGCTTATCTTGGCAAAGATTCTCTTTTTAATGTTTTTTCTCTTTGTTCTCAGTGAGTCTGATTAAATATGAGTTAGACAAAAAAAAAAAAAATGTTAATGAGTTTCTTGTTGAATGTACCTTATGGAAAGAATCATCATGCTACATTTATGGGAACAGATGAAAAGTTAAAGTGAAGACATATGGGACTAGTGTGGGAACTTCTACTTCCTCCGGCTTGAAGAATGATGATCCCTGTACACCATGTCTAAGGCAGGGGTGTCAAACTCATTTTAGTTCATGGGCCACATACAGCCTAATCTGATCTAAAGTGGGCCAGACCAGAGAAAAAATAACATAATAACCTATAAATAATGACAACTCCAAATTTTTGTCTTTGTTTTAGTGCAAAAAACCCCATTAAATTATGAAAATACTTACTTTTATAAATTATCCAAAAAAAAAAAAAAGAAAAAAGAAAAAACTGCAATTTAAATTAAAAAACATAGAAAATTTAGTGCAATTTTAATAATATTATTCCTCAACTTATCATTTCTACATGTGCGTTATGGATCAGATCTACAAAGACACTAAACACTGAGGAACAGGCAGAGAAACTTAAAATTGTGCTTAATTTTCCTTAGACATTTCAGGTTGTTCATATTTGTTCAGGTTATTCACATTTTATTGTTACAGGATAGTTTGGAAATGCAAATTTTCATAATTTAATTTTATTTTTTGCACTAAAACAAAGGGAAAAATTTAAGTTGTTAATTCTTGATTGTTTTTGGCTTAATTCAAGATTTTTTTTTTTACTTAATTGAAGATTTTTTTTTGCTTAATTCAAGATTTTTTTTACTTACTTGAAGGTTTTTTTTTTGGCTTAATTCAAGATTTTTTTTTTTTACTTAATTGAAGATTCTTTTTGGATTAATTCAAGATTTTTTTTTAACTTGATTGAATTTTTTTTGTTTTGTTTTTTGGCTTAATTCAAGATTTTTTGCTAAATTTGGGAATTTTTTGCCTTAATTGAAGATTTTTTTACTTAATTGAAGATTTTTTTTTTTTTTTTTTTTGCTTAATTGAAGATTTTTTTACTTAATTGAAGATTTTTTTTTTTTTTTTGGCTTAATTTAAGATTTTTTTTACTTAACTGAAGATTTTTTTTGTGGCTTAATTCAAGATTTTTTCCTTAATTCAAGCAATTTTTTTTTTTTTTTCCCGCTTAATTCAATTCAAGACTGTGGAATTTTTGCACTTGGCAAAAATATCCCAGGGGCCAAACTGGACCCTTTGGCAGGCTACATTTGGCCCCTGGGCCGCATGTTTGACACCCCTGGTCTGAGGGGTAAAAGAAGTTATCATTTTACATACAGTACACACACTGAATTGTCCTTTTTTTTTTTAGGTAAAATCATGCCTGAGACCTACAGTACAGGCCCAAATCTAAAAAGCTGAAACCAATTTCCCCTGGTGAGTTCCATAATTACACTCCTAACATCTTCCGAACTTTCTTGTCACAACACAACTGAACCCATCCCTCTCTGTTGTCATCTCTCTGTGTGTTGTCTGCCCACAAACCGCCATGCTGAGAGTTCTGCTTTAACCTTGAACTACCTGGGAATCTTCCCCGCCACGCGCCGTCTAGTTTCTCTTTCAGTGCAAACAATCCTTTCAGATCGAGAAGCACACCCAGCAATGACCCACTCTCCAAAAGCTCTCCTGGGACTTTAAACGTGGTCGCCTGCTGGTGATTCAAGCCGGTTGACAGAGCGGTGGGGGGTAGTGACACTGGGAGTATTTAGAGAGATGAGTCTGCTGCCTGCATGTGCACTTCATCTTATGCTTCCCCCTCCCCTTATCTTCTGTAAGTGTTATCCACCGGGGAGCCCTGCTGCCTCCTCCTGCTTCACATCTTACAACTGCCTTTGAAAAGCAAGTCTTTGCAGGGGAAACGGCCTATTTTGTTCTGTTTTGTTGCGACGTTTTTATGAGTGTGCAACTCTCAGGGGAGTAGCAGCTTAAGCTTTGTGTATTGTGCCAAAACTTTCTAATAGAAGTGGGTTTTTGCATCACAGATGAGAACTAAAGCCACTCTCTCCATCTCTGTTTCTCGCTGTCTATAATTCTCGTACTACTCTTTCTCTCCCTGTCATTATCTACCCTGAAGTGTGTGTTTGGTCTCATTTCTCTCCATTTCTGTGTGAGTAGTGTGAGTGGCTTTACTCAAACAGCGCCTCTGGGATTCTTCTTCCATCTGACGACTTTTAACATTGTCTAGTCACCATCTATAAATGGACTGAGGCCATAATAGTCTCAATTAAAAACATGAAGGACTGCACTTTTGCAAAAAAAAAAAAAAAAGAAAAAAGAAAAAGATCATTTTTGTGATGATCTGCAAAACTGTAGACAAGAAGCAAAGCCAATTCCCACGCCAGTACAAAGAACCTAATTAAATCGATAATGTGTCTTATCGCTGATCCTTTCTTCTTTCATTTGTTCTCTTTCTTATAGAGAAGGGCATGAATGGGAAGTACTACTGTCAGTCTACTTCAAACTGTTTTCTTTGGAAGCTGCTGAGGGGCACAGTTCTCAATGAGCTGTCATGTGACATGATTTAATGAGATTTACATTGCGTACATAATAATGCTGCCATCTGCAGTGTTAAGTTAGCCTAGTTATGCATATATAGCAGCAGCACCAGCCTAAACAAACACAAATGTAGCCTTGCAACCGTCCACTTGAGAACGTCAGTCATTTTCTCCTTTCAATCCCCTCTCTAAGAAGACAATAATCTATTCCAGGAAACTGTTCTCAAAGACTCTATTTGATTCTTTATATGTGTTGCCTCGTGTATCAAACAAAGCAAACCATGTGCAGCTGAGACTCATAATATAGAATAATCACCAACATTCATGAAAATATAACTAAAAAACACTTCACAGAGGTGTTTTCAAGCCTTCCAGTGCTTCTATTCAGTGAAGCATAACCTAACACATTTTCACAATCTCAGTAATTTGGTCGATTTTGTTCTGACTTTACTCGGCGAGAGCTACAAGTTGTTTCAAGTCCAAAAAAAAAAAAAGAAAAATAGAAGGAACAAAATACACAAAGAAAATCAGTGAACATCAGAGGGAATTGTCTCTGGTTGCTGTGTGAACCTTTGTCAACAAAATCATAAGCGAGAGAAAACACAATACGATGTGAATCACTCTCCCTTTCGTCGTTCTCCTTGATGTGAAATAAACAGAATCACCTCTCAGTATTAATTGGGATATTTGCATAACTATAGAAATTAATAGCCACATATATGAGAATAGTTAAAGAGATACCATTGTGATTTTTTTTTTTTTTATCCATTTCCGTTGACAGTGGAGCATGACTTTTTGTTTACACCATCAGTCCTGTGGCAATGCTTTACAACTTCCAACTCAACCATATCGTGTGATTACTTTACAGTTCCCCAAATCAAACGCAGACATAATTAAAAGGAGGCAAATCAATTCAGCACAGCTCATTGTTTTGATCTGCGGTAATCAAAGGGAGTAAGCTCTTTAAATAAATTATGCTTTTCACATTTCCTGGCAAGTATTTCTGCCGGCACCCCACTGTGCATATTTGTCAAGTGAGCCAAACATGTTCATAGACCAACTGAAGCTGTTTCCTGAACCCAAAAGGGAAATCCTCCTGTTTTTTTTTTTGTTTATGATGAATGCAGAATGAGTTTTTGAGTGATTTGCAGTGTTTTTATGTATTTATGTAGCATTTCTCTGTGTCATCAGCATAAGGTGTCTAAATGTATTATTTCAGTTGCTGCCTGCTTGGTGTAAAGTCAGCGGAAAACTGGCAGGTGGTCACACTGTGATGATGCTGCGATACCTGTGACGCATTTTCATCTATCACCCGATATCGTTGCTGGACAAACAGGGATTAAGTGTGCATCAATCTTCTCTTGTGACTCATTGAAAGATAAAAAATGCACACTATTACTTGTCGTTTCTTCCCACCCCTTTTCGGGCATGAAAATGGAACTATTGTGCTGCTCCTCTGTCTAAGATTGTTATGGTTGTTGATATTTGTATAACTATGCATGTTTTCATTTCAATTTCATTGCATGTTTGGAATAAATCACTAAATCAAATCAAAATGTTTGACTCTGAAATCACATGAAGTATCTACGAAAAAAAAAAAAAAAAAATAGTTGCAATCTGAGATGACTGACAGGGAAAGAGAATACACCACCACTTAAATAATTCCAATTTATCACCGGTTGCATGAGTGAAATGCATCTGCAGACACGCATTGTATTTTGCATATATATGAAATCATTAAAGAACACTGGAATCTTATTTACTTGGACTCAAATAGAGCATTGATTTTCTGCTTATAAACTCGACATGATTAACATAATTAATCCTTGTAATTGGTAGCAAATAACACTCACCGTTCCTTTAGCTGCTGAACTTCATCACATTTAGGTGTCAAAGGTTGAGTCAATATAGGCATAGATTTCAGAGGGTGGAGTGAGGAATCAATATTTAGAGCACACGTCTTTGTTCCCCAGTAACACTCATACTTTTTAGTCAGGAGTAAATTTCTTTCTTTATTCAAGGATCCCCATTAGTCTCTGCCAAAGTAGAGATTATTCTTCCTGGGGTCCATTCCCAATATTAAAGTATTACAGTTTTTACATGTACATAGAACATAGACAGAAAAAAAACAAAAAAAAGACAATTGCATGTAGTTGAGTTTTATTTACAAGTCGACATGGCCTAAATTGAAGAAGACATGGCAGTTTATGTAGTTTTGTGCAGTTTTATCAATGACACAAATCAGCTCTGCAGACAGTACAATTCATTTTATTGATTTTCCATTTTAATGAACATACAGTCATAAACACAACAATATAACACTCCGAACAAACAAAGAAAACCTTCTAACCCCTCTCCTCCCACCCTAAATAAGATCGACGGTGAATAAAATAAAATATTGATAATAATATCAGTATGTGCATTACATATTGAGCATACACACATTTCAGTGAACATTAATATGCATACAGACACATATATCCAGTGCATCATAAGTCCATAATTCGGTCATCCTCTTCATTTCTATTCCTATTTCACAATACTAATAGTCTAGCCACGGAACAAGTAATAAGCTATTTCAAGGTCATAAAATAGAAATATTATAAATACATATAAATATTTTAAACTTTATACTTACATTTTTATACTTTTATGAACATTTTTTTTTCTGCCTGCCTTTCTTTTGCACTGGTGTGTTGCATATTGCTGCTGTAAACTGTTAAATATCCCCATGGTGGGATCAATAAAGTCTCATCTCATCTCACGTCATCTAGGTGGTTGCAACAATCCTTGTCTAGTTCTGGGCATTTCACATATAGGTTATTCATGAAGGTTAGGAAAGAAGACCACATCTTGTAAAAGTCCTCAATTTTTCCTCTTGCCATGTAAGTAAGTTTTTCCAGTGCCAAATTAGATGACAGAACTCTTCAATCAGTACAACTACACACATACATACAAACAGATGTTGAACAACCCTATGAGATCAATACAGCCTAATCCACAAGATTATTGCACCTGTTCCAACAATATATAAAATAAATTATGATTACACTAAAAACAACTGAGCTATAACTTAATCAACAACAACTGTGTAAAATCAATGGAAAAATAAAATAAACTATGACTAAACTGAAAGACAACTGAGCTAAAACCTTATCAGAAATAAGTGTATAACATTGCATAAAATGAATAAAAAAAAACAACCCTACAAACAGAATAAAATGACCAACAATACTAAAAACAAGCATTTCAGAATTTCAGTTTATGTTTTAGGTGTCAAGCTGTAGATGTACACACAGTCAGGTCCATATGTTTTTGGACAGTGTCATTTCTCTTAAGTACGCCACCACAGTGAACTTCAAAATCTGACTGAAATGTGGACTTTCAGTTTTAATTCAAGGAGTTTAATAAAAAAAATATTGCATTAACAGTTAAGGATTCACAAATACTTTAACCATAGTCCATCTGTTTTCACTTTGCCCCTCCACTGCGGTGGTGTACAGAGGCTAAATTACAAAATGTGTGTTTGTCATGGTAATAATATTCTTATCTTATGATTAAAAGAAATAATAATTCATGGAAAGACTTGATTAAAAAGATCAGTCATGATTTTTCATATGCTGAGATGACAGTTTATTAGGAAGTGATAGAAGGGGATAATAGTTCATTTGTCCTCAGTTAAAAATGTTAAAATGAGGATTGGTCAACCGTTCTGTGTTTGCTTTTGCCTTGTAGGTATGGAAACAACAACAGAAGCAGTTACAGATAAAACAGTTTTATTTTATATTACTTTTTGTTTAAAACCTTTTACTTTCCTGTTATGAAAATGCACTTGCATAAGTTATGTTTGAAACTTCAATTATATTTTTATTTTTTTTATTTTTTTTGGTCTGTGGCAGATGTGCTGCACAGCAATTGACTGTTGACACCTTTTTCCGTGTTGTGAGAGAAGCTGGTGGATAAAAAAAATATACACTGAATGGAGGCTAACATATCGTGCTCATGTAGTTTTTCACTTTTCTTTATCATTTTCCCCATTATCAGGGCGAAACATGTTGTTGTCTAAATATACTGTATATGGACTGGACAGTAAATGAACATTTCCATCCTAAAGTAATCCAGTTAATTATTAATTATGTCAATTACAAGATTAACATTTTTGGTCCTAATTCTGGACCCATGACTTTAAATGAATACACTGAATAATTTTGTATTCAGACACATTCTTTTTTAAACTCCTATTCATACACATCAAAATCACCTTTGACCAGATGCAATGATAAACTGAATCCCAGTTACACCTTATCTATGAAAAATAACTCACATTTCCACGGTCATTTCTTGAGAAGAGATTAAAAAAAAAAAGATTATTCCAACTTTAGGGCCAGCAGTATACATACATGTGGCAGCATTGTGACAAAAAGTACAGGTCTTACATGTTTGTAAAAGCTCAGTTTTTGCAAAAATGTGGGTTGTATGACAAAGAATAAATTCTAGCTAGAGAGTAAAGATGTGGGAGTCGACAGAAACCAGTGTTATTTGCTCAAAGTCAACATGCACAGACCGTAAACTTTGTGCCACAGTGGGAACATATGTAGCGGTCATTGAGGTTACATCTCCATTATCATAATGATAGTAATGGAGCAGAACTCAGATGCAGACATTAAGTTTAAGCCTCTAGGTTATTATTCACCCACAAGAAACAGCTGTGTTATAGACCTGCTTTGACAAACTACATGAGCTTGAATTAAGCACGAAGGACATTATGGAGAGGGAAACGATGAGTGTGTCTGAATTAACTGCAGTGAACACTTATTTAATCAAAATGTATAGGTCTTGCATCTGGCTGATTTGATGTATCCTGCAGAAAACAATCCAACTCCATCTTTAACCCATAAAGACCCAGTGCCAATTTTGTGGCAGTTTCCAAATGAATTTTTCTCTCTATTTAACCTTTCTAAAGTGATTTATCACAATTTATCATAATATTATCCTCTCCATTTTAAAAATTTTCAATGAAAATCGGGTATTTTCCTGTATTTATTTTACTAATCATGTACTTTAATCATCATGCTGAAATTAATGAATTAATTGCACTATTTTGTACATTACACTGTATACACTGGCACTGAAGGGATGTGTGCATGATGTATTGCTGTGTGATAAAGAAGGAGATGGATGTGTGAGGGAATGAATGCATGGATGTTGATATGTGAGTGATGCATATTTTGTTTTTGTTATATATTTTATATTTTATAGTTATTATTACTATTACTATTTATGAGTCCGTATCCTGATAGTGCACCTAAATTTCATTGTACATTTTGTATAATGACAATAAAGTATCTTAATCTTAATTACATTTTAGGGTTACCATACCAAAAACAGAGAAAACTTGAGAAGAAGTGACTTTTTCAGTAAAATCAAAACTGAACATAAATGCAAGGGCTGGATAATACATGTTTTGCACCTTTCTAATTTGAAATTGTAGTATACATATATATATATATATATATATATATATATATATATATATATATATATATATATATATATATATATATAATTTTTTTTTTTTTTTTTTTATATCATTTATTTTATTTTATGGTGGCTACAGTTTTGTGTGCTATTGAAATGTCAATATGCAGTCATTTCTGGCAATTGGGGTGCATGGTGTTATAATAAACAGTTTGATCAGAAAACCAGAATTTCAATGTGTAATTTGTTCTGACTCAGAAATAAGTTAGGCCTATCAAAAAAATTAAGGTAAAAATTTGCATGGATATGTTTGAGTAGAATAAAAGTAAAAGAATAAGTTAGTATAACTAAATGGAGTAGTTTTAAATTAAGTTGGTTTGACTTAATTAAGCTTGTAGAATACAAAGCAAATCATGTTGTTTGTGCTAAAGTAATAGTTTGCCTAATTAGAGAAGTCTTGTGGCATTTATGCAATTATGGCCAAGCTGAAATTGTCAGGGCCCAGACTTTACGGTGAGAAAGAAAGAAGCACAATAAGCCAGTAGGTTTAAAAGAATTTATTACAGAATGATGTTTCAAATTGAAATGAACAACCAGTAATAATCAGCAATGATCAACAAACAGATTCAGAGACAAATTCTCGCTGTTTGGCCAAACATGGTGCAGTCTGCTAAACTGGACACTGACAACTGAAAGTCAGAGAGCATTTACACTGTGTCAGTCACATATGCATGTTTACCTAAGTTCCATAACATGTCCCTACAGTATCTGCTTTTTGGCTAGACTTTATTGATTTGCTCAGTATCTTCAGAATAATAAGTACAAAGTCTAAAAGGGTCAGACAAAATGAATAATCAATAATTCGTTTTCCTTCTACAGAAATAACTTAAAAAGATGCATGCAAATTGTTACCTCAGGTTTTTTTTTTACATTGAGCCAGCATATCATTTCTTAGAGTGTAAAAACAAGTGTCTCCATCCACTGTCACTGATCCAACTCCATGAGTTTTACCTGTGAATCAGTTTTTCTGAAGATGACAGTGTTTCCACATTCGCTACAGAGCCTCTGAACCTCCACATGGGTCATATCTGATGACCATGAAAAGATGATAATCTGCATTTTACACCAGGAAAAAGGATAGGATTAGTGGATCAACAGGTATTAAGTATTTCAGATCAGTAGATGCTTTTGGTCACTGGTGTATATTTGGGTCTTCATGGGTTAAGAGTACAGAAGTACAAATCTCAGGTACTTGCATATGATGTACATTATAGATCATTTTATACTTTTACACTGTTTTGAGAGCTTTGACTTGTTTCAGGCAACACAAAACAGTGTTATAGTAATTGAAACATGCATCACACCGAAAAACATTCAGAGAAGCACCAATTAAATGGAGATATTAACTGGATATTACATCTCTAATGATGTGTTTTATCATGGTTTAATTTCACCCTCATCTGTGCACACT
The DNA here is from genome assembly GCF_902148855.1 of Sphaeramia orbicularis. Lineage (NCBI taxonomy): Eukaryota > Metazoa > Chordata > Actinopteri > Kurtiformes > Apogonidae > Sphaeramia > Sphaeramia orbicularis. The sequence goes on from NC_043962.1 coordinate 19,113,293, forward strand.
CCCACACACTGTCGATCATACACCAACAGGGGGAGCCATGGCATTTGTTTATCTCCTACTTGGTGTATTTTGCCATCATTCTACATCACTCTGAAACATGCAATGTCAGGTAAATCGAATGTTTATGTGCTCATAAATTATAAATGACTACTCTGGTATAAATATATTTCTCCAACATGTTTTCATAATTCTAATTGTGTGATTCATTTTTAATAAAGCTGTATTGTTTGTGGTTCATTAAGCTTTGCATATTTTACAAGGGAGATTTTGATTGCTGACCCATTTTTACTTTTTACAATTCATGTCAATGTCAATCAAAATCTGTGAGCAAAACATGAATAAATTAAACTGTACTGTAGTGATGAAATTCTCTGTCTCCGCATATTCTGTTCCTGTAGCTCCTGGGATGTGGGGCAAGACAATATTAGGTTTTTTGGAGCAAAAAGGATGCTAGAGCATTTCACTCAGCTGGTAACAAACACACAAGGTTAAGTGGTTCCTCTTATCATTGTTATAAAGTAATAGAGCAAATGAAAGATTAAGTAAGGAATTTTGTTTAGGGGAAAGCTGAGGAGTTTATCTTGTAGGCGTCAAACATAAGGAGAGAAAGATGAGGCAGAATAACCCTCACTTGGGCCAGATCATCTGCCATATGGTTACATCATGTTTCAGTAAATTCACAGCCTCTATGATTCATTCATTTTGTACCATTCCTCACTCCTCTGCCTGTGAGCCTTAGTATAAGTCCACTCCCACTGGCACGCCTGGTTGATCTGACCATGAGGCTCTCAAACATAATGAGCTGTTTTCAAGGGAATGAGGTATTTTTTACACTTCTCTGTAGCTTACATTACCACAGGTGGTGCATATTAAATGTCTTCTTGTACCATGTAGGTCCATCCACCATTATTTATGGTTAAGAAACAGTGATTACAGTAGTCATTGACTTTGAAATACATGACTACATATGCAGTAAATATTTACAATAAAGGTTTGTAAACCAAATGATACTAAGATCTGGAAAGCTATTTGGAACATCAACTGACTGGCTTTAACCCTTTCATGCATGAATTATGAGAACTTTAGTCGAGATTTTTTTCCTGAGTGTTTTTATTCCTCTTCAGGCATGAAAAAAATGCGATTGAATTTTTTTGTTTATGAACCTATTTTTCATGGAGTGACATAAATGTCCACTCAGCTGGACACCATGTGTTTAATTTTTGAAGCAAAGAAAAATGTATTTAAAACCCATCATCAGAAAGTGATATACCGTGAGAAAACTATGAAATAAAAACATTTTTCATGCTGCTAATCTGATGTTTTCTAACATTTTAACATACTTTAATGCTAGTTATTACTCACTTCATGGAGATTATATGCAAATAGAACAACCTTTTTGATAAAGAAATCTTTTAAATTACAGTCTAATAACAATTAGAGACAGATTGGGGGTAGGAGTATATAAGTTTTTACTTCTTCCTACTCCTTTTGAGCATGTATAATTTCATTTCATTTCTTTTAATTATCTTATTATTATAATTATTATTATTTTCCTTTTGTTTACTTATCAGTCTTTTATGTACCAGTACTTATATTTTGCTGGTTGATTTTTTTTTTTTTTTGATTTTGCTGTCTACATGTTCAAAATAAAGATTTCAATCAATCAATCAATCAATCAATCAATCAAAATTAGCAATTGATTTACACTAAAGCATATTACTGCAAGTCAGGTTTATCAAGAACTGCAAAGTTACAGTAATGGTATGAATTGCAGTGTATGGGATGGTCCATAAGCATCCACTGTGTATGCAACTAAAACAACAAAATCCATGAATGTACGAGAGAACGGCTGTAGAATGGCTGTCCACTGTAGTGACCACTATGCATGAAAGGGTTAATATGAGTGTTTTTAACCCTTTAAGTCAGTGTTCTTCAACCTTGGGGTCGGGACCTCATGTGGGGTTGCCTGGAATTCAAATGGGGTCACCTGAAATTTCTGGTAAATAAAAAAAAAAAAAAGTACTAATAAAAAATGACAAACGATGGGGGTTAACTAATATGGTAAAGGAACTTAACACTTAAAGCTGAGGATGGAAAAACACAATAGGAGAATGAAGAGAAAATCCACCAATAGGATTATGTTGAAGTTTAAAAAAGGTTAACCCAGAATCTGGTTTATTTAAAACAGCAATGATTCACAAAAAATCCAAAAATTGTGAGTTGTCAGAGAAGGCAGTTTACCACTAGTAACTCATCAAACACACTATTCGTGTAACACTTTAAAATCTTCTTCATTACATTTTATAGTCTTTAGTGACTCTTTGAAGACTCCCATATTCAGTTACATAGGTTCAACATACACATATTATTGGTTAATAGTTGTCGTTGGGTAAAATGCATCAGTATATACAGTATGTCAAGCAAAACACGTCAGTACATACGTCACTCACCCCGCGTGGGGTCTAAGCAAGCACACACACATTTGAAAGTTCACTTAGTGTTTAACAAGTGGATATAGTGCATATTTAGCAAAATAGATCTTATGCATTTGACAGTTTCATCAAGGGTACACATTTGAAAGTTCACTTTCATTTTAACAAGTGCATTGGATATCTGCAAAATAGATCTTATGCATTTGACAGTTTGATCAAGGGTCACACCTTGGTTTTACATTTGCACAGGGTGTTCAGCTTAGATAGCATACCTTAACCACAAAGAGTTTCTAGAGTTACGCCTTGGTTTGACATTTGCACAGGGAGGCTAGCATTTCTTGACCACAGAAAGTTTCCAAGTTCATAATCAAGATTATACTCGGCTCACCACAAACCACAAAAAGTTTCAATGTTGCAAAACAAGCACTTTACGCACGAACCTGACCTTTTCATCAGTGTTCAGCACAAAGGTGAAAATACACAGATACAAAATATAAATCAGAATACAACTTAGATTTGCAAATCAAAAACACTCATCAAGCAAACAACTTACAACATTTCATTTCTTCGTTTCTTTTTTTTTTCATACATTTTCACTTTGTTTTTTATATTGAGGTCAGCAACGTTAAAATAGCGTTAAAATAAGTATAGAGCCTTTTTGCATGGCCTTGAGCCAGATTCAAAGTCATACTTCATCTGCCATTTAGTGTAAGATACATCTCATTGGAGCAAAAAGGATGGTAGAGCATTTCACTCAGCCTGGTAAACAACACACAAGGTTAAGTGGTTCCTCTTATCATTGTTATGAAGTAATAAGGCATATGAAAGATTAAATAAGGAATTTTGTTTCGGGGAAAGCTGAGGAGTTTATCTTGTAGGCGTCAAACATGAGGAGAGAAAGATGAGGCAGAATAACCCTCATTTGGGCCAGATCATCTGCCATATGGTTACATCATGTTTCAGTAAATCCACAGCCTCTATGATTCATTCATTTTGCACCATTCCTCACTCCTCTGCCTGTGAGCCTTAGTATAAGTCCACTCCCACTGGCACGCCTGGTTGATCTGACCATGAGGCTCTCAAACATAATGAGCTGTTTTCAAGGGAAAGAGGTGTTTTTACACTTCTCTGTAGCTGACATTACCACAGGTGGTGCATATTAAATGTCTTCTTGTACCATGTAGGTCCATCATCCACCATTATTTTTTGGCTATATATAAAGAAACAGTGATTACAGTAACCATTGACTTTGAAATAAAATGAATACATATGCAGTAAATATTTCCAATATAGATTTGTAAACCCTATGATACTAAGATATGGAAAGCTATTTGGAACATCACCTGACTGGCTTTAATATGAGTGTTTTTAACCTTTTAAGTCAGTGTTTTTCAACCTTGGAGTCGGGACCCCACGTGGGGTTGCCTGGAATTCAAATGGGGTCGCCTGAAATTTCTGGTAACTGATAAAAATAAAAATAAAAAAATGTACAAATAAAAAATATATAGTGAGTTGAGAGAGACAATCACAATGCATAAAAGACATGACAAGCTTTGAAGCTGAAACTGAAGCACTGTGGTACTGTTTATCTTTCAAATGTTCATTGCGGTCAGTTTCAGATGCTGCAGGTCTTTCATAATTCATAGTTTGAGTTATTGTTTGCTCGGCATTAATTTTCAGCCTTGTAAATACAGGCTGGACTGACTGTACATATCCTGACCAAGGAAAATAAAATTCTCACTTTGTGCAGTAATCTACACCTGTTTTTTCTGCCTCTGTCCATAATAATATACATTATATAGACTAAATATCATCTAAAATTAACATTTATTTGCAACATAGTATAGCAAAATATTACATGATCAAAAACAAATTAATGTTGGCAAAAAAAATATCTCCGTTAGAAATGTGTGATGTTGAAATGGGCTCACGAGCCAAAAAAGATTGGGAACCACTGAATTAACCCCTGATGTGTCTGTAGTGAGCGTTCTGAATGTATGATTTATTTTAAATATTCATAAAAAATCAACTGTCTGCTTAATAAGAAAAAATTCAACACGTGCTGATAGAACAGATGTTCTTTCTATGCACATTTGAGCATGCTCAGTACACCCCCCACTGCCTGTGTAATTGGGGGCAAAATAAAGAGCAGTGAGTGAGATCGACTTGCTTTAAAAATAGGTGGTTTGGGCTTTTTTTTTTTTTTTTTTTTATAGACCATTTACCTTGTGATTTTTGTTTTGACTGGTGTTTGCGGTGTTGTGGTAATTTTTTTTTTTTTTTTTACTGCATTTTTACAGAGTTTTAACCATGTAACTGCTTTCTGGAGTTCAACCAGGTGTCAAAAAGCAGTTGGATTGATTTGGAAAAAAACAGCCCCAAAACAAAAACTACGGAGCCCAAATTCAAATCCTTGTTGTTGTTCAGTGTGGTCCAGTTCACAGTTCATGTTCAGCATCCTAAATCTCTTATTGATGTACATTCTGAGTGCCTTATTTTATAAAAACCTGTCAAACTTTAGTTCCTCTCTTATTCCTCTCTTATTCCACCCTGGTTTGACCCTAAAACACACAGTAAAACAAAACCACTGAAGAAAAGGAACACAAGTACATACTCACATCAGCTTTTATGACATTGAAACAGATGCAAATTCATAGCAGCACCTTTACCTGGAATAATGTCTCAGTAGCTGAAGGGTTAATATGTAAATGAGAAAAAAAATGTGACAGTGGAAATAGCTTGGTTATATGTAGTATTGATAGTCCAAACTCTCAACAGCAGGGGGTAGTCATGTACCAGAACACACTTGTGATGAATAAAATCACCAATAAAATATATCCACACACTGTATCACTCACTGAATAAAGTGCAAAACGTCCTTGTTCACACACATCTGCTGCACACATAATGATCTAACAATGATATTGCAAATGATTTCTGGTAACTCGAATTTATCCTGTACTTGGTGAGCCGTAGAAAGCAGAAATGGTGCCTAAACTACAACCCTTATGTCCACAAATACCTGTAAAATAGTCATACATCTGTCACACAATCCCCAGGTTTTGATTGCTTTTGAAATGTTACATTTCACGTGAATGAAGCGACACAGAAGCTACACAGAGATGCCTCAGTCACAATCTTGATAACAGCGAAGATATATCCGTGAATATCATTTCTCCTTTATCTGCAAAATGGGAACACAATGTGGTACTCAGGGAGCCTCGAGTTTGCAGCTGATGTAAGAAATACAATCACCACACCTGCTGACAGATGGCGACCATCTGTAAAAACAATTCCTGGCAGATATGAGGATGAGCCGATCTGGACCTCAGGGGTCAGCTTCAGGTAGCTACTATGACATGAACAAAACTCCCTATTAGGACTCCTCCACCTCCTCCATCAAAAAGCAATATCTTTACACAAGATGAGAACATAAGGGGTCTTGTAAATACGGCCTTAGGCTGCAGTCACCGCAGCTACTGGATAAACAGTGTGTGACAGCAACTCTGCAATACTGTGGAGAAGGCTATGATTTATTCATCATAGTCCTCCTGCGTTAGGTGTATTACCCCCTAGAGAAGAGCAAAAACACCTTCTGTCAAAATGTGATGACGTCATATAAATTTAATCATCAAAAATAATACAAAAAAATTATAAGTCCCGCCCCCTTTTTTTTTTAAAGGCCGATAATGAGGAGGTATAATGTGAAACATATGTACATGTGGGTGTTTGGCTTAATGTGTATGTCAGTCATCGGGGTTGGGGGTGACCCATACAGTGAAGGGGAAAATAAGAGCACATTGTGTTGGATCGGGGTTTTGATGAATGAGCTTCTAAGAGTAGGAGTAAGAGTGACATGTGTGTGTTTGGTTTAACAGAATTAGGTTGTGCGGATGTGAAACATGAAACATGCACATATGTTTTCACAATGTCGGGGTTGAGGGTGACCCGTGCAGTGAAGGGGAAAATAAGAGCACATTGTGTTGGATCGGGTTTTCGATGAATGAGCTTATAAGAGTAGGAGTAAGAGTGACATGTGTGTGTTTGGTTTAACAGAATTAGGTTGTACGGATGTGTCATGACCTGGCTCAAGAGGTCACAACAAAGAAAGGGGGAGACAACACCATGTTAACTTTACAAAATTATCTTTATTGAAAAATATTGAACCAAACTGAGTAATCAAACAAATCTTAAATAAACCAATTAAGCCAAATTAAAGATCTAATTAGATGAAGTGTGGAAGTCAGTTCAATCAGTGGTGTAGGATGTGCATGAGTGGAATAGTGTGTGTGAAAGTACTGTAAGTTGCAGAAAAAGAAATAAATTAACTTAATCAAACATAACCCAACAAAACTATGACTACCTGGGAGGAGATCAGGTCAGGGAGAGTCAGCCAACCAATGAATGTGACTAGAGGAACTTAGATAATATCTGCACACTGGGCCCAGGTGTGCAGCATTACCAATGAGCTCAAACTCAGTCACCAGCTGGACAGGCTGACCTCACCACCTGACAGTCATCACAGATGTGAAACATGAAACATGCACATATGTTTTCACAATTTCGGGGTCCATGAAGGAAGAGATGGTAGGGGGTGTGGGTGAATCTGTATAAATAAGTGAACAGTCTGACTTGGTCTAAGAGTTACACATATTTAGTATTTAGATCAAGCATTTATATTTAATATTTACATTTAATATTTTTATTTAACATTTTCTGTTTAGTATTTAGATCAAACATTTATATTTATTATTTACATTTAATATTTACATGTAATATTTTTGTTTAACATTTTATATTTACATTTAGTATTTAGATTAAACATTTATATTTAATATACACATTTCATATTTTTGTGTAACATTTTATATGTAGTATTTCGATCAAACATTTATATTTAATATTTACATTTAATATTTTTATTTAACATTTTATATTTACATTTAGTATTTAGATTAAACATTTAACAAATTTGGTATGAATTCAACTAATAAGTTTGTTGCTAGAGTGTTAACAAGCAAAGAAAGAAACAAACCGAACCAAAAACAATACCCCTTGCCTCCCCTTTGGGGTGGGCTAATAATGACAACTCTAAATTTTTTTTCTTTTATTTTAGTACAAAAAAGTATTACACTTACAAACTATCCTTAAACATAAAAAGCAGTCAACCTGAACTTCCATCAACAACCTGAAATTTATTAGGCAAAATAATTGCAATTTTAACCATAGTATGCCTCAGCTTGTTATTTACTCTTGTACGTCACAACTTACAGATGACAGTGGATCTGCAAATACACAAAACATTTAGTAACAGGCATCTGGAATTGAAAAATGTAGAATTTAGCTTTGTGATCAATACAACTTGATTGTCATTGCCTTTGCAGATTCATCCTGGATGTCAGATTTAACCCTTTGGAGGGTCAGTTTTGTTGTTTGACACCTGTCAATGTCTAACATTTATATTTAACATTTAAAATGTAATATTTTGATTAAACATTTGTATATCTACATGTAACATTTAACATATTTAGATTTAACATTTATAATTAGATTTAATATTTTATATTTATATTTAACATTCAGTGTTTAACATTTATATTTAATATTTAGTATTTAATATTTTATTTTTATATTTAACATTTAGCGTTTAACAATTAATATTATAATTATATTTAACATTTAGTATTATATTTAACATTTAAATTTTTTTTTATTTAATATTACATATACATTTAATATTAAACATTTAGTGTTTAAAATTTAGCATTTAATATTTTATATTATAATTTAACATTTAGTGTGTAATATTTAAAATTTAGTATTTAAAATTTAACCTTTAGTGTTTAATATTTAAAATTTAACATTTAATGTTTAGCATTTAACATTTTATATTTTATATTTATATTTAGTGTTCAGCATTTAACATTTAACATTTAATGTTTAACATTTATAATTATATTTAATATTTAGTACGTATATTTAACATTGATATTTAACATTTAATATTTACATTTAACATTTCTTTTTATCATTTTTACGTAACATTTAAATATCAGTTCTGTTTTATACTTCAACATGTATTCTGTATTAAACTGAGTTCTGTTTTATACTTCAGCATAAACAAATGTTAAATATAAATATAAATATAAATGTTAAATATAATTATAAATGTTAAATATAAATATTAAATATAAACACTAAATATTAAATGTTTAATCTAAATATGTTATATGCTAATATGTTTTTATGCTGCTACACATTTCCAGCATTCTAACTTATGTATAATGATTAATACCAAGAAACTGGACCACATCACACCGGTCCTCAAATCACTACATTGGCTTCCTGTGAGTCAAAGGATAGAGTTCAAAATCTTACTCCTGAACTACAAAGCATTGAATGGCCTTGGACCAAAATACATCCTAGACTTGTTAGTTCCCTATGAAGCATCCAGACCCCTGAGGTCATCAGGGACAGGTTTACCATATGTTCCCAAATTCAGAACCAAACAAAGTGAAGCAGCATTCAGTTCTTCTGCTCCTCACATGTGGAGCAAACTTCCTGAACCCCTAAGGTCTGCTCAAACTGTCAGCTCATTTTAATCAGGCCTGAAAACATTATTATTTACTGAAGCTTTCCCTTAAACTCTTAAATAATGTCTTTTAAATGAATTTTGAAATCATACTTGATTGCTGATGATTTTAATGTCTATTTTAATTTTAACCTTTTGATCTTTTAACTTTCTCTCATCTTAAATTTATTTTTATTCCTCTCCTGTGATGCTTTTATGTTTTACCTAAAGCACTTTGAATTGTCCTGTACATGAAATGTGCAATACAAATAAACTTGCCTTGCCCTGCCTAATGTGTAATATCTTAAAACATTTAAATATTTACCAGCAGGAGTCAGAAAATATTTTTTTAAAGAGATATTACAGTTAGTTAGCTGGTTTACACATTAAAACATTAAAATAGTATATTGTATTTTTACAAAACAGTTGGTAAAGACAAAACAAGGGATATTTTGAGGGAAAAAAAACCTCCCAATATTATGAAAATAAAGTTGTAATATTTTGAGGGGGAAAAAGTAGAAAAGTTATGATCAAAATATTGCACATAATAGGAGAATAAACTCATAATTTTTCAACAAAAAAAGCCAAGATTTAATGAGAATGAAATCAGAATATTTCAAGGAAAAGCTGTACATTCTTTTAGAATAAACTCATAAAGAAGGTGAAATATCAGAGGAACAGTCAGAGGCATGTAGGGTATCTGCCTAAATTATATTTTGGTATAGGTTTAATGAATATCAAAACTCTCTACATTTTAGACACGGAAAAAATAAGAAGAAAACATAACATTTTACTCGAAGAATTACAAGTTTAAACATTGTGACTTTTTTCTTAAAATATTACTGATTACATATTTAATATTACAATTTCATCATAACAGTCATTTATCTTGCTGGCCATATTCCTCCTTCATAATATTTGTAATATGAGCAAAAACAAGAATCAAGTTAAATATATTTTTTAAAAGTCCTCGGAAACTTTTTCAACCGGAACCCTTCTTTGTGCACTGTGTTTCTGGGGGGACTAGTCCGTGTCGGATATGTATGTTTGTTGTCGGTTGGAAACGGGAATTTGTAAATGTTTGCTTTTTTTTTTTTTTTTTTTTTGGAGTTGTTTGCGCATTAATCAACCTTTAATCTTGAATGCGGTAATGTTATGGAGGTCATTTATTTGTCTTATTGTTGACACCATAAAAGTGTCGTTGTTTTGTCACAGTTAGAGACAGAATCAGCCTGTAAGACCAGTGATGTAGGTCACTTCACTAGCATTAACGCTAGCTGAGTAGTTTTGTTGAAACTTTCTGAGAATGCTAAGACTGTTAAATGGTCGAAGGTGTATTGGAATATGCTTCAGAGCTTTTAGACGGACAAACAGTGATAAATGGATGTCAAACAGATGCCAGTCGAATGAGTACATTAGCAGATTTATTTGGGAAAACACAGAGTTAACTGGAGGTCAGAGCCTGACACCAGAAATAAAACTGAGGTTGTTCACACCAAACTGTAGATTCTGGGACGAAAGGCCGGAGCTGTGGCCTTTTGATGACCCTTACTGGGCTATATACTGGCCAGGAGGTCAGGCACTGTCAAGGTAATGTGTTTTTTTTTTTGTTTGTTTGTTTGTTTGTGTGTTTTTTTTTTTTTTTCAATTTGAGGTAGATGAAAAAATAAGCAGTTAAATGTATTCAAATCAGAAGGTAGTTTATTAGTGAAAGAACAAATAGTGATGATGTATTCTACTCAATGCTAACATGATATCTGATGTTATACAACTCAATGCCTACACAAGAAATGAAGCAATAACTCACAAATCGGCTAAAATTTGCTTAGAGGTCTTATTTATGTCTTTGTGCATAAGAAATCAATAGAAGTGAATCCCCAAAGGAACTTTGTGTTGGTAAATGCAAGCTATACAAATTTACAGGATTTCAGTTCTGTTCAGTATGTTGATGGTCATATGAACTATGTTTTCAGGTCAAAAAATGTCCAATTTCATCACAATTAATGCTATATTTTCATGTCACAAATGGCCAAGTTATATTTTAACTGAATTTACCTGAAAAACAAATATTCTATTCTTTTAGATTCCCCAGTTTTTCTTACAAGATTATCTACTACATATCACATGTTTTATTTTTACAGGTTCAATATGGAGTATCATGTTGATCCATCCTGCTTATGTTACGCCAATACATACATTAAGAATGTCACGCATCACTTTTTAAATCAACAGTTGTCTAATAATAAGCATTTTTATAAAGAAATAACAATTCTATGTTGTTATTTACTCTTTAGTATGATGATAAACTATACAATAAATAATTATGATACTAGTTTTTGCACAGGGATCATTTGTGGAAACAGTGACATGGCTGCCGAGCATCAGTATGATGGGATCTTTAACAACCATGTCACATCCATCCACTACCACATTTTGTGTTTTTGTGTCAGCTGTTATTGTTTTAGATCCACAATACTAACACTTATGAAGAAGAGGATAATTAGCAATAGTAAGTATATAAGTTTATTACTAATAAAGTACTGGTACTGACCAGATCATCATGGGTAATGTCACGTCCGTCCACCAGCAAAAGTTTTCACATACACATGCTATTCAAAATCCAATATTTCTGAAAATATAGCTTCCACTGTCAAATAATATCAGTAGTCTGTGCTCAAATGTATTAGCATTATTTCAACACAGTTCTATGCATTTCTTACAACTTTTTTTTTTTTTTTTTTTACAAAAATGGCTACTCATTTGACCCCTGAGGAAATTTTTGCTGATTCAAATCAGAGGGTAATTTATTAGTGAAAGAACAAAATAGTGATGATGTATTATACTCAATGCTGACATGATATCTGATGTTATACAACTCAACGCCAACACAAGATATGAAGCAATAACTCACAAATGCTAAATCCACTTTAATGTTGACAAGCTCTTCTAATCCATGCAATGCACTGATATTCAACACTTGCTTTTGTTTGACCCTCGTACCAGAAACCTTATGACTGTCTTCACTTGAGCATCTTATTGCGTACTGTTCAACCAGGTACTTTCCCCTTTAATACAGACCCCATTTTGCCTTTTAACATACTACCATACAACTACGCTCTTTCACCAACCATGCTGTACTGCATGTACCTTGAAAACATAAATTTCCCCGAAACTAAATGGACTCGCTTCACTGGAATAACAAAATAACTACATCCCCAAATGGATGTCCATCGGTCCTGGTGCATCTATAGCTTGTCTGTCCATGGGACTGGAGTTCTCCTTCACTGTGGTTCTCCCTGAGGTTTCTCTTTTCCCACTGAGTTTTTGGAGTTTTTCCTTGTCGAGAAGGAGGGTGTAAGGACGGGGGATGCCCAGGACATTAATTAATTTCTTTCTTCTACTGTTAATTTGACTGCTTCATACCCAACTAATTTTTTTTTAAAAATATATTTATACTTTTATGTTTTTATGTTGTATACCTGTTGTGAAGCACATTAAGTCTGCCTTGTGCTTTATAAATGAAGTTGAATTGAATAACGCGGAAAATTTGCATCCAGACTCAGGAAGTTAATAATCAAATGACCCTACTTTTACCTTGAATTACCTTATTGTCAAAGACTGTATATAAACACTCTGTAACCTTGTGAAAAGGTTCTGCTCTGTTCTTCTCTACTCTCATAGCTCATCTTCGTCCATCTCAGGCACATCTCTCTCATCTTCGCATGATCTCTCTCTATTAAGTAGACCCTCTCAGCTGACTACCTTTTTAGTTCTTTCATTAAGAAATGACCTTCTATTTGATTACAACTAACTCTGCTTGTTATTTCTATCTACTTCAAATAAAAGAACATGACAGTACTCAGCTGAGGGCTCTACTCACAGTCGATAGAGGAGAGTAGAATGAGAAGATGAGGGAGATGAGCAAGAAGAGCCCTGTCATATGGTTACAGACAGTTTATATACAGTCTTTGACAATGGGGTGACACAAGGTGTGTGCAGGCAGGGCCGTCTTAATGCATCCATGCCTACATCTTACATTATAAAAGGTGATGTTTTGTTGGTAAAAACTCAGTTGTTCTGCAGAACAGTTTGGGCTTTGTACTCCATGGTTGAAGAATAAAGCTCCCTGGACTCAACTTTAGGGCCCTCAGAGTTAATGTTCATGATGGCGACCAACTGTACAGGAGCACGTTTTTTTTCAAGACTGAAACTTATTTTTAAAATCAGCTTTGTGGCAAAATGGAGCAGCAGAATTTGAACTGGATTTCACTTATGTGCATGAAAAACCACAAACAAGTGAAAAGTTAAATATAAAGTGATAAATAACAAATTTTGTATGTATATAGATATTTATTCATATAGAATTAGAATTTAAAATTTATATTTTTTACATATTTATATATTATAATATCATGTTAGCATTTAAGTGGATTATGGTATCAAGTTAGCACTGTGAATTACATCATCAATAATAGTTAAACCTACAAATAAACAGTAGGGATCTGTTTTAGCTGCAGTCTGAATGTGTAATTTACTGTGTTACCCTTGTCTCCTCCATGCAGGTACCTCCTGGATAACCCCTCAGTGTGTCGGGGTAAATCTGTGCTGGATCTGGGAAGTGGCTGCGGAGCTTCATCTATCGCAGCTAAAAAGTGTGGTGCTGCTCATGTAACTGCAAATGACATTGACAGAGGTAATTCACCTGTGTGTGCTGTCACTTTTCATGTGCTGCGTTGTGGCTCCATCATTCTGTTGCATTATTTTCAGAAGAGGAAAAATGTAGGTATATGGTGATAGAACAATTCTGTGATACACGCTGAGACAAAAGACATAGTCACTGGATTCTGGAATCAGAAGATTTTACTTGCAAGGAGTCAAGTACATACACGGAGATGCAGCAGTTGACTGACTAACACCAGGAAGTTTAAGATCTTATGAAAGAACATGAATATTACAACCATTGGACCAAGTGTACAAACATGACGTTGATCAAGTTCACCATTGGCTTAGGTATTCTAAACACGGTGATGCATGGGTTCAGGGACCGTGTTTGTACTCTTCTCCCACCTACACTATGGCCTGATCTCCTCAAGGGCAGCAGCCCGCTCTGGTCCCAAACTGGATGGAAAACAAGCAGATAGCAAAGAAATGGTAGACATATCCTGAGTGGATATGTCCGGGCATTCTTGCAAAATATGTCATCATAACCCATCCATGACTTGTGCTCTGGACACCTGGTATTTACAGGATATAGTCTAATAGCCTAATATTACATTTTTCTAACATGGATCCGATCAAGCAGTAAACCGTGGACGACTCTTTATCATTGTATGCATCACCCAAAATGTATCAAAAGATTATTGCACTCTGAAAGTTTTAGTCAAATCTGAATTATTAGTAAGTTGAAAATGAAAAATTGGTATTTTTGTGGTAGCAAGTGGACAGGGCCTTTTAAGCAACTCACAAATGTTCAAACTCATAAATATCAATAATATTCACAAAATAATGAAAATCTAATACTTGGAACTTAACAATCATCTATACAATCAACAGATTGAATAAATTTTAAAAAATTTTAGATACAATTTTTAGCGTCAAATTCGAACTATGGGTATTGTGTAAAAAGTGCAATAAATAAAATCATCTGTAACTTTTTTCTACAAATGGTATTTTAAAAAGGATAACAGTATCATAAAATAGAGATCTTTAGCTAAAAAATGAGCCCACCTGATAAATGATGTGTGCAAATTTACCTTTTCATGTTGATGTTCTCTTTCACTTGATCGGACTGTTATGTGTTTTATTTTATTTTATTTTGGTGGCAGCTGTCAGTACATGTTTCAGTCCTGATATGCTGCACTGAGGAAGATTTTTTTTTCTTTTTTTTTTTTTTTTTTTTAACTCAAATGTAGGACTTTTGTGTTTTTTTTTATGATAGATTCTTGCACAAATCCCCTGGAATCTGATCTTTTCGATTTTGATTCAGGCCACCTTCACCTGTGGATCTAAATTGATACAGTTCTGATTTTATTTTGAATAGCCGTTTGGGACAAATCACTAAATGTGGGCATTCATCACAGTTCTGTACTGTAATTGAAAGTAACCATTAACATCCTGAAATTTTAAAAGGAAGTTATTTCACTAAACCTGTTCAACTCATGCCTCTGACTACACATTTAACACACCATGTAAAAGAAGCAGCTATTGCTCCACAAAAATCCATAATTAAACATTTATTTCTCCTTCCTCTCATCATCTGGTCACAAACTCACCAACGTTGCACACCAACCTGTAAATTAAATCCAAACGTTACCTTTGGTGGTTTCCATGTTTCCCTGTGTGTTGTTTGTTACATCTCAGTCGTCTTTCATGTATGTATGATTTAGTTCAGAACCAAGACCGGTTCATGGTGGAATCTGACATTAGCTACATTTTGATAAATGAGGAGATAAACTGTCAAATCCTAGTGATTAGCTCAGCTCTCCATTTTTATCTGGGTCCTAACCTTTGCAACAATAGGGGATTTACTTACCTACCTGTACTTATCTGACTTCTCAGTGCCTTTTATTCCAACATCTGCCCTGCTTACCCTTGTACCAAATACTTTCAGGAGAAACCCCCACAGTGCTTAATAATGGTGACAAGTCCACTTGGTTATGTCAGCTGCATTTTATGGATTTTGAGCTCTTGGTATGTATCAGAATCTTTTTTTTTTTTTTTGCCAGAATATTTTTATTGAGGTTTACAATCATGAAAGCACAGCATTCACTTCAATCACATTTTACCCTCCTTTACATATCTGTACCATATCAGGATCATTTTTAATAGCCAGGAAAGAAAGGCCACAAGGACATAAATTCAATAAGTGGACTAGAGCTAGAATAGCTGTAAGAACTTTTGTTGTTACGCACACACAATAAAACCCTAACCTTTTACAACCATAGACACTCATTTCCCCAAGGTGGACAGATCACACGAAAAGTGAACTTTATTTCATAAATTTATTTCAGAAAAGCAAAGAAACAGCATAAATCAATTGTCAACCCATGATTAATCATCACTCATATGATAATTCTCATCAATTATTTTCTAACCAAGTGTTTTAATTTGTTATTTAATCTAAATTTTATTCACATCCCTCAAAGTCCTTGTCCCTCATATTGACTCTCAATCATGTAGTTCAGTCTTTCAAGTCCTCTCGGTATGGTCCAAATTATAATTACTTTGCCATAAATAGTGAAAACTGGAAATAATCCAATTTAGGGAGGAAATACTTGCAGTTGTCTGGCAGAGGCAGCTTGTTAAGTTTTCTTGATGCTTGGGAGGAAAGGAGGCAGTGGACAAAAATTCTTCTCTTGCATTCCTCTCAGTCCAATATGTGGAAAAATCCACAAAGGTGGTAAATAATCTCAGAAGGAAAAAAATTTAGGTTTCAGAAAAAAAGTAATCTGATGGAAAACAATCTTTTAAGATGAAATAGTCAAAATCAGCTTTCCCATATGTACGGCAGGTACAGAAGCATGCAACAACAAACATGGTAGAAAAATATAAAAAAATTCGAATATAACTGAACATAGAATGTAACTATAAGCAGCTATGAGTTGAAGAGACTTTAAATAAAATAATAAAGTGGCAACAGTAAAGTGACAGATGAGTTATAGAGTTAAAGTAAGGCTTAAGAAGAAATATGCTATCCAGAGTAAAGTAATGATTTTGTATAATATTTATTAACATATTAACATTGTGATTGATAGAAATGTGTCGATTTAAACATTGTGAGGAATTGTAATATTATGTTGAATGAATGTTAATGGTAAAGTAAAAAATAATCAGGAAGGTGTGGATTCATTAATGATTAACTCCTGATTTTTAAGACAGAGTTTCTGGTAGAACAAGCGGACATAACCATGAAAGAAAGGAACTAACGTGGATTGTTTTGTTGTTTGTAAGAAGTAAAGATAAGATAAAATAAAATAAAGCTTTATTGATCCCACCATGGGGAAATTACACAGTTGACACCAGCAAATACAAAAATAAAGTGCAGGGAAGACAGAAAACAGAAAATATATACTTGTGAAACATAAAGTATAAAGACAAAAAAAGAAATCTGCTATTTCTATAACTATTTATATAAATTTAGATTTAAATTTAAATATTGTATTTGCATATTGTTAAATCCTCGGTACTACTATGGTTCAGCTCTCCGTTTAAATAGGGTCCTGATCTCCCTGGCTAAGCTGGGGTCTTACCCTCACGAACTAACCTGTAGAGGTACTACTTAGCTCAACAAATTTTGAAACACTCGCCTGTCTTCTAACTACCTTTAATTCCAACCTCTGCCCCGCTAACTCTGGTACCAGAACTGCCAGGAGAAACCCACTTTTAGCAAAGCAAAGCATATACATAAATCATCAATTAATCAATGAATGATAAAATCATTAAACTGAACTTTTAAAACTATAAATCAATATCCTGATTATTAAACCTAACTGTTCTTGATTTTCCTTACTTCAACGCCATCCCTGTTGTAACCCCTCAGCCCACAGTTCAGTCTTTTGAGTAATTTTGGAAATGTCCCAATTGTTCCCTTGCTTGATGTCCTCAAGGGAAGAAAAAAGAAAAAAAAACTTTCGTTTCTGAATTTATAAAGAAATTTTTTTTAAAAAGTTCAAATTCAGAAAAAATAAAAAAATTAATACAATTTAGAAGACGACTTCAGCAGCTCGGCCAAAACTGTTAAAATCGTCTTTAATGCCGGGTAAAAGGAAAGAGAATTAAGAAATATAAAAATCTTCTTCTTTTCCAGTTCGGACCAAAGCAGGGAAAAACCCAACAAACTCTGGTAAACAGCTAGTTTGTTGGCAAATGTCCCCGTGGAGTTGGTAAAAGTTCTCTTAAAGACAGTTCTTGTCTTTAAAGTCTTTTTGGTCCATTGTCTCTCAGATGAGATAGGTCTTTGTTTTTAAATCTCGATTCATCGATGCACAGTTACTCTATCTGATGAAACCTCCAGCATTCTTTGAGAAGTAAGATTAACTCCGAAGCCAATCTGCCACACTCCTTTCTGGTCTCAAAAGAGCATCACTCAGAGTTATCTTCACTACGTTTTAAAACGTAGGGCACTCAGCTTCTTAGAGCGTCTTGTACTTCTGAAATGCTTTAACCGAACTCTAGGCATTACTTCATTAACGGCTAGACAGTTGACTTCATCGATAGATGAGTCACGTCCAGATGTTTCTGGTGGAACTTCCCTTTTTTACTGGTCTTGACAAGTTTGGGTGCAGCAAATAGCCTATTGTTTGTCTCACTTCTCCTTTTTTGTAAGTCATCTGACTGTGTTTTTTCATTTTGTACAGGTCATGTCCCGAATTGACCCCTCTCTGTCCTAGCATGGCCTCAATACATTCTCTTTTACACACAGTAATCACATATGAATCAACATGTATCTAAATATTCTTTTCTTAACTATACTTTTTGATCACATTACATATATCTAATTCAACTTAATAAATCAACTCAATCATCATGTTAGTATTACGTTATACTGGATAATGTGTTTTCATTCAATGCCTATGCTGACCTGAGGAGCCCTGACCTCGACCTAACTTGACAATATGTGCATCCAGAATACTATGAACTAAGTTTTTTGGCATCCACATGGCAAAAACAGGAACCACATTCAGCAAGATAGGCTGAATGTAAGTGACAGGAGAAAGAGACACTGACTACAACCAAAATGTACCCCAGGATAACCAGGCTATTGAAAGGTTCTGTTTGCCTGGCAAGAGTCAGCTGTTGTGTCTTTTCTGGTTTTGGGGAAAATGGCTTAGCACGATTGGCTAAAATCCAAGAGTGAACATGACAGAATGATTGGTTGGGTAAAAATGTATATAGACAAATATGGAATGGTTTACAGGAGTTTGTCCTATATATGTAACCCAATTTGAATGGGACCTTGTTCATGCTGTTTGGTGTGAACCCAGAGCTCTGTAAAGGTATTAAAGTGGGACACATGATGATGTCTTGTTTCCTTGGTAATGATGATTTTACTTGTTTGTAGTAAATGCCAAGGTAACTCAAAAAGACTACAACTAAAATACAAACCCTTTTTATACTTTTTGTGTTGTTATAGTAGAAGTTGGAACCCTGCGTTAGAGTGAAGGTCATGGGGAGGGGATGTATGCTGTTACTGCATTCTTTAAAGACCAGAACAGACACAGCAATAACAAAATGTCATTTTGTTCTCACAGCCCCAGTCTGGGAATTCTCACAGCTTGTTCCTGACACACCATCCATTTACACTTTCGAAGCAGAAATTCAACAGGAGCTGATCAACATAGTCCAAAATAGTAAGCCTAGACTTTGAAAAGTTATTAGATTTTCACTACATTCTCCAATTTTAAAAGAATAGACCTTTTTCTGATTATTCTCACTATAAAACATGTGATTTTGTGATTTTAGTGATTTATTCCGAACATGCAAAGAAATTTAACATACATGCGAACAAGCAAAACATGCATAATAATACAAATATCAACAAACATAACAATCTTAGATGTTTACATGCCCAAAAAGGGGTGGGAAGAAGTACAATTTATTTAATCTCACCCCCTCTCCCTAAAATATTATTAACCTCTTGTTTTTACATTACTCTTTTATATTTATATATCTATTCACACACACACTCATTCATCCATATACACATACATACGTTTATGCGTATACCCACAACATACAAGTACACATACATGCATACAAATACGAGGGCCGTTCAATAAGTTCATGGCCTCACCCAGAACAGAACAACACAGACTGATAATTTATATTTTATTTTTCAACATAATCTCCATTTACAGCAATGCACTTGGTCCATCGATGTTCAAGCATCACTATCCCATCATGAAAGAATGTAACATCCTGTATTATAACAACCAGTATTTCTGGGTGAGGCCATGAACTTATTGAACAGCCCTCGTACACATAGCATCTTTTACCTATGCGTTTCTTAGCTGTGCTGGCGAATAAATAAATAACTCAAAGAAATATATACATAGACGACAGTGAACATAACATTAAACATTGGCAGAAATCTGTGAAGATTTTTGTTTTGTTTTTTCGCTGTCATGTTGCATGTGCAGAGGAGCTCGTGTATCAGGAAGCTTTGGAGGCTGTCTAACACACACTGCAGTTGACGGCTATATCCTGTTTCACTTTTAGGTGCTTAAATGCATTTCCACAAAATAACTTTAGAGTTCATGCTCTTCATCCCTGAGATTTCCACCGTAACTGTGATAATGGAAAAGGATTTATCCTCCTGAGACCCAGCAATGCATTTTTGTCCTCTGTAGGAGACAAAAGTTTGACAGTTGAACTTAAAAAATGCTGTTCATTGCAAAGGACATTCCATTAAAAAATAAATAAAGATAACGTAAAAAAAAATGTATCCGAAAAAACTGTTGCATTATGCAGTTTCTCATCAAGACAATTCTTAATACAAAAAAGCCAAAACTTTCACTTTCCTGGTTCTCAGAAGGATATTACAATAATTACCTAAAATAGAATATTTGCATTAGCCGCTGTTGAAGAAATTCCAGTCTCCAGAAAATCCAGTTTCCCCCACCAGCTATCAGAACTGAAGAAGTCTCTCGGATGAGAGATGAAATGTTTTTAAAAGAGCTAAACCAGCCCAACTGAACCGAGAAGAAGTCTTATCTTATTTATACCGGTGACCAAAAGGTGGGGGAACACAGCATGGAGTGTGAGATACAAGGGTCGTAAACATATTAAAGGATGCACAGGAAGGTTATTAAGACAGGTGAAGGGTGTCTTCAATAGATTTGAATACAAAGACAGGGTCCATCACCAAAGACCTGAATCTACATATAGTGTAACAGCAGATGGTCTGAAAACCTGTGTCAAGAAAATCAGCAAGGGGTCATTGTTAGAGATCTATACCCTTAGAGAAAGTGACCAAACGGCTGTGGGTTTTTTATTCTTACTCTGGTGAGAGGGAGGTTCAGTAACTCATAGGCTATTGTATTCATCTGAAAGGCTAGGCAAATGATCAAGACCCAACAGCCACAGGTCATGGGTCCTTTTTATTCGTCTTCCTTGCGACATTAAATTCTTTTCGCATACACAGTTTAAAGTGATTCACTTGATGAACTAATGAATGAAATGAAGTGTGTGAGTCTGTCCCTCACTACTAACCAAGCTGTAGTGGTGACCATTTGGTCTACCCTGAGTAAAGTGAGTGATTTGTGACAGATACGTGTTGGGCTGTATAACCTAAAAGAGTGGTGCTCAACCCCTTTAGATCCAAGATCTACTTTTAATGTCTCCAACTAGGGCTGAAAGATATATTGTTATCGTATCTATATCTAGATATGAACATTCAAGATATTAATATCGAAAAAGCAACGATATAAACGATATAGATTTCCCCCACGCTTGCCCTGCATATACAGCTCTGGAAGTCGCAACAAATTTCATTTTTACGATTGCCCTTGAATGCACCGCTAAGGCCAGCCAACCACAAACCTTATTTCATGCTTGCTGTGGCTTGACAGCTGAAGCCAACCAATTCCTCTGGAACAAGTCCTCTGTCAGGCAGGCATTGTAAACTGCAGCATTGTCCTGTTTTTAAACCCAGTCATTACCACACAGATGAGGGCCCTCAGTCATGAGGGATGCCCCCTTGTTAACGTCCTTCAAATTGGAATTCGAGATCAGAATCAGAGGACCGGCAACTTCTCTATTAGTTCAGAAGGTTTATTCTTTGATTACATGTAAAGGAAAGTCTCTGCAGTGGGACCAGTTCAATCATGGTGATGATGGAGCTGAACCCTGATATGCAGTATTTTGGTCAGATTTATCTTCTGAGCAGCTACACTCCATCACAGTAGGTAGGACTTTTGCAACGCCATCTGACTCCGTGTTCTAATTGGACCTCACCTAACTGACACAGCTGTCATGTACTCTTAACTGAAATGTGCTACAAAAGTGAATGTGCTCTTTGTGGCATGTTTCTAACTGAAAGTGTAAAGTTTCCTCTTCCTGTGGTTACAGATGTTTCCTGCTTTTGAGAGCTTCCTTACTTCCGTACTTTCCGGGTTATAAGCCGCACCTGACTATAAGCAACAGGTGTCCGCGTTGTAACATGAGATATTTACACAGAAAGATGGTATAAACAGAAAGATTGACAGGGTTATTTCCATACCTTAACTACTTTGTTCCAAACAGTGCCTGTTACACGGCAGTACAACGGCAGTAACACGGCTGGTTAGAAAACCCAGAAAAGTCATTGATCGCTATCTTCATCTTCCTTCTGCACACTGAAACCACTGCAGTCGTCTTCTTCAGAGTTGGAGTTGAACAGCCTCAGAAAGACTCTCACACACCTTCTCAGTCTCTCTTCCGTTGTCGCTCTCAATGACACTTGCGTGCAGCAGCTCTATTTCCTTCTTTTAACTTAAGAGCTGCATCATATGCATTTCTTTGTGTGTTTTCCACGATGAGGGTTTGTGCATGACATGCAAAATGATGCATGGACAACTAAGGCAGAATCAATAAGCAGAATTGTTGAGCAGGCAGGCAAACGATTCCAAGGAATTGAGCTACTGGGAAGTGGTTCGCAAAAAGAACTGGTTCTCGATTCCCATCCCTATCAACAACAGAACGCCATTTACACAGACCTTCCACGTTGCATGAGTACAACAAACATTTTTCCATCAGAATGAAAAAATCAGTTTCCTCACTGTCATTTCCTCACTCCAATTCTCAACATTTATCAACATATCAACAGGCATATAATCAGTCATTGCTGCTGCATATATAATGTGCATCAGCTCTGCTGTAGCTCTCCAGCAATGTAGTTGTGTGCCAGGACTCACTAATGTAATTGTCTGTAGACCACCCCAGCCTGCATTAATTACAGCCCAGGGCAGCTTCTAATCTCAGAAAATGGCCAAGCCACCTGTGACTATTCCCATACCAAGATCAGATGTACAACCATGGAAACCAGCAAGGAGAGAGTAGCCTATAGTTTTTCCAAAGTCTTGCTTTATTTTAAAAAAATGCAGATGCCTATTAAAGCTTTAGAGCTGTCTGAGCTTTAGTACAGTTTGGTGGTAGATGGAAAATCCATACAATACAGAAAATTAAAACCAGTGTTGTACTGCCCGGCACTATGACAGATTAATTTGATGTGTCACTTTAACTTTTTATCTGTTACTATGTAATGCGTGAGTGTTGGAAGAAAAATTTATGATTCTATGATCGTACTATATTTATGTAATTATGTTTTGACATAAGGTATCAAACAACTCATCTCATGACGTAAGGAGTTCAGGTTAAGAGTGGGCCTTGAAAAAGGTTTAGAATGTCATGTGACTGATCCAGTCCATTTAATGTAATGATAAAGCGATTCTAAGTTAGACTACATAAAAAATGAACATTTTTATTAAGTTTTATAGACAATTGAAATATTAAACATTATTATTCTACTTAAATGAAATAAGAATGTAATGTATAATGTCTGACCCCACCTCTGGCAATCAGATGAGATTTTCGCCTTTACATAGGATATATGTATCTTCTCAGATGCATTTTTACTAGTTTAGAAATCGATTGATAATGTCCGGGAATCACTGCTGACTTCAGCATTTCTTTGTTAAGAATCGACCGATAATGCCTGAGAAATGCTGCTGGTTCAGGATTCTTTATAGAATTTGCTGACATGGTTTTCCTTTGCATTTTAGAATGCAGTTTAGATCATTTCTGCATAGACTGCAAGCTAATACATGGAACATAATGATTAGCATGTGATTTAACATACAGTATGATTAAATCAAAAACCTCACCTTATGATTTGAAGCATAGCTGTAAGCAACTTAATGACACATGATGTAATACATTAAGTCTCAATCTTAATGTATTACAGTCTCAACAAAGTACTGAACATGCATTTCTGTGTTCAAGTTGCAGCCATTGCAACAGTCATCAACTGTGAGCTCAACGCTGTGGAGCCTCCCTTTTGTGTGACTGACAACATGATAAGTTCGGAGCCCCAGTGCTTTGACGTGATCCTCCTGGGTGATATGTTCTACGATGAGGCCCTCGCCACAAGCCTTCACAGCTGGTTGGACCTTTGCATCAAACGCCATGGCACCACAGTGCTGATTGGAGATCCTGGACGAGCCCAGTTTGAGGAGCATAGCATCCGACAGCTGCTGCATCAGCTGGATCAGTTTGAACTCCCTAAATCTGTGCAAGATGAGAACTATGGCCTGACCTGCAGCACTGTATGGCACTACCAGCCTGATCTCTAAAGACTGGAAATGATGAATAAAACAGTTAATTTATTATGATAGCGCTGCACATTTTCCACTCAGTTTTTCTTTCAGTTTCATTTGTCACCTTTGCCATGGTGAAAATCACCAGGACGATGTAAACAGAAAAATGCTTGGTGCTATGTTTTGACACTGATGATATTTATCATGTAACACGTGTTTTTGATGGTGTTTGGCAATAATAAATTCATTTCAAGATATGATTCATTGTTTGGTAATCATCAGTTCCTCTCATTCTCATTGATATGGTTAATTTTATGCGTCATAAGATGTTAAAGTAAAAGCAAACATGCTCTGCCAGAAACACTCTGTTGTAATCACATTGTTCACTACATGTAATGGTACTGATGAGAAATAAACTTGATTGACAGATGAGCTTAGGAGGTAGAATACATGAGTTATTTCCCAGACAGTAACCTAAGAGTGTTTGACGCACCACAAAGCTTAGTTAGGAACACAAGATGAACATTCCCAGACACATGCAGCGGGCATAATTAAAATGAAAACAGATAGTGGTCAGGACACATGTAGCGAGCATGAGTAAAAGAAAATAGATAGTGATCAGGAGATGTTAGCTGATACTGGGGGATAATATAATAAGATAGGTCCCTGGGGAAATTAAACTGAGGCCTGGTCTGGGCAACCATATACAAAAAAGGTATGACTCGGACACCAGATATGGTTGTTTTTAAATATTGGTAGCCAATAGAAACAAATGCTCGGAAAAGGGGAATTTGATAGGAGGAGCCCAGGTTTGCGGGAAATCACACCCCGAGCTCCAGAGAAATGTATAAAAGACGGGGCATTTTTCAGCTACCCTTCAGACCATTCCCGGGTGTGTCTCTGTGTGTTTTACCTTGCTTTTGCAAATAAACACATGTACGGCTCTGAAGACTGACTGGCTCGACTCATCATTGATTCTGAAGAAGTTTCTTCCAGATCGTCACTTAGATATAATTCATAGTACAGATCAGGCGGGGAAAAAGGCGCAGACCACCAACCAAGTCTCGTCAGTACTTATTGCAGATAGTTCCTTTATGAAGACGGGTCCATCGCTGAATCAGAGAGGCCATTGAGGTACGGAAACGCACGCCAAAGACAATGAATAGGGATGACAGCTGTAATGGAATTTTAACTTCTTTATCTAATTCCCGTTTCCTTTCCTGAATACCCCCCCACTGCATAGTAACTTTCCCAAATACCCCCCACTGCTTGTTACTGATGAAAAATGATGAGAAATAAAGCCTAATTGGGAGAAGAGCATGAGAGGTAAAATGAAGTTATTTCCCAGCATAAAGGATCTCATATTTGATACAAGTAAAGTTATTTCCCAGCATAGGAATCTAATGCCTGATGCATCACAAAGTTTGGATAAGAACATGAGACGAGCATTCCCATGTCTCATGTAGCAGCCTAATGAGTGTAAAAGGAGACTAATGATCCAAATCTACATTCCAAACATATTAAAAGATGACAAATGGTGGACAGAAGATGTCAGCTGATACTGGGACAAGATGATGAGTCAGACTCCCAGGGTGATAATGGGGGCCTGGCTTGGGAAACATATATAAAAAAAACATGATTCAGGATACCAGACACGGTTGTTTTTAAATATTGCTAATTAATAGAAACAAATGCTGGGAAAGGGGGATTTTGAAAGGAGGGGCCCGGGTTTACGGGAAATCACGCCCCGAGCCCCAAAACAGGGTATAAAGGATGGGGGATTTTCGGTTACCCTTCAGACCAGTCCCGGGTGTGTCTCCGTGTGTTTCACCTTGCTTTTGCAAATAAACACATGTACGGCTCTGAAGACAGACTGGCTCAGCTCATCATTGTCTCTGAAGAAGTTTCTTCCTGATCACCACTTAGACAGAATTTGGCAGTTTAGATTAGGCGGGGAAAAAGGCGCAGACCAACAATCAAGTCTCGTCACTACCTTTACCCAAACCCTCCTACTGTGTGTGTTATTTTTCTTGGAAGGTATCAAAAGGGGACTGTTTGTTAAAAACCTGGGGCTTATCACTCAATCAAGGCAGGCAAGGAAAGGCAGATTTATTTGTATAGCACAATTCATACACAGGGCAATTCACAGTAATTTACAAAAATGGAAAAGAGACAGGTTAAAAACACACAATTACAATTAAAACATAATCAACAAAACATAAATGACAATCAATTAAAACAAAGTAAAAGAGAAAAGTGCAGATAGAACCCTTTAAGTTGTTATGTGCACAGTTGAACAGCTGTTTTCAGCTTGGACTGAAACATTGTCACAGTAGAGGCCTGTCTTACATCATCAGGGAGACTGTTCCAGAGTTTAGCTGCATAAAACTGAGACACAACCTCACCTGTTTAGTACTGACTCTGGGCACCTGCAAAAGACCAGTCCCTGAGGTTCTCAGGGTCCGAGATGGTTCATATGGGACCAACATGTCATAGATGTACTTTGGTGCTAGACCATGGAGAGACTTATAAACGAGCAGAGCTGTTTTAAAGTCTATTCTCTGAGCCACAGGAAGGCAGTGCAGAGACTTGAGCACAGGACTGATATGGTCGTACTTCCTGGCCCTTTGAAGAGACTGGAGGTGTCCGTTGCAAAAGGGATTCACCCTATAAAAGATGGATCTTGTGAGAAGCTCTTTGTCTTTTCTTCACAATCGCCGCTCACGTGCAGAACTGACCTTTCTTGACAAAGAAATAAAATCTTGTCAGCCAGCAGAAGTCTCTATTTCTTTATTCACCAGCAGCAGAGCAAAAATTTCCATAACACAGCACATACACCTTATCACACACCTGGGCTGCAGTCCTGGAGAAGATGTCAGATAGCGGGGGCATAAACCCTCCCCTGCTGTCTGGCCAACTCTCCTGAGCAGCCTATAAGACACATCACAGCAACATCATTGTGCCACTTCTGATGAAGGCTACAGGAAGAAGCTGAAATTACTAAAGCAGGTAAACAAACAACTACCCCTGTCTTGATAAATGAATTATCTACAATAACTGTATGTGGAAGACGGTATGAAACTCTAGCAGAATGTAATGGTACTGTTTGATCATACTAAGGTTTGTTTTGGAAATTTTAGGAAAAGTTGTGATGTGGATTTTCAGGCCGGACTTCAAGACCCAGTTTAGGGCCAGCTAGAGACTAAGCCTGGTCCTGCTTAGGCCTCAACACCATACTCTGTATTCTTTAAGTCTGTTCTTCTGAAACATTGTAAGTATTCAAATCTTCTTTTGAGGAAAACACAGTCAAATGAGCACTTGGAGTCCAGTAAAGTTGAGTCCACAGAGCTTTATTCTTCAACACAGAGTACAAAGCCTGAGCAGGTCTGCAGAACAACTGATTTTTAAAAACAGAACATTACCTTCTATAATTTAAGATATAGGTGTGTATGGGTTGCATACAGGCGTGTGAAACCCATTTAGTCATGCCCCTTTTTCCTTTTCACTGATCTGCCTTGGCGGAGGTCTGCGCTCTACGAGTGCTTTTCTAGTTAGGATCTTTGATAGATACGTAGTAAATTATTTTACACCTAGGACATTTTTTATTGATCTGACAATTGCTGGCTGTCTTTCCAACATTCGGATCCCATTTTAACTCGTGATGGTGTTTGTAAAACAGTCTATTTTCACCCAATCTATTACAATCAGAACAATAGGGTTTTTTTTTAATTGGGGCCTGTTTACAGTCTGTGTAACAGATATTGCAAGTTTTTTCACAGAAGTGCTTGTATTGACACTGATATCCTGTGTGACAATGTTTACAGAAAAATTTCACACCTAGAAAACCCTTAATATTATTTATCCCACAAAAATGATTATCATGTAAAAGGAGATCGTGTGTTGTTTCTTGTGCAGGTGTTCCTGTTTGAAATGTAACCAGGTTTTTTTTTTTTTTCTTTATCAGACATTTGGTAAAAGACAACAATTTTACAGCCTAACAGCTCTTCAAATTTGACAACATCATCCAATGTGGCCTTTGTATTAACACTCAAACCTACCCTGCTGTGAATGTCACACCCTGCATTCATGGCCGTAATTGTCAAATTGGGATTTGCCAGTAACAATTTACAGCAAAACATGTTTGATCAGGGTTGGGAAGTACAAAAAAATGCCTTGCTTTTTTCTTTATAATTTCACTCACAAGACACGATTCAATCCACCTCTTACTACCTCCTTCCCCGCGCTGAGCCCTCACAAAATTGATAATTAGCTCTAGGGAGCCATCGGTGAAAACGGACACGTTACTCTGGACCAATCTGTCTAAAAGTTCCTGAAATTCTGACACCAGTGCTATAGGCGTGCAAAAAAACAAACTTAATTTTCAGGCTATACATCATTGAATATTACAGTTATACGGATTAAATAAAAAATAAACTCACACACAGCTTCCCATGCTGTAAAGTCTTTGGAGTGGTCAATCTTCACTCTTCTTCTGCGTCTCTGAAAGCTCTTCAGTACACCCAATGGCTGGTTAGGGTTCTGCCTCTGGCACTTAGCCAACCGTGCCCACTTATACAACACTGTATATAAAGAAACAGCACACGTGCATAGGACACATGATACAGAGGGTTAGGGTTCTATTGAGATGTGAAGTGTTGGACTTTTTTTCTTTTCCCCTTCACGTGACCCGACAACTCTTGACAATGACTCCACTTCTTTATGACTCTGGAAGTCATAAAGTCACTTTTTTTCTTTTCCCCTTCACGTGACCCGACAACTCTTGACAATGACTCCACTTCTTTATGACTCTGGAAGTCATTAGACACCATCATTAGACTCCTTCAACGTAACACTTTCCCTGTGAACGGCAGAAGGCACGAAGGTTCAGTCCATCTTAAAATAACTGTCAAATTCTAAAAGTAAATAAAAAAGTCACACACATTCCACGCCCCCCCCCCCCCCCCCCCCCCCCCCCCCCCCCCCATCTCCCCCAACCCCTCTGTAGGAGGACAATGGGACCCCTCTTCTATGACATCTGGAAGTAATAATCACCTCCTGATGCCTCCCGCCAAATTTGAAAAGGTTTGACACAACGTCATCTTGTTAGACCACACCACACCAGAACCAGACAAAACTGGAATGAACTGGTTATGTGACCTAATTACCTAGGTCATTGGAAATGGGGGCGGGACTTAGAATTTTATGGTCTTATTTTTTATGATTAAATTGATGTGACATCATCACATTTTGACAGAAGGTGGGTCTAATATTCTCTCTAACCTCTTAACACCATCATAGCTGTGTAGCAATTAAGTAATTAATGATATTCCAAGATATTGCAGTTATGTTTTTTATCTGTTTAATATTCAAGAACGTGCAAACTGTAAGGTATATAAACTTTCAAAAGTTAAGTCCTAGATACACAACACACAAAATACGTAACAATAAAAACAGATACTGCTGAAAACTACATCACCTGTGGCTGGGGATGCAGAATCTGGCAGGGAGCAGAATTTGGCACTAGATACTGCCGAAAAACTGCATCCCCCATGAGAATAAGCTTGCAAAGCCAAAGAAGTTAAATGACTTTTGCAGCTCGCATTTGCTATTCTGGTGTGACAGGGTGAATTTAGTGCACATTGTCTACTTCATGACTGACTTAGGAAGGGGGAGCTGTTTTCGGCAGCGGCTGCACAACTTCCACATCTGGAACTCTTTTCTATATTGACCCACTTCACCACTGCATTCTCTGTGACTTAGTGAGCTGGACATCACTAATCATTCACAGACAAAAACATTGGTTTATTTTCATCTATAAAGCTCTGCTGGGTACACTCCCAGAAAATCTCATTAGTCTTCTTTCTGTTCGCTCTAGTAGTTTTTATTTACATTCCTCCAAGTGGCTGGTTTTGACAGTTCCCCGAGTTCTGACAGACTTTGGAAAAACAGCATTTTCCTACCAAGCACCATGGTCGTGGAATAATCTTCAAAAAACTGTAAAACTACATGTGTTAGTTAAGATTTTTTTTTTTTTAAAGCTGTTCTTCTATTGATGAAAAAATGATAAGAAATAAAAGCTTAATTGGAAAAGAGCCCAAGAAGTAAACATGTGAAGTTATTTCCCAGCATAAGAAACCTCATACTTGATGCACACAAAGTTGTTTCCCAGCGTAGGAGTTTAATATTTGACGCGCCATGAAGTCTGGGGAAGAACATGGGACCAGTATTCCCATGTCAGGCATGGCGGTCTAATTGGGTGTAAGGGGAGATAAATGAACCACACCTGTCAAAAAGATGGTAAATGATGAATGATAAGTGCTAGTGACGAGACTTGATAATTGGTCTGCGCCTTTTTCCCCGCCTAATTTGAACTGCAGAATTCTGTCTAAGTGGTGATCAGGAATGAACTTCTTCAGAGACAATGATGAGCCGAACCAGTCTGTCTTCAGAGCCATACATGTGTTTATTTGCAAAAGCAAGGAAAAACCCACGGAGACACACCCGGGAATGGTCTGAAGGGTAGCCGAAAATCCCCTATCATTTATACCTGGTTTCGGGGCTCGGGGCATGATTTCCCGCAAACCCCGGGTCCCTCCTCCCAAAATCCCCTTTTTCCAGCATTCTAGAAGGTTCGGGGTGTTCTTCCACTGGCAGAAACCATCCCTCGGTTTCTATTGACGAGACCTTTTGGTAGGTCAATATCTGGTTCCCTGCCTGATGCTATACTGTCAAAATATAACTAAGTGATGTTCTGGAAGAAACTTCTTCAAAGTCAAAGATGAGCCGAGACAATCAGTCTTCAGAGCCGTACATGTGTTTATTTGCAAATGCAGGTCAAAACACACGGAGACACACCCGGGACATGGTCTCAAAAGCAGCTGAAAATTCCCCATCTTTTATACCCTGTTTCAAGCCTGGGGCGTGATTTCCCGCAAACCCGGGCCTCTCCTTCTAAAATCCCCTTTTCCCGGCATCAGTTTCTATTATTTAATGATGTGTAGAAATAACCGTGACAGGTGTCTTCAACCTTTGTTTTTTATATATGTTGCTAGGCCAGGCCCTAGTTACCACCCCTAAGGACCCAACTCAGCTTCCAGTTTCAGCACCAATTGGTCTCCATCTGTTTCCTTTTAAGGCATTTGGGATACCAGTTAATGCCACCAGCCTCCATTAAACGTTGCCTGGGACTTGAGGATGCATATCCCAAAATGGTATTGAAGCAGCACCGATGGCATATCCTCATGCTGGAAAGTACCCTCATTATCTCCCTATGTATCCCTTATATGGGAAAAGTTATGCCTGCTTGTTTCTCCAACCCTTCTCCTAATTTGGCCTTGGTTCTGCTTGTGTCTTTTCTCATCACTATCACCCCTGGAAGCTTCCCCCTTTAAAACCATCTTTGGTCAGGCACATCTGTGCCATTTACCCTACTTGCTGCATACACACACAAGGTCATTTTTGGTCTTCTGATCAATTGTTTTGTTTCTTCTTATCACTTGTTTTGTTTTTTCTTTTAATTAAGTAGTGCAGCTGTGCTGGATGAGTCACTAGATGGTCTGGGCGTACTGCCCAGAAGTTATTAAGCCAGCACCAACCTGGCCTACCATGGTCAACATGGTTTGCAGGGTCAGCAGCCGGGTCAAGGAACTTCATACCACAACCAGCAGAGAATCCTCCTTTCACAATTGTTTACAAAAGCTTGCGCCTGCAGAATCATCAGCAGGGCCTTCTTCCATGAAAAGACACATGCAGGGCCTTCTTCAAACAGTATCTCTTTACCTTATTTACCTTATTTTATTTTCTACACTAGCTGGTATTGGGCCAAGGTGATGAGTCAGACTCCCAGGGTGCTGATGGGGGCCTGGCTTGGGAAATATATATATAAAAAAACATAACTCAGGACACCAGACATGGTTGTTTTTAAATATTGCTAATTAATAGAAACAAGTGCTGGGAAAAGGGGATTTTGAGAGGAGGGGCCCGGATTTGCGGGAAATCACGCCCAGAGCCCCAAAACAAGGTATAAATGATAGGGGATTTTCGGCTACCCTTCAGACCATTCCCGGGTGTGTCTCTGTGTGTTTCACCTTGCTTTTGCAAATAAACACATGTACAGCTCTGAAGACTGACTGACTCGGCTCATCATTGTCTCTGAAAAAGTTTCTTCCTGATCACCACTTAGACAGAATCTTGCAGTTCAGATTAGGCGGGGAAAAAGACGCAGACCTACAATCAAGTCTCGTCACTATCACAGTGTGTGATGCTTTGATTGGCCTATTGCTGTTGACCTTTATGAAGACTATGATACTGAGATGGGTTTATAACTGTAATGTCAAGTGAAAACGTCCGGATACCACGGTTACATAGGACTGAACCAGACGACGACAAGGAGGCAGACTAGAGGAGAAATATCCATTTTGACTATTTAGTCTCATTACAGTTTCAACATTTATTTCTGATATTTTATCACTTAATAGTCATTTTGTTTGAGTGGTGTGGGAAATGTAAAGGTGAATTATAGCTTGAAATATGTTATCATATGTTAAAATATGATATTGTAATTTTCACTATAACGTATCAAGTTGCACCTGAGGTTTTTGCTGTTATATAGGTCTGTTGTTTACTTAAGGTTTTGACGAGACTTGGTTGATGGTCTGCGCCTTTTTCCCTGCCTGATCTATACTATGAATTATATTTATGTGACGATCTGGAAGAAACTTTTTCAGAATCAGTGATGAGTCGAGCCAGTCAGTCTTCAGAGCCGTACATGTGTTTATTTGCAAAAGCAAGGTAAAACACACGGAGACACACCCGGGAATGGTCTGAAGGGTAGCTGAAAAATCCCCGTCTTTTATACATTTCTCTGGAGCTCGGGGCGTGATTTCCCGCAAACCCTGGCTCCTCCTATCAAATTCTCCTTTTCCGAGCATTTGTTTCTATTGGCTACCAATATTTAAAAACAACCGTATCTAGTGTCCGAGTCATACCTTTTTTATATATGGTTGCCCAGACCAGGCCTCAGGTTAATTTCCCCAGGGATCTAACTTATTATATTATCTCCCAGTATCAGCTAACATCTCCTGATCACTATCTGTTTTCATTTAATTATGCCCGCTACATGTGTCCTGACCACTATCTGTTTTCATTTAATTATGCCCGCTACATGTGTCGGGGAATGCTCATCGTGTGTTCCTAACTAAGCTTGTGGTACATCAGACACTCTTAGGTTACTGTCTAGAGGGAAATAACTCATGCATTCTACCTCCTGAGCTCATCTGTCAATCAAGTTTATTTTTCATCAGTTTCACAGAACATCTGGTTTGACTAACAAGGTTATCTAGTTTGACTAATAAGTTCATCTGGTTTGCCCAGCCTAGGAGGAGCCAATACTATTAGGCCCCTTATAAACAAACAGAACTCATGGCTTTGAGATGTATAGTATAAACATGCTAAACCTTTGGACTCAGAACGTACCCATACAAGGGAATTCAGATCCTTGTGTTTATGTCTTTAAACTGGAAGCTTCGAGATCAGAATCAGAGGACCGGCAACTTCTCTCTTAATTCAAAAGGGTTTTTTCTTTGATCACATGTTGAGCAAAGTCTCTGCAGAGGGACCAGTTTGATCACACTGATGATGGAACGGAACACTGACATCTGGTTTTTGGTCACATTTATCTTCTGAGCAGCTACTGCTCTGTCAGTAGGTTGGACTTTGGCAATTACATCTGACTCCACGTTCTAATTGGACCTCACCCAAATAACGTGGCCAGGCCAACCAACAGCTCACGTATATTCTTCACTGAATTGTGCTATAAAAGTGAGTGAGTGTTGTTCTTTTGCAAGCGTGGCTTCAACTGAAAGGGTAAAGGTCACCCTTCCTATGGTTACCTCCCCATGTTTCCTGTCTTTGTGAAATTCCTAACTGACAGGTTTAATTAAACATATTTGGACATAAGGATTCAGTAAGCAATAGTAAAATACTACCTCAATTGACAATAATAAAGAACAATAATGAGATGATGAAAAAAAAATCAATAATGAAATAATACTTCACTTGACTGACAACAGAAGAATCAGTAAAAATGTAGACATGTTTGGCTCCCAATGAGACACCAAGCTCCTCCTTTGAGTTTTCAACTGAAAAAGTTTAAGCCCCTGCTTTACACAAATATAATTATTCTA
The DNA here is from genome assembly GCF_902148855.1 of Sphaeramia orbicularis. NCBI lineage: Eukaryota > Metazoa > Chordata > Actinopteri > Kurtiformes > Apogonidae > Sphaeramia > Sphaeramia orbicularis. The sequence goes on from NC_043962.1 coordinate 19,147,773, forward strand.
GGGTATTTTAATAGAGTGAAACTATAGCTGTAGTACATATGTGCGTTTTCAGTTTTACTGTGATATTACCTACTAACCTCATGATGACAGTATGCAAAGTTTACCTGAGAAATATATTATCAGAACATGTGTAAAAATGCCAGTATTTCCAGAATCTGGCCCAAAATAGTCATGTAAACTAATCATATTGCAGTTAAATTTTTTCAGAAAGGTGATGTGCTTAAGTATTGCTCTGATTGTGCTGCTAAATAAAGGAGTGGTGGTATTGTGTACTGAAATTGTATGGGTACATTTGAGTTAGAAAAACATGACCACTTACCAAATGTCTTTAAGAAAATATGATAATCAAGAGTTGTAAGGAGAACCTTGATGACTCAAAGTGTGTTAAAGGTCACAACGTTAAATAATCTTTGCATGCAATATCTGTCATATGTGAAACTACATGCGTGGAAAACATATACATTTAAAATAAAATAAAATATGAAGGAACCAAAAAATATTGGTATCAGCATAGGAGAATCTGACTTTTAAAAAATAATACAAAGAACATTTAAGATATAATGGTTTAAATTAAAGTAAGACTATGTTAAAAAGGAAAAGTTTTAGGCCTGAATAAAAATATGATGGTGTAAAGTACAGAAAAACTGTTAAAAGAAAAATCGTAGCTCTTAAATCTTTGACCCTGTAATGTGGGACCTGTCATTGTGAAAATAGAGGGTAAACCATGTAGAGTAATTATATGTTGTAGATTATCTTGACCAAAGCTGGGTCACTGCAAAGAAATAACAAAAAGTGACTGGACTGTCTTCACTATCACCTCCTCATTGGTGAAGGAGAGAAGATTCTTTATCTTTCACCTGGATAAAGCATAAATGATTGATAATAATAGATGACGAAGTATCCAAGTGGCATATGCTTTTATTAGGACTGTCAAATACAAAATGTAAAAAAAAATAAATTTCTGGTACGATACAAAAATTGTAAAAATGTAAACAAAAAGTACAAAAATATAAAGGTAATTTTATCACAAAATGTGAAGTTGCCCTGTTTATTTGAGAGCTCAGTTACATGTAAAATAATTTGGTTAAACTGTCAAGTCTTGTAGTGTGGTTATATTTATATGACCTGACCTCATAAACAATACTGAGACAATGAGGACAATGTGACTTTGCCCCTTAGTTACAAAGAAAGTAACCGAAATACTAAGATTAAACAATAACTTTTCTCATGTCATGCATCGGTGGGTGTCTGTGTCTTCTCCATGTATTTTTTCTGAAACTCGTGGAAGACATCGCTGGTTGCTTGGACAGTAGTTGGACGAAGAGGAGAATACATCTTTGCAGGTTTGGAATACCATGTACCTGCAGAGGAGAAAATTAATATTAATTACAAATAAGCCATTGTCCAAATGTGACAAATATACTAATTTTAGAAATACTCCTAGGGTTTGTTGTGGAAAAACAAACACGGACACAGTATTGCAGTTAGGAGAATCTTGGGGGAGTCCTGCTTTAATTCCACTCCATCAAACACGAGTATACACTGTGATGAACATGAACTCGTGACAATAACTGGATTTTTTTTGGCCAGCTTGTCACTACTTCTGGTAAAGTCAGCCCCTTACCGTGAACTCTGAACAACTTAGCCAAAACAACACTCGATCATAACAGAAAACATCTGCTGATACTATGAGATTGACCGGTTCACATAATTCTCACCAGAGAATCAGTGACCTGTAGTAAATGCATTCATACCCAACATTAATTTTCAATAGCAGACATTTCATGCTAGAGTTTACTCAAATTTCATTTCATTTGTTAGGATCTTGGCACCTGTGTGCCATTTTAAATGGAACTGTTTGTCTTGGCTGAAAGAGCTCTCCTGTTCCTCGTGTATTGTCTTATCATCCTGTTTCTCATGGTGACTCTGAAGGCTCAAGACTAGGGCGCAAGTCTGGAAGAACCAGATAAGATCGGACTCTCCAAGGCAGCCATGACATATCCACCTGCAAGAGACTGCTTTATGCATCTAAAATGAGTGTACTGCTGTCTATGTCAGATTGTAAACATCCGCTTTTGTCTCATTAAGGCCGAGCCTGTACAAGCTAAGCCTTGTATGCTGCATCTCTCTACAAATTATTTCATCAGACAACACATTTGTGACAACCCCAGTGTGGGGCTTGGCTCCATGTTTTCCATCCTGTCTGCTCTCTTCATTTTTCTCCTTCTATTTTTCTTACATTCTACTTTCCATTGGGACATCTAGGGGTTTTCCACCTGGCTGTAAACGTCTCAACACATTCTCTTGGGACTTCTACGGAGGAGATATACGAGCATGTTCTACTGGGGTTTTAACCTCTCTCAATCTCACTTCCCATTAAAACCAATATCTTTCTTGTCCACAATTTTAAAAAAATATGTAAAGGTTTTCATCTTTAATAAACTTTGGTGAGATTAGAGAATATTAGAACCACCTTCTGTCAAAATGTGATGATGTCACATGGTTCTAATACCCTCTGAGATTAAACAGAGCACTTGCAAACAGTATAATCATAAAAAAAACATTGTTTCTGATGTTCAAACCATGCAAGTGGGATTAAATATACTTTAATTCAACACTGTCTCATCCTAGGCCTTTTTAAAAGGCCCACTTTTAACCTGAACTCCTTAAATCATGAGATGAATTATATCATGATATGAGTTGAGCATTATCAAACAAAATTAACTTTAACATAGCACCACAGTTCACCACAATTCAAAAATGATTTCTTTCTGAGTTATCTGTGTCCTTTAGCCTCATCTGGAGCCCCACAGAACAACTGGTGGAGCAAGTAGCAGTGATGTTTGACCAGTGTACAAATATACTGAAGGGTCCTGCACATTTTCACAGCTAAAATATCAGCCTCATGTTTTCTGTTCTGTTTGCATGAACAGATCTGGACTTTTTATTGTAGAAAATGTAAGATTTTCAGTCTCTAATTGTCTAAAATTTTCATTTTCACTTCAAACACAAATAAAAACTATTAAGCTACTGAGCCATTTTCTAAGACTTGTATTATGCAGAAACATGTTTTTGGTCAACTTTCAACAAAAAAAGCCACAAAAAAGGTTCACAAAGCCTCCAATAACCTAAAAAACTGAAGGTCAGTTCCATTTTTAACATTGTGATTGTGTACGCTAGTTTTGGCAGATTTCATCTAAAAGTAAAGATTTTGAATCCCTCAATTTTTAAAATTCCATTTAAATGACTTTATTGAGCATCATGCTTTTTCCAGGTTTTTTAAGGATCTCTGCATATCACATCATATTTACTGTCATGGAGGCAAAATGACAAAGACTTCATAGAGAATGGATTTCCTTCAATCAGGCCCTCCTTTATTGTGCACAAGAGGAAAGTCGTGCAGACAGAGTTTTGCCGTCTCTCTGCAGAGTCTCCTAACGGGCACTGCATGTGAGTGTTCTTTTAGTGAAACTGTACGAGGAAAATAGTTGGATGTTAACCATGTACGGTGTGATCATGCACTCACTGCATGGTACAGAGCAATGTGATTGGTCTGATGCATATGTGCAGGTGTTGAGTCTGTGCTGTCTGCATGGGCAGGATGTTTGTGTGAGTGTGCTAAGCCAAATGAGGACATGAAACTAGACAAGATGGTTGTGGTTATGAAAGAATCAACATCTGTATACTCTCCAAAGAGATAAGTGTGTACAGAGTATGAGTAATAACAGACACAACATGTACACATTCCAAAAAATGTACTTAAAATATGATTGTAATATTTCACATCATCACAGTAAAGTAGTGGGGCCAACTAAGCTCAGGAAATAGATTTTGAAATCAAATACTTGCAATTGGGTCCGATCAAGCTGTAACACGTGGACACATTTTGTGTTCAACAGACTGTCATGTAAGCAGAGCAAATTATATGCGTGTATTATACATATTTGAGTAGCCATTTATAAGCACTTTTAACACTATGTATAACAAAATTTGGGAAGTTAAAATTTTAGGTGAAAAAAGTCAAATTACTGCTCGGTAACATGTGGACTTGAAATGGACATGAATTTTTTAAGATTTACGCAAACATTGGAAACATGCGGTTCTTGACAAATGAATATCAAGTAGGACAAAACCTTTTAGATATTATGTTCAACTATGCTGAAAATAAATTTTGGAGTAAAATATTGAAAAGTCTCTGTTTTACTGGCATGAGATTGTGGTAACGTGGACAGGTTGCCATAGTAACACGAGGACGACTAGGGATGGGAATAAGAATTTAACGATTGCGATTCCATTATCGATTTTGCTTATTGATCCAATTCCTTAGCGATTCTTTTATTGATTCTCATTGGGTGAGGTAATAAAAGAGTACAAACAGGTGTGTTTGCATTAACTGTCTTTTATATTTCCATCTGCATAGAAAATGTAACATTTACAATATGTACAAATAATAATAACAGATGACACCGAGCTCGATGAAACCAAAGATGCTTTACTAATTCCTCTATTGCCGCAGTTCCACTACGTGGAACTGGTTCAACTCGGCCCATTTCCCGTTGTTTCCTTTCCCCTACCTTCAGAAACTTGTATTTGAGGGGGTACGACGTTTGTTGCCCGTACCGGAACTGGAACTGGGCCCGGATGACGGCCTGGTGTTCACTCTGCCGCTAGATTCACAAGCGCCGCTAAGTAGCGTATCAAATATGTGACATTCCTGTAAATGATTCACATGCTGTGGACAAATGTTTGAACATATTGGAGGGATTCCACCCTTTCAGAGAAATGGAAGCTTTGCAAGTGTTACAATTGGCCCTGGTGTCATCTTTTTAGACCGTTTCTGCCTCAACACCATGTTGGCTTCATTCTGACCAAAACAATATAGCGTACGTGTGACGTCATCGCGCATGCGCAATGAAGGCGGAATTGATAAGCAGGCAGGCAAATGATTCCCAGGAATTGAGCTACTGGGATCTGGTTCTCAAAAAGAACCGGTTCTCGATTCCCATCCCTATGGACGACTCTTTACCATTGTATGCATCACCCAAATGTATCAAAAGATCATTATTTTCTTTAAGTTTCACTCAAATATCTGAATTATAAGTAACTTGAAAATTTAAAATTGGTATTTTTGTGGTAACACATGGACAGGGCCTTTTAAGCAACTTAAGCAAATGTTCAAACTCATAAATATCAAAAATATTCACAAAATAATGAAAATCTAATACTTGAAATTTAACATCTATATAATTAACAAATTGAATACATTTTCTAATCTTTTTAGATACAATTTTTAGCGTCAAATTCGAGCTATGGCTATGGTGTAACAAGTACAATTGATAAAATTGGTTAAACTTTTTTTTCTACAAGCGGTATTTTAAAAAGGATAACAGTTCAATAAAATAGAGATCTTTGGCTAAAAAATGAGCCCACTTGATAAATGATGGGTGCAAATTTACTTTTTCAAATTGATGTTCACTTTTGCTTGATCGGACCCAACTGTGAAAATACTAAAATGTTTGAATGCACTTATCCTAGTTGTATGTAAAGTTCTGTGTGCATATACAGTATGTGTTGCGTTTGTTACCTCTTTTCCTCTTCACAGCTTTACTGGACCTCTCCTTGTCTGCTTCAGTGGGAATACTCTGGTCTAAAGAGGAAAAAGTCAATGTTATTTACAAAGGTTACATGTTTTCTCAGTTAATTACAGTCAGAACCAGAATATATCAATAGCTATTTGAAATATGCATTTATCTCAAAAACACTAAAGAATGGGTTTAATACTATAAAATTAATCTACTGAATGTATCATGTATCATGCACTTGTACATTAAAGATTGTAAGATGTGTTATGTGTAAGATGAATAAAAACTACTAGTGCTAATGTCAACATGGACTCCACTTTAAAACAATATTATATTTCTCCAGACAAAGCGGGAAACATTTTAATTCTTATAAAGTGCATATCTGACAGGCAATGAGACTGAAGGGTCATCTTGGATACACAAAAAATGTAAATATGTTTTAAGGGCTTGACTGTTACCTGAAGGGACAAACATGTTTGATCTTCATATAATTGATTTACCTGTTACAGAATCCGTGGTGTTGCTCTTCTTGTTGGATCCATCTTTGAAGCTGAAGGTTTTGGGCAACACATCGAAACCCAAAATACTATCCTCATGGGGATCCACGACACCATGGCTCTGAGACAATGTAGGCTTAGTGAGTAGACTTTTCCTTCTTTTTTTTAAACTTTGGAAGCCCTTCCTCTTATGATCCACAAATTGCTTGGTATGCGCATCCGAGATGAGTGACCGATCCTTAGTGGAGGTGGGACTTGACGTTTTTGCTTTCATGAAACGTGCACGATACCCAGGCAACTTTTGAGTACACCAGCTTTGTTATGCCTACTTGTGAGTGGTGGTAAACTCCTCCTCCATTTTTCATAAAGCTGTCTTTTGACTGAGTAGTTGTCCATTCCGATAGTTTCACTGGTGGTTGGCTTCAAGGGTCTGATATCCACAGAGAGCATTTTAGGAGGTCTTGGGGCTCCGTTAAGCAGCATAGTTGAAGATGGTGATTGGCCAACTGAACCATGTGTTCCTTGGGATGTAGAGCCAAACAGAACCAGCTCTGCTGTTCTCATGTCCTTTTTCCTTTTACTGGGCCTGATGGGTGATAGAACAGCAGCTATTGCATGGGATTGCGTGTCTCCTTTTTCTTCCATTGGTGGCTCTGGCATGTCTGTGGATTTCAGCTCAGGCTGTATCCAGTCCCAATCAACCTCTGAAGAGGAACCATCACTGGTGGCTATTTCAGTTCCTTTTTCAAATTCTTCTGAGGTGCAGGACTCACTGCTTCCTGGTGACTCTATCGGAGCTAGCTCAGAATCCTCCTCTGGGTTGTGCATCTGGTTAAGGACTTGCTCTTCATCTTTGTTCTCACTTATGAAAATAATGCTTGAGTTGCTACTATCCATGCTGTCATGGGATGGTTCAGGTACTTGAGGTGTGTCACCAGCTCCAAGGAAGTCACCATTTAAAAAAAAATCTTTTGTCTATCTCAGGCAAACTAGAGGTCACATTATTGTCACTGTTCTCCTCAACCTCTGCTTGTTTGGCAGAGGTGAATTTCCCCTCGGTACAGTCTTTATCAGCTGGGTCTGCCTTACACTGGCATTTACTCATTAAATCACTGCTCCCACCCATTAGGGTTTCCATCCACTTTGTTAAGCAGCAAATCTGTTGCATTTGAGAGACATCAGTGGTTTTATGTGAGCTTTTCACAATGCTGGGTGAGTCACCTTCTGTGCTGCTCTCAGTGGTTTTCTGTGGCAGACTGTCTTTTTTTAGCTGGATCTTTTCTTTTTCAAAAATAATTTTGGCCTCTTCTGGAGGTAACACTTGAATTGTAAATGTATAATGTGGGTCACTGCTGTCTGCACATGATTCAGGGGGAGACACACATTGTTTTGAGGAGATTTCATCAGTGTTGGATTCTTCTTCATGTGAATCAGCAGTTTGAAACTTCATTTGGGACAATGACTTGTTAGGTGCCTCATTCAAAATTTCTGCATTTGTGTTGTCACAGTCCTGCTGTGACACACTGTCACTAAATCGACGAGTTCTCAAGGACCATGGGAAGCCAAATTCTTTATCAATGTCATCTAGCTTCTCATTAATATTCAACCATGATGATGTGTAAGGGATCCCACCTTCATAAACCTCATCATGTTCGAGGACACGGTAGTTTTCACGAACTTTTACAAAGCCATCCTTTGCTTCTGACAGTATAACGGAATTTGCTTTTATACATGTTCCAAAAAATCCATAAATACTAGTAATTATGTTCTTGTAGCTCTTGAAAAAAAAATCTGCTACATTTTGAAGTGAGCCTTCCCAAAACATATGTAAAATTTTTGCATTATTATTAGATGGGGTGGGTGTTGTCTTAGAATTTTCAGTGCGCATTAAGTGGTCTATGAAATAATCTAAATTCATAGCTGTCCATTGGACTGTTGGGATTGAGGAAAGGTCATAAGCACAGAGCTTTGGGTCTGCTGCTGTCTCACCGTTTTCCATAGCACTGTTTTGAGTTAATACTTCAGACGGACAAGTTTGTGCAACATGCTGGTTCATTTCCATGTTAACAGACAGTTCAGGTTCTTGGTCACTTACACTGACCACTTTTTGGTTGGTGTTTTGAGACTGAGGTAGTTCTGAGGATGCTACCGGAGTACTGCTAGGTTTGCTGGATCTATCTGAAGTTTTAGGAGAAGTCTTACCGTTATCTGTTGAATGCAGAGATCCTTCTTTCAAACCTTCAGGTAAAGATTTTTGCACTTCTGTGTACTGACTACACTGTTTGCTAGAGGAGGTACACTCACTGGCAGTGTCTATGTTCTTTTGTGACAGTGGTGGCACAACAGCAACAGCTTTCGGGACTGTGTGACCAGATGAGTGAATGGAGTTGTCATTTGAATACAGACGAATTAACATCTCAAGCTCTACAAGCATTTCACGTTCCTTTTCTGTAGATAATTGGGCTTTGAGTTCAATACTGTCTCTATTTAATGTATCTCCACTTCCACCAGCTGTTGGTGTGATGCTGAAATCTTTTGATGCAAAGCTTTGTTGAGGTAGTGTATCTGTGCTGAGTTGTAATGTTGGCATGCTACTGGTGTTTTTGGCCGAAGGCTCTTCAGTAAGCATTGCTAAAATGAGGGATTTTGAGTTACAACTTCCAGCAGCAGAGTTCGCCACAGGTTGCATAGTTTGATTGGATTCCAACCTCATTTCTTTGGAAACAAACTGCGAGCGGCCATAAGGTGATCCATTAAGTGTTCGATAAGAAGCCTTGAGTGAAATATTTTCTCCTGAATTTGTACTCTGCTGTCTGAGCATGTGCTGGCTTGTAGCAAGTAGATTGGCTAAATGGTTAGTTTCATACTGGTTGCCATTTGAATTTGTTCTACTGGATGAGGCAACAAGTCCAGTACCGTAGACATAGCTTCTGCTAGAATTCTGACAATTCTGTTTGCTTGGTAAAGTGTTTGTAGTAACAGGCTCATTTTCGGACAGGTGCGGAGTATTATAGTTTGGTTGTGGGATGGGGAAACTGCCTACTTGCTGGGCACTCTGACTATTCAAGTTCATGTTAATAGAGGAGGTGGCCACTCCTCCGCTATTAACGTAACTATTGCTGGAGTTGTGATAATTGTGCGTATTTGGTAAGGAATTTGTGGTAGCAGGCCTGTTTATGGACAACTGATGAATATTATGTCTTACTTGAGGAGTGGAAGATAAGGTACTTTGCTGGGCACTCTGACTGTAATTCAGACTTTGAGTTATTTGCACAGATGCAGATGGTGATGATGTGCAGGTAACCCTCCCTTTGTGTGCTAAAAAGGGCTCAGTCGATATGCCTTTTACATTTTGATGCAAGCTTCTCTGAACCATATTCTGCTGGTCATTACTGGACATTAGGTTACCATTTTGCACCCACTGCAATTGTTTCCCATACAACGAAGCCATCTGATGCACATGTGCAGGCACGTCTTGGCGGCAGTTTGTAGAGTTAGTTCTCATCATGACAGAAAGGTTCTGGGTTGATATATTATCCACAGAGTTTTGATGTCCATATTGCAAAGTAGCAACCTGAGCCTGAGCAGTGGCATTATTTACAAGATGACCATTTCCAACTTGTCTTTTCGTATATGCATGTTGCCAGATTCCATTTCTATTGATAAAAACAGCTTCTTGTGAGCTTAGTCCTCTGTTCACTAGTCCAAATGAAGTTGCATTGTTTGCGGTCCCACCTTGGTAACTACCCACTGAGGTCTGGGTGAGCTGCACAGAGGACTGTGAAGGTTGAAAATATTGAGCTTGTTGGTATTTTCCATTTTCCCATGACGCAGGAAGCATTTTTGTCTGTTGAGTTCAAAAGCACTTCTTCCTGAAAAAAAAGGAAGAAAAGAGAATCAGTGTGTGATTTCTAAAGCTGACACAAAGCCCTATATGTATTGCAACAGCATTATATATTTTACATATAATACATCTGTAAATTCTATGCAGCTTTTAAGCACAAGTGACGCCATTAATACCACATTGGACCATAACCACTGACGGTTCTGGAGTCCTTTAGTTGTTGATTATCTGTTTTCTAACTTTAGGTAAAACTTGTCAACAATACAGTTATGTCTGAAACCAACTAGTGTCCAAAGATCCGGCAGAGTTTGGAGAGGTCCTGTAAAGAAGTGTTTGTTGAACACCAAGCAGAAAACACATAAGCAGTTCTTGAAAACCAACTGCCTTTCGAAGTCTTGCATGTCCCTTTCATACTTTTTCAGTGGGACCCAACTCTGTGTGCGTTGAACAAGATGTTCTTCACCCATCTTTCCAAACTCATCCTTACATGATTTTTAAATGCAAATAATCTTTAACTTTCCATGTGTAATTTTCTATTATATAACAACCATCTTGTGTAACTGCCCATTAGCATGAATATTAAAGATTATGATTTTAGATTATGGTTCTTACGGCTGGTTCGTGAACTGAACATAATAATGGACACAGGATCACAAGTATCAGAGATACACACCTGATCAAAATTTTAAAGCTACGGGAGACTTTCGTCATCAATTTTTCATCAAATCTGTCAAACCCCAGTCATAGCCTAAGTATCATAAATCTATAAGTCTTTTCGTGATTACTCACCTGAATCTCTTCCCTCACGGTGAACAATTTCGAAGTGTACTCCACCATTAGCAAACCATTTGTTTACAAACCGAGCCGGTAGGTCACCCGGGCATCTTCAGAGTTTTGTCGCAATGTGCATTGTGGGAAGCGGAGGTTCGCGCAGCCGCCTAGCAGCAGCAGCACTGCAACCATATGATATCATATGGCTACAACAAACACGACGCGAAAACGGCTGGAACTCCACTTCCCACAATGCAGTCAATCAGGACATACATAAGAACTGGCCTCCCAATAGGGCTGGGTATCATAGCCAATTTCCTTAATAGATTCGATTCAGTATTGATTGATTCAGATTCATTTAGTGTTACCAAAGTAAAATTTTGAGTTGTAACTTGATTATTTGACTACTGCAGCCATGCAACACAGAATCAATATTGATATTAGAAAGGAAATAAATATGACATTTCAGCAGTAAATAGATGAATCTGCTCTGAAATAATGAACAGGACACAAACATGTCCATGTTTCTACAGTGGCTCAGAATGGACTTCTTCGTCATCTTTATTCTGTTTTATACCTAGTGCTTCCAGCCTTAAGGCACATTACTATCACCCTGGAGCACTGACACCAGTTTGAGCCCCCTCAAACAGACTCATGTTGGGCCCTTGGTACAAGAAACTCACTGGAGGGGGGGGGTGGGCGGAGCTTCGTGATTTCCGCTTTACTATTTCTCTAACTCCACCCTCAGCCACAGGAGATCCAAGTTAATATTTCTAGAACGACTGGCTTCTGCGACCTGCCTCCGCCTGCCAGTTCCTCCACACTGTGGGTTCCAGCTTGAGGCCGAGAGGACCTCCCATTGAGGGGTTTTCCCCACCCTTCCTCCCACTGAGGGGTTTTCCCCACCCTTCCTCCCACTGAGGGGTTTTCCTCTCCCTTCCTCCATGTTCCTCCCGCGCCAGAACGTCATGAGCATAACCAAGACTATGAGGGGCTTGCGAAACGGACCCAGCCGTGCTTCTGCGTCAGCAGTTTCCGGGTCATTTACTCACGGTCCTGCTCTGAAAAATCGATCTCATCTGCCATTAATCGATTACACAAAATTAAAAAGAAATCAATCAAAAACGATTAAATAGATTTTTTTACCCAGCCCTACCTACCAATGTTCCTTATGATCCTACATTTTGATTTAACATCTTTCACAATAATACCTCACAGGGATGGAAAATGGGTCTTATTTATGATCAAAATATAATTCGACATTTGAGGGACCCCAACAAATTTTTGATTTTGTTGTTTTCATGGGAGCCATGTCCTCACTCTGTGGGAGCTGAGCTCCCTCTGGCTCCCATGTAATTGGAACACTGCCATCCTCTGATGTGAGTATGGCTGCAGAGGACAAAACTGAAGCATCACAACCTTCTATATCCTCATCTGACCTGCCTGCAGCTGCAGTCATAACTGAGGAACCACTACATTCTACATCTATCTATTATTTTGAATATTTTGCACTCTTATTGATTGTTGCTATTTGTCAAATGTTTTTGGGCCTTGTTACATCCAAGTTAGTTGCTTTTATAGTTTAAATATGTTGACTTAATTTTTTTATTATTTTGAATACTTTTCAATTGTTAATTGTCTTAGCCTTTACATTGTTTTACAATAAAGTAAGATATTTGTTGTTAATCATGTGCATGTTTGCATGTAGTTAAATAAGCAGTGCATGTGATTTGGTGGTTGCCCTTTGAGTGTTTTGGGGCCACAAACAAAATCTTGCTTAGGGCCACCAAAGTCCTAGGGCCGGCCCTGGGTATAGCCATTTGAAAATGACCCGAGTCTTTTCGGATGAATAAATTCGGCCGGTTTCATGCAATTTTTAATGAAATCCGTGTATCGGATCGTTAACACCAGTCACATCACATCCTCTGAGACCAGGCTGCACATTCTTGCAGTCATATGTTTTGGTTTATTTAGAACGCTCTGAGACGCACTTTTTTACGTTTTGTGATAATAAACTATGTCAGTCAGTATAATAATAATAATAAGTCAAAATTAGTATTACGAACAATAGTTCCGTGCACTTTTATTACAGGTAAACACACGGTAATTGAGCAAAGTTAGAATCCCAAAAATCAAATACAATCTTGGCTTATCCAGATATTAACCTTCAATAAAATTAGTTTTTAGTTGTTAATTGCATTGTATAAGAGACTGACACAATGTGATCATCACTTTACCACCTCTGTTTTATATTTCTGTCTCTGGGGAAAAGTAACTATGATTCAAAGCCTCGTGCGCTCATGTTTCTGCGTCTGTTTCTGTAATTTGAAGTGCGCGTGACTGCACAGCCAGTGTCGTCCACTTCCATGTACTCCACCCAAATAAAGTTTGTACCGCTACGGTTTGGAAATGAGTGAAATAAACTCACCCTGGTGACTTCTTACTTGTTCAGACTTGTTCATAACATGTGCAGACGCGCTGGACCAACGCGTTGAACTTTCTCATCTGTGGAATGCAAAGACGCACAAACCGAACCCCCTTACTGGATAACTTTAAAAACTTTGTGTCACTTACTGTTGGTGCGTAGAGGCGCAACTTCAGCCAGAGCAGTATCCACATCAAGAGTTAAAAGCGACACATCTAATAATCCGGTAAATCCGTCCGTTGGAAAAGCTCAGAGACACTGTTTTGGTTTCTCCACTTAGTCCACCATCTTAAAGTGGCGCATGATAGGCAGAAGGAGGACCCATGTACAGCCTCCACCCCTCCCCCCGGGCGTGTCTGTGGCTCCGGGCTCTACATTTGCCCATTGTTTATTACAAGAACAACCTCTGGGGGTCACTGATGTTTAATAGAAAAGTTCAATACAATAACACGGACACGATAAAAGGAATGGGAATGAGCTGAAAGACTGTAAAAACATATTCCAACTGAAAAAGCGTATAAAGAAAGAACAATGAGATTATATGAACAGTTATAAGTTTTACATTTTGCTTCGTATTTGTTTTGCATCTTGTGACATATTTATTTACTTATTTTGGTCTGGTATAATGCTTTTGGATCATTTCGTCAGGTATATATTTACCTATGTTTTGTACTTTCTGGACATGTAGTTTTGCACTTGGTTTTGTATTCATTTTGTTCTATCTTTGGATGTATTTAGTTTGGTTTGTCTGACTTTATACAGTATGATTTTATAGCTAGTTGTGTATGACTAACCATTAAGGTTATTATTATTATTTAGAAGGGGGCAGGAAATATAAGATTTTCTTCATCCTGCTCCTTTTCGAGCATGGGTGTGTACTTGTTTGTTTACTGGATGATTATTGAATGCTTACTGACGAAATGCACAACCATGAACGAAAGAAATGAAATGTGCAGTGTTCTCATGTGCAATAATATCCTTAAGGGCAATTTGTAGATTGTATTTATTTTTAGATATTTATTACAAGCCACTGTTTAGTGTCTTGTACAGTGTGTATAAACACAGACTAAACACCAAGTTAAACCGGAGTCAAAGATGAGACGTAGAGTAAGGCTTTTCCTTTTACTGTAGTTTCCTCTTCAACATGTATGTTATTCATACTACCGGTGAAAACTGTAAATAATAAAAACAACATATGTAACAATCTCTCAACATACACATCCTGAAAATACTTTAACAAAGTTTCATAAACTTACAGCATTGCCTCTCCAATATTTCGCTGTGACTTTGCAGAATCATTTAGCAGCATTTTGAATACAGACGAGTTCCGAAGTAAAGTTCGTGCATATTACAACAACCGGAAGTGATAGATCGTGAACCGGAAGTTTGCGTATAACAAAATAAAATCACTGAAATTCACATTTAACGTACTTTTTAAACTATCTTGCTTATTTAACGTTACACAAATACATTGTTACAATAATAAACTAACAAGAACACATAAACTCTTATGGAATATGCCTTAACGGCAACACACACTGTGCTATTGTCTTTTAATTGTTTTTACTATACTTTTATACTATCTTTGACTTAGTTGATTACATCTTTTAACCTTTATACTTGCACTCTGACAGACCTCTGCATAATCATTTCTATATACCTGAATGTGTACAAATGGCAACTAAATCTATCTATTGATGAAAAAATTGTGAAATAAATCTGACAGTGAGATGGACTTAGAAGGCAGTAATGTGGTGTGTACATGATCCTAGTCCCTCCTGGGTAAAGAGATTAGAGTGTCTGGTAGGATGAAACCCTTTTAGGGACATGAAATGAACTTGATTAGGAACAGGTGGGAATAGCAAGAGGAGACAGAATATGATATGACATCATGACATAGGAAGCTGGGGGCCAGGCTTGGGCCTGCGGTCCGGGAAATCATGTATAAAAAAGGCATGAACCGGGAGCCAGACACGGTTATAATTAGATGATAATACCTAATGGACACAACCACTCGGGAAATGGGAAAATTGATAGGAGGAGCTCGGGATTGCGGGAAATCACGCCCCGAGCTCCAGAGAACTGTATAAAACAAGCTACTCAGCTACCCTTCAGACCATTCCCGGGTGGGTCTCCTTGTGTTTACCTTGTGCTCGCAAATAAGGCTCTGAAGACTGACTGGCTTGACTCCTTTTTGATTCAGAAGTGCCTGTACCAGATCATCACTTAGATATAGTGTATAGTTAAGTTATGTTTAATGTAGATTTAAAAAAAAGAGGAAAAACAGCAAGTCAGACGGGGAAAAAGTCAGACGGGGAAAAAGACGTGACCAGGAATCAAGTCTCGTCACTATCTATCTATGTATCTATGTATCTATGTATCTATGTATCTATCTATCTATCTATCTATCTATCTATCTATCTATCTATCTATTGTAATGGAATATTTGCTTCTTTGTCCCATCTCTTCCAACACCCCCCACTGTCGCTTTTCTATGGAAACCTGCCGAGGGGTCTTATTGCATATGCAACAAAAGCTGCATGTTCCTGACTAGGTGTAAAACCCCAGGGTCCACCCTATAGGTGGATTTTGCCAGAAGCTCGGGGTCTTTCTTCACAAACACAGCTCCTGTGCAGACTGACCTTTTTTTGCAAAGACATAAAACCTTGTCGGCCAGCAGAAGAGGCAAGGGGTATTGTTTTTGGTTTGGTTTGGTTTTTTGTTTGTTTTGTTGTTAACACTTAAGCAGCAAAACTATTGGCTGAATTCATACCAGATTGGGTTTATAGGTTGCCAGTGACCCAGAATAGATGTGATTACATTTTGGGAAAAGTAGGTCAAAGTTCACATTTTTTATGAATTTTATAAATCTTTTTTTCACGTTTAAACTCAGACTTTATTTGTCATTCCAGATTTTTCAACAAAAATGAAATTTTGATGGCTCAGCAGGCAGCAGCAATAAATACAAACAGACACTATATATACAGGATATTATATGCAAGATAGAATAAATATGCAGATAAAAACTATAGAATATAGAAAATAGAATATATATGCATATAGGAAAGAACTATGTGTGAGTACAAAAACTATGGTTCTCTGATTTAAAAAAAAAAAAAAAAAAAAAGAACAATTTACAGTAATGAATATTGCAGTTATATTGCACGTTGGAACAGTCCAGTGATCATGAGGGTGTGTGTGTGTGTGTGTGTGTGTGTGTGTGTGTGTGTGTGTGTGTGTGGTGGTGGTGGTGGGGTATTATGTTGTCTTATGGGATGTGGAATGAAACTGTTTCTGAACTTGGCTGTTCTGCTGCGAAGGCTGGGGAACCTCCTTCCCGGCCAGCAGTGAGAACAGTCCATGATGGAGGTCGGAGGGGTCTATGGTGATGTTCTGCTCTGAAAAATCAATCTCATCCACTATTAATCGATTACGCAAAATTAAAACGAAATCGATCTAAGATCGATTAATTCGATTTTTTTACCCAGCCCTAATCAGAACCTCAAGATATCTTTGGCTGAAGACCAGATCAAACGACCCACTACACCACACACCTCTCTCCATTAACAACACAGCAGTGGAGATAGCCAGCAGCACCAGCTTCCTGTGGGTGCAGATGACAGACTCACTGACCTGGAAAAAATCATTAGGACTTCGGTCAGACAATGTTTCACAGCAGTGTTCTGGATGGGAGGAAGCGAAGTCCCAGTGACTTTTTCCACTGTCCTCACCACCCTCTGTAGGAACTTCCAGTTAGAGGCATGACAGGCCCCTGAGCAGACAGAGGTGCAGTTGGTCAGTATGCTCCCTATAGTGCCTCTGTAAAGGGTGGTGAGAATGGGAGGGGGAGGTGTACTCTCCTCATCCAGCACAGAACGTGAATGCGCTGCTAAGCCATCTTCACAAGGGCCCTGGTGAGTTGGGATCAGGTCAGTGAGTCTATCATCTGCACCCACAGGAACCTGGTGCTGCTGGCCATCTCCACTGCTGTAGTGTCAATGGAGAGGGGTGTGTGGTGTAGTGGGTCATTTGATCTGGTCTTCAGTCAAAGATATCTTGAGGTTCTGAATGATCTTTACTTACTTGTAAAATTTTCCACTGTCTAACAAGGAACTCACACTTGGAGTCAAGGAAGAGCTGAGTCTGCTGGTCTTCAAGCCAAACAGGTGTTTATTGCAAGAATAGAGATCAAACACCAGTGAGAATACTGGTAGACTGAAAATCTGCTCTTCAATGTCCCAGTTATATACTTTGGGTCCAGGGGCTAATCTCTGCCCCTGGCCTTCCATTTTTAGTCTGTTCTGGATCGTGTCTTGACCTTCATGCATTCTTTTTTTTTTAACTCTCTGAAAGGCGCCTCCCAGATCCCACCTCCTTGGGACCTGAGGGGCACCCTTCAGATATCCCACTGCTTTATTACACCTTATTTAAACACAGGGTTTAATCATCACATACTGTATGCAACATAGTGTACCTTATATAAGCATCTGGCTTAATCATTACATACTTTACTTTCTAATAGCCTTACAAGTTTGCACAGGTTGTACATTAACCTGTATGTCCTTCAGATACCTAGATATACAGCAGACATGTGCACACATAGGGCGCAAAGGGTACTTGAGCACCTGCCCTTTTTGCCTTGTAGAAAAAAGTGCCCTTTTTATTTATTTTTTGATAAATAAATTTGTGTTCTGCATAGGGATGTAAAAGAAAATGCCACGGTTATCTACATACACATTTCCTTGTAATAGCGTGTCACATGTATGTGTGTCGAGTCTAAAGCTGCTTCTCTGTCTGCTGCCTCTCACTGAGGGGTGGGGCTGCCTTGTGCTGCACACTCACATGCATCTCCAGAGAGAGAGAGCGAGAGAGCGAGAGACAGAGAGAGAGAGAAAGAGATAGAGGTTCAAGCCGCGGCCGCATCTCCACTCATGCGTAGTTTGCTGCACTGATGAGACAAGACAGTGGGACAACTTAAACCTTTGTGTTATAAAGCCAAACCCCAACTCTAACGTTACTCGAATGTATTGAATCACAGCACAAACAGGAGGAATCATTCACTCCACTTGATTTTACTGACAATTTACATTTGTTTCCTGACATTGAGTTTATTGTGACTTTGCTACTGTGAATGTTTCTACAGTTGGAACAATGGACTCAAACAGCAATAACAGTAGGAATGTTTTGATTTAGTAACATTTTTCGATGTGTTGCCTGTACTTCTATTTTTTTTTTTTTTTTTATGAAAGCTGTGTTAATGTGCACCTTGGGAAAATTATCACATTAGCCTTAGCCTACCAGTTTGGAAGTTATGACTCAGTTTTGATTAAGTCGGGAAATTGTTCTGGCTTACTGTCTAGCTAATAGAGGTCTCGGACTATGTTTTCTATGCTACATCAACAACAAATCTTTGAGATCAACATGTTGACAGCAGTCCTGTAGGCATGCAGGCTTTCTCCACAGACTAAACAGTAACTGTAATTTAACCACCCATTCTACTGTTGTAGGGAAGTGGTCACCACTGGCAACCTACAGGCCCCTCCCACTGCTGTGACAGGGAGGCATAGCGGGTTCATCATTACCACAAACAGTATTGATACCATCATCTGTGTGTGGGTGTGTGTGTGTGTTTTGTGACCAAGCAGTAATGATACTGTACCATTTTACATGCTTTATTACTTTGGGGTTGCTTTAGTAGTAGTGTAGTAATAGTTGCACGAATGCTTACTTGCCGGAAATATTCATGATTAACAACAACTACTTCTACCTACTACTCCTGTAGGCTAATAAAATAGTTGATAATAATAATAATAATAATAATAATAATAATAATAATAATAATAATAATGGAATGAATGATAATGAATGATCTAGTCAGTAATTTCAACATCCTGGTGATATAAGATGTAGGTTATATGAGTTTGAAATATTACCCTAAGTAATGAAACTGGATTCATGTTAATTAAGCCTGCAACACAATGTCAAAAAAAAAAAGAAAGAATACAGAAAAGGAAGGAGAAGGAGCATCTGAAAGCAGCTAGGGCTAGATTTGTGACAGTAATTTGTTGACACAAAAGAAATAACAATTGCATATCACTCACAGCTACACAGCTATGGTGTTACCTATCTTTGGCTACTTTATTAATTTTACATTAAGCCACATATTGGCCCAATCCCAATTCACCCCTTGGCCCTCTCCCTAGGTCCTTGCACTTGGCACTACCCCTTGCGACTCTGTTTCAAGGGGTAGGGGTTGAAATGTTGAAATGATGCCGCTAAAAACAGATACGACAACTTTGTTTCTGAAATAATTCCCCATGCCGTCAGCTGCTGTGACCCTCTCTGTTGCATGGGCTTTCATCTTCTTTTTGTGGCTGTCAACTGCAAACTGCAGAAATGTCATCTATAGCACATAGAAACGGCATTAAATGATCAATCGAATGGTTAAGTTGTTATGAAGAAAATATGTACATTTGTGTGTTTCTTTTGTCCCACTGCTGCACTTTTTTACTGTGTTTGCCTCCACCTTGCTGATGATTTTCAACAGAATTATGGGAGATCTCTCATACCCCTCTGTTTGTAGTGTGGTCCTGAAAAAGGCTTCCCCCTTAGCCCTTCCCCTCCGACTCATCGGGAATCGGGACACCCCTACCCCTTCATGTGAACGTGCAAAATGGAGGGGTAGGAGTAAGGGGGAGGGCCAAGGGGTGAATTGGGATTCGGCCACTGTGTTATTAAGGCCTGAAAAAAACATTGCCGCATACCCCCGCATATGCCCTTTTCTGATTTTGAGCCCCTGCCCCTCTATAATCCTGTGCACATCCCTGGTATCCAGCCTTGCCTGTTCAGAATATATGGCCACTTTACTGCTCACAATTAGCAATGTAAGCAACTCACATCTGGACTCAACTCAGCTTAAACATATCAAACCCATGAACTCACTGACGGACATACATCACAAACTTATGGACTCAGATCATATAAGGCAATTCAGATACTTCGGTGGACTTATAAAACTGTAGGGGGAGTGGTCTGTGTAGGTTTTTCTTTTGACACTTTTACACAGAGATCCCGGAAAAAAGGTGAGATGGCGATTCCACCTTTTTGCCACCATTGAACAATTTCCACAGCCAAGCCAAAGGAGTAACAGAGGTGAGTGTCATATCAGTACTTGGACTCTTGTATGTTTTGTCTGTCTTGTGTGTCATTTCCTGTTTTATTTTGT
The DNA here is from genome assembly GCF_902148855.1 of Sphaeramia orbicularis. NCBI lineage: Eukaryota > Metazoa > Chordata > Actinopteri > Kurtiformes > Apogonidae > Sphaeramia > Sphaeramia orbicularis. The sequence goes on from NC_043962.1 coordinate 19,168,117, forward strand.
TAATCCTCCTCTTGTGTCATGTCTGGTGTCTTTGCTTCCTCTCCCTGATTGTTTCACCTGTGTTGATTACCTGTCTCCGCCCTGATTTGTTCCACCTGTGTCTCATTGTCTTCCCTCCCTTCTGTGTATATAAGCCCTGTGTTTTCCCCTGTCCTGTGCCAGTTTGTATCCTTCCTTGTGTTGTGTATACTTACCAGCGATTCTCTGAACCTGTTCGTCTGCCTGTCTGTTCGTTCCTGACCCGGTTTGTTCCTCGTCTTCTGAGCCTGCCTGATCCCTGTCTGTACCTCTGCCTGATTCTGCCTCACTGGTTTTTGACTTTTGCCTGGACTCACGGTTAGTGCTTTGCTTTATCCCCATGTACCGTTGCCTGTTTTCTGGATCCTCTGTGTATGACCTGGTCTGTCCCCTGACTCTCCTCTGTTTCCTCCTAGTCGGGTTACCCTCGTGTGCTCCCGACCCGGGCAGAGAGTTTCCCTTGCTGGTCTCGGACGCCGTGACGAATTCACACAGTCTGACCTGCGAAGAACTCCTAACGAAACCTTTTGTGAACTGTTAATTTTGTCCGTGTTTAATAAACACTCTTAACTTTATTCCTGTCTGTTGGTTGTGCATTTGGGTCCAAGTCTTGTGTCACTGGTTCTAACAGTGAGACAGGCTGGACTTTTACACTGCAGACCTGCATTCAAGAATTCAAAGGGGCGGTGACACAGCACAGTGTATAGTGTGACATATGACTTGTGCATCAGAAATACCCCACGTCTTCATCTTCTTGGATAACCTTGCCAGAGTTAGCCTGTCTCTCACCGTTCCACAAATCTTAGCGTGGATGAAGTCCTCCACCCAAAGTGACAACAGCTCCTGGATCTCAGCATCTCCCCAGTTTGACATCTTTCTGGTCGCATTGACATGTTTGTTTACACTACACAGCCCACGCTCATTTTTAAATCCCCCCAGTGCACACACAATATGCCATCAAAATGTCACCTTGGTTGCAGAAAGAGAGGTGTTCCTTTTACATAGCGTTTCGGAATCATGATTCCACCTTTATCACGGCTCTGTTCCTACCTCCAGAGGCATTACAGAGCAGTGACAGAGGTGGGACCAAATGATCCCACCATTTCATTTACACAAATGTCGTCCCAGAATAAAAGTGAAATATTCCCAGAACACAAGTGCTGTGTTCCTTTTGTTTTGCACCAAATGCTAATAAAATTCCTTTTGTTTTGCACCAAATGCTAATGACCTTAAGTATTAGGGTCATAGAGGGGATGGCCCTGGGTTCCAGGATCGTTTGTGGGGTGTTGTGTTTATGTTCCTGGGTTGTTGGGGGAGGGGGTGGGTCGTTGTCCAAGTCCTTAAGGGAGGGGGCTGTGGTGTCATATTTTAGAAAGAGGATGTGCCAAAAGGTGATTCATGCTGCTATGGAAACAAATAGTAAAGGACATGTGTGAAAAATATGAGCTGAAAAACAATGTTATCAAAAGGGAAGAGTTTGAGAATGGTTTAATATGTTCACACTATGCAGTATTTATCAAGTGTGTGTGTTATAATACAATATGGCAATTTGAGATAATTAGGCCTTTTAGGAATAGTATGACCTGCTCACAGCTGCACAAAACCACTATGAGGGAAGGAGAGGAGAAAAAAACGAGGCTCACAAAGAAACACTGTATTCACCAAAGGAATCATGCTGTGGGAGAACATCATACTGGAGGAAGTCCCACCTTTTTCAGCAAAAATCTGAACAAAAACAAGCCCGATAGTTCATAAAATAAGCATTTTCAATATATTATATAGGTATAGGTCCGAACCATGTGGTTCAGAGTAGTTATGGTCTACTTCATGTCACTGTGAATTGCTCTCACACTTTTTGTTGACAATAAATTCTGGTTGCCTTGAATGCTGACTTCCCCCACTGACTTATTGAAGGCCAGTTAAAAGATTTGTTACCATTGCAGCAGAACATGATAAAGACTGAATTCTCTTATGTCCTCAGACCGAGGAGGGAAAAAAGGCAAAAGCCCTGCCATAGGCTAAGGGGCCCTTTTCAGATGGCTACATTCAGACAGCAGGTCTTAATGCACAATTTGGATTTTTTTGTGTGCTCGTTCATATTACTCATTAATGCGACTTGCAACTTCTAGCAGTTTTGCGTATGAGACCCTGAAGTGACCCACATGCACAAAAGAGGTCCTGACATAATACGTGACCATACGCCCATGCACTGTGTTAATGGAAGTAAATATGTTTTTCTCGCTACTCCTCCTCCTGACACGCAGAATTGTGATGCTTGTTGGATTTCAATGATGTAAAGGTCGGATAAATGCGACCTGGCCATCCCAGACTGAAGTCGCATTGGAAAATATCAGATACATATCAGATTTAGGGACCACATATGAAAGTGGCCTGGATCAGATTTGGCGGAGGTAATAATGTGGCCTGGTATGTAGAAACCTTACAAAAATAACACTCACATGCAGTTTAAGGTAATGAGAGAAAACAAGACATCACAACTTCTGGGACATTCAAAGACCTCAGAAAACAGCCACGGGGCGAAAAGTTCCCCAAAATGTCATGGAAAGTTCCCCAAATCTCAGTGGGGCCTCCAATGATATCATGGAAGGTTTCTAGCTCTCTGAACACAATTTGGAATTAAAACACAGAAGTCAGTGAACTACCTGAATGGCCTTCTGCAAATGTGCATTCTTTGTCATGTGAAGAAAAAACCCCCAGGAGAGGTTAGCAAGATGGTAGGTGAACATGTGCATTCAACTGTGGACATGGCCCTTGTAGTTCAGGAGATATGAGCTGGGACCCAAGCTCTCTCCAATAAAAATGGACCGCGAACGGCTGAGATTAATGAGTCAATTTCTGGATTAAAAGGCCTGCTTGATGGACTGACATCCCGCGTCGCCGAAACAGAGGAGCACATCGGGTCAGCGGAGGTACCAGCTTGCTGATATGAGCACCCAGCTAGTCCAGCTAACAAAGGATACAAGTTTTTGCTGAGAAAGTTGAGTCCCTGGAGAATTACAGCAGGCGCAATAACATTCGTTCGTGAATTGACGTGAAGGCTGTGAAGGAAACGACCAGGTAAAATTCTTTGCTGACTGGCTGCCAAATATGCTGGTACGTGAGCACTTTCCCTGAGCCTTTGATAATACAACGAGCAAAACCGGACGCTCGCACTGAGACCATCCGCTGATGAGAGACCAAGCCCGTTTTGATACGCCTGCTAAATACCAGGACCGGGAGAAAGATACTGCGCAGCGCCGCCAAACTATCCATGGCAAGCAAAGGTCCTATCATGTTTGAGAACAAACCAGTGATGTTCTTCCCTGACCTCAGCGCTGGTCTGGGGAAGTGACGCAAGGAATACGACCAGGTGAAAAAGAAACTGCGATCCATGGGCATCGATACTCTCTGCTGCACCCTGCAACACTGAGGATAATGCTCCCGGGTGGGAAAGGGAAATTCTTCAAAACACCAATGGAAGCCACAGTGTTTGTGGACAATGTACTGGGAAAATGAAGAAAACTGTGGCTCGAACAGACTCGGTTGCAATATGCAACCAGCGCAGTGAGATATCATTGTCATAAGCCCTGACTTTTATTTTTATTTTCAGTTGTTTTATAGATACTTTTTATTTATTGGGGCGTCATTCGATCCTTTCACAACTTATCACTAAGTTAAGAGTGCTTCAAAATCTGTCATGTTTGTTTGGAGGGCCCCTGGGGGGCGGTAGATTTTCATGTCGATTAAACTTGAGGTTGCTCACGTATGTAAGACCATTCCAGTCTACGGGAGGTGTGCCATTATGTTTGGGATTGGCACTGTAGGGTTTTGTGCTCACTGTTTATGTTTTGGGGACTTTTTTTTTTTTTCTTCCTGCTCCACTTCCATATCATGCCATGCATGTCATGTCAAGCCATGTCCAATTATTATATAAGCATGTCTAAATGGACAGCATTTTGAAGTTTGTCAGTTTTAATGTTAATGGTCTGAATGGGGCAGTTAAGAAGAAAAGGGTCTTAACATATCTGAAAAAGTTAAAAGTAGTCATAGCTTTCATCCAAGAAATTCACCTCACCTCACAAGAACATAAAAAACTGAAGAGGGAGTGGATAGGACAGGTGACATCCTCTTCTTTCAATTCAAAAGCCAGAGGAGTAGCCATTTTGGTGAATAAAAACACACCTTTGGAAGTTATTGATACTCTTATTGACCCATCAGGACGATATGTCTTTATTAATTGTAGAATATTTTCAGAAAAATGGTCACTCCTTAATCCATATGCACCTAACTACAATGACGAAATGTTCATGCAGGATCTTTTTCTAAAAATTGCAAGTGGAGACAAATAGTGCTTCCTCTCCCAATTGTTTTATCTTATGGGATACCTTAAAAGCTTATTTAAGAGGGCAAATTATTTCCTATACAAAGGGTCATAAATAGAAATACACAGAAGATACTGAAAAGTTAGAAAAATAAATTTTACAACTGGAAAAAGACTTTCAAACGAAATGGTTCTAATGACACTTACCAATCTTTAGTTAAGAAAAAAAACTTCAATACAATACATTAAATACTTACAAAACTGAAAGAGACATTTGAAAACTAAACAGAGGTATTACGAATTGGAAGACAAGGCACACAAAGTTTTGTTGTGGCAGCTGAAGTCTGAGGAAAGTAATAGGACAATTAATGCTATTCATACTGAAACGGGTACAGTTTCATATAACCCAATAGAAATAAGGACACATTTAAAAATTTGTACTCCAAATTATATAAATCAGAACTTCCAGATGATTCGACCCACCTTGACAATTTTTATCCACACTTGAATTATCAACAATTAATGAAGAAGACCGAAAGAATCTTGACCTCCCCTTACTCAGGTAGAAATTAACAAGCCTTACACTCACTCCAGTCTAACAAAGCACCAGGAGAGGATGGTTTCCCTCTTGAATTTTATGGAGAATTCAAAGATTTGCTCATCCCTCTAATTATTGATGTAATAAATTTATCAGCTAAAACACAAACATTACCTGAATCCTTTACAACTGCCATAATTACAGTTATACACAAGAAAAATAAAGATCCACTGAAATGTGCTTCATACCGGCCTATTTCATTATTGAACACAGATTATAAATTGATTTCTAATTGTTAGCAAATAGACTTTGTGACATATTACCAAAATAATTAATCCAGGCTAAAGTGGATTTATTCAAAAACATGTATCTGCCAATAACTTGTGTAGACTGTTTAATATAATCCACTTGGCAAAATCAAGATCTGATCCATCCGTGGCAGTGGCGTTAGATGCTGAGAAAGCCTTTGATAGACTGGAATGGCTCTATTTATTTAAGGTGTTGACAAAATTTGGTTTCGGTCACAATTTCATTGATTGGGTAAAAACTTTGTACTACAAACCTAAAGCAAGGATCACTACTAATGGGCAGATGTCCTCCGCATTCCCTTTGACTAGATCGTCCCGCCATGGTTGTCCATTATCACCAGGTCTGTTTGTACTGGTTATCGAACCTTTGGCAGAGGCAATTAGACAAGATTCTGACATTAAGGGCTTTGTGGTTGGTCCGACAGCCCATAAAATTAGTTTATTCGCCGATGATGTTATGTTTATATAACAGAACCCTCTAAATCCCTTACTCGATTACAACATTAGCTTGATTTATATGGTTGCTCTCTCAGGTTATAAGTAAATTATGATAAAAGTGAAATTATTCCACTTACAGCATTCAATTACTCTGAATGTCAAGGCATCTCTGCATTTAAATGGACCTCCAACAGGTGTAAAATATCTGGGCATAACAATGGATAATAATTTAAAAAATTTCTATAAATTGAATTACAGCCCACTTATTAAAAAGATTGAGGAAGACCTACACAAGTGGTCTAGCCTACCCATCACTTTGATTGGAAGAATCAAACTGCGTCAAATGAACATCTTACTGAGGGTACAGTATCTCTTTCAGTCACTTCCTGTACCCCTTCATCAAGCCTTTTTTAAATCTCTTAATAAAAGTGTAAGGCAATTCATTTGGGAATGGTAAAGTGACCAGAAGGTCTTTAGAAATATTATCATGGGAATATAAATCAGGAGGGCTCCAGTTGCCCCATTTCAAAAAATATTACTTCACTGCTCAAATGCGATTTATTTTATCCTTGTTTGAAGGTGACAAAGTTCCATCTTGGACATACATTACTTTTCATTCTTTGAGAGATAATGGTTTTTGTGATTTTATATATAAGTACAACTCAAAAATCTGCCTAAATTAACAGATAATCCAATTCTATTTCACCTTAGTAAATTATGGTATGATATACATAAAAGCATTGAACAAAAGTCAAAAAGTCGTCAAAGTCTCCTTTGAAGCAAAACCATCTCATTCATTTGACTCTAAACAATACGATTCTGGAAACCGGTATCAACATGGAATACATAAACTGGAGGACTGCTTTGAGAAAGGATCTTTGATGACTTTTGAACAACTGAAAGGCAAATATAATTTGCCAAACAAGACCTTTTTTGTTTTCTCCAATTACAATCATTTCTAAGCAGCACATTGGGCAAGAATACTGTGTTACCCAACCTCACGGAGCTTGAAAAATTGTTGCATAATGGTGACCCATGTAAATTTATTTCTAAAGTGTTCTCTGTTTTGATAAAAGAATGTCCTAAACCAAAGATGTATAAATCCAAAGAAAGGTGGGAATCAGACTTAAACATCACAATTGAAGTTGCCCTCTGGTCCAAATTGTGTGAGAACAGCATATCAGCCACTAATAAACTCAGGATATAGGCTTATCCATTACAACTTTCTGCATCAGTTATATCTGACTCCAGAAAAAATCCATAGGTCTAAACCTGAACTCTCTGATGTATGCTTCCGATGTGCAGCAGAAATTGGCTCATTCTTACATTGTACTTGGTCATGTGTGAAAGTCAGAGATTTTTGGCTGGGCTTGTGTGATATTTTGTCTAATGTTACCAAGAGTTCAATACCCCTGGATCCTGAAATTTGTCTAATTGGAAATTTTATGAAGATTAATGAACCACTAAACAAATATCAAACAAAATTCCTCGAAATAGCCTTGGCAGTGGCTAGAAAAATTATTGCTGTTACATGGAAGTCTGATTCTCCCATTCTTTTAACCAAATGGTACACAGAGATGAACAGTTGTGTCCCTTTAGAAAAAATGACATAGCCTAAGAAAGTCATATAAAACTTTTGTCAGAATTTGGCAGCCTTATTTAGACTATGTAGGTGCAATTGTAATTTAGCTGGTCTTATTGTGTCATGCCATGTGTCCTTTTGAACAAAAAGTAAGAGGAGGAGTTTTTTGGGTATTTTTTTTTTCTTTTTTTCTTCGAGTGAGGTTGGGGGGGGGGCAGTATTGTCACATTTGTCTGTTCCATTGTTCTCTTTCTTCATTTGTAAAATGAAAATTTGAAAACCAAAATAAATATTTTCAAAAAATAAAATTGCAATTATTTTGCCTGATAAATTTCAGGTTGTTGATGGAAGTTCGGGTTGATTGCTTTTTTTGTTTAAGGATAGTTTGTAAGTGTAATACTTTTTTGTACTAAAGAAAAAGAAAAAATTAGAGTTGTCATTATTAGCCCACCCCAAAGGGGAAGGCAAGGGGTATTGTTTTTGGTTCGGTTTGTTTCTTTCTTTGCTTGTTAACACTCTAGCAACAAACTTATCAGTTGAATTCATGCAAATTTGGTTTGTAGATTGCCATGTTAAATGTTTAATCTAAATACTAAATGTAAATATAAAATGTTAAATAAAAATATTAAATGTAAATATTAAATATAATGTTTGATCTAAATACTAAATATAAAATGTTAACAAAAATATGAAATGTAAATATTAAATATAAATGTTTGATCTAAATACTAAATATAAAATGTTAAACAAAAATATTAAATGTAAATATTAAATATAAATGTTTGATCTAAATACTAAATACTTTGACCTGCATTTGCAAATAAACACATGTAAGTGCTCTGAAGACTGATTGACTTCGGCTCATCTTTGACTTTGAAGAAGTTTCTTCCAGAACATCACTTAGTTATATTTGACAGTATAGCATCAGGCAGAGAACCAGACATTGACCAACCAAAAGGTCACGTCACTTACATCCTAATTCTGTGAAAACATATGTGCAAGTTTCATGTTTCACATCCTTACATCCTAATCCTGTTAAACCAAACACACACATCTGTCACTTATCTTCCCTTATTATCTAGAACAACTGGAAAACCCGCCTTTTAAAAAGGGGGCGGGATTTATAATTTTTTTGTATTATTTTTGAGGATTAAATTTATATGACGTCATCACATTTTGACAGGAGGTGTTTATTAATTCTCTGATGAAGTCTTCTGACGGGTTCGAAGCAGGAACATGCGTCGGAGCGGAGTGCTCGCGCTGGAGCTCTGGAGGTCTGAAGGTCTGAAGCTCTGCTGGCCGGAGGAGGTGGATAGCTGGCTCTGGCGGCTGGGTTCTGGAAAGCTCACCAGGCAAAGTTTGAGAGCAGCGAAGGATGGAAAAAGCTCTCGCCGAAGTTTGAGAGCGACGGAGATGGAACAGCTCTGATGAAAAGTTGGTTCCATATTCTTTTATAGTTTTGCAAGAAACCACCCCGCACGCCGTCCTCGTACATATTACTGAGGCATCGATGCCTCTGGGCGTTGTCTTCTTTGTCTGTTTTGGCGCTAGTCCGGCCCACTTTGCTGTCATTTACATATCTTAAGTGTCACGTTTCTCTTCCTTTGGGAGAGAAATAGGACTCTGTGCAAACTTGTAAGAAAACTTTGCATCCTTAAATAGAATCAAATTAATACGTCAAACTCAGCATCAGTAAGATAAGCACCATTATTCTCAGACATGTTATAAGCAGTCTTACTCTTACTTTCAGTATAATTCACTGTGACATGAACAGGACACTCATATATGATCACAGGTCAGGCACATGGGCTCTTGCATAGACTTGCATCAATAGTTAACATGCTGAGTAACAATCAACATTAACACATTACTGTGACACTATTAATCATGGCAACAGATATGAAATTTGTTATTCAGTCTTGTTCTTAGGTGTACCTCCACCTCTGGGTAAACAAGAAGATGGGACACAGATGTTGAGAGTAAGATGGTCAACTAAGTGTAAACATTGAGTTCCTTAAATTACCACGACAGGGAAGATAGCTCTGATGAAGAACAGATGACAGTGGCTTAGTTTGTCCATAAGGTTCGGTTAGGTCCATTCCTTAGGACCATCTGTCTTCATAAACGTCGCTCGCAAATGTGTCCCTGGATTGACCGACACCAGCCAATCAGGACGGCTTTCAGGAAATTTGGTTTGACACGGAGAGGAAGATGATTTAATTACTATTTCTGGTCTGTTCTCTGTTCACTGACTGCACCGTCATGATGCTACAGGAACCAACCATCTAATGATGTGTGCATGGTTAACACCTTTAGCCAAATATGATGTAATGTTATTAATGACCCTCTTAGGATTTTGGATGTGTGCCAGTGAGAACGTCCGGTTTATCTCGATTCTCACAATCAAGCTTTCACAGCTCTGTCGCGTTGCTAGGTCCCTCTCACCAATCGTAGCCATCCCAGAAAATAGGACACACACACAAACTACTAAATATTTCACCAATATTCACAATATATCAGCAAGGAATGTAATGATGTCAGTTTATTTGCCAGTTATTTGTTCAGCTCATCTTTTTTTTTCTTCAGCTTTCTCCACACAATGAACTTTCTGAGAACAGTGGCCACTCCATGTTCTGCTGCTGGTCTATAAAGCTCTGACTGGTTTAGGACCAAAATACATCAGTGACCCTCCTGACCCAGTATGAACCCATCAGACCCCTCTGGATCCGGTCTTTTGTCTGTTCCCAGAGTCAGAACCAGACATGGAGAAGCTGCATTTCAGCTGCTATTGTCCACATGTCTAGAACAAACTCCCAGAAAACCTCAGATCAGCTGAAATGCTCAGTTTATTTCAATCCAGGTTAGAGACCCACCTGTTCTCAGCTCCATTTGAATAGAGTTCTTATTCAGAAGTTCAGATCTGCACTCTTCCTTTAAGCTTGATGTTTTTATCTGTTTTAATCTGTTGTTTGTTTTTGGTTTTAATGCCTATAGTTTGTATTGCTTCTGCCACCTGCTGTAATGCTTTTATGTTTTATGTAAAGCACTTCGAATTGTCTTTGTACATTAAATGTGCTATATAAATAAAACCTGCCTTGCCTTTAATCCCACTACATTTTCCAGGCTCCTGTGCACATCGCTGGGGATGGCCTTCTTTATCATTACTTTAAACAGGCTTTGTGTGATTTGGTTGGCATTTCAAGTGCTTTTTAATTTATTCTCTCCATTTTTTCTGGAAATTGTGAAGGAATTTGAATGGGCCATTTATTCTCTTTAATGTCTCTCCTTCCAGTTTTGTTCAGTCCATTTTTTCTGGGTGTTGTTGTCTCGACTGTGCCCACACAGTGGTTCAGAATCCTTCAAACTCAACATGGTTCACTACATTTCCTTCTATCACTGCCTGAGTGCACGCTCAAATATTTCTTCTGTAATACGTTTCACAGCCACAGAGAGGATCAGGCTCTTAACATTCCAGAGGGTGGGTGTTATTCCCCCTGTGCTTTCTTTGAAGGCTATGATGAATTTGTTAGCCCCATCAGTGGGGGGAGCCTTCCAGCCAGGCCCATTACGTCCAGGAAGGATCAGGGTAGATGTACTTACTGAAAAGGGAAGAGTTGGCTATTTTCCTGAGGAGGCTCGGGTTCTTCAATATCTGCCCTATGATGCTGCACATGTTTTACCATTCTGCTGTAGCCAGTGCTCTCTTCTATGCTGCTGTCTGATGAGGAGGCAGTATCAAACACAGCAGCCAGACAAAACTGGTGATAACAGCTGGTTCTGTTTTTGTGGAGAAGTTGGACACACTGGGACTGTGGTGGAGAGATATCCAAATCAACCTCTTCAGCTAATTCTGTCAAACCAGAAGACCAGCTGCAGTGGGATGCAAGCTCCATTAAGATGCAAGACTGAGAGGTATAGAGTCTTTATGAAAAAAAGTGAATTCCCCTTGTAGATCAATAAAGTTCATCTGTATCTGTACCTGTATGATGCTCTTTCTGTAGTCTCACTATATGTATCACTTACTTGAACTCAGTACTTGCACACACACAGAAAATGCAGAATACAACTCTTCAAAGTATACATTTAAGCAGCACATTTTTATTATATTTGCATTAATATTGTTAAACCACAAGGACTAAGGAACAGTGATAAATCCAGTGGACTTTATAAGTGATTCAATTACAGAAGTCAAAATTATTAATTTTGCTTCCAAAACATGGAGTCTACTGCGCACCACTCTGCTTTAGGAGCTTTATTATGTTGTGTATATCAGGAGGGAGTGAGGTCTGCTGGAATTTACTGAGGAAATAGAGAAGAGTGAAGCCAGACTGAGTAAATTATACACTGCCACGGGTCACCAACGCACCACAGTATGAGAAACACGAGAGAGAGGAGAGCAGTCCTAGCAGATCTCCCAGGGCTGTGAGGTAGGGTATCGAATAACTATCAGGGTCCTTATGCTTTCGCCATAGATAGTGACCCATATAGTCAGCTATAACTAAAAGGAGGAACACCCGAAAGATATGAGAAATGAGGAAAAATGATAGAACAGTGATGAGGAATAATACAGACAAAGCAGGACCACATACACTACAAACAAAAAGTTGAGGATATTTCTTTTTTTTTTTTTTGTCATTTTTTTGTCATTTTTGCCATTTGTAAAAAAAAAAAAAAAAAAAAAAAAAAAAAAAACTATGTCTGGTCATTAAAAAATGTATTTCAATTGATTCATGCACAAAAAAGTAGAAAGCTCTGTGCAAGAATCCCAACTGAAAAAAATAGCCCAAAAATAAAAAATATCCTTAACTTTTTATTTGTAGTGTAGAACTCTTGACTTACCTGAAGTAGGGAGGCAGACAAGAACAAGACTGTGAAGAGAGCACTGGGTATTGAGTGTCCTCCTTTCATCAGATGAATTGTGTATAAGAAGACGAACTGACCAGGGATGACTAGGAAAAGCAAAACTTGGGCAGATCGATGGTTCGGTCCTTCATAACAACATCAAAATATATTTTTGTGTATGAGTAATGTACATGGATGTTAAAGAGAACATCACCTTTACATAACAATTCATTCTTTACCTGACCATAAAAGGCACGACAAGGACTGTAAAGCCAACACGGTCCCCTGGTACTTCTCCAGGTGCGTACTTCAAATGTAAACCAGTAGAAATACGACTAGACTGTATGGAGACAAGATTTCCCCCAATACCTGATTTAAAAAAAAAAAAAAAAAAAGAACAAGTGTGGTCAGGAAAGCAGGAGGACAAACACTGGAGAGCAGTTGATCCCAATGTCCCTTGGAGTTCCACCTTTGGTGTGCATATGTCCATACCAAAAGGAAACATTATTGCTCTCTTTAGTTTGTCCCTTTTTCTCAGCTTTGTACAACTAACACCATTTTGAGGGGTTAAGGCAGTATTTCAACCATGGGGTCGCCTGGAATTTCAAATCAGGTCACCTGAAATTTCTAGTAATTGGTTAAATAAGTAAGTAGGTAAATAAATAAATACTAATAAAAAGTATATGAGACAATCACAATAAATAAAAGACATGACAAACTCCTGAAACTGAAGCAGTGTGATACTGTTATCTTTCAAATGTTCATTGTGGTCAGTTTCAGAGCTGCAGCTCTTTCATAATTCATAGTTTGAGTTATTGGTTATCAGTATTAATTGTCAGCCTTGTAAATACAAGCTGGACTGACTGTACTATCCTGACCAAGGAAAATAAAATTCTCATTTTGTGCAGTAATCTACACCTGACTTTTCTGTCTCCGTCCATAATATATACATTATAATAGCCCAAATCTCGTCTAAAAATGAACATTTATTTGCAACATAGTATAGCAACTATTACATGATTAAAAAATAATAATAATTTAGCAAAAAAAGAATAAATGTGTCTGTTTTAATGTCTGGGGTCAGCAGAAATTTGTGATGTTAAAATGGAGTCATGAGCCAAAAAAGGTTGGGAACCACTGGGTTAAGGGTCAGTGAGGACCCAAAAAACTGACCTTCAAATTTAGTTTCATACAGATTTACCTACCCACCATTGAGTTATAATTTTATTTAACGTGCAAAAACCTTCACAACCTCCTGCAGATGTGAAGATAAAGTAAGGAGCCTGATAATATTAAGTAAAAATAAAACAAAAGTGGCAACTCACCATTTATTGACTGGAGCATAAACTATGATCCCTGCTAAATTTGGATCTGAAACCGTCTTGTCCAAATAAGTCCGCCAATGCTGAAATAAAAAGAACCAAATCATGTTTTTAGAAGGCCATATTGCTACAACTGCCAATATTAATTAGCTAATTAGAATGATAAGGAAAAAAATAGGAGTTGTGAGAAAATTCTGGTTGTGTTAAGATACATGCATGAAGAAGCTTGTGGATCTATAATCACACTGTTATATAATTATGCTTTTTGCGACTGTTACCTTTTATGTAACAATTGCTTTGCCACTGTTGTAAAAAATAAAACTTTACTATGTGCTGTGGTTTTATAGTAGGGGTTGTAGTGGTTTGTAAAGTAAAGATGTTTTTATGTCATGTCACTGTTACTGATGAGAAAAGACACAAATAAGGCCTAATCAGGAGAAGGGTTTGATAAGCAAGCAGATGAAGCTGTTTCCCAGCATAGGGGCTTCACAGAGAAGGAATAAAGTTATTTCCCTGCATAAGGATCTAATGCCTGGTACAATACAGTGTTTTGATAAGAACATGAGACGTGCATTCTCAGGTCTCAGGTATCAGCCTAATGGAGACTAGTGGCTCCAACCTGCATTCCAAATGTATTAAAAGATGACAAATGGTGAACAGTAGATGCCAGCTGATGCTGGACAGGATGCTGAGTCAGGTTCCCAGGGTGATAACGGGGCCTGGCTTAAGAAACATATATAAAAACTATGATCCAGGAGAGAATTAATAAACCACCTTCTGTCAAAATGTGATGACGTCATATAAATTTAATCATCAAAATAACACCAAAAAATTATAAGTCCCGCCCCTTTTTTAAAAGGCTGGCTTTTCACAAATGCTCATTCATCGAAAAAGTGCGCCTTTTTAAAAGGCGGGCTTTTGATGAATGGGCTTTGTGAAAGCTGACAGTTGTGTGTTTGGTTTAACAGAATTAGGATGTGAGGATGTGGAACATGAAACTTGCACATATTTTTCACTGTTTCGGGACTGGGGCGAGGGGTGTGAAGGGGAGAACAAGTGGTCATTTCATCGAAAAGCCCGCCTTTTAAAAGGCAGGCTTTTTGATGAATGAGTATTGTGAAAGATTGACAGATGTGTGTTTTGGTTTAACACTTGTTAACAGAATTAGGATGTAAGGATGTGAAACGTGTTTTCACTGTTTCGGGGTACATGAGTGCAAGGGTGGGTGACTCTGTATAAATAAGTGAACAGTCTGGCTTGCTCTAAGTCTAAGTCTAAGTCTGCTGCACTCTGCACACTGAGGATAATGCTCCTGGATGGGAAAGGGAAATTCTTCAAAACACCAATGGAAGCCACAGTGTTTGTGGACAATGTACTGGGAAAATGAAGAAAACTGTGGCTCGAACAGACTCGGTTGCAATTATGCAACCAGCGCAGTGAGATATCATTGTCATAAACCCTGACTTTTATTTTATTTTCAGTGTTTTATAGATACTTTTTTATTTATTGGGGCATCATTCGATCCTTCACAACTTATCACTAAGTTAAGAGTGCTTCAAAATCTGTCATGTTTGTTTGGAGGGCCCCTGGGGGGCGGTAGATTTTCATGTCATTAAACTTGAGGTTGCTCACGTATGTAAGACCATTCCAGTTTACGGAAGGTGTGCCATTATGTTTGGGATTGGCACTGTAGGGTTTTTGTGCTCACTGTTTATGTTTGGGGACTTTTTTTTTTTCTTCCTGCTCCACTTACATATCGTGCCATGCATGTCATGTCAAGTCATGTCCAATTATTATATAAGCATGTCTAAATGGACAGCATTTTGACGTTAGTCAGTTTTAATGTTAATGGTCTGAATGGGGCAGTTAAGAGGAAAAGGGTCATTAACATATCTGAAAAAGTTAAAAGTAGACATAGCTTTCATCCATGAAATTCACCTCACCTCGCAAGAACATAAAAAACTGAAGAGGGAGTGGATAGGACAGGTGATATCCTCTTCTTTCAATTCAAAGCCAGAGGAGTAGCCATTTTGGTGAATAAAAACACACCTTTGGAAGTTATTGATATTCTTATTGACCCATCAGGATGATATGTCTTTATTAATGTAGAATATTTTCAGAAAAAATGGTCAACTCCTTAATCCATATCACCTAACTATGATGATGAAATGTTCATGCAGGATCTTTTTCTAAAAATTGCAAGTGGAGAACATAATGTACTAATAGAGGGTGACTTCAACTTTTGTTTAGATCCTGCTTTGGACAAATCATCCAAGACCATCACCAGGTCGAAAGCAGCTATGATGATCCAATCTTATATGAAAGATTAAATCTAATGGACATTTGGAGGCAGACACACCCCCAGACTCAAGATTATTCCTTTTATTCAAGCCCTCATAACTCCCCGCTCTAGAATTGATTTATTTTTGCTATCTAGCCAGTTGTTTCATAGAGCATTGGAATCTGAATATTTTATCCTGATTTTATCTGACCACTCTCCATTAATCTTGTCTATTTCGTTCCCTGATGTACCCAGAAGGCCCTATAGATGGCGCCTGAACCCACTTTGCTTCACAGAGCTAAGTTTTGTACATTTATAAGAGACCAAATTAGGTTTTTCTGTGAGACAAATAGTGCTTCCTCTCCCAATTGTTTTAATCTTATGGGATACCTTAAAAGCTTATTTAAGAGGGCAAATTATTTCCTATACAAAGGGGTCATAAATAGAAATACACAGAAGATACTGAAGAAGTTAGAAAAAGAAATTTTACAACTGGAAAAAGACTTTCAACAAAATGTTCTAATGACACTTACCAATCTTTAGTTAAGAAAAAAACTTCAATACAATACCATTAAATACTTACAAAACTGAAAGAGACATTTTGAAAACTAAACAGAGGTATTACGAATTGGGAGACAGGCACACAAAATTTGTTGTGGCAGCTGAAGTCTGAGGAAAGTAATAGGACAATTAATGCTATTCATACTGAAACGGGTACAGTTTCATATAACCCAATAGAAATAAAGGACACATTTAAAAATTTGTACTCCAATTATATAAATCAGAACTTCCAGATGATTCGACCCACCCTTGACAATTTTTATCCACACTTGAATTATCAACAATTAATGAGAAGACCGAAAGAATCTTGACCTCCCCTTTACTCAGGTAGAAATTAACAAGCCTTACACTCACTCCAGTCTAACAAAGCACCAGGAGTAGGATGGTTTCCCTCCGGAATTTTATGGGAATGCAAAGATTTGCTCATCCCTCTAATTATTGATGTAATAAATTTATCAGCTAAAACACAAACATTACCTGAATCCTTTACAACTGCCATAATTACAGTTATACCAAGAAAAATAAAGATCCATTGAAATGTGCTTCATACCGGTCTATTTCAGTATTGAACACAGATTATAAACTGATTTCTAAATTGTTAGCAAATAGACTTTGTGACATATTACCAAAAATAATTAATCCAGGCCAAAATGATTTATTCAAAAACGTGTATCTGCCAATAACTTGTGTAGACTGTGTTAATATAACCACTTGGCAAAAATCAAGATCTGATCCATCCGTGGCAGTGGCGTTAGATGCTGAGAAAGCCTTTGATAGACTGGAATGGCTCTATTTATTTAAGGTGTTGACAAAATTTGGTTTTGGTCACAAATTTCATTGATTGGGTAAAAACTTTGTACTACAAACCTAAAGCAAGGATCACTACTAATGGGCCGATGTCCTCCGATTCCCTTTGACTAGATCGTCCCGCCATGGTTGTCCATTATCACCAGGTCTGTTTGTACTGGTTATCGAACCTTTGGCAGAGGCAATTAGACAAGATTCTGACATTAAGGCTTTGTGGTTGGTCCGACAGCCCATAAAATTAGTTTATTCGCCGATGATGTTATGTTTTATATAACAGAACCCTCTAAATCCCTTACTCGATTACAACATTAGCTTGATTTATATGGTGCAGTCTCAGGTTATAAAGTAAATTATGATAAAAGTGAAATTATTCCACTTACAGCATTCAATTACTCTGAATGTCAAGGCATCTCTGCATTTAAATGGACTCCAACAGGTGTAAAATATCTGGGCATAACAATGGATAATAATTTAAAAAATTTCTATATAATTGAATTACAGCCCACTATTAAAAAGATTGAGGAAGACCTACACAAGTGGTCTATGCCTACCCATCACTTTGATTGGAAGAATCAACTGCGTCAAAATGAACATCTTACCGAGGTTACAGTATCTCTTTCAGTCACTTCCACATTTAGAACTATTATCATGGGAATATAAATCAGGAGGGCTCCAGTTGCCCCATTTCAAAAAAATATTACTTTGCTGCTCAAATGCGATTTATTTATCCTTGTTTGAAGGTGACAAAGTTCCATCTTGGGACATAACATTACTTTCATTCTTTGAGAGATAATGGTTTTTGTGATTTTATATATAAGTACAACTCAAAAATCTTGCCTAAATTAACAGATATCCAATTCTATTTCACCTTAGTAAATTATGGTATGATATACATAAAAGCATTGAACAAAAAGTCAGACTGTCGTCAAGTCTCCTTTGAAGCAAAACCATCTCATTCATTTGACTCTAACAATACGATTCTGGAAACCTGGTATCAACATGGAATAATAACTGGAGGACTGCTTTGAGAAAGGATCTTTGATGACTTTGAACAACTGAAAGGCAAATATAATTTGCCAAACAAGACCTTTTTTTGTTTTCTCCAATTACATCATCTCTAAGCAGCACATTGGGCAAGAATATTGTGTTACCCAACCTCACGGAGCTTGAAAAATTGTTGCATACTGGTGACCCATGTAAATTTATTTCTAAAGTGTTCTCTGTTTTGATAAAAGAATGTCCTAAACCAAAGATGTATAAATCCAAAGAAAGGTGGGAATCAGACTTAAACATCCAATTGAAGATGCCCTCTGGTCCAATTTGTGTGAGAACAGCATATCAGCACTATAAACTCAGGATATAGGCTTATCCATTACAACTTTCTGCATCAGTTATATCTGTCTCCAGAAAAAATCCATAGGTCTAAAACCTGAACTCTCTGATGTATGCTTCCAATGTGCAGCAGAAATTGGCTCATTCTTACATTGTACTTGGTCATGTGTGAAAGTCAGAGATTTTGGCTGGGCTTGTGTGATATTTTGTCTAATGTTACCAAGAGTTCAATACCCCTGGATCCTGAAATTTGTCTAATTGGAAATTTTATGAAGATTAATGAACCACTAAACAAATATCAAACAAAATTCCCCGAAATAGCCTTGGCAGTGGCTAGAAAAAATAATTGCTGTGACATGGAAGTCTGATTCTCCCATTCTTTTAACCAAATGGTACACAGGAGATGAACAGTTGTGTCCCTGTCACATTGTCTGTTCCATTGTTCTCTTTCTTCATGTTGTAAAATGGAAAATTCGAAAACCAAATAAATATTAAAAAAAATAAAATTACAATTATTTTGCCTGATAAATTTCAGGTTGTTGATGGAAGTTCAGGTTGATCGCTTTTTTTTGTTTAAGGATAGTTTGTAAGTGTAATACTTTTTGTACTAAAACAAAAGAAAAAATTAGAGTTGTCATTATTAGCCCACCCCAAAGGGGAGGCAAGGGGTATTGTTTTTGGTTCGGTTGTTTCTTTCTTTGCTTGTTAACACTCTAGCAACAAACTATCAGTTGAATTCATGCCAAATTTGGTTGTAGATTGCCATGTTAAATGTTTAATCTAAATACTAAATGTAAATATAAAATGTTAAATAAAAATATTAATGTAAATATTAATATTAATGTTTGATCTAAATACTAAATATAAAATGTTAAACAAAAATATTAAATGTATATATTAAATATAAATGTTATCTAAATACTAAATGTAAATCTAAAATGTTAAACAAAAATATTAAATGTGCAATATTAATATAAATGTTAAATATGATTATAAATGTGAAACACTAAATGTTTAATCTAAATATTAATTGTAAATATTAAATATAAATGTTAAATAAAAATATTAAATGTAAATTTAAATATAAATGTTTGATCTAAATACTAACTACACAAATGTTAAATAAATATTAATGTAAATATTAAATATAAATGTTTGATCGAAATACTAAACTAGAAATGTTAAATAAAAATATTAATGTAAGTATTAAATATGAATGTTTGATCTAAATACAAACATGTCTAACTCTTAGAGCAAGACAGACTGTTCACTTATTTATAAAGAGTCACCCCACCCCTTGCACTCATGTACCCCGAAACAGTGAAAACATATGTTTCACATCCTTACATCCTAATTCTGTTAACAATTGTTAAACCAAAACACACATCTGTCAATCTTTCACAATACTCATTCATCGAAAAGCCCGCCTTTTTAAAAGGCGGGCTTTTTGATGAATGACCACTTGTTCTCCCCTTCACACCCCCCCCCCCCAATCCCGAAACAGTGAAAACATACGTGCAAGTTTCATGTTCCACATCCTCACATCCTAATTCTGTTAAACCAAACACACAACTGTCAATCTTTCACAAAGCCCATTCATCAAAAAGCCCGCCTTTTAAAAAGGCGCACTTTTCGATGAATGAGCATTTGTGAAAAGCCCGCCTTTTTAAAAGGGGGCGGGACTTATAATTTTTTTGTATTATTTTTGATGATATATGACGTCATCACATTTTGACAGAAGGTGGTTTATTAATTCTCTTCCAGGACACCTGTCACGGTTATTTTTGAAACATCATTAATTAATAGAAACAATGCTGGGAAACGAGGATTTTGAGAGGAGGGGCCCGGGTTTGCGGGAAATCACGCCCCGAGCCTGAAACAAGGTATAAAAGATGGGGGATTCTCAGCTACCCTTCAGACCAATCCGGGTGTGTCTCCATGTGTTTTAACCTGCTTTGCAATAAACACATGTACGGCTCTGAAGACTGATCAACTCGGCTCATCATTAACTCTGAAGAAGTTTCTTCTTGATCATCACTTAGTTACAATTTGACAGTATAGTATCAGGCGGGGGAAAAGGACACAGACCAACAACCAAGTCTCGTCATTACGTTTATGTTTTATGTGTTATTGTTCCTGTAGGGAAATTAAGCTTAAGAAGAGCCTAAAGCTGCAGGAGTCAAAATCAGGTGGAAAAAAAAGTCAGCTGAAAAATACACACCTTTCTTATGTAGTTCTGTCTTCCCAGTCTAATCAAAACACTGAATATAACACTAAATAAAGATGATATGACACTATAATAGTAAATT
Source organism: Sphaeramia orbicularis (assembly GCF_902148855.1). Lineage (NCBI taxonomy): Eukaryota > Metazoa > Chordata > Actinopteri > Kurtiformes > Apogonidae > Sphaeramia > Sphaeramia orbicularis. Next base: position 19,188,776 of record NC_043962.1, read on the forward strand.
ACATATAGCTGTATAACTAACTCTCATCATTATATTTTATGTATTCCTTCCTTGCGTACAATATAACTGCTTGAACTTTTGCCTTGCAAGACTGGGTCAGCTTGACCCGCCTCTTCGCAGTCAACAGCGGATGCAACTGCAGACTCCTGTCCAATAACACTGGACAACAATTTTTTTTTTTTTTTTTTTTTACAAATTATCTGCCTCAGAGATTAAATGTGCTGAATGTTGCATATTTTAATAAGATTAATTGGAAAACAAATGACCAAAGGGCTGGTTTGCTGATATTTTCAAGGTATATGATAAAGTGTTGTTACACATATGAGCTGCTGCAGCTTTATATACCCCCCCGCTCTCTCAGGTCAGCTGACCAACTGCTCCTGAGTGTACCAAAAACTAGGCACCAGTTCAGGGGTGAGTGTGCCTTTGCTGCAGCAGCTCCTGAACTATGGAACGATCTGCCTCTCCATATCAGACAGGCCTCCTCTCTGTCAGTTTTTAAATCCCTTCTTAAAACCCATCTTTTCTCCTTGGCTTTTGAAACCATGTGAGATGTTTGAAGGTACTATCTTTATTCTATTGTTTCTATTTGGTAGTGGTTTACTGTTCTTATTTATCTGTTTAATTAATTTATTTATTTTGTTGTTTTTACTTGTATGGCTTTTTAATCTATCTTGTATTTTATTATTTTATTTGGGGTTTATTTATTATTCTGTATAGCACTTTTTCCTTTTTGTACAGTTTCTATGTCTTTAAATCTATTCTGTATTTTATTCTTCTATTTTGGTTTTAATTATTCTTCTGTACAGCACTTTGGTCCACTGCAGTTGTTTTAAAGTGCTTTATAAATAATGTTGGATTGGATATATATTGATTTATGTACATTAATACAACAGACTTATAAATCTTCCACTGAATAGAACCTCTAAATTGAATGTATTGTCATGCGCAGACAGTGTTTTGAAGTAGATCTGTTGCCCTGACACAAATATTTCTTTTGAATAAAACCCATTGTCTTGTTAATTCTCGAATTTCACATTTTAACCCAAGTCTGTATCTTGGAAACTTCAGCCAACCAGCATTTTTGACTTGATTTTTCTTTATTAGTGACTCACACGTGATAAAATGTCACTACTTTTATTCTAGAAGCATTTTACTTGTAGACCAGTGTAACCATTAATGCTATTCCATGCTTGTCCTTGAAGCTACCTTGGAGCATTCCTGAGAGAAATCATATCCACCTCCTGTCAAATGTGATGACGTCACACAAATTTAATCATAAAAATATACAAAAAAATTATAAGTCCCGCCCCCCTATTTCCGGTGACCTAAGTAATAGTGGTGTCCACTTCTGAGAATGGTGTGGTGTTGAAAATACATACATTTAATAATAAAATATAATACCCGAAATTATAAGTCCCCCCCCCCACGTGACTTCCGGTTGACCTAGATAATTAGGTAACATAAGGGGATCATACCGGTTCTGTATGGTTCCGTATGGTTCTGTATGGTTCTGTATGGTTCTGTATGTTGTATGTGTGATTAAAAGTTCAACTCTTTATGCCGCATGTTTTTTGAGGAGTGGGGCCTCTGTTTTCCACTGACATAGATAAGAGTGCTGTGGCACTGATAAGGCGTAGATGTATGTGTGTGTGATTCATCTTCAACATCACACCACTATTATTTAGGTCACCGGAAATAAGGAGGCGGGACTTATAATTTTTTTGTATTATTTTTTATGATTAAATTTATGTGACATCATCACATTTTGACAGGAGGTGGATTTGATTTTCTCTTTCCTTCCTTCTGAATGTCATGTGCATACTTTTCGACTGAGCTACAAAGGTTGTATAAAAATCCAACTGTCACTGCACTCTGCAGACTGTTTTCTTCTGCGCAGATTAAATTAATATACAGGGTTATTCAAAAAGAATGAACCGATTTTAATTACCCAATATTTTAATAAGGAAAAGCAATAAAAAACTCCAGCAAAGTCACAAGGATTCTACTCACAATCAACTTTTATTTCCTGTCATACAAGTGTTCAATGTGGCCACCACCTGCAGCACAGGTGTAGAGGAAAAATTATTTTTTGCTGATTCATTCTGTCTAAGCATTTTGTCTAAACTTTGTACTTGTCATTCTGACGATTTTAGACTTTGTACTTGCTATGCTGAACAAATCAATAGAATCTAATCAAAACCAGACACTGTCGGGACATGTGATGGAACTTCGGTAAACCTGTTTACGTGTCCTGCACAGTATAAGGCTCTTTGACTTCTATGTGTTTGGTCCAGTCTTAGCAGACTGCACCCTGTTTGGCCGAACAGAAACTTTTTCTCTGAAATTTTGTTGATCATCGTGCCTATTGCTGGTTGTTCATTTTAATTGGAAATATTATTCTTATAAATCTGATGTAAATCTACAAGCTCATTGTGCTTCTTTCTCACTGTGAGGTTTAGGCCCCGACAATGGGCAATATCATTTGCAATAAGAGGATTCCGAGGCCCCTTCCAACCAATCCATCACCAGGGCACATTTACATTTAAAAAGCTCAAACATAGAAAAACTCCAGCAAAGTCACAAGTATTCTACCCGCAATCAACTTTATTTCCTGTCTTACAAGTGTTAAATGTGGCCACCACCTGCAGCACAGGCAACATCAATGCGATAGGAGGATTCCTCCCAGATGCTGACGAGGACCTAGGTGATAGGTCTGCGCCTGGTTCCCCGCCTGATGCTATACTGTCAAATTGTAACTAAGAGATGTTCAGGAAGAAACCTCTTCAGAGTCAAAGATGAGCCGAGTCAATCAGTCTTCAGAGCCATACATGTGTTTATTTGCAACTGCAGGTTAAAACACACGGAGACACACCGGGACTGGTCTGAAGAGCAGCTGAAATTCCCCATCTTTTATACCTTGTTTCAGGCTCAGGGCGTGATTTCCGCAAAACCCGGGCCCTCCTTCTAAAATCCCCCTTTTTCTAGCATCAGTTTCTATTAATTAATGATGTTCAGAAATAACCGTGACAGGAGTCTTTGACCTTGTTTTTTATATATGTTGCTTAAGCCAGGCCCTCGTTACACCCCTGAGAACCCGACTCAGCATCCTGTCTCAGCACCAGTTGGTCTCCATCTGTTGCTTTTTAATACATTTGGGATACTGGTTAGAGCCACTAGTCTCCATTAAATATCACCTGGGACCTGAGAATGCATAGTTCACGTTGTTATTAAAACAGCATATGTGACATACCCTTATGCTGGAAAGTACCTTCATACTTCTCTATGTAGCCCCTATGCTGGGAAAGTTATGCCTGCTTGTTTCTCAGACCCTTCTCCCAATTTGGCCCTGCTTGTGTCTTTTCTCATCAATGCGTATCAGTATATCACGATCCACTGAATTGATCGCTGTGTTATTCGATGTTTAAGGTCATCGAGGTTAGTGGGGTAGCGGTGGAACATAGACACGATCTTTTACGTATCCCCACAAGAAAAAATCACACACAGTGAGGTCTGGGAACCTCTCAGGCCAAGCTCAAAGAGTAAGGTCTTGGGCCCTCTTCCGACCAATCCATCACTGGTGCACATTTACATTTAAAAAAGCTCAAACATAGAAAACTCCTTTTTCAAGTGGTCACTGACGCATTCCATGACAATGCTTGAGAACTGAAGCAATGCCTCATGAAATCGGTTCATTCTTTTTGAATAACCCTGTATAGTATATAATTAGTATAATAATTGACAATTTCTTTGTCTCAGCGACTTAATTTCTTCACCGGCCTTTTCCTTCAACAATTCCACCATAAGTCACTTTATGTCACTGTTGCTCATGTTGCTGCTACATGCACCATCACTTTAACTGAACTGTTGCTGCATACTGTGTAATTTTGCACATGTTAAGAAGGGTTTTTTTTTTTTTTTAATTTAATTTCTTTTTTTTTTTTTTACATATTATATATTACATATTGTTCTGGCTCCTTAACAGCCATTCAGGATTTATTTTTGTGTTCTTATATATTTGTGTATTTTACTTTTTAAGAGATTTAAGTTTTACAGTTTTACTGTGAAAGGCAAACCGGATGTTGCGCAAAGCGCTTCCTGTTTTAGCATGTTGACCTAGTGCCGTCTGAATAGGACTGCTGCTCTGTGCTCTGGCCCAAGCACAGCCTGTAAGTGTATGAAAACGTGTGTGTGTTATGTGTAGTTTGTTACAGTTATTGGGGCTTGTATTTGTGTATTGTATTGTGAAAAAGACGCTAAAAGGTCGTTTGTTTATAATTAGCATTAAGCTAGCGGTTAGCGTGTTAGCCGTGAGTATTAGCATGCTAGCGCTAATACTCATTGTTGCATGTAATGTTAAAGGGACATGGTGGGTTTTATTTGTGTTTGTAAAATTATTTTGTTTGTTATTTCAGTTTTACACCTTTTTGACTCATCTACGATGAATAAACCAGAGCAAAACATCAACAGGTGTAGTCATTAAGGAGTTAGCTATCTGTCTAGCTGCACCGGGGAGCAGCAAGGACAGAATACATATGTTTTGCATAGTTTATGGTACTGTTTATTCTACCCTAGTTACCTTTTATATATTTTTTTAATTTTATATATATCCCTTTATTTTTCTCATGCTACAAAAACTGAGACCTGGGTAACTATATTTTGTTCTATCATGTACCATTGATCAAATGACAATAAAGCTGAGTCTGAGTAGGTGCTAATGGAGAGTATGAATTCTTTGAGATCATGAGATTTGCTCACTATTGATGCCAGCTGGTTTATATGGATAAACATTCCTGCATCAGATCATACTTTGCAAAGTTGCCATGAGCCTGGCCTTTGTCATATGCTCTAAAACAGGGGTCACCAATCCTGGTCCTCGAGGGCTACTATCCTGCATGTTTTAGATGTTTCTCTCTTCCAGCACACCTGACAGTCATTATCAGACTTCTGCAGAGCTTGATGATAGGCTTATCATTTGAATCAGGTGTGCTGGAAGAGGGATACATCTAAAACATGCAGGATAGTAGCCCTCGAGGACCAGGATTGGTGACCCCTGCTCTAAAATATTCCACCTTATTGTTATGTCTAGCGACTGTTAAGGTCAGTTACTTTCAGAAGACTAACAAATGCTGATACCAGTGGTGTGTCAAATGTGCTCCAAAATAACAGCCCAGCTGTCCTTGTGGTTTTCATGTTGCATCAGATTTCAATTGTAATGACCACTTCTAAGTAAAACAGACTATTCCTTTTTCTTCTTGATAAAGATTATTTATTGTACTTTCTTACAAGACAGTTTGGGTCATTATATTCTAAATATAAAAATATGCATTTACAGTTGTAAAATCACTTTTGCAAGTGACTGCTCCAAGTGTACATGTATTGTTCAAATGTTTTCCTACAAGGGAAATCAAGTAAATTGGGGAAAAAATAGCAGTGAAAAGGTGATTATTTGTATTTTCAGCATGTTAGAGGCTCAGTACCTGCTGATGACCATTGCTGTAATGATTGGTTCCCAACCTGTGCGGAGCAAGATGTGAGTGTCTGGGTGTTTGGAGGAGATGACCACCCACAGAGGGATCAGGGACACAAATAAGAGATCCACCAGGTACAACACATAGGGATAAATATCTGTCAAAAGAAAAACTGTCTTTATACAGTATCCTGTCCCCAAAACCATACAGCATCATACTAGTGAAATCTTATTTTGTCATTGACAGTTGAGGCCCTATACCTAACCTGCTTTACCTAACATCATTGTCAGCACATAATGCTCTCAAAACAGGAAACCCCTATAACCATAGACTCTGTTTCCTGTTTTCTTAGGTAGACACACATCTAAGGACAACATACACACACATAAGATTGCTACATACACAAACAAGATGTGAGCTGATGGTTGGCTCAGCCTACAATAGAGACAAGGTCACAAACCGCTTTGAACTAGAGTCAGATATTAGGAATGAGGACATCCTGTTGGGTCAAGACCAAAATTGGAAAATACGGCGGGAAACACCTTGTACTATCTGGTATATTTACAGAGTAGTGGAAAAACCCGAATGGAACCGATAGGAAGGAAAGTGTACTGATATTAAACACAATGATGTATAATGTGCGTACTGATCAAACTATGTGCCATATGTGTATGCAAGTTATATTATGTTAAGTAACAAGTAGATTGTGTGTTCATGTAATGGAAAATAAACAATGCTACAGCTGTAAAGGCCTCAGACTTGAGATCTGGGAAGTGCTTTCCAGTGTGCTTTTAAAAAAAGGAAATGGATAAAAGCCAAGACACAAATAAAAACAATATTGTCTCCTAAGAGTGGGAAATGCCAATCCCAAATAGATTCAAATGGGAGGGCCAGGGGTGGAGATGAGCCCCTGGACCCAAGTATAAAACAGGGACATCGGAGAGCAGGTTTTCAGTCTACCCTGGGGTATTTTTGCTGGTGTTGATCTGTATTTCTTGCAAATAAACACCTTTTTTGGCTTTGAAGACCAGCTGACTCAACTCCTCCTTGGCTCCAAGTATGAGTTTTTTGATTAGACAGGTGATAGCCTTAGTGTAAGACCAACTGACCCACTACAACACACCATATCACATGGTATATCTGGAAGGGAGCACCATTTTGAACTTACAAGCTATCAGTTGCTATGGACAACAGCATAGTACAGATGTACAGGAAAGAGCTGTATAAATCAAGATTAAAGAAAAAATGTGTAAGGCGGTGGCGAAGCTCAACGCGACTGCTAAATAAAGGTATTTGGAGAAGATCAGAGATATGAAGGAAATAGACCCCTTCAAGCTACTGGTGTTCACAGGTATCCAACTGATGCAGGGATCTGGACTCTGACACCCTGAACCTACATGCAGTTGGTTAACTATCTCATTTTCGGCATAAATTACTACACAGTGCAAGAATTTAAAAGCCTCAAGTCCCTTGACAGCTATGAACAGTTTTGCTGTGGCTGAGTTCAAGGTATGGAGATCTACAAGCACCGATGACTGTGAAAACATTGTGGTGCTGGTAAAGGTAAGCCTGTGGATAGTGCAACGTGTACGTGTTGTAATCAGGGGGGTAGTAATGGCAAAACGCTATCAACATTGTTTCATAGTCAATAGACAGCATCGTTTGTTTTGAATGTTTCCTCCCTTGAAGTATCTAAACCGCTTTATGTGTTCTTGAGACAAGGTCAAGAGTTTCAACTGTCATACATGTGCTGAGTCCATAGGTTTAACATGTTTAGAGGTCCTGAGGTAATTATAACAAACGATGTGCCTCTTAGGCTGAGGAAACCAGATATCCTAATTAGACAGGCCAGACACCCTCTTTCCTCATACTAATGTTCTTTGTTTGTTCATTTGATTTTGGAGGTAATCTATAGAAATTACAGACCTACAGTATAGAACTGCATGAAATGTATATCAGGGAGAGAGACATTGGCAGAAACTCTCAGGTCTCTACGTTTGCTGAGTCAATAATGGGAGTAACTGGAACAGTTTTTAACACAACAGTGTCTCCCTGGCATCTTCGATCGGACAGATTTTACAGACAATTTACAAAAACAATGAACACGCTGCTGTGGGACTATTGGCGCCTGTAAATTGAAAATGGTGAAATGGGGTGGGGACGCTGGTCGTTAAGTCATCTTCTCAATCCTAATAGCGCAATCTAAAGTCCAACCCATTGTCCCTGTCCAAGAAGATAAATGTGAACCACAATTACTGATTGGGGCTCATTCTTCTTGAGACCTCAGGGCTGAGCAAATGCTTGACCTGTGACCACAATAAACTCATTTATCTGAGACCGAGACGAATCCAGACTCATCCTTGGAGCTTCAAACAAAAGAACACACTAACACTGATGCGCAACATATCAAGGGTCACATCTGCCATCTGTTGGTCAAGGGTAAAATAACATGACCTCAGGCTCTAAGAAAGAAGATCCATTATTCCTTACTTTTCCTATATGTGCGCACAATTATATTGTTCTCTCAGGCTATCCAAGTGCCTTCCCCTCCTTATTTACCCATAAAAGTGTAGAACCACTGACTGAAGCCGGCCAGTAACGCAAGAGTGATGAGGTCCCCAAAGCTCGCTGCCATTGGCGTTGCCACATTGTCAGGGTTGATTCCCATTCGTTTGGAGCCCATGATTATTCCCACCATTATAATTCCTGGAGGAGGAAAAAGTCAAGATGAACAATATTAATACAAATCTGTTTTACCTTACTTTTCTTTCGACCTTAAATAAAAGGATATTGGTCCTAATCTTCCTTTTTCTGTTTAGTTTAATAAGCAAAAACAAACTGGTTTTGCAGACTTGCTTTCTCCATATGCAGCCCATATTCCCTAAGGCTGTGATCATCAACACCTGCAACAAGTCTGATTAGATGAAATTTCACAGAAAAAAAAAAAAAAATCTATAAACGTCATGTTGAATTTATTTCACTGTCTTTAGTTGTCAAAAGCTGACACTCTTTTGTATAATAATTAGAGCAACTGCCGGCGCTGAAAGGTCAGAAAGAAACAGATAGTGTCTGGTTGTTGAAATGGCAGTGATGAGTGGCAGAGCATGAGAATTAGGCTACGTTCAGACTGCAGGCAAATGTGGCCCAAATCCGATTTTTTTTTGCCCATATGTGACCTGTATCTGATCTGTTAAAGACAGTTTGTACAGCACAAATCTGATTTTTCAAATTTGACCTAGGACACTTTCATATGTGATCCTAAATCCAATATGTATCTGATATTTTGCAATGCGACTTCAGTCTGAACGGCCAGGTTGCATTTATCAATCTTTACGTCATCAAAATGCAACAAACGTCACAATTCTGTATCCCAGGAGGAGGAGTGTAGGGAAATATATTTACTTCCAAAAACACAGTGTGTGCCTGGTTGGTCACATATTACATGAGGACCTCTTTTGTGCATACAGGTCACTTGAGGGTCAGATTCAGTTCATACTCAAAATTGATAGAAGTAGCATTTAATGTGTAATATGAATGAGCACACAAAAAAATTGGATGTCACCAAAAAATCTGAACTGTGCATTAAGACCTGCTGTCTGAACATAGCGTAAGTGAACAGACTTCGCAGACACAGACATGAGATAGATGGAAGGAATGTGGAAATGTTAAATGAACTGTATGTGTGTTGTTACCTTGCAACAATGAAGCCACAAAGGTAGTAGACACACTGGAAGAACAGAGGAGCACCATGTGGTTTAAGGGCATCTTTCCTTCTGCCATCCAGCCCAGCAGAGTCGCCATCAGGGAAGCCAACAGGCCAAGCACAGTAGCTTGAAGCTGTAAAATATATTTTCATAAGAAAAATAACCACATCTTAAATTATGGGAAGAAAATATTAAACATGTAAAACGGTGATGCAGGAATGATTCACTCCAGGAAGAAATTAATCACAAATAAAAACTAGAAAAGCACTCGGAGAGCGCAGACCTCCGCCAAGGCAGATCAGTGCCCCCCTCCCCCCAGTCACCACCAAAATGTTATCATTTGTTCCTTGTGCCTGTATCAACATTTCCTGAAATTTTCATCCAAATCCATCCATAACTTTTTGAGTTGTCTTGTACACGGACAGACAGACAGACAAACAAATCAACACCGGCAAAAACATAACCTCCTTGGTGGAGGTAAAAAAAATACCTGTTTGAGTGACAGGTTCCCAACGATCAACATCCACTTTTCACTGGGAAGTTCCATTTTCCCTGAATGCACCTGAAAGCCTCAGACAAATATCACATTAAATTGCAGACATTGAAGTGTTACATTTCAACACACTTGAGAATCAAAAGCTCAGTCACTAAATGGACTTTGATGTTCAATGTGTTATCTTAATATATCTTCTTAATATATACAATATGATATATATATATATATATATATATATATAAATCTTTATTTAACCAGGTACGTTAGTTTTGAGCACTTGCCTGTTTTTCACAGTCACATGAATGCATGCAGTTGTGTTTAGCAAGAAGGGATATTAGTTAATTTACACCTACGGACTGCTACAAACTGAGTGCACTTTATGTATTTATCATATTTTAATTGTATTTTATTTGTATTTCGCACTATAAAGGACTTTGTGACTCTGTTTGTGAAAAGTGCTCTATAAATAAAATTTACTTAATTTATTGCATATTGAATTAATTTATTGATGATTGAACAAATTTATTTAATGTTGAATTAATTAGTTAAGTGTGGACTGAGGTGTTCACACATCCACCACCCTGTGTACATGCATGTATACACTGTAGTGATGTAATGTATGTACACAACAACTGTAATACTACGAAACTGTGACACTGTATGTAAAAACACAGCTGTTGATTGTAGTGCTGGTGGAAATTAGGAGTAGCAGTTCATAAGTTTGTACTTCATTGTACTCCTTTTGGCAGCGTATAAGGCTTATTGCTGCTGTCACATGGTATGTAAACTACATTTTCTGTTCAAATAAATAGACTGAATCTGAATCACAGCTTATTCTCATTTTCAATAATGACCTAGATATGATATGATATGATATATGATAACCACCTTAAAATGTTATTGGCAAATCTAAAACATATTGAGTAAAGTTTGTAGGAGGAATTTTACATTAATTACTGTATGTTAGAGAAATATGATATTAGACTATTCTCTGTAAATAGCAGGTGTTCAGACCATGAGTCATGGATGGGTCGTGATGACATATCCTATGAGATACCACCCAGGATATGTCTACCATTTCTTCTCTATCTACATGTTTTCTGTCTCATGGTGCCAGTTCGGGGCCAGAGCAGCCTGTTGCCCTTGGGGAGATCAGGCCACAGTGAAGGTGGGAGAAGAGTACAAACATGGTCACTGAACCCATGCATCACCATGTTTTGAATACCTAAGCCAATGGTGAACTGGATCAACGTCATTATGTTTGGACACTTGGACCAATGATTGTAATATCCATATTCTTTCATAAGAACTTAGACTTCCTGGTGTTAGTCAGTCAACTGTTGCATCTTGCTGTATGTACTTGACTCCTTGCAAGTAAAGTCTTCTGATTCCAGAATCCAGTGACTCCGTCTTTTGTCTCAGTGTGTATCACAGAATTTTTCTATCAAAATACAATAGGTGTATCATCTGACAATTAAAATGTGATTCAAAGTGTAATATGTGGTTTCAGTAGATGGTGGTGGTGAGTTGCTTTTGAGAAAACTCAGCAGAAAAATAGATTACCTTTGGACAGCAGTCAACTTTAGTATTGAACTTCTCAATAAAATATCACACACTTTTCAAATCGTTACTCTAATGTCATTTTAAAGTCAAATAGAAATGACTACAAGTCCAATCAGAATACAGAAACACTGAGGTAAATGTATGTGAAAGGATGAGGTAGATTCAACAGTTAACATTAAAGAAGATTCTACAGACCTTCAGACTATAAATATGCAAATGCTAACTATATAAAGGTATAAGTGTATAACTTATGATGAAAATTAAATTACATGTATTAAGACACAAAATTTTATTTCACTTGTATATGTTGTGTTATGTGCTATGTATATCATTCTTAATTATTGCAAATAAAAAGAATGTTAAATGAAAGTTTTCAGTAAAGACATATATATATATATATATATATATATATATATATATATATATATATATATATATATATATATATATATATATATATATATATATGTTGGGTTTGCTGAGTTTTTGGAGCCATGCAGGATATTGTAGTGCTTGTTGATCTGCAGCTGAGGTCCTAACACGTCTATGAGAACTTTCACACCTATGATGCAAGAGGACAAAATTATTTTTCTGAGAATGAGGCCTTAGTTGACCTGTTGATTAACTTCATTAGTCAGTACTCATCACACCATTTCTTCCTACCTGAAAATCTTTCCGCTTCCTTTAAGTTAAATATCTTAGCATGTGGTTTCATCTGTTTCAGTGTTTGGTTTTATTAAATAATCTGTGTGTGTTCACGTGTATACACTCACAGCGGTTGAGAGTCTTGAAGCCAGAGTCATTTCCAGGTTTCCCTTCATGCCTAACACTGCAGGAACCAGAATCAGGATTTCTGTGATTTCTACAAAAACGTCCCAGTTCTGCCAAACACACACAGACACACACCACTAAAATCATACAAATAATAGAAGATAGTTAACACCAACATCAGACAAATACAATACATGATTTATTTGCTTTTAAAGGAAATGTTGTTTCAACCCATAAAGACCCAAACATCCACCATAGTTGCAAACCATACTGATGTAATATATTCAATAACTTCTGAACCACCAAACCTATGGATGTGTTGAAATAACTGTTGTAAAATGCAGTTTTTCATCTTTTCATGGTCATCAGATATGACTCGTGGACATTCAGAGGCTCTGTAGTTACTGTGGAAACACCATTTTCTGCAACACTGATTCACCAGTAAAACCCATGGAGTTGGATCAACGACAGTGGATGGACTTGGACTATGTTCAGTTAATGATAGCTTTGACTGAAAAAGTCACTTTTTCTTGAGTTTTCTGTTTCTGATATAATAACCTTCAACTTTAATCTGAGTTTTTATGAATATTTATACGATCAGTAAAATAAATAAAGGAAAATACAATATTTACACTGAAAAAAAAACCCTCAAAATACAGAGGATAATAATGTAATAAATGGTGATAAATCACTTAAGAAATGTTGAATAAAGAGGAAAATTCATTTCAGAACAAAAAGTAGAACTGGGTCTTTATGGGTTAATATCAGAGCTATCTTAAAAATCTAATTGTTTTGTTAATTACCTCCGCCAAGGAGGTTATGTTTTTGCCAGGGTTTGTTTGTTTGTTTGTTTGTTTGTTTGTTTGTTTGTCTGTTTGTTTGTCTGTCCGTTAGTGTGCAACATAACTCAAAAAGTTATGGACAGATTTGGATGAAATTTTCAGGGTTTGTTGGAAATGGGATAAGGAAGAAATGATTAAATTTTGGTGGTGATCGGGGGTGGGGGGGCCCACGGGGGGGGCACTTATCGTTAGTGTGCAACATAACTCAAAAAGTTATGGACAGATTTGGATGAAATTTTCAGGGTTTGTTGGAAATGGGATAAGGAAGAAATGATTAAATTTTGGTGGTGATCGGGGGTGGGGGGGCCCACGGGGGGGGCCACTGATCAGCCTTGGCGGAGGTCTGCGCTCTCCGAGTGCTTCTAGTTTCCTATATTTTCCTGTCCTTTGATATTATAACCTTTCATTCACCCCTTCAACACTAGTTCTATTGTGTTTTCCTTCATCCCCCATTATTACCTCCACCAGGAGGTATTGTGATCACTTCGCTTTGTGTGTTTGCGTGCATGCGTGTGTGTGTGTGTGTGTGTGTGTGTGTTTGTTTGTTTGTTTGTTAGCAAGATAACTCAAAAAGTTACTGACGGATTTTCATGAAATTTTCAGGAAATGTTGATACTGGCACAAGGAAGAAATGATTAAATTTTGGTGGTGATCGGGGAGGTGGTGGTGGTGGTGGGGGGGTGCAGATCTGTGTTGGTGGAGGTCTGCGCTCTCCGAGTGCTTTTCTTGTTTTGGTATGCAAGCCAACTCATAACAATGCATAATCATATTGTCACTACCAAGCAATGGAATTTCATTAACCTCCTTTGGCATTATCTAAACTCTAGACCAATGATTCCTAAAGTTTTTCAGTTTGAGCACCCCCCCCCCCCCCCTTTTTTTTTTTTTTTTTAAAAAAAACAAAAACAACCATTTCATGTCTTCTTGGGACCCAAAACTATGAAAAGCCTTTCCCTGATTATTTAATATTAACATTTCTACCACCTCGTCCATCATTTCATTCATCCTTTTACATATTTTACACATTGCTACATCTTTTATTTCTTTTTTTTTTTCTCATTACATCTACTTATTATGTAATTTTCGTCATCATTGCTTGTGTTTTTGTGGTCCTTTTTTTGTTGTTATTATTTTACAGTATTTCTTTTGTCCTTTTGTTCACTTTTTGTCTTTCACATTTTTTGTCTTAAGATTTTCATTCCATTTTCACCTTTTATTTTGTTTTGCCTTGTCATGTCTGTTACATCTGATTTCATCTTCATGTGTTTTTCATGTAGTTTTCAAGTGATTTTGTCTTGTTTTATCTTTTACATTGTTTTTAAGTTTGTTACATCCTTACGACTGAGTGCTCTCCTCTGCTTTTCATAACATTTATTAACTCTTTCCAAGTTCATTAAGGTTTACTATTTTTATTCTGTTTTAAATAAGTTAATTAATTTCCAGATGATACCCTGACATTTGGTGACTTAAAAAAAAAAAATGCACCACAACCTATTTTGGGCCCTAACCCTATAATGTGAAAAGGCAGCTCTGGACCACCTCTACCTCCTCCTCCTCTTTTCCTCACCTGGACCACCTCGAGCAGCATCCCAGCAGAGACCGTCCCAAGCCCAGCCAGTAGAAATGGCACCAGTATCTGCAGAACCATGTGGCAGACTGTCTCTGCAGGTGCACCAGAGCCACCTGTACCCTTCATTTTCAAAGATGAATTAATCGTTGAGCGCCGATAGAGTTGATTTGGGAGTAGATAGTCTGTCTCAGTATAGTCTGACACATGACTGATCGGTGTAATGTCCTCAATAGAGCTGGTATGTTGTGGTCCTCCAGAAGACATGAATGGGATGGATCTGTATTGTTTGGGACTTCTTGCAACAGATCCATTTGGTACCATTTCACCATTTTGTGGCTGTTGGACAAACATGGTGTCAAGCTGGATTTGGGCAAGATTTTACTTCTGATGCTCCTGCTCCTGAGAAACAGCAGCACTTACAATCTTGCCAAACAGTTGTCCTAAAAATAAAAAGAACAACACCATGAATCTGCTTTGAATACACTGGTAAAAATATAAGATTCATTCCAAAAATCACTGCCCTGTCCCAAAATGAGCCTGTTTTCTGAAAATTAAATGAGCAGAAGCATATAATAGACTTCAATCATGTAAAAAAAACTGTGATAAGATATGACTTTTAAACATATTTAATTTTGATTTTTTTTTTTTTTTTTTTTAAAGGATGGTGTGCTACATCTACATGCAGATGGCCTGGATTCCACAGGACTGTTTCAGGGTCATCTGATGTGACAGATTCCCTGCATTATCATTCTTTATGCCTGTTTCCCAAGCAACACTGAGGCTGTGTTGTCTGACAGACACAATGTGCTTTATTTGAAATTCCTACAACATGACGTAGATAGACAAAGCAGATGTTGCTAAGATGTAAGAAATTCAGATTTTTAAACAATACAATTTGAAGTAAATGTGCACATAAACATAGTCTTGTCAACAGAGTGCATAAAAATATGTTGATACTAATTAAGCCTTTATTTATCAGTAGTATAACCTTTTTAAGAAAATAGTCATTACATCTTTCCAGCTTGTGTTTAATGTTAGGATTGCCCTGTAAAATATATGAGAGGTCACTGCATGATGCTCAAGAGTGTCTGAAGGTAAACAGGCTACATCAAATTAACAAGTATAGAGAAGGCTTTTTTTAACCCTTTAAGACCCAAACAGCAACTGGCGACCAAAAGCATCTACTGATCTAAAATCTTTAATAAATGCTGATCCACTAAACGCCTGTAAATAATTGGTGTAAAATGCAGTTTGTCATCTTTTCATGGTCATCAGACGTTCAGAGGCTCTGCATTGAACATGGAAATATCATCATCTTCTACAACATTCATTCACCAGTAAAACCCAAGGAGTTTGATCAATGACAGTGGATGGAGACATTTGTTTTATGCTCAGTTATTGACATATTTGTTGAAAATGACACTTTTTCTTCAGTTTTTGCTGTTTCTGACATGATAACCTTTGAATTTACTCTGAGCTTTAATGAACATCAAAACGATCAAGGGATTAAATATAGGGAAATACCTCATTTACGCTGGAAAAAATGCTAAATACAGGAGATAATATTATAATAAATGGTGATAAATCCCTTAAGAGAAGTTAAAAAAAGACAAAAATTAATTTGGGAACTGCCACCAAAGTAGCGCTGGGCCTTTATGGGTTAATAGTCTGTACAATCAATGTCAAAGGGATGACATCAAAACAAGAACTGCAAAAAACCTTTAACTTGCCCATCAAATTAATTTGCAATGCCTGTTTTTTCTTAGTGTTCCTCCATCTGCCATGTCTGTTGCTGCAGATACTTAATAAATCACATAACTGAGTGTCAGTATTTTTAATTACATAGTCAAAGTGACATTTGGCTGTAGTAAAGATTAGAAAAGTGTAATAAAAACAGTTCCTTACCCAATGATAAACCATAGGAGAGGAAGAGTTGTTGTGCTGTCACACTCTACTGCTGACCATGACTATCCCTCGTGGCCTCTGTCGTCCTCTGAATGGTCTTTCTTGAGTCTCCAGACTTAGTGGCATTACTCACAAAAATACACACATACAAACACACACACACACGCACTCCCTCATTTTGCTGCTGTGCATATTCACATGTAGTCACAACTCACATATAGGCTGTACAAAAAGGACAACACACTCAAGAGTTGTCAGATACAAGTGTGTGACTATAACTTGAGTTGTCATTGTATTTCAGAACATTTACAAAGTCTTTAGTTTATTTCATATGCATATATATAAATGCATAACATACCACGCAATACTAAAGGATATATACCCATAGCCTTTGTCTGTGTCCATACCCGTGTCTGCTGATGTCAATAATTATTATTGCAATATTATCTTATAATAATTATAACATATTCTATTCTCATTATAACATTATTTTTTGTGTTTTGGCCTTATTTTGTTTAGGTACATCACCAGCTGAATCACTGAACACTATATTGTTTTGCTGTTTCATCTAATTTATTTAATTTTTTTGTCATTGTATCATTTGTTTTGAAATTTTCCACTTATTTGCCAGCGATTGTCTTGTTCTGACCATAAAGAAACGTTGAAAACCTTAAATAGCTGTCAGACTATTTGATATCTAACATATTACACTACCACACATCTCTCCATCTAGCTAGCTCGCTATGGACTACGTTTCCCATGAGCACCTGCGACCATTCACAAAATCATGAGACCCATCATGGGACTGTACAGCTACACATCATAACAGCAGTGTTGTGGGGCACATAAGCTGTCACAATGGCCGGTGAAACCATCGCTCCTGACTGGGAGTTTGACCGGTTTGACGATGGTTCTCAAAGTAAGTAAAGCGTCCAGACCTGCGGTGAAATGCGGCGGTGTGACAGAGTTAAACGGTGGTAAATGTGTTGGCTAGCCTCCGCTGTTAGCATAATGCATTGCCTTTGGGCTTCGTCTATTTGCTGGCATGTAACGAGTTATGCTAGTTAGAGCAGAATAATGTTCATAAAACAACACAGGTAATGTATTTGCGTGTGTGTTTATTACTTAGTTGAACTTCAAAATATACGGAGGCAGTCACAACACAAATGATATGTCTGAATTCAGGAAGTGAGAACCAATAGAGTACGGTGTTTAGACGCTACCAGCTACTGCCACAGCTGATCAGTTTGACAGCTTAATGTCTGTCGACTAGTGTTGATAAGTATTCAGATTTAACAAGCTCCAACACCACGGCGCTACTTTGCAAACTAGTTTGGACAAACAAAACTTAACTAACAAAACAAAAAGGAACTAATACTTGAGCTACCTGTGGGCAAGAACAAGGAAATGATAATATATTTGCATTAAGCTATTGTTCAGGGTCAAAAATGTTTAATTTGTTTAGCTATGTCAGCAACTAAAATCTATGTGTTATTGTTTTGTAAATATTATAAAAACACATGCAAAATATTTGCATATTATGAGGGAGAAAAGAGGAACCTTACAAGAGAAAGGAATAGAATGTAAGGTTTTCAAAATGTTTAGTATGTGCTTTGGGGTATTAAAGTAATGGACTGTCACAATTGTCAGGCTTTTATCCATAATATCAGCAACTAAAGCATCCTAATGTGACTTATTTGAGAATGTTTTTCCATATGTAGTAAGAGGCATAAAGAATTAGACTACACGTAGTTTATGTTTCACTTTGAAAAGCAATTTCATGGAGAAGGTAATACACTTTGGCCTGAAATAAAGTGTGTATCTGCTCAAAACTTTACAGAAATACACACAGAGGTTCAGTTGAAGAACTACACTAAGTTTCTGGCGGAGTACACGTCTCAGTTGAGGGGCATTGAAGAGGCTCTGGATGACTCCATAGGTGATGTCTGGGACTTTACTCTGGACCCCATCGCCTTGAAGGTAAAACAGAACAAGCCAGTGGCTGTACATAACTCTAAATAGGTGAACACTGGTTTTCTACTTGTGGATTTGTGTAAGTAACTCTTTTGTAATTTCCTTTCCAATGTGTTCTTTCTTTCAGCTTCTCCCATATGAGCAGTCCTCCTTGTTGGAGTTAATTAAAACAGACAACAAGGTAAATGAAGGCAGTCTAAAGTTTCATGACCACAGAGTGTTTAACTGTTCGATCAACTCTTTATTTTGTGTTTTGTGCAGGTTCTGAACAAAGTGATCACAGTATTTGCTGCTTTGTGCAGTGAAGTGAAGAAACTGAAGTATGAGGTAAGCACTTTCAGAGGTGGATCTTGTTGTAAAATTTTTTTTGTGGGGTTTTTGTTGCATGGTATGTTTCAGGAATGTTGTGAACACATATATTTTGTTATTATTCTGATTATGTGCTCTGAATTTTTTTGTTTTTTATTTTGCAGGCAGAAACTAAATTCTACAATGGCTTATTGTACTATGGAGAGGGAGGTAATTCCTCACCAATTATTGTCAACATTTATTCTGGACTACACACTATTACTTCACCTATTAATAAACAGTAATGTATTTATTTATTTTCAATTTGTGTTGTAGTTTCAGATGCCAGTGTTGTTGAAGGAGAGTCCCAAATTCAGATGGGTAGATTCATCTCATTCCTACAGGTTTGCAAATTAATAATTCCCATCACAATATTCTTTTGTATTTATTAAAATCAGGAAGACAATGATTCTTTGTTAATCTTTGATAGGAACTGTCATGTTTTGTGTCGAGATGCTACGAAGTGGTGGTCAACATTGTTCATCAGCTGGCTGCCCTCTACAACACCAACAAGTAAATACTAATCTTTGAACAGAAGCCCGTAAAGTAACCTGATACAAGTGCTGTTTAGTTTGGGTTAAATACGTATTGAAATTTTGCTCTGTATCAAAATATGCAAATACATTTCTTCTCTCTTTTCATGTCTTAGGGGTGCAACAAAAATCATTGAGTCGTCAGGTGTCCATTTCCAGGTAGGATTTTAAAACTTTTAGTTAGGTTCTTTTTCATATTTGATCCTGATTAAACATTCTTACAGTGTTTACTTTGTGTTCCCTCTACAGATAGTGTATGAGCATCTTGGGGAGTTATTAGTGGTGCTGCTCACTCTTGATGAGATCATGGAAAATCACAACACACTAAGGGATCACTGGAAGATGTATAAAAGGTTAAAACAAACAAATGTATACAGTTCTCTTTCTATTATCGAAGAATAACATTTTCTAATTTTAATGTGGTGTCACCATATAAACTGTCTGAGGTGATGAGGATGATCTTGAAGGTTTGTAAATGTATAGAAAAATACTTTGAGATCAAATCTGTAAACATACGCCGTTTATCTAGAAGGTCTAAACGTTGCTGCACTTGCATCTTCCTGTTATAGGTTATTGAAATCAGTTCACCATAACCCAGGAAAGTTTTCTATTCCTGAAGAGAAGCTCAAACCATTTGAGAAGCTCCTGCTCAAGCTTGAGGGACAGCTGCTGGATGGGATGATACTGCAGGTGACTGTCAGATGGTTCCCATACTGTTAATTTAATTTTTTAAGTGAAACATTGTCAGAAATCTCAGAATCCTTAGTGCTTTAGCTTATGTTCAAACAGATAAAATATATGTAAAGAGAGTTCACTTTTGTCTGAATACTTGTCTGACTTTGTTGTGTTCGTGTAACAGGCCTGTGTGGAGCAGAGATTTGATGATCCTGGAGAAGGAGTGGCTGTCGTCAAAAACAGTGCCTTCGCTGAAGAATTTGCCTTCAACATACGCACAATATTCACCAATATTGAGTCAAAGATTGGTAGGTTTTTTTTTCTCAGGAAGGATTTAATTTACCAATGATGTCCAGTGATCCCAAAATAATACCTTTGTGTTCCAGGTGAACCTTCAGAGATTGACCAGAGAGATAAATATGCAGGGGTCTGTGGTCTCTTTGTTCTTCATTTTCACATCTTCAGGAGTGTCGACAAAAAGCTCTACAAAGCTCTACTAGATGTTTGTAAAAAGGTAGTGATAGATTCTTGACCCACATCTTTTCTCTACACGTGACACCTTACTCATGTGTATAATTTAACTTTCTCTTAAGGTGCCAGCTGTCACTCTGGCTGCCAACATCATTTGGTTTCCAGACAGTTTCCTCACGGCTAAAGTCCCAGCTGCAGCCAAATTGATGGATAAAAAGAGTCTACAGGCCATCAAAGCGCAGAGAGACACATACCTGCAGCAAAGAGCACAAACGCTAACAAAGTAAGTGAGGCCGAATTTAAGAGTTGAGGACAGTTTGAGCTTATGTAATGCATTTCTGTCATCTGTAATCTCTTCAGGGATGTTCAGTCATACTATGTGTTTGTAACGTCCTGGATGATGAAGATGGAGTCCATTTTATCCAAGGAACATAAAAGTGACAAGTTGGCAGAAGATCTTAACAGCAGGTGTAATGTCTTTGTACAGGTAAGCATCTTAAGCCAAAGCATCAGTTAGCAAGACATACAGTACATGAACACTTTGTGTAATTACAGTTTATTATAATTACATGCTTTACATGTAATTACAAAAATGATAGTGATAGCATATCTGTCTGTGTGTCACCATTTTGTTTTCAATGCATACCTACAACAACACTGTTTTTAACAGTCTCTCAGTCTTTCTGTTTGTTTCTATTTTTATGGTGAAGCATAACTATATATCCATTCTATAATTTTCCCATAAAGGTGGAAGCTAGTGGATATGCCATCTTCTTATTTACGCTTACAGTATATTCTTATTGTGTAGTTGTAATTTTTCTTCATCAATCTTCATGTGTTGTGTAACTATATTGTAGCATGTGCTATACAAGGCCAAAATTAGCTTACATTTAACTGTCACTGCTTCTTTGTCTCTCCTTATTTTCCACTGATTGCTTGCCTGACTCCCCTGCATTCTCTAATCTGCTGCTAGACAGGGGATGTCCGTGATAGGAGCTGAAAGGACAGGAGAACTTAATTTATGACCCATTAAAGCAAAAACTATATGAAACACATGCTTTTGTATCGCCAAAAAACATAGATGTTTGGTCGGTGGGTCGGGGGAAAGAGGGTTGTAAATCAACAGAGGAAGCAGGAGAAGAAAAACACATTTACTTGAAATGAACTTGACACATGACCACAGAAAATAAACTAGGTTCATGCCCACAGGTGCTGTGTATCATCACATTATTAGTGAGATTTTGGCACAAGTAAAACTATATACCGATGTTGACGTCTTGCCAAGCTTTGTGAAGGTGCCAACAGGTCATCTTCTTTCCCTTTTTCATCCCTTTGACCCTCAACTCCCTTCAAGAAGTACTGACAAAAATGCTGACTGGTGCTAGAACAGCTCTGTAGAGTTCCCTGTGGTACAAAGAGTAACTCTCATAAGCATATTGACAGAGGACAAAGAGGTGTATTTGATAAACATTTTTAATACGTTTTATACAGTATTAAATACTTTTTGTACATGTGCATATTTTTGCACACATAGATTTTATAACCTGTGCATATATTTTGTTATGTTTTTATTGTTGCTTACCTTCTTTTTTTAAGCACCATGGGGAGCAGTACTCTAATTTCATGCCTGTGCAATGACACTAAAGATCTATCTACTCTTATCTTATTTAGAAACTGAAGGAAGTACATAAACACAAGGAATATTTCGCTGGTAGATGTCTCTCAAGTAAATTATAAATACAACAATATATGATAAAATGTAAGGAAAGTAAGTAAAGAAGAAAGAAAAATAAACTATAAAAACCTATAAACCTATTAATTACTTAAACTTATCTTTGCTTTGAACTATGGTTTCTCTAATTTGTTCATGACCCTTTGGAGGATTTTTTGAGCTTTTCACCCCTTATTGTGATGAGTATCAGACCCATTTTTGTCTAAAAGTGTTTAAAAAAAATTTCACAGAATAACACATCACCTCTATTTGGTGTTCTATTAACTATTATTGGACTTATATGTACAAGTAGAATAAAAAGAACAGAAAAGTACATCTAAATCATTAGTCACAATAACAGCTTAATGACAGTCCAAGGTATTAGTAACCACATGATGTACTGTAAGTCCTGTGAATGTTTACATGCAAGTTGTTTGAGAATCCCTGCCACTGACTCCCTCCTAGGGAATCCTGTATGCATACAGCATCAGCACCATTATCAAGACCACCATGAACATGTACATGTCGATGCAGCGGCCCATGACCAAAACATCTGTGAAAGCTCTGTGTCGATTGGTTGAACTGCTGAAGGTGTGTATGCGTACATGCTGGTGTGTAATTAATATGCTTGTCATCAGTGTTGGTTGAGTCGTTAATATGAGGTGTCGCTGTCTGCAGGCTGTGGAGCACACGTTTCACAGGCGTTCCATTGTTGTAGCAGACTCTGTTTCTCACATCACGCAGCAGCTGCAGTCACAGGCGCTCAATGCTATCGGCACTGCCAAGGTAATGGGAATTATAAGTGATGTTAGTATTGACAGATGTAGTCATCAAAGTGTCGTACCTGTCCTCACTTCATATGACAGATTTTGTACTCCTTGTTCTAGAAAAGAGTGATCTCTGACAAAAAGTACAGTGAGCAGCGGCTTGATGTGCTGTCATCTTTGGTGCTGGCAGAAAATGCTCTCAGTGGACCCAGCACAAAGGAGCGACGTCTTGTGGTGGCTTTGGCATTGTGTGTCGGCACTCAGCTGGTATGTAGGAGAAATCACTGATGAATGTTAGACACTTTTTCTCCTGGTTTTTTGTTGACCTTGAACTCTTTCTTCTAGAAAACCTTCAAAGATGAGGAGCTTCTTCCACTGCAGCTTGTGCTGAAGAAACTGGACTTAATTAGTGAGCTGAGTGAGAGGTAAGGTTAAAAGTCCATAAGAGGCATTTTTCTTGGTAGTTCTCAGTTCAATTGGACTGGTTTATCTTTCATCCAAGAGATTTCTTCAGTTCTAGTAACTGGTGGGGTAAACTGGACTTATGTACCTGCAGGGGGAGTGGTCTGTGTGAGTGTTGATCCCAGCTTAAGTGTTAGGGTCATGGAGGAAGGGTCGTTTCGGAGAAGCAAAGCAACGTGGTGTATGCCGTTTAGCACAGTGAGGAATGTACAGACTTATACACAGGAGAGCCTCCACCTCAGACCAAGACTCTGCAGTCCATCTTTACTTGGAGGAAAAAAGACACTCCTTCAAGGACAGTAATGCCAGAATATTGGTCAGAGAAGACAAATTGTTTGAGAGAGGAGTCAAAGAAGCCATTTTTGTGAAAGTGGAAAATCATTCCCTGAACAGAGGTGGTGGTCTGAGACACTACTTATCAAAAAACCTGTAACACCACTTTAAACAACATTTCCAAACAGTTTTCAACCAACAAGCTTCCACATCTGGACTCACCTGCAACCAAACAACCCCCCCCCCCCCCGAGGGATGTGGACAGACAGGGGCCAATGACCCCTCTGGTCAATGACCCTGAAGCTCGCACACAATACCCACTAACGACCCTACCCCCAAGGACACACCCCCCTTTATGACCCTAACACTTAAATTTAAATTGGTATTAACACCCACACAGATCACGCCCCCTGCGGGTTTATAAACCCAGTCTCCCCCACCAGTTATTAGAATTGAAGAAGTCTGTTGGATGAGAGATGAAATGTTTTCAAAAGAGCTAAACCAGTCCAGGTGAACTGAGAAGAACTACCAAGAAGAACGGTGACCTGGGCAAATGAGAACTTACACAGATGTCTTTAAGAGGCACATTATAGTATCTCAACCCCTAAAGGCCTAAACTGCTGCCTATAACCAAAAGCATCTATTGACCTGAAATAATTAATAACTTTTTATTCACTAATTCTAACAATATATTGAAATAATTCAGGTAAAATGCAGTTTCCCAGCTTTTCAACACCACATATGACCCATTTGAACATTTGTAGTGAACATGGAAACACCATCATCTTCCTCAACATTGATTCACCAGTAAAACCAATGTAGTTCGATAAGTGACAGTGGGTGTAGACACTTGTTACATCAGCAAATGACGTATTTTGTTGAAACCCACTTTTTCATCAGTTTTCTGTTCTGATATAATAGCCTTTGAATTTACCCTGAGCTTTTATAAAGATATACATGTTCCATAAATTAAATATAGGAAAATATTTGCACTCTCGTGGAAAAAGGCAGAGGATAAAAAATAAATAAATGGTGACAAGTCACTTAGGAAAGGTTAACTGTAAAGAAAAATTCATTTGGAAGTTCCCACAAAAATAGGTCTAGGTCTTTAAGGGTTAAAAATAATAAAAACACAACTCACTGTTGTGATGTTGATAGCTTGTAAACATTCTCTAGTGGGCAAGATAGGTGTTAAAGAGCAGGCATTAAAACCTCAATGTCTCAAAAAGTACTGTAATATGCAGATGACTGCCATTGATCACCTGTTAGAACCGGAGTTAATGTTGTATGAATGAACCTGCCATATTTGTGTAAACTAAAAATACCCAAATTCATCTTACTACAAGCTTTTCGTACGATTTTACTGACTAGACAGCGAAAATCCTTCAGACAGTGCCTGTGTTTTTAATTTGTTTGTTGACCTCAACCAGATCTTGCACTTTAACAATTGTGACCTAAACTACACTGCAGTTTAAAAGGTCTGTCAAACTGTTATTATTTTGTGACATTCCTAAATAACCTGTCTTTCATCATTCTGTGTGCTGCTTGACCTCTTGGCCAGGTTGCCCATGTAAAAGAGATCTTGATCTCAATGAGATTTTATCTAGTTAAATAAACCTTCACCACAAGTCCTAGCATTCATTAAGGTCACAAACAAAAGATTCCAGTGATTACTGGGTCAATCATAACTGCCCAAGGCACTCCAGTAGAACTAGTCTCTTGTCATAAATATCTTGATTTTTCTTGTAGATCAGGACCTTCCTTTCCAAAACCACATTAGCCATCTGGTTTGTAAATTGAGGGTTTCACTACTGGAATAAATCTTGCTTATCACTCAGAACTCGTAAATACCTGATAACAGCTATTTTTCTACTAATGTTAGAATATGGACACATTTTATACCTCAACCAAATGTTTAGAATCCTCTACATTGTTTATCATTGTGCATTACATTTTGTTACTGGTTGTAAATGCCTTACTCGTCATTGTGAACTATATGCTAAAGCTGAGTGGCTGTCTTTGAGCTTGCGATGGTTCATCCACTGGTTGACCTGAATCACAAAGCTCCCAAAAAAATTATCCAAAGAACCACTAGTCAATATTCCTTATGGTATTGTGAAATTATTTGAATGTACCCAGAGTTTGGACTGAACTGGGGAAGCAAGCCTTCAGCTTTGCTGCTCCCTCTGCCTGAAACACACTTCAATTAGAGCTGAAAATACCACAACTCACATCAATCCAAGCTTTTTGTTTCGTCTTACAGATAAGACAGTGCAAATTAATTGGATACTGCCTGTGTTTTTAAATTGCTGTGACCTCAACTAAATTTAAAAAAAAAACTTTTGAAACTGTCAAACTCTTCTGTTATTACTATAATTGTTGTTTGTTTTAATTTGTTATTACCTGTTTTAAAACTCTTAACTCTATTTGGAGAAAAAAAAAACCTTGTTATGATAGGGATTTGTTTCCTTTGCTCCTCAGGGTCAAGCTGCAGTGTGACTGTAGTTTTCTTTACTGGCACCGAGCTGTGTTTCCCATCTACCTAGATGATGTGTATGACAACGCTGTGGATGCAGCAAGAATACACGTAAGTATCCTGCACTGTCATTTCTATTGCACTACATGAAAGCAGGGCCTAAACCTTTTTTTGTTCTTAAAATTGGCTGCAGAGATAGTCTCAGAATATTATATTTCCATGTCTATAAAACAGTATTTTATAACGGAACTATGTGTGCATTAATGTTATCAATTTAATGAGAACCCTCCAGAAGTACAGCATCACAGAAATGTGATTTATTAATAAATAATCAATCATTGTGTGTTTTATTGGGATTATAGTTAATTGTTGTTGTTCTTCTACCTGTGTCTCTTGTCTGTCTTTGTTTTGCACCGTCCTGGATGATGCCTGTCTTTGTTTGGAGCAGTACATGTTTAGTGCGCTGAGAGACAGTGTACCATCCATGTTGCATGCCAAACACATGGAGTCATGTGACCAGTTACTGGAGAGCTACGACAGAGAGATCATGGATGTATTCAATGAGGTGAGACTAGATTAAATATGAACTGGAAGCAGACAGTCATGTACAGCATTATGTTTTAACAAATGAGTGGTTTCTGATGCACATTTGCTTATATCTTACTCTTGCAGCATCTGCTGGATAAACTGTGTAAGGAGATTGAAAAGGACTTGCGTCTCTCTGTTCACACCCACCTGAAGTTGGACGACAGGAACCCCTTCAAAGTTGGCATGAAGGACCTGGCACACTTCTTCTCCATCAAACCCATCAGATTCTTTAACCGATTCATTCACATCAAAGGTGCAGATATTGCTATTTGAGGAAAGTTTGTCATGAAAGTTAATGATTTTTGTTAATGAATACACTGGTTCAAACTGACATGTAGACTTAATTTTGATAATTCTGTCTTTTAAATAACAAGTCTAAAAGTCTATGTGTATCTCGCATTTATATCATATAACAGAGCTAAAATGTCTGGGAAAATGTACTGTGTTATGCTTCCACCTGGTGGCAAGTATGAACATATCATGTGGAGACAGTTGAGGGTACAGTAACATTTAATCTATGTTTAATGTCCATTCAGCTTATGTGACCCACTACCTGGATAAAACATTCTACAACCTGACCACAGTTGCTCTACATGACTGGGCCACTTACAGTGAGATGAGAAACCTGGCTACCCAGCGGTATGGACTGACAATGACAGAGGCACATCTGCCAAGTCAGACCCTGGAGCAGGTCAGTGCACAATTCTGCCCAAAGCATCCTGAAGTTCTAGTCTTGATTTTATAGTCCCAGGAACTAAAATGTGATTTCAGAGTATTGGTTTTCTACATTTCCATCACTGTCTGAAGATCAGAGTTCCCACGTGTCCTGGAAAACCTGGAAAATGATTGACTAATTTTCCAGTTATGGAAAACATATGGAAAATGAGGAGAAAAAGGTCAAATGTCCTAGAAACAGTTAAGTTATCTTGGAAAGTTATTTATCCTCCCCCTGCCTTGTGACCTTGTGTGCCTAAACTGAGATGAAACAAAGGAAATTGTTTTTCAGTGGTTTACTGAAAATATACAGATATTTTTAGAGGAAGTGCAGGAGAGAAAGTAAGAGAGAAGAGAAAGCTGAGTTGGGAATTGCCCAATTGAGCATTGTAACTCCAGTTTGTTGTGCTAATGAAGTGTTACGCTGTAATCTGTGGGCGTGTTTGCATTATTCTGTGATACATTTGTCATAATTATTTTTCATAGATAAATTATAGCCAGACTGCACATCAAATGTCTGAGTAATAAGCATACAAACAATCTGGGTAAATTCAAGTTACTACTGTAGAAAAGAACACTTCCAAAGAATGAGGCGGACAGGGGACTGGATTAGTGTATGACGTGATAACTTGTCTCTGTAGCAGCTGAAAATATCCTAAGTACCCTGAAGATCCACAAAGAGAAGGCCAATTAGACTGCTTATGTGTGAAAAATTATAGCAATTTTGCACTCTTTTTTTTGTTCATGACTATACAACAAACTAATGTGTGGATTCTGTATTCACTAACGTCACAGTCGTGTCAAAGCACAATCAGATAAAGTATCTACAGCTACAGTGTGTTTAGAAAAGTGGCTTAAATAAAATGCTGTGGGTATTGAATAGTGAAATATTGAAATGTACAGGGACTTTTTAGGGCTATAATAAAGTCCACTTTTCCTTTAGAGGCTCCCTCTTCAACCTCCTGTTGTAGAAAAGGCTTCTGACAAAGACTAACTCACATTTTAAAAAGTGTACACAAACTGTATCTCTTGTGTGTTTTCAATAGGGTTTGGACGTTTTGGAGATCATGAGGAACATCCACGTTTTTGTCTCTCGGTACCTTTACAACCTCAACAACCAGGTAAAACGTCTTTTTCATTCTCTCCTCAATCCTTGTGCATTACACAGAGTTTTTACTGAAATCCTTGTTAACAGATCTTCATAGAGAAGGCAAGTAACAACAAGCACTTGAACACCATCAACATCCGTCACATCGCCAACTCCATCAGGACCCACGGCACAGGCATTATGAACACCACAGTGAGTTTCAGTGATAACACTTAATGTGTCAATTGATGATATGAATGTTTCAGCATGTCTTCGATTGCACTCCTCTCACCTGTTGCATGTCTCTGCTTTCCCAGGTGAATTTCACTTACCAGTTCCTGCGCAAGAAGTTTTACATCTTCAGTCAGTTTATGTACGATGAGCACATCAAGTCCAGACTCATCAAAGACATTCGCTTCTTTAGAGAAACAAAAGACCAGTCTGATCAGAAGGTAAGAAAGAGGATATTTTCCTCTTTGAATTAGTACAGGTACACAAGCAGAAGAAACACAATGAATCCTGCCAATGTAAAAGTTGTCAAAAATGTTTTGTTTCTGTGTGTCCAGATGGTTGTAAGTTGTATGGATGATGGTGATCATGATGAGCCCCACCATCATCATTTGTGAGGGTTGGGACCAGTGATTAAAATGAAATTACCCTGTCACTGAGCAGGTTTAGTTGCCAAGTATAGTCTTGGAAACAAAAGCTTTTCTAGATGATTGGTTCTTGGAAACACATTTTGCCTAATTTGAATTTAATTGACTCAGTTATTTGCCTAATCTTCCTCTAATAATATTTTTAGTATATTCCAAATTACCTACTATTGTATCTCCTAGCACTACTTCTTATCTCCTTCCCAGCTGTTATTCAGCTGTAATTTTCAATATTTTTGTGATAGTATCCATTTGAGCGAGCAGAAAAGTTTAACCGTGGTATCCGGAAACTTGGCATCACTCCTGATGGGCAGAGTTACTTGGACCAGTTCAGACAGCTCATCAGCCAGATTGGTGAGAGATGCACATTAACACTGTTTAGCTCTTCGGGGCAAACAGTTATAGAATCTGCAGGTGCAGGTAAATGTAAGCCAACAACACTTCCCATTGTTTTTATTCAGGTAATGCCATGGGCTATGTGCGAATGATCCGCTCTGGAGGACTCCACTGTTGTAGCAGCGCCATCAGGTAAAAGAAGGAGTTGTTTCATGGCTTTGTTTTGTCGGTCTGTTCCTGCATAACTTTATTCTACTCTAAAGGATTTGGACTGGTTAAGTCTAGTTTAAAGGTCCGGGATTGCTCAGTTCTAGAAGAATAGGACTGTCGTTTTTCATATATCATAATGTTTTTCCCCCTGACATTTCCAGGTTTGTCCCAGACCTGGAGGACATCGTAAATTTTGAGGAGCTTGTGAAAGAGGAGGGACTGTCAGGGGAGACGCAGAGAGCTGCCAGGTACGACACTTTTCTGTTTACAGGTTATTCCTTTACATGTGCTGTATGTCATGGATTTCTGTAAAGTTGTATTTGTAGAATATGTGCATTTTCAGTCATTTACCTTTATCCACAGTCTTTACATTGTGTCACCTGCAGAGGGCAGTGCTGGTACACAATTATAATGGAAACATGGGCTGCTACTTGTGCAGGACTTGACTCCTTTTGTCATTTCTAGTGTCCTAGATTCAGTGTTGGGAGATCTGACCAGCAACTCTGCAGAGGGGACGGAGTACTTCAAGATGCTGGTGGCAGTGTTTGCGCCTGAGTTTCGCAGTGCAAAGAACATGCACCTGAGAAACTTCTACATGATTGTACCCCCACTGGTCAGTGCTGAGCATCCTTTTCTACATTTTCTACATGCAGGGTTCCCACGGGGTCTTAAAAAGTCTTAAAAATCTTGAATTTCCAAATCTGCATTTATTACCTTAAAAAAGTCTTTAAAAGGTATTAAATTTCATATGGTAGGCCTTAAGTTATGTTGCCATAAACTTGTTTGGTGTACTATGTTTAAATGTGTCTGTTAAATGTCAGTAAGACAGTAACGTTAGTCTACTCAGTTCAACCTGTTCTAACCCGACAATTTATATTGAAATCAGGAACCGACACAGTAGTGCAGTAGATAGCACTAGTGCCTCACAGCAAGAAGGTCCTGGGTTTGGTGGGTTTGATGGTGGGACCTTTCTGTGTGGAGTTTGCACGTTCTCCCCGTGTCTGCGTGGGTTCTCTCTGGGTACTCTGGCTTCCTCCCACCATCCAAACACATGCACTGATAGGTTAATTAGCTAATCTAAATTGCCCATAGGCATGAATATGAGAGTGATTGTTTGTCTCTATATGTCAGTCCTGCGATGAGCTGGTGACTCGTGCAGGGTGTACCCCGCCTTCGCCCATAAGTAGCTGGGGTAGGCTCCAGCGACCCCCATGACCCTAGTGAGGATAAAGTGGGTTCAGAAAATGGATGGAACCAATTATCACTAACTTTGCAGCCCCCAGTGAGAAATGACTCAGAACTTTGGGAATCAAGGCGTTAGAGTAAATAAATACATTTTCCTAAAGTCTAGGAGTCATGAATTTTTGCCAGTAGGACCATGAAATGGGCATTAAATTCTGTTCTAAGTAGTCTTAAAAAGGTCCTAAAAAGTCTTAAGTTTAACTTGTAGGGACCCTGTACATCAGGGGTCACCAACCCCAGTCCTCAAGAGCAGGTTCAAGTGGGTGCCATAAGCAAGACAAGTTGGGGGGCCCCCCATCATGCCATACATCCATAAACACAAAATAATTTCTCTCTAAATTATGACACTAATTCATGTCAAAAGCTCACGGGCTATACATACCAATGTGTTATGTTTTAACACAGTGACAGTAAAACAATAAAGACTGTACTAAATATTAACTGACTTTGGTGCAGGAGGCTGGGGTTTGTATCCTGGTCAGGGTGTTCCCAGTTTCTGATGCACTCACCACCTGTCAGAAAGGCCATAAGGGGGTGGTGCACTGCAGCTGGTGAAGTGGCAGGGGGTCAGCACATCTAGGATGACTCGTCTTAAAAGGGTTAAGACCCCCGCAGCTCCGACATTCACTGACTGCTACCCCCTGTTCTAACATAACGCATTTACTGGACTGACAAAAATGCATTTGGCATAGCGCGGTGTTTATTGCATGTAAACAATTGAAAGTGGTATTGACAATGACTCAGGATGTCATGGCAACACTGATTGTAGCTGAACACTGAAAAGACAGCGCGCAAACACTCCGCTGAGGTACTATGAAGCATTTGTTGTCATTATGTGTTCATTGAAAAATGTATTTCACATGACCTTGAGAGAGTTGTTTCTTTTCCTCTGCAACTTTTTTCTTCTTACGTTTATCGGCCGCTTGCTCCAACAAACTGACGAACTGCTTCATTCTGGGTTGCCAGGTTTACATTACAATCACTGTTTTCACTGTTTGGCGTTGCCAGATGATCAACAAAACAAATGACATGATACATAGGTTTGGGGCCCCCTGGTGGCTGTGGGGCCTTAAGCAGTCACTTAGTTTGCTTACAGGGCAGGCCGGCTCTGCTCAAGAGCTACTATCCTGCGTATTTTAGATCAGGGGTATTCAAATCTGGTCCTCAAGGGCTGGTAATCTATATGTTTTAGATATTTCCCTCTTCCAGCAGACCTGGTTCAATTAATGATCAGCTCATCATCAAGCACTGCAGAAGCCTGATAATGATGTAATGGCCTCCAGGTGTGATGGAAGAGGGAAATATCTAAAACATGCAGGATACCGGCCCTCGAGGACCAGATTTGAATACCTGTTTTCGATGTTTTCCTCTTCCAGTACACCTGATGGTCATTATCAGGCTTCTGCAGAGCTTGATGATAGGTTTATCATTTGAATAAGGTGTATTGGAAGAGGGATACATCTAAAACAGGGGTGTCCAATCCTGGTCCTCGAGGGCCAGTATCCTGGATGTTTTAGATATATCCATCTTCCAACACACCTGATTCAAATGATAAGCCTATCATCAAGGTCTGCAGAAGCCTGATAACAACCGTCAGGTGTGCTGGAAGAGAGAAATATCCAAAACATGCAGGATACCGGCCCTCGAGGACCAGGATTGGACACCCCTGATCTAAAACATGCAGGATAGTAGCTCTTGAGGACCAGGGTTGGTGACCCCTGCTGTACATGATTGTT
This sequence comes from Sphaeramia orbicularis, assembly GCF_902148855.1. Lineage (NCBI taxonomy): Eukaryota > Metazoa > Chordata > Actinopteri > Kurtiformes > Apogonidae > Sphaeramia > Sphaeramia orbicularis. The sequence goes on from NC_043962.1 coordinate 19,221,354, forward strand.
CCAGTGTTTGTAAGTTTCTGTTCGTGTTTTAATTTTTCTACATAAGAAATCTTTCTATCGACAAATCTTTCTTATAGACTGTGAATTTTGTGGAGCATTCAATCAGCTGCAAAGAGAAACTGAACAAGAAGAACAAAAGTGGAGCTGCTTTCACAGATGACGGCTTCGCTATGGGTGAGTGAGCTTATAATCAGACGTCAGATGTGCTGTCAACATTTGTGCAGCTCGTCAGCTATTTTCTTACACTTTTCATCCCCTCTGACCTCACTTTTGCTCTGATCTGTCAGGTGTGGCATACATCCTGAAGCTGCTGGACCAGTACCTAGAGTTTGACTCCCTGCACTGGTTCCAGGCTGTCAGAGATAAATATAAAAAGGAGATGAACGCTGTGGTGAAGGAGCAGAACGTCCAGTCTGCCAGTCAGGATGAAAAGTTGTTGCAAACAATGAACCTCACCCAGAAGAGGCTGGACGTCTACCTTCAGGTACAGCCTCAGCATCTGTGCAGTCATTCTCATGTCACATTCTATCACATTTCTCCTTTGCAGTCAATGCCTGCCGTACGTCTTGTATAAACTGTTGGGTTTACAGAAGGGAGAACCCCATTTGATGGCAGGTTTAGAAATGCAAAGTGTAATATAAAGCATCATGGAGGACGTACTGTTTGTAGCAGGAAGCAGCAGATCAGAACAGATCATGAATATTCTGAAATGTTTTGATGATGATTATGTTGATGATTCTGAATTACTGATTTAAAATAAGAAAAGTACGAAACCTTTATTTTGTGGTGTTGTCTGATATTTTTGAAGCAATGAAGTGAACAGTTGGGTGTTTTTCACTCCAATTTAAGTTAAATGTTTTAGAAATTCGACAGGTTGAGGTGAATTTTGGCGCCCAAGTTTTTTTTTTTTTGTTTGGAGAGACTTCTATGCTACATAGAAATAGTTTACTCTTAACCAGTTGTAGTCAAAATTGCTTTGTGGAAAAAAAAAAGAGTAAAACTGAGCGTATTTATATTTTTAAAAAAATTTAAACGTGAACTTGGCTCTGAAGTTTGAAGTGTACATAATTATAAATCCTTAGTTTTATTTTTGAATTTACATTTCATTTAGTTTTTATTTAGTTTTATTTTTTCAGACATTATAAATAGAGATTTCATACATAAGAACAGAAGAAATGTATGTGACATTAACAAAGATTTAGAAAAACATTTTATTTTTGTCCCATCTCATTAATATAATGAAGCTGATTTTAACTGAAGTTCTAAGTAGTTTATGTCACATTGTTCATTGTATTTATTATTAAGTATGTTTTTTTTGTTGTTTTTTGTTCCAGTTCATAAAATTATATTTTCTAGTATTAGTCTTAGTTTTTATTGTGTTTATGTTCATACTAACTCTGTTTCCCTTCCGTTACAGGAGTTCGAGCTGCTCTACTTCTCCTTAAGCAGTGCCAGGATCTTCTTCAGGGCAGATAAAACTGCAGCTGAAGAGACTCAAGAGAAGAAAGATAAAGGTTCGGCAGCTTTGTGGTGATGGATGCCGTTTTTAATTATGCAGTAATACTGACTCACCACACATTAATATGCAAAGGTAGAAAATCTGTGACTTCATTCTTTATCTTTTACAAATTGCCCATAAATGTCATTTTCTTCCACAGAAGAAGCTGCCAAAGCAGGAGGCAGTTCAGAAGGCTCCAACCCTGCTGCACCTTCATCAAAGTGACCCTCATCGTGAGATCAGTAGACACGTTGTGGATCATAACTTTGGTGTAGAGCAGTGGACCGTCGTCCCATGGCCAGAAATGTGGGGAGATGATATTGAGAATCAGAATGCACTAGTTTTGTACGGTTTGAGTTCAAAAGCAGAACAGATGGAAGGATTCTGAAGTGACTGTCATTAGAAAAGAATGTATATTAACTTTTGTTAATATGTGAGAGAAATGTCTATGTTGCATCTACTGACTTCAAAGTGTCAGTCAACTAGTAAAATCATATTGAATTTTGTAGCATTTAAAAAAGCTTCTGTAACCTTAAAGGAGTCGGTATGAAGAGTTGGGTCAAAGTGAATCCTTTCCTTTGCTGTGGAGCCTTTTGATACTTTAATGCTCAGTCTGAACAGACTGGATTATTTTTCTACACTAGAAGCTTCAGCTATATGTATGTCCTCTGCTAATCAGAGACACGTTCAGTAATTAATTTGCATTTTAGAGTTCGTACTAATTGTATTAACATTATGTTGCTTGTTGCCTTCAACTGCAGCTCTGGTCTTAATTGGAGGGCTCCTGGGAATGTCTTCATTGTACAGTCCTCATACATGTGTGCCATATTTGCTAATTATTGTTTTGTCTGTTTGTACATTATATGATTTAGAGTTTATGTGCCTTTCTTAACTCATTTCAGTGACAAATTAATTCAGAAAAAAATGTTCCAGAGGCAAAAGATTCTTCATCTTATGAGTATTGTGTAGTACTCCAACTTTTTATCCATCAGCATGTGGTACATGTGAAACTAAGGCCACAGTTTGGTCACAATGACATTCCATCAATGAAAGACAAAGTTCTGTGAGGTCTTTGAATAATAAACTGCACTTTGAACAGTTTGTTTTCTTAACTCCATGTACTTTAAAATACGACACGATGCAAAAGAAACACTCCACAATCCATGAACCTATGCTTTATGTTCAGACCATGTAACTTAGGCCTCAACAGTTATGCACATTTCAGCTGCAACCATCAGACTCAAAGAAATGCCAACGTTCTCCGACTTAAACAAAAGAAACAGGAGACGGTGATTCAGGAAAGCCTTTTTCTGCTTTAATACAAAGAAAAGAAGCTTTGAACTTCAGAAAATACAAGATTGGTCTGGAATTTTTTTCTCCTCAAATTGTCAGTTTTCCTTTTCCTATGAAATGCTGTTTATTGCTGTTCAAACAGCTTAAATTGAAACATCCCTTCCTTTGCTTTGGACATGAAACTTTAGGGATGATCACCAAGTTTGTTTTGATGGGTTTTTTTTCCCATATTTTTGGCTGAGAATCAGGCCTTTCCTTAAATGACGCTTTAATTTTGTATAACTTTGATGTAAGTGCCCACAGTGCCATGTGACACCCTGTCCAGCAGATCCAGAAATGTCCTGTTACGTCCACATATTGCATCCATGCTCACCTCATAAAAACGAGGTACAAGGCAGGGCAAAATTTCTTCCAAAATAGATGTCATATATATATATATACATACATATATATATATATAGCAATCATATATACACATTCGTACATACATATACTAATTTATGTGATGCAAAGAAAAAAATGTACACATTTCTTACAAAATTGTAACAAAGACTGGAAAGTGTTTTGTTTGCTCTGAAGCAACATTGTGTAGCGGTTTAGCCTCTCTGAGGGCTCATCCACGTTTGTGGAAACAACAGTAGTCTCCCAGATTTGTGTCCATGTTTGACTGGCACCAAACTCACAGAGACGGAGAAGAAGTGAAAAGACAGAAAGCGGTCTGGTGATGTGAATACAGAAGTTGAAGGAATCAACATAAATGAAAAGGACAAAAATGGATGAGATGAAAAGAGATGCATGTGAATGAGTTTCAAGTACTCCCTGAACCAAAATGAAAAAGAATGTTATCAGGGAGTGTTCACATAAAAAAGCACAAACAAATTTTGTGTTCTTTTATTACTAAACATAGTGCAACAATAAACATTGCATTTCTTTCACCCTTTTACCTGCTTCTGAGGATGGAGCTCTGTTAAGTTTGTTTTTTCCACTTCTACCTGTTCTTAACACTTGTAAATGTGAGGTGTAACCCTTGTTCTGTCACTGTCCTGTGCCACAAGGTCAGTCCTCCTTTCTGGGAGAAAACAGGCTTCAGATTCAGAGACGTAAACATAACACAGACCCTGCTCAAAACAAGACCAAAAAAAAAAAAAAAAAAAAACAGGAGGAACATAAAGAATAAAAACAGAACAAGTGTTGGTGTTTTGGGCAGCATGTAAATTGGAAAGGCAGGGCAGTTTTGATGGTGGCGACGACCCCCGCAGTCAAATAACCAAATCCTCAAGGAATTAAAACCAAGCTGTGTGAATCACAGCGCTCTCCCATGACAACAGCGTTGTGCAGGAACAGCTGTGGCCTTTGGACTGGTCGGGCCTTAGAAGGCCTGCTGGGCTGGGTTGTAGTTGAATGTTGTTGGCACATGAGGCCTCTCCTCCAGCTTGTCATACTCGAGATGAAACTCCTTCGAGATACGAAACCATTTTTACAAGACAGCAAAAGCTAATTCTTACCACAGATTTAGATCAACCAAATACCCACTCTTACCTTGGCTACTTTTCTCCAGTTAAGACAATCAAAAAAGTAGTACGTTCCCCTCTCATAGGTGTTGGTCTTCAGTGTAGGCTCCATGCCAGGTGCTCGTGTGATCCAAACTCGCTCCTCTTTGTGGTACCGCCAGTCCCGGTTAAAGCTAGAGAAAGTAGTGATTAAAATCATATTAGGAACCTATGATCATCATGGAATTTGTACCAGATGAAACCATGTAACAGTTGTGCTACTTACAGCTCTACTGCTGCCAGAAGCTGTAGCAGGTCTCCACCATTCATGTAGTACAGATAGAACAGCAGGTCTTCACCGTATCGCGCCAGTTTAATTGCAGCCAACTTGTGGAAGAAGAGCAAAGAAGAATGAGCTGTAACCATTTTTAACACATGAAGACTGTAACCATTCACTGAAGAACTGTTCTCAATGATTACCTTGTCCCTTATGTGGATATTGGTTAAGTATTCAGATGGAACATGGAAGTCTGAAAATAAACAGGCCAGGAATTTCATTAGCAGCACATATCTGACCGTATCATGCGTCTAAGAACATGTAAATATTATAAAACCCATTTAATAAACTTTACTGTCATATACAGTTAAGCCCAAAATTATTCATACCCCACGCAAAAATTGATTATTTCATAGTTTTTGTATGAAATGAAGGACAGAGAAAAGGTTTGTATAATTTCATTTTATTTATGGTAGATTACGAAGCAATACAGCAAATCTGGTTTCTTTGTTGTTGACCTATAGGTTACATAATCAACATTTTGGGTTTGTATGCATGTCCATAATTATTCATACCCCTGAATTGTCATGGAATTTAGGCTTTTTTGGGTGTCAAAACTAGGGCTAATCATTATGAATGCCATCCCTGGAACTCACTAACCATGTGCAATCCTTTATGCAACCTGTCATGTAACAAACTGAAATAAATTCAGTGAGTGAGTGCATTCATTCTCACTTTATGGTCAACAGTCAAACCAACAGCATGGCAAAGACGAAAGAACTGAGTGAAGACCTTCGATCGCGCATTGTAAATGCACACAAGGATGGCAAAGGCTATAAAGCTATAGCAAAGCAATTTCATGTGCCAGTCGCCACTGTACAGAACATTATCACCAAGTTCAAAAGGTTCCACACTGTACAGAATCTCAAGGGGCGTGGCTGGAAGCCAAAGATGACGTCAAGACTATCACGAAAAGTTGTGAGAGAGGTCAGCAAAAACCCCCGGATCACCACCTAGGCTATCCTGAAAAATTTGAGTGAAACTGGAACCAACATATCGAGGCAGACACTGCAGCGGACATTGCACAAAGAGGGCTTCCGTGGATGCCGGCCAAGGAAGACTCCACTGCTCCAGCCCAGGCATGTAAAAGCCAGACTAGCCTTTGCAAAAGGACATCTAGACAAGGACCCAAGCTTTTGATTATCAATGTTGTGGTCTGATGAGACAAAAATGGAGCTTTTTGGCCACAGGGATGTGGCCTTTGTTTTGGAGAAGGAAAGGTGAAGCATTCCAACCCAAGAACACGGTTCCAACAGTCAAGCACGGCGGTGGAAGCATTATACTTTGGGGATGCTTCTCTGCAAGTGGGCCTGGGAATCTCGTCAAAGTGAATGGCATCATGAGAAAGGAACAATACATCGAGATATTGGAAGAAAATATTAAGCAGTCGGCAGAAAAACTTGATCTGGGTCAGCAGTGGATGTTTCAACAGGATAATGATCCTAAACACACAGCGAAAGCTGTCAAGAAATGGTTCAAGGATAATGATGTGAATGTCTTGGAGTGGCCAAGCCAAAGCCCAGACCTGAACCCAATCGAAAATCTGTGGAGGGAGGTCAAGCTGCGAGCTTTAGCAAGAAGACCTTCTAACCTCAAGGATTTGGAAACCTTTGCAAAAGAGGAGTGGGCAAAAATCCCTGCTGAAGTCTGCAGAAACCTGATCAGCAACTATCGGAACCGTTTGCAAGCTGTTATAGCAAATAAAGGCTATGCCATTGATTATTAATCATGGGGTATGAATAATTATGGACATGCATACAAACCCAAAATGTTGATTATGTAACCTTTAGGTCAACAACAAAGAAAGCAAATTTGCTGTATTGCTTCGTAATCTACCATAAATTAAATTGAATTAAACAAGCGTTTTCTCTGTCCTTCATTTCATACCTAAAACTATGAAATAATCAATTTTTGCGTGGGGTATGAATAATTTTGGGCTAAACTGTAAGCAGTGATAGACCATAAAAGTGAGAGGAAAATAGGTGAAAGATCAGTCTAAGTACAAACATCATGAAGCAGTCCAGGGATTGTCACAAAATACCAATTACAAATTAAATCTTCAACTAGTTCTGTCTCAAACATTTTTATTCACATTAATATCGTACCAATGTCCTGAGGTCGACAAGGTGATGAAGCCCAAGGAGAGGCAAACTTGGGATACAAGTTTCTGTTAGGAGAGAAATTCAGTGAGTCAGTATCAACAGCAGGAAACACCGGAAACTGAATGATAAAAATAAAGAACAGACTATTTAATCCAATGCACTGATCTGTAATAGTGGACAGTCTGTCATTGCAAGCCAGTACTTAGACAAAAGAAATTGACTGTTCTGTGTACTTTCAATTATCATGTAACTAAGGTTAACGTTTAATGAGAATGAATCAGAAAAATACAGCAAAACACAAGTATATATGTGACATACCAGATTTTTGGTACTTGATTAGTGGATAAAAATGGTCATTTTTACATGATTTGTGTTAGATATGTGCTTCAACCAGTCATTCTAATACACCCATGTGCTGCCGAAGTGTTGAAGAGCCACAATTGCCACTATAACCATGCTAACAATGTGGACCCACGTTTTACAAGTCATGAAAAATAAATACAGGACTTACTCTGGTGAGTTTAAGTTGAGTCCCAGTGTCGTGAGGTCACTTCCTAATGCCAGTTGGACCATTCCTGGATCAGTCTCTGCTGCCCGAATAAACGTTAGCAAGCCAATCATGCCAAATTGGTCTGTCACCATTCCTGAAGGAATGTTTGTCACCCGACCTGCAGCAGTGGGATAAACCACAGATCAGCAACCTGCTGAAATTGAGCTAGGGACTACAATACATACTTACTGCCCATACATTACCTTCATATTTCTAACCCAGACTTTGTGCACGCAGTGGAGAACAAATGAAGCTTTTTTTTTTTTTTTAAACAAGTGATTGTAACAGACAAACTAATGGAAAATGATGATGTCTGGATCATAAAGAACAAATTCTTTTGGTGTCTGCTTTGAAGCCTATCCAAAAATTATCTAACCCCAAATGCAGGGTAGAGAGCTCAACTGCCTCACCCAAGTTGTGCGATTAAGAAGGGATGTCTCAGTGGAATTGGAGCGATACGATTGGCTGAGAGGTCTCACCATCGGGCAACACCTGGATCCCTTTCTTCTGGTTGTTGTTCTGTGCTGAGGCAGTCTTGTCTCCGGGGAACTTGGGCCCATCTGCATTGGATGTATTCTTGTTTGTTGAGTTCAGGTTCTAAGGGGGAGAAAAAAAGTTTTACACAGAAAAAAGTGACAGCTAATAATTATCTACTTGATGTGAAAGTAAGCCTGTTGTGAAAAATCCCTGGCAGAGTGCAAAGGCCACTGAGCAATCAGAGAATCTCACATACTTACAGTTTTGCTGTCGTCGTTGTTCAACGTAGGGTCCTTATAGTTTGGACCAGGCAGTGCAGGAAAATCCTCGTTGTGGATGGAGAAATCCGGTGTCTGATCAGTTGATGGTTTGGTCACCATGCCAACTTGATGATAATGATGAACATGGTTAGAGTGTAAAAAACACAACAAAATATTTGTTACAAGTGTATTAAAACACAGGTTTGACTGATGCTACATGAGCTAATAGCCATTTCCTCTCCTAAGGGGATTTCTGAGCAAGACTTCATGTGTGCAAAAATAAGCTGTTTTTCTGGTCTAATGGCCTACCATAAGGAGCTCGTCCAGACAACTGGCTGAGCACTGGTGTTGGGTTTCCAGCCCCTTCTCTCCGACTCCGGTCTGCTAATGCAGGGAAGTCTGACAGATCCAGGCCTGTTACATTTTCACTTCCATCTGCACAAACATGAGAGTTTAGAGATTGTGACATATAATATCACTTTTCAGGTGGATATCTATATTAATGTGGCAAAAAGGAAATTCAAGAAAAAAAGGTGAAGAAAAATAATGAGGAAAATGAGGAATCCAAATTATCTGGAGTTTATGAAAATGTCATTAGATTGTATACTTTTTTTTTCATTCTATTTAAACAGAAATGGGTTCTGCCAGATTAAATAGAACTTAAAATAATTATATTTATGACAAGATGCAAACCTGTGCCATTGAAAATGTTGCTTGATAATGAGTTGTTCATCCCAAAAGCCTGATTGCGGTTCATTCCAAAACCTGACATGCTGTAACGACACAAAGAACACAATAACTATTCAGATCCCTTTCCCTTCAATGGCCAACACTTTACAGCTCTGAACTGAAAACTACATGATGTAAAGCAGAGGCCAATCTCCACAATAATATATGATGTCACATGGGGCAGTTGGAAAAAGTCCGCCTACCTGTTTATGGTGAAAGGCTGGCGTGCTGGCTGTTGCTTGGGCATACAGATGATACTTGGTGAGCTGCGATTGGGGCTGCCAAGCCCTGAGCTGCTCATACTATTGGTCCTGCCACTCATCCCAATGCCTTGACCGACTTGCGAGTGGTTCAGCATGTTCCTCGTGTTCATTGGCAATGTCCCCCTATTAAAAAATGACAAAATCTAATTAAGAGGATTACTTACTTTTCTATAGTTATTTTAATTTTCCAGGTGTTAATATTATCAAAATAAATGAACATCTTCATACTCACCTGCTCGGTGATGGAGGTGTATGGAGGGACATGGTGGGAACCCCTGTTGTGGGGGTGATATGACTTGGTAGCTGGGTGCCTTGCGATAGGTTTCGGTTTAACTGAGGTGTATTGTTGCCCATACCCCTTACCGAAAATCCAAGTGCACCTGTAGAGAAACAAAGAAAAACAGGAGAAACAAAAATCAGTAAAAGAAAAACCATAGAAACAATCTGCTTCCTGCCCAAAATATTGTCTATAAAATATTAAGATAGTGATGTAGTGAAACTAAAATTGTGTCTTTGATATTTAAACATACCACATCTTTACATTCAAGTATACTGTACATTAGATAAAGGCCTATGTCAGACAGTGAAGGCAAAATAACCACTTACTTTGTGGACCATACAAACTTGCACCAAGCTGTGACAGCTGACCTGACGATGATGGTGAGGGAGAGGACAGCATCTAAAGGGAAACACGAGCAAACAGGACAGCGTAAGCCAACTTGAAAGTATCTCCTCTGATGTCAATTCAAAAAGAAAATGATGAATAAAACCCACATCCTTGTCCGACCGATGTGGAAACATCGACGGCTGGTTGTAGTACATGCTTTCATCAGTAAAGTCGTTATCGACTACCTCGACGAACTCTACAAATTTCTTTCTAGCACCAAACATGCCTTTTGTCACCTGGAGAGAGAGACAGACAGACAGACAGACAGAGAGAGAGGGGATGAGTAAAGGTGCTGTTGAAGAGTTGACACATCCAAGTATCAACACAAAGCTCTGGACTAGCACACATAATTTCATCAGAAGATTGTTAACAACTAAATAGTAACTTAAATATAACAACCTTTCAACGCTAAACAACACTACTCTATTTGTTCTACTTCACTCATACTACAATAACTTTGTTTACTTTCAATACACACAGAACAGTTTCTTTTAATGGGTAAAACCTTAAATCAGTGTCCTATTATTACACTTCTATAAAATAATTTCAGTCGTTCCACCTTCAAGTGCATTTCTGAGAAGTGTGTGCCTTGCTTCTAATTCTGAGTTGGTAAATGGGATAGAGAGGCTCAACTTCGAAAACAAAATAAGCCTTAACTCTTTCCTGAGCTTAACATTATCCCTTAGTTGCAATAAATGATCTGACACCGAAGTTAACCATCAGTTGTTGTGTTGATAAAGTTAAAGCAGCATTCACATTATCAGCAAAAAACTTAAACTGTCACTTAAAAATTTAACACTACCAATGCTAACAGGCTAGTTAGCCAACACTAATGAGGCTAACATTAGCAGGCTAGGTGCTTGTAATTACTCTACGTTAGCTTAGCTAGCTAGCTAGCTAGCTAGCTAAACATGAATTTGCCAAAGAGTGTTAATTTTATCACGACTCAAAAAACCTTTCAACTCCTAAACACCGTCAATAAACTACCAGAGAGCAGACACTATCAGGTAGTAATTTGGGCCCTCTCTGTCTCCATATATCCACAGTCAGCTGTCCGTTTTCTCGGCTCAGTTTACGCTCCGTTTGCAGCAGTAGCAACACCAACAGTAGCCGGATCACAGCGACAATCTGCCGGAGCTCTGGCTACACACTATCCCGTGTCAAAACGGAGGAAAATCAGTGGGATAAAAAGCTCCCACTATGGACTAAAATATGCTCCGAGCGGCTTAAACGTAAAGAAAAACAAGTAAATACCCTCACCGCATCAATTTCCCTTCGCTACGTTAGATCCAAGATGGCTGTATGTATTCTGAATCGAAAGAGGAATAGCCTTTACCCTCTGACCTTACAACCCAATGACCACTTCCGTACACAAAAGTGAACATATGAGAAGGTCCACAGAGGCTTCCCCTCAGTGCTGAACCAGCATCAGTAAAAACAGGTTAAAAGTCAGAAACATTAGAAGGTAAAATCCTTATTGTAAACCACTAGAACAATCAGACATCCTGCTCCTTCCTATCATGAGGTGAACTGTGAGACACCTGTGCAGCACAAACACCTTTTATTAAACATGTCAAGTATTCATTCACAGGCAAATCTCACAACCCCAAGACTTGTTAAGACTTGTTAATGACATCTCCCAAAAATCACACTGTGATGATTTTCACACTATTTTAGTGGGGATGGCAAATTTGGCATTTCAGTTTCACTATTTTGTATGGTGTGTGCTCCCTGATGTTCCAACATATGGCCCATGAGCCAAAACCAGCCTGCCAAAGGGTCCAATCCAGTCTGTGGAATGAATTTGTGAAGTGGAAAAATTACAGTGAAGATTGTAGCAATCAAATATGTCAAAATCCTTTTGGTTCAAGGGCCACATACACCCCAATGTGATCTGATGTTGGTCTGACCTGTAAAATACTATCATAATAACCTATACAGGGTGGAGAAGCAAAATTTACAATGAACATTTAGTTGTTTTTTCTCAGCAGGCACTACATCAATTGTTTTGAAACCAAACATATATTGATGTCATAATCATACCTAACACTATTATCCATACCTTTTCAGAAACTTTTGCCCATATGAGTAATCAGGAAAGCAAACGTCAAAGAGTGTGTGATTTGCTGAATGCACTCGTCACACCAAAGGAGATTTCAAAAATAGTTGGAGTGTCCATAAAGACTGTTTATAATGTAAAGAAGAGAATGACTATGAGCAAAACTATTACGAGAAAGTCTGGAAGATACTATTAAAGAAGAATGGGAGAAGTTGTCACCCGAATATTTGAGGAACACTTGCGCAAGTTTCAGGAAGCGTGTGAAGGCAGTTATTGAGAAAGAAGGAGGACACATAGAATAAAAACATTTTCTATTATGTCAATTTTCTTGTGGCAAATAAATTATCATGACTTTCAATAAACTAATTGGTCATACACTGTCTTTCAATTCCTGCCTCAAGATATTGTAAATTTTGCTTCCCCACCCTGTAGATAATGACAACACCAAATGTTTGTCTTTGTTTTAGTGTTAAAAAAAAAAAAAAAAAAGTTAACTCTTTAAAAACCAACCTATTTTTTTTGGCCTCTGTTCAAAAATTGCACACACATAATAAAAAGAGTATATCTCTGCAACCACAAGGTATATTTGAATAATTCTGGTGTCATAATAAAGGGAACACTTGTGAGAATTATTGAAATGTGTAAATATCAGTATATATGTTACTGTTTAAGAGTAAATGAATATGGCACACAACACAAATGAAAAAGTTTCAGGTTCGACTAAAAAAAAAGCACTTTCAGGATAATTATCCCTTTGGAATGATCCAGCTGCAGCTCTAAACCTCTACCAAACCATAGCACAATATGAGAACATTCTCTCTGCAAAGGCTGATCCTGATAAAGTGAAGCAGAACAAAATTAGAGTTTCACACTTAAAACAACTATAAGCCCACGAGGCACAAAGCTGAGGGGTGCTCAGGCTTACATAAAAAATTTTTACATTTAGAAACTATCCTTTCAAAAAAAAGTGAATAACCTGAACAAATATAAACAACATGAAATGTCTTAAGAGAAGTAAGAAAATTTTAACAATATTATGCTGTTAATAAATGTTTTGTGCATTTGTAGATCTTCTGTGAACTGTGAGTTGTAATGCACACATATAAATGATAAACTGAGGCATAATATTGTTAAAACTGTACTTACTTTTCATAAAAAATTTCAGGTTGTTCATGGTTGTTCATGCTATTCACATTTTTGAAGGATACTTTGTAGTTGTAAGCATTTTCATGATGCAAATTTACTTTTTTCACCATTATTATCTTACTGGTCTGGCCCATATTGGGAGATCATATTGGGCTGTATGTGGCCCCTGCACTGAAAAGAGTTTGACACCCCTGGTTTAGAGAATATCATTTTTAGGTCAGGTGTGAATTTTGTAAAACTTATGGCAGAAGTGTGTGAAATCTCACAAGAAAAGTTAGTTGTGTTTGTGATTAAAATACATGCATATTAATTACTATGTTTCCTCTGGAGTATCAACATCCTTCTAGTTGAAATTTTTGTTTAAAGTATAATAGATGAATTACAACAAATACTACATCCAGTATTTTTGTATTTGACTCGAAATGAATGAAAATCAACACAATTTCAGATATATTACGAAGAAGCTTTCATCTAGTTGAGTTGCCCAGCTGGTATAAGCTATTTACAAAACTATGACAACTATGTATCTGACAACTGAGTGACTTTATCTGCAGCATGGCATGAGCTGTGGCGGAAAGCCACAAAAACATACAACAAATAAAGTAATTTATTGGATTTTTAATAGTGAATTTACAAAGCAGAATTGCTAATTTACACCCTTGTTATTCCTATGAGGTGTTGCGTACTAAGTATAATATAGCAGTTGCATATAGGTCCTTCTATGTCTGGTATGAGGCCAGCAGGCAGCAACAAGGAGATAAGGAGAAGGATGAGGGCCAAAAACAGGCTGTCAATGAACAAAAAACAGAGGCAGTGCCCTGATAAGAAAAATTAAATTCTTTCTCAGTTTTATCCAGTTTGAAAATAGCCCTAATGAAAGTATGTAAGATAGCACAAGCAGGTGCCTCAAGCAGACAAGGATGACACACCACTTTGTGACAAAACAAAGATCAAAACAAAAAAAATGGTTGTACATTCATTTAAAATCCAACTCTATGAACCTAACTGTCAATGTCAAACTACAGTGCACCGCCACTGTTCCACTTTCCCTGACAAACCTATCACAACTCAACATGTTGCTTAAGTTTTTTAGTGATCCTGAGACAAAATTTCCCTATGTAGAACAATGTCACACCACACAGTTGTTTTAAAGTGTCTCAGCAAAACACCTTTGGATTTTTCTTCAGTAGATGCCCGGTGTCACAAGCACAAATCTATGTCCTGGACGATTAAAACAGAATGTAAATGACCTTTGCTGTTCTTTCATCACAAAGTGGCTCTTATGCCTATCCATGGCACCATGCCCACCCCTCTCTCTCTCTCTCTCTCTCTCTCTCTCTCTCTCTCTCTCTCTCTCTCTCTCTTTCTCCAACCTCTGTCATGAAGAAGGGGGAAAGTCATTAGGCAAAAATAGGGAGGAGAGTGCAGCCAGTGGTTGCTATTGGCTTGGAAGTCAGGGTAAAGCTCAGAGCCACTGAGAGATACACGGCTGTACTGGGAATATCTGCCTAGAGAATACAATGCTTTCAGCTCATTAAGTTGTATAAACAAATGACTTATTGTAGGAGATGCTGAAAGTTATGGACATCAGGAGAGAGACCGTGAAAGTAGGTGTTGTTATTGTGTCATTATTATCATATCTCCTCTTCTTATCATATTGTGTAACTTCTTCCACAAGGCTGTAACTCAACATCATAACTATGCATGTAAAATTACAGAAACTTATGATTTTGTCTTGAACTTTGTTTTATTTAATTACTCCAAAGGGACAATGGAAAGCTTTCGCTGGGTGCCATACATGAAGCTGCCAACTGTTTGCCTGACTCTTTTCTGATTCTAAATTGAAGTGAAGGACCAGATTAGAGACAGTGAGCATGATGGGTAATACCATGCGAGGCGTCATCACCTTCATTCCTTCTGAACGTATTCAGCGCTTCTTAATGGGAGATCTGAAGGAGATGCCCCTTGATCGGACCCTGGACCTGAGTGGCCGGCATCTGCGTCGTCTGCCTGCTGCCGCCTGTGTCTTTGATGAGCTGGTGAAACTTTACCTGAGTGACAACAACCTCAGCAGCCTCCCTGCTGAGCTGCAGGGGTTGAAGAAGCTGCAGCTCCTGGCCCTCGACTTTAACTGCTTTGAGGAGCTACCTGCAGCTGTTTGCAAACTACCACAGCTCAGCATCCTTTATCTGGGTAACAATAGGCTTTACCACCTCCCGAGAGAACTTAGGGACCTTAAAGAACTCAACACTTTGTGGCTGGAGACTAACTGCTTCACTGTTTTTCCGAAGGTGGTGTGTGAACTTTCCAATCTGAAGACCTTGCACCTTGGTTATAACCAGATACGGAGTTTACCAAAAGAACTGAGTGGATTGGAAGAGCTAAGAAGTATCTGGCTTGCAGGAAATCAGTTGACAGAGTTCCCACCAGTTTTGCTGGAAATGCACTATCTAGCTGTTATTGATGTGGACCGCAATAAAATACGTCGCTTCCCAGGCTTATTCCACATGCAGGGGTTGAAACTCGTAATCTATGACCACAACCCCTGTGTTAATGCTCCGGCAGTGGGCGAAGGGGTTAGAAGGGTTGGGCGCTGGGCAGACAGCCCTGACACTGACAAAGAAGATGAAGGGTCAAAGACTGCAAGTGAAACTACAGTCGAGGTCACGGAGGTGCACAATGACGAAGAGCATAACATTTAAGGTCAAGGAACAAAGTGACCTTCAACTGTGGCACAGGCTGACAGCACAGGACACCACTCAAGTGCCTCACTTAGAGCCTGTCTGAGTATGTTCCACAGAAGCCTCATGGTGTTTGGCCCATATATGGTAAAAACAATCATAGTGGCTTCAATATTAGTCAGAGTTCTGTGTACTTTTATATAAGTGCTTGCAACAACAGTTCCATTTAAATTACTGTTTGTTTTCACCAACATCAATTTGCCTCTATCAAGAAACAGGACGCTATGATCTGAGTTTGTGCGCAAGTGTTACATTAAGGTCCATACAGTTCATATTAATATTTTTAAAGGTATTAGTCTTTTGTCTATTGTCAGTTTATGCACCACGTGGAATTCCTTTCTTACTTGTCAGTCACATGCTGAGGATAAGATGAAGATAACACTAATATTAACAAAAATACATTTTATTGACAATACAGGCGCTATTTTAAGTGTAAAGTCATAGGTGACTGAAGATATTTAACATTTATCCTGAGAAAATATCTGCACCTACTGAAGCTAAATTTGCTGAGGTTTTAATAGAAGTGATGGATGGTTTAAGTCAATTAGTGCGCTCTGTATTCAGACCAATGCATAATTCATCTGACAGACTAGGGCTGTGGCTTTGAATAAAGAGCGCTAATGGGCTTTAATATCCTTTAATATCATCACCATAAGGTTCTGATTTGAAAGAGAACATAAATGCAGCTTTCCAATCCCGCAGGCTACCAGGAAAATATTCTGTAAACAAGATTGTCATTCTACTATGTATCTGTTTGTACAATTGAATCCCTTTTTACAAAATGTTAAAAAGTAGAAAATCTAAATGAACATCTTTTTTTTTTTAATTGAAAATCTGCTTATTTCTAATAGTACGGAGAGAGTGAACTTGTGTTTTTCCAGCTGCAAAAAACTCATTATAGTCACATTATAGTCTGTGTAAATCAACAATTTGTATAAAGTCATATTTTACTGTTAAATTTTCTATACTGTGTCAGACATATACACATTGATTTTGTTATGCTGGTTATTACCATATTCACACTCTGAACAATTTTAAATTTGTGTTTGTTATAGTTGCTGAACTCAAATGCATATATCAAAATATCTGTTTAACTTGTTTCATATTATTGTAAAAATATTATAAAAATGTAATTTAAAAAAAAAAATGCATTTATCAACTGTTATGTGATCTTGTGTGTCTTTTATTTGGAGAGCAGTATGAGCTTTGAAGGTAGAGATCCAACATGCCTCTTCTGGAAAACTACATAAGTACACCGATACATTCTTTTCATGTTTTTCTGCATTATGTTCAACATCTGATTACTTCTGTAAATCTTTCCCCCCCTTGCAAACATGTTTCTATTTTACGTTCATAAATCATTAGTTCCATTACACAGGTACAGGTACGTTAATACCATTGCATTTTGTCAAATCTATTTGTTTCATTTGTTTTAAGTGACAAAAAGCTGCAAAGTGTTGTGCTGTAGTCCTGAAAATGCTTATTGATTTGACTAATAACCTACATTTTCTTTCATTCATTATCTGAACCCACTTTATCCTTTCTAGGGTCATGGGGGTCGCTGGAGCCTATTCAGGCTGCTTATGGGCGAAGGCGGGGTACACTCTGGACATGTCACCAGTTCATTGCAGGGCTGACATACGTATAGAGACATACAACCACTCTTACATTCACACCTATGGGCAATTTAGATTAACCTGTCAGTGCATGTCTTTGGATGGTGGGAGGGAGCTGGAGTAGGCTACCCAGAGAGAACCCACGCAAACATGGGTAGAACATGCAAACTCCACACAGAAAGGTCCCACCCACATCAACTGGTGTTTAACCTACATTTTATTTCCATAAAATAATAAACGGTAATACAACACTTTCCAGGTTCCCATTTCAAGACTGGTCAATATGTTAATAATCTGCTACTGAAAATACTTTAATTATGTACTTTGACAGCAAATTAACATGAGCCTGTATCTTTGATCAAACCAGATATAACGATTACAGAACTTTACTTGCATTTTCTATAAGCCTTACTTCTAAGACTATTAATTATTCTAATACCTGAAGAGATGTGGCACCTAAGCATACCAAAAAAAATGACATGACAAAAAGAGCACTGCAGTGTTCAGTTTATTAGTTTTGGTTTTTAACACAGTAAGTTTTCATGTTATGATGCATACAAGATATTCTGCAAGACGATAAGGTAGCACATAAGAGGGGTGTTGTATTTTACTCTCTTTGGTAAACAAACATATATCGGCAAACACTTCCATAAACTTTCTTTAACCCTTGGCTTGTCAGATTAAATACATGGAGACAAGTCCATGTGATGAATCATTTCTATCTCCTCTTCATTATCTCCAACACAAAAGTTCAAAACAGTGACTTCACTTGACCTCCTTTTAAATGTTCCTTAATGTTAAAATAAGAATATATTAAGACCCATCTAAAATACATCTGCCCTGCTGGGATGAACTCGGTAAATACCATTTTTCAGAAACTTGAATTAAAGAGTACAAACTGTAACAGAAGCTGAATGTAAAAATGTGAAGGAATGAATAACAGCTTTGTAATAATGTTGAATCCTATTACAAATGAACTGTGACTGTTAAATCACTGATTACACTAAAACAGAACATCACTTTTTGCAAAATGAAAAGACCAATAAATGCAACAGATGCATTACATCCCTCAGGCTGGACCCACATTGCACTTTTCCAAGGAAATAATTAAAAGACACTTTGTAGGACAAATATCCCAAATCTAATTGCTCCCAGAAACCTTCTGTGAAAACATATCACAAGGCATGTTCGAGTGAATCCTCTTAAAGTGTGTGAAACTTATGGAAATTCCCAAAGTGTTTTGCAAAACAGCTACCATTGCTGCATTCAAGGAAACTACATTCAAAATGAATCAAGTCTTCCCACATTTGAACATATAATCAGGAGTTTCGACGCCTGAATGCATGAAAATACCATTACTGATGCGAGAGAATCGAAACATAAGCAGGTTCTGCTGACTTAAATGGGTGTGTTACATTGTTAGCAAACACCTGACAGTCACATTCCTGGGGGCAACAGTATAAAACAAGCCACAACTGGAATGCAGAACCTCCTACTATGGGCACCATCCAAACACAGGTGGCACAAAAGGAACAAGTGTAAAAGTGCTTTTATCCACTGAGTAACAATGAGCAGAACAGAAATTATCTTAGGTCAAAGAAATACTGAGGTAAAATGTTATCAACAAGACAAAAAGCTGTTGTTAGTTAGCTTAAATAACATAAGATATGCTCATGCACTTGCATTTTTGCTTGAAACTACTCTTTTATCCATCACTTTCCACTGACTACATACACTAGGTATCTAACTGTGTGCAGAGCGATGGTTCACAGACTCATCCATGGTCTGGGTCTCTGTCGGAGCTCCATCTCACTCTCTGGAGGTAGTGAGGATCCATCCAACACATCTGAGCTGTTTCGTTTCTCAGACATCTTAGAGTCATGAGACTCTTCGTTTGTGGTGTGTGGCACATCAGACCCTGGGGCATCTTGGATCTCTGAGGGCTTCTTTGACAACTTCTCTGAACCTGTGTCATTTCCTTTTAAGTCAGATGCTTCATTCATTGAACCAATCACTTTAGGAGAATCCAGTTCCTTCTGTGAGTTTTCCCTCTCCATGCGCTTACGGACCTCTTCTTTTCTTTGCTGGATGCGAGTGTTGTCTCCCATCATAACCCTTACTCTTACTTGATCTGGAGGCCAGAGCCCACCCCAGACAAACTGCAGGTAGCTGAACAGCACAATGACACTGAGGAAGGCAAAGTTGGTGGCCACACCAATCACTGCAGATGTGATGGGGAAGTTGTACAGAACATAACGTATACCCGTGAAGTAAGCATGTATACGAAGCTGAGATGAGTAGATCTGAACTCGTTTGGAGTGGATCTCAATGACTGCACCAACAGTGGGTTGGTAAGCATTTGCCTTGTAGTCTGAGATGAGCTCCACTTCGATTAGCTGCTTTTGCTCAGCCATACCGGTCAGGAGAAGAGGAGAAAACAGCAAAGTAGACATGGTCTGCAGAAGGCTGGAGCGGTAATGGAGCATTGTAGATCGTCCCACAGATGACACAATCTGTCCACCTTTAGTATAGCAAGACAGTTTCACCATAAACATGCCCAGCTGTTCGTTCACTGGAGACTCTGGCATCTCTAGCTCCAAAGATATTCGATAGGGCTGCCCGACAGCCATCACCTGGTCCTTCTCATTCTTCATGAAAGAGATGTTGGCTGTAGGGAATGAGCAAAGTGCCGATTCTGAGGAGTCACAATTGGAGGTGTAGTAGAAGTGCACAGGGGTGGAGAAGCTCACAGTGGGCATGTAGGAGTAATAGAAGCTTCCATAGAGAAAAATAGACACCCAGAGCAGGAGTACCAGGACACAAAACAGGATACCAGCCTGCAGTAAAGTCCGTCTTGCTTTGAGGAGAGTCACAGATGCCACATCGTGCATCCAGTGCAGGACTGGTGATGATACAGCCCCCATGGTGCCCGGTCTCGAACTGCCCGACCTTCTTCTGGTCCCGGCAACACCAGCCGAACCCCCCTCGAGTCCGGTCTGCTGTTGCTGCTGCGGTGCTGGGCTCTTATATTCAGACATCGTAAGTGGGTGGCTCCCCTCTGGAACTGTCAAAGTGTCCATCCTTAGCTAACCGCCCATGCTGCGTCTCCCACAAAACACTTACTTGACAAGTTTCCAATTCATTATTCTGATATTCTTCTATTATTCTAAAGATCTTATTTTTCCCTTGCGCTGGTTAAATCTTAAGAATTTTCAACCGACCAGCTCGAAGGGTGTATAAGCTTGTTAGCAACTTAACTGCAGCCACACGGATGCGAACAAAACATGACCTCATGAACCGGAAGTGCTTACCTTCTTTGTGTCGGCTAGTGTTAGCTAGCAGCAAGATAGCGACGGTGCAATAACGACGGACACCAGTGAAGGAAGCAGGCCGTTAGACTGATGGGGAAGAAAAGTCGTCTCACGGGTGGAGCAGTGGGTCGAAGAACCATCTTACAGCTATCGCCTCCCGGATCACGCAGTGGGAATGTCGGGGAGAGGGATGAAGCGTTGTCGGGGTCAGACGGTAAGATTTTAACCTACGTGTGTGGGGTTGTTGTCGGTCGACTAGACTTCTGCCTCGATGTGTTGCAACTGAAGATTAGGCCCATCTTGCTAAAGGATAGGCAGCAAAATTTTATGGTATCTCCATTACTTATAGTGTAATGAAAAGAAGTAATGCAATGAGGATATAACTAACCGATACCACATGGCGTTTATTGCAAACGTATATTTCATTTAGCTCGCCAACACTAACGCACTCATCATGTAACTAGTTAGCGGTTAGCATATAGCTTACTTGACTAGCTAATTGTACGTAGCCAACGTTGTATCAGCAAGCCGTAATAACAGAAATAAAATAGGCTAAATAATACTCATGTTCAATTACGTAGTAAACTTGTACAGAAGAATTTTAAAGACAGTCTCTATGTGAGCTAACGCTGCTTTTTGTGTGCGAGTGTTTGTTTGCCCTGCTATCTTGTAACTCAGCGTTAATCTCTGTTTTGCAGATGAACAGGAAAGTGATGGGCACAGATTCCTGAAAGACAGACGCACCAACATGAAGGCTCCCACGGTGAAAGCCACAGGTAGCAAACGTGTTTTTACAACTGTTTATTTTTATTTATTTTTTGTTTGTTTTCTAGTTAAAGAAAACAAAATAATGTTGATTTCATGATTAGTCAAAAGTTGTGTTGCCTTCACTTGCAGAGGGTTTGTCTTTGCTCGGAGCATATGAGGATAGTGATGAAGAGGATGTGGGAGACTCTCAGCGATCCACTGCAAATCCCCTCAACCGGTCAGCAGACATTGACAGCACATTGGCCAATTTCATGGCAGTAAGTACAGTTTTCTGAATGCATGTTTTATTCTGTTTTGTCTAATGCATTCTTTAACATGTAAATGTTGTAAGGAATTGTTACTTTGATGTAAGTACACACATTTAAAGTATCCAAGTAAAATTGAGGTTATTGGTCGCTGCTTATATACTATTTATTACGACTAATAACTGAATTGGATATTTGTATAGTCAAAGCTGCAGTGCTTTTCTTTGTCACTGGCACAAAATCTATAACTGCCTTTCAGCATATTGTAACACAAGTGGTCTGAGAGGACACAAAACCATTAAACTTATGTTTTGCCTGTGTTTTTAGACTGTAGACAATCTAATCCACTATGGTGATTTTTTTTTTTTTTTAGTCACAAGTGTTTTCAGAGATGTATGGGGGTCACCTTTGTGATTGACAGTTGTAATTACAGAACTCTGATCCAAGATTCATCCAAATGTAACACGGATGCTTGGAAAATATATTTCACTTTTACAGAATAGGATGATACATTGTCAGGTTGATGTACTTTGATATGTAGTGTAATGATTCAGACTGAGGCAAAAACACATATTCATCATAAATATTTTTTATTAATGTCATTTTTTAACTTTACAGGAAATAGATGCAATAACCACTCAGCCAAGCACAGATGGTGCAGGATCTTCTGTTGCTGCTTCCACTCCACCCAGACCTGAAGTTAATACTCAGCAGACAGCTGCCAATGAAGGACAGAATCAACAAGTCACAGAAGCTCAATTCGAGTTCAATACTCAGTACTCATTAGCTGGAGGTAACTGTCTATTTTGTGTACCCTGTATTCAGGTTGTTAATGGCTCATCATCAAATCACAGTCTCATTTACTGTCATGGTCTATAAGAAATAATTTATCACTTTTTCTTCTTGCTGGGTTCTTTGTCAAAGGGACTATGGTGCTCACATCCTCTTGCCACTTTTGGTTATGGTGTTTGGTGTTTAGTAACGGCTACAAGTGCTACACATTTATTGAATGCATTGTAGTCCTACTGATCACTATTCAGTGAGTCAAATACTCCATATATTTTAAAGTGTGCTCTGTATATTCCCTTTTTTTCTAGTGGATGTAGAGATGGGGGACTGGCAGGAGGTATGGGATGAGAACTCTGGCTGCTACTATTACTGGAATACGGTTTCTAATGAAGTCTCCTGGGAGCTGCCACACTATCTGGCTAATCAGGTGCAAAGCCTGGCAAAGTATGCAAACAGGTATGTTAGTGTCAGACTTGGCATTGTTAATACTTTGCGGTTGTTAATATCTTCTTTTGGTTGGAAGTGCATTTATTTTTGCTTCAGTCTGTTACAGAAATTCAACTCTGTGTGGTCTGTTTTTTATTGTTGTTTTATAGCACTGGTGTAAATGGCAATGGTACAGCCCATGCAGGTCATTGCACAGAGGAAAACACCCAGACATCAACGAAAGAGACCAAAATAAAGGCAAGTTTCATGATGTTCATTACAAAATAGATTAAATTCTAATTTTCATAACCCAAAGACATTGTTTAATTTCACATCATCATTTTTTTCTAGAAGGATGTAATAGAAAGTGTCGTGGGCCTCACAAGTGAAGAGGAGGAGCGCCGTGGAGTGGCTGCCTCACTGCTCGGTCCCTTAATCCCTTCAGAAGTGAAAGAGGCCGAAGAAAAATGGAGAAAACGACTGCTTAAAGGTTTGGACGAGCCTGAAAACAGTTTGGATTCCGATGGAGATGGTGTTTGCCCAGCAGGATCACCCCTTGCACCAGTGCAGGACCAAGACTCAGTCCCCATCGCTCAGAAAGATCTTGCTAAGAAGCAGTCAAGAGAGAATTCTGATGCTGAGGAGACTGAGGAAGACACAATGGAACTAGAGCTGGCTCTAGAGAGGAAAAAGGTTTGCTTTTCTATTAAAGTAAAAAAAATTTCCTCTGTTTATGTTTGAGAAATGGCAGCATTTACTTTGACATTTACATGTTCTAAATAAGTTACCATTCTGGTAGATGTAATGATTTTGTTGATATGTTAAATGACTCTTAGGCTGAGCTACGGGCACTTGAGGAAGGTGATGGAAGTGCAGGGGGTTCTAGTCCCTGTTCTGAAGCAAGTCAAGAAGCTGCTGGTTCTCGTGGAGTTCTACTCAAGAAAAATCGCTGGAAGACCGCCTTTCCCTCTGTAGCCAGCCCTGACTCAAACAGCAGAGGGTCAGACCTACAGGAGAGCACAGAACCTGGTAAATCCACATTACTACGTATGTGATCAAATGGATGGAACTACATCCAAAATCTCATCTGTTGTTTAACTTTAAGTACCTCTTGTATCCTGCAGTCCCCCCAAAGGTCCTAGAAAGTGTTGTTGAGGATGAGGACAAAGAACCGGACGACTCTGAGGAAAAAACTGGGACAAAGCCCCCAGCAAAAGATGAGGTGGAAACGCCTGAGCTTAAGGTAAAAACTATCTAACAGTGCCCTTTTAATGAGTCCTCTGTTAGGATGTTTTCAGATGCATGGTTTTAATGCTCACCAAATACAGTTTCAGATTGGGGAACTGGCGAACACCTTAACCAGCAAGATGGAGTTCCTGGGGATAAATAAAAAGGCAATCTCAAACTTTCAGCTTCTTCTGCTCCAAACTGAGGTGAGAGGAAAACTGTTCAGTTTCTAAGTAGTGAACAAAGCATCCTGTTGTAACAATCCCACTTTGACTTCTGAAATATTTAATTCCTAATTTTGAGTCATATCGTTATGCACAGAGCCATGTAGCAGTGCTTAATATTTAAAATTCTCATTACAATCGGTCACCAGGTGTCATCCTGGAAAGTACTGTAATTACTCTACTGTATCTGTTCATTTATTTCAAGGTCTTGTCTTGATCTTTTATCTGTCCCTTCAACCATTGGGCTTTAATCTCACTCTTGTTTTGTGTTTCTTCCCTCCCCTGTTGCCTTTTGTTATCTCTTAAACAGACAAGGATCGCTGACTGGAGGGAGGGCGCTCTGAACGGGGTCTATCTCCGCCGCAGGCTGCAGGAAGCTGCCGAACACATAAAATATTACGAACTTAACGCCACCCCTAAAGGCTGGTCCTGCCACTGGGACAGGTACGAGCTCCTTACCTTTCACATCTCTAAACTCCCTCGTCCCCCAAAAATCTTACCGTGTGACTACACCCACTTCACTGCCGAGGGTGCAGACTTTGTGTCATGACTTGGGGAGAAGCTTAACCAGTCTGAATGGATTAAAAATACAATCAGAAACCAACTCTCCAGGTTTCTGTGATGCAGTCCTGGCACTCTGCTGTGCAAGTACTGATAAAGGGGGCATCCACTCTGGGCCAGCCTGCTTCCTGTTAAATATGCATGCCACAGAGAGGACTCCCTGTCTCTAAAACACAGACTCTTAAGCCCTTTGTTGAGAGGGCATTTGTAAACTCATTTGGGTTCCAGTGAGTGGAACAATTAGTAAGGCGGGAGGGTTATGGTAGGAAGGTTGGTTGCGTGGGAGAGCTTTGCATTTCACAGGACTACAACTCCCAGAATGCAATGCAGACAGAGTGATGCCATGGAAGCCACGAGTGTCACGCATCAAATAAAAGGTGAAGATGGAGCAATGACGGGAATCCAGCAGGTCAGACCAACTCTATTTCATGTCTTCCTGTTTTTTATTTTCTTGATTGAGAGAAATCTTTGTTTCTGATGTAAAAGAGCTGACTGTGTGCTTGTCATTTTCTGACCCGTGATTGATGATGATGATGATGATGCTTCCTCCCTGGCGTTTTCCTGTGTCTGGGAGGGAATGGTTGTCTAAAACAGAAAAATGGTGACAACCATGGTGTGAGCTGCTAAATGCTACTTTCAGGACCTAGAGATGATTTGTTTTGCTTTATTTGTTTTCTTTTTTAAGAGCAAGGTGGGTTCCCTATCCACAACAATAATTACACTCTAATCAGGCCCTCCTTCTTGACGGCTCAAGTTGCTGTCCTTAACCAACACTCTTACCCCCGATTGTGGACATTTTGTCCATGCTCTTGCCCCATTTTCCCAGGGTATCATGCCACTCAACCAGTTTCAGGACCAGTCGTTGAGACTCCCTTCTTCTATCTCTGTTGTCCCACTCTTTAGAGAGCACAGGCGGTATTTTTATGTGAACGACCGGACCGGTGCCTCGCAGTGGGATTTCCCAACAGAGGATGACAAGGCGGAGGATGCCAAAGGAAGCCATGACACACAAACTTCCAATCAAGTGGATACTAAACCATCATCTGCGCCCACTGGTGGGGTATCAGGTGGGTGAGCTGATAAAGCTGTGTTAACAAAAAGTATATGAAAAAATCTCAGCTGAAATGAGAAGAGTTTCAGGCAAAAAACGATACCATCACTGCTTCATTTTAAATATGTTCATTATAAGTTGTACAGGCATGTTTAAATGGACTTGTTCCTCATTCTGTCTTAAGCATCAAATTCAGACTACATCCATGTTAAGAAATTTTCATTTTGAAATAGAAATTTGATTACAGTGTAAGAAACTGCTTGTAGACTAATAACCAACCAGACTAATGTCTTGGTTCCTTTCTGGAATGGTCATGTGATAAGCCTGCAGCAAAACAGGAAGAACTGTCTACGTATTAGTTGTGTACCAGACCATAGTTTGTGATCCATTCAGCCAATCCCTCTATGGTTTGGGGAACATGTGAACAGCAGATGAATTAAGTCTAATTATCATAGTCTAAAGCGTTGTTTTATTTTGTTCACTGGCCATTTTCAGTAAAGAAACCTCAAGGAATCACCGGACAGAGAATTAGAACAATATCAGTTCAAAGAATACTGCGGTAATAATAAATGACATTTACGTTGTACAACATATAGAAGAGAGAGTGTCATGATAGGACTCACCTCCAACAAGTTCACTAATTCAACCAAACCCCATGGGGGAAAACAAATCAAGTTCCTATCTACACAAACATTTTGTGGGTTCCTGTGTTACCCATACTCACCCCTTCTGCGTTTAATGAAATCAGCCCACAAGGTTTGCTGCAATTGTGCAGCATGATGATACAAGGACAGACAAACGTCACCTCTGTTCTCAGAAATGTGGGATATATGCTATCATTCTATCATTACTGCTCAGTTGGATTTTACTTATTGAGGCTCAGTTGTGATTGAACTTCTTCTTTCCACAGGATCCTCTGCGTATCCTGCCCCACCTGCACCCCCCCTGCCCACTACAACCTCATTCTGGCCTGCATCACAACCTCCCCTTCCGGACAGCCCACCACCACCTTCCCACTACCCCCCTCCTCCACCCCTCCCCCCAGGTTCCCCCCCTCCTCCTCCGCCCCTGCCTGACAGCGATAGTGAGATCATGGAGGTGGAGATGGAGATGGACGATGACAATGACGGTGAGCCTCCAGCTCCTGGAACAGAAGAAGATGGCAGTGGTAGACCTCCTTTACCTCCAGGCATTACAAGCACAAAGGTATGGAAGACATTTCCTGTTTTATCTCTTTGCTTAAGTTAATATTCTAACCTTCTAATTCTGTTCAGAATTGATATACGTAGCAGCTTTTAACTTGTCTTCATCATTCAAACAGATTGGGGAGTCTTCAGGCCCTTTGGGGAAGGGGCAGAAACGTAAAGCGGGCCAAATGAATAAAACGATTACTATTGGCAGCAGCCCCATCCTCTACACCCAACCTGCTGTCAGTGCAGGTAAAAACATCTGCATTTACACAATAATCATATATACTTAGTTATAAAACCATTGATTTTATTATTTCTAGGTATGTGTAGGTATAGAAATCAATATTTGGTGGAATACCTCTTATTTTCATGTTTCTTGGCATGTTCTCCATCAGTCTTCCACATTGCTGTTAGGTGCTTTATTCCAGCCCTAGCAAAATAAACTTACCAACTTGTAACCATCCATTTTCCTCTTGATTACATTCCAAAAGTTATTAGTGGTCTTAATTTTTTCCAGAGCTATTGGTATAATCATATCTATTGTTTCCATCACAAACACAAGAACTTAGAGGTATTTTGTGTTTCTCATGTACTTTCCTGTCTACAGTGGACATGAACCTACACTTGTCATTTTTGTTCTTAAAAACAACTCCAGCTCACATACTTATACACAGTCTGACATTGATAAGGGCACGATAGCAGCCCTCAGCGCTTTCTTACCCTGTATGTTAAAGTACTTGTCATAATATACAGTACATGGTACAATAAATGCATTTCTTTAATATATCCACAGCTCCTGTAATGCCAGTGGCGGCCTATTGGGCTGTTCCGGCTGTTGCTGCCCCTATAGTCCCACTGGAACCTCCAATCCCACCTGTCCCAGCTCTGCCCCCCCAGCCTCCACTGCCTTTAACCCAACCACCGTTTGATCCGCCTCCACCAAAACCACTACCTGCAGACAAGACCAAAAAGCCCAAAAAGGACAAGGTGAGAGTATCGGAGTCCTATTTGTATCAGGCTAGATTTTTTAATTGTTAACATAAGTTCTGCCTTACACAGTATTTTTGTTTCTTAACTCCTGTCATTTTGTATCAGCAGTCAAAGAAAATTAAGACCAAAATGCCTTCTTTGGTGAAGAAGTGGCAGAGCATCCAGAAAGAGCTGGATGAGGAAGAGAAAAGCAGTTCCAGTGACGAGGACAGAGATCAGCAGAATAAGAAGAGCATTGAGGAATGGAAGCAGCAGCAGCTCGTGACGTATGTGACTGGATTCCAGTTACCTTTTTTCTGAAAAGCATGTTCATAATATAGGAAGCTGCAAAAAATAATACTCCATTTTGCACTATTATACAGATGCAACACCTTATTATAGCATACATACAGCCATCTTTCTTTTTGGTGATTTACGTTTCAGGCAACTTTTAATTTTTTTAACCATTGTGCTATTTCCTCTTTCTGCAGAGGAAAGGCCTCAAAGAATGCCAACTTTGAAGCACTTCCTGAAGACTGGCGGGAACGACTCAAGAAAAGGAAAATGAACAGCACGTAACATCTGGCCACTAACCCAATTCAATCTTTTTTAAATCCACTCCATACATTACCAAAAGGTCCTCCTTCACCAGCTTATGTTTCATCTGTTGACATTCATTTTCGGTTCTTTTTTTTTTTTTTTTTTTAAACAAATAGCATTGTTCGTGAGACGTTTAGAGGCCCTAACATGGCAGGCCATTCACCACAGGGGTTTGAATGTCCTTTTTTGTTTTGGCTCAGTTTAGTCACTAATAATGTGCCAAATGTCTTGTGTTCATCAGTCGTACATCACTCTCTTCTTGTGTATAGACACCCACTTAAGTGACAGTCTGTTGGGAAGGATTGTCTATTTTATGGAGCATTTTTACAACTCTGTACATAAAATGTATCATGTTATAAGCCATGTTTTTGGAAGGGGAGGGAACATTACTTGTACATTTTGTAAAAATTATTAAACTGTTTTTCAAAGTAAGTCTTTCTCTGCTTTATGTTCTCTTGAAGGATATCAGTCATCACATAAACATATTTCTGTTGACACATTGCTTTTAATACTTCATTAACCTCATTTTATTTTTTGGATTTAAAGATTATATTTCTCAAGAAAACAGCACACAGCACAACAAAATTATACAGCCATCCAGTGCATCACAAATATATTATTTTTTTTAAATGAGCTGGCAATAGTCTTACTAAATGTTCCACAACCTGTTCCATTCTTCAGCCTCTTCTGTCTATTTTTATAAGTGTTTTTTTCATAAATACTTTTTATATTCTACTTGTTTTGATTTTGCACCCAACCAA
This sequence comes from Sphaeramia orbicularis, assembly GCF_902148855.1. Classification (NCBI taxonomy): domain Eukaryota; kingdom Metazoa; phylum Chordata; class Actinopteri; order Kurtiformes; family Apogonidae; genus Sphaeramia; species Sphaeramia orbicularis. Next base: position 19,250,704 of record NC_043962.1, read on the forward strand.
TATGATCAAACTTTTAGATGTATTTTCATTTAATGCCGCTTTTCCTCCTCTATGGACAATAAATTTATGTTTTAAACGTACATTTATTTGCTGTGTAGAATTGCAACTTTTTACATAAACAAATGATGTATGATTTATCTGCCCATTAGTACACAAGTGATGTAAAACTGACTCCACTTTTACAAACTACAACTTTAAGATACTCTGTGAAAACACATTACAGGGACATTTGATAGAATTTGTAGGCTTTGCTGTTACTTTTGACATTTTAAAGTACAAAAATATACTTTTACCATGATATTTTGGTTTCAGGACTTTTACTGGTAGTGGTATATTTGTACACAGTGTACACGGTACTTCAGCTGTAGCAATACTTACTGCACTGAAGCCTAATTCAGATAGCAGGTGTGTTTTCTTAACGGGTCTTTTAAGTGCACATTCAATGTTTTGACTGCAGGTGAGTGAATAAGTTATAGATATGATGGTAGTTTATAGTAAGGAATTTTTGCACATTTGGGGCAGGACTGGATTTTTAAAAAACAAATGCAAAAAAAAAAAAAAACATTTATTGTGCTTTGTGAAGAAAATATTATTTCATAGTGATAGGTTAATTTTTGTAAAAAAAAAACAAAAAAACAAAAAAAAACCTTAGGAACCCTACAGAGGTGGATTAGGGCCACTGGGGAAAAAAATAAGGTCCAATTTTTTATTTTTTATTTTTTTTTAATTACTATTTTTTTCTTTTTTCTCAGAAATCTGACTTTTTTCTCAGCATAATAATAATTTTGAAAATATATTGGACCTTATTTTTTTTATTTTTATTTTTTTCTCCAGTGGCCCTAATTTTCTTTTCTTTTTTTTTCATACTTTATTTACAAAATACTGTATACACATATACCAGAACATGGCATGGAGAAAAAAACATAATGCTGGAGGTGAGGAAGGAAGAAATTAAATACAATTACATAAATAGGTAAGTAAATTAGATAAAATAAAATTAAGGAACAAACAAGAAGAGAAAAAATAAAATTACAACTTAAATTCTTCACATAAGGCTTTAGTCTTCACAGCTTTAGGGTTAGTGCAAAAGTTAAGTGTGTCTAGATAGGATTTCAAATAAGATTTAAAGACCACAAAACTGGGTTTCTGATTGGCAAATTTGCTTGTATGTATATGAAATTTAGCTAATAAGGAAATGAGATTAAGAATAAACAATTTCCGAACAGGCAAATCAGTAATAAAGAAACCAAATAAAATATCTTCAATTTTGAAGTTAAAAGAAATATCCAGCTTTCTATTTTAAAAAAAGATTGATATCACACCAAAAAGTTGGACAAAAGGCACATTCCCAAAACAAATGAGTTAATGTTTCATCCGAATTATGACAAAATGAGTAAAAAGGGTCGACATTGATCTTATACTTAATCAGAGTTGAATTGGATAACACCTATGTAACAGTTTTCTGGCCCTAATTTTCTTCCGTGGAGACCGGGCCCCTACAAACGTCATCATTTGTTTCCCCTTACAACACCTCTAGACAAACCAGATTTCTTTTATGAACTGAAGTTCTTATTTATCTATTTATTAGGATCCCCTTTAGCTGATGCAGTACATCAACTACTCTTCCTGGGGTCCTCCCATTCCAAACAAACATACAGTAGCCATTTCCAAGCATAAAAACAATGTGATTCGCCCTTATATTTCCTTCTTAAGAAAACTCAATAGTCAAACAAAACAACATAAACAATAATAACAATACTACAAGATCAAATTAAAACCAACACGAACAAATAAACAAACAAACAAAAACTAAGTAATTATATTAAATAAATAAATAAACAAACCTAATTCTTGGATAAGAGTCCAAGTTGAACTTAGAAGAACTACCAAAAAACACTCTTTTATTATTCAAAATGTAGTGGAATGAGTAAAAATGTCATGGTCGTTTGTTTTGTTATCTCCATCATTTCCCGTGAAGCCTTGCTGGTGCTCCTTCTCCATGGCAACCGTGGTGTTGTCGAGACAAGGAATTGCGCGTGCGTTTGTTAACATGTAGTGGTGGCTATGCTAGCAGTTTATTGAGAGGATTTTCAACTTAAACTAAGGTTGTGCATTTAACATGTATGTGAGGTAAGTGCATATTAAACATGGTAAGAAAGCAGTTGTTGCGGGAGTTATAGGTATATTTGCAATGTTTGTTTGCAGGTTAGTCAGTAAAATGTAACGATGAAGTAGTTAGCGACGTGACCAGTTAGGAGTTTTAAAACAAGATTTCTGAAGTAATGTTAAATCTGATCGGAAACCACATAGAGTTATAGAGCTGTTACAAACTGCACCGTGCAGACATTAGCTAGCTAAGAATACAGATGAAGTATTCGTTCACAGAGGTTTTTAAAGAACAGGGACACTTTGAGCAGAGACAGTCGAAGATGACCATTTAGAAAAGATTCAGTCCATTTCACATGTGAGTGAGGTATCTGGATTATTTATGTCTGTTTTTGAAATTCTGCTTGGATTGTCATAAAAGTATTTTTGAATATTTAAAATTAGTATTACTTGGTAACATAATAATTGGTTTAGATCTTTGTAAAAGTGTTTGCATCAGTCCTGGTGTTGCTGATATTTATTTTCTTTGCTTTCACTCTTGTCTTTGTGCTAGTTTGTCTTCTTACTATTTTGTCTATGACCCTTTTTGGTCTTTATAATATTTTTTGCATTTTTTTTTTTTAAATATGCTTTTTATATTTTACTCTACATTCTATCTACTCTATATTATGTGAAGCTAAGGATAAACCACAGTCAAGCTCATGGTTTGGCCAATAAAGCTGATTCTGATTCGGATCCTGATTCTGACATGACACCAGAGCAACATAATGAAAGAACAATGGGACTCTGAAAAGATTCAATACCAGAGACAAACTTCTGTGATGCTTAGCCCTTTACTGTAGTGTAATGTGTGTTTGTAGCAAACATATGTGGTTTGATGGGGGTAGCACATGCTGATCAGTATTTGAAATAAAGGATAGCATATGGGCGACAAGCAGTTCACAGCTAATAAACAGAAATTCACAACACTGACATCTTGCAGTTTTTCCAGTCAGGCTGAGAAACCATCATCCATGGCTGTCTCTGATTTCAGGAATAGGTGGAATACCTACAAGCTGGACAAGTTGGAACCAAATGACTCCAACAATGAGCAAGATGCAGAAGAAATTGCGAGGAGGCAATGTAAGCTTGTGTTTGAACATTTTTGTACATTCTAAGTGCTTCTTCTATTGCTGAAAAGTATACATGTAGCCTATACATTACTACAGTATCCTCCTCTTTTAATTTTATAAATTTGTCTGAGTTTGTTGTGCATGAGTAGTAGTATGCATAGGGTTTACATTCATGTGCATGTTAGATTTGTGTAGATTTGTAGGCTGTACTGTAATGATTAACAAAAGGACAGCAAAGAAAATGGAAGGAAGTGTGGCTAGTGCTAAATACATTGTATACATGGTATGTGAGCTCTTGTGTTTGGTCATTATATATTAAAGAAAAGCCCCTTTGTGAATGAAATAATTGGTACAATCAGGGGTAGCATAATCCCCTTTGAATGAACTTGAGCTTGTCTGGTCTAGGTGAGGTATGAAGGCTGACTTGATAAAACATTTAGAGCTATTCTGCACTGTTGTAATGAAAGATGATTCAAGGTGTGATTCATGTTTCCTCTCAGTATCAACAAACCTAAGCCAGACACTGAGGACCAGGCAGCTGCTCATAGACTTTGATGGCGGCAGGCCTATTTTGAGTCTCCGAGCTCCACCGGACTTGGTTAACTTTCCATCTGTCTCCCGCCCCCGCTGGCCCTCAGAGTGTGAGGTCATCAGCGACACTATTCATCACATAGGTAATTCAGAGTTTAATTGGAGCTGAATTGTATCTTTAAATGCAAAATACCCCTCAAGAGTAAGACTATGTTTTTCAGACACATACCTCAGGAATGGCCGAAAAGAGAAAAAACATTTAATGAATATTTTGCTGGTGGCCTGTATGAAGACTATCACCAGCACATGGCTTTTACAGGAGAGCCCAATTTTAAATGGATGGATGGAAATCACAATGGACATTTATAAAATGGAGACAATAACAGCATTTGTTAATCACAAATTGGAGAAATTCGCTTCATACTGGGAAAAATGGGTTAACTATGTCACACCCTATAGGCCTAATTTTGTTTTCACAAATCAGTGATTGTGTTTTATGGAAAAGATCACTCCCTACTCATACATAATTTTTCTTTTTTGCCCCTTTTATTTGGTTATCTGCCTTCTTTTCAGTGTTTGGATATAAAACAAAAATATTTTTTGGGCATTTATAGCAGACAACTGGTATATGATATATGTACATATGATGTACCTGATGTGAATGTCTGATATTGAATGTCAATAAAAAAATAAATTAGAAAAAAAAGAAGCTGAATTGAAAATGTGTGCACAAATGAAGGAAGCTATTATCTGTATTAACACCAAACAGATAAATGAATAAAATTACTGACAACTTCAGGTGCTTCTGAAAAATCATACGCTGTCTTAAATTCTCAATACATTTTTTAAAAACCCTCTACTTACAATTTTGCGGTTCTGTAATTTAGAGTGGGATCCTCCAGAACCAGAGCCTTTCTACCAGCTAACAGGATGTGAGAGGACTCCTATGCCAGCAAGAAAAGATAAGGGAAAAGTGGTGTACTTCACTGATCACGGTAACTCACATGAATTAATTGGATGGTGTCTGTCCATTCTGCACAACATAAAATAATGACCCTACCTTACAACACAGGGTCCCTTTTGAGAGTAGATGACATTTAAGGGTCTTTTGGTTAAGAAATCTGTATATTTATGCTCATTTATATTCATCATGCTGCTTAATGTGAAATGTTTTTCAGAAACCTTAGATTCTGTCTGATTTTTTTGATTCAGCCATTACATTTTTTTCACTTTTTTATACCATTATTTGTTTTATATTTGTGAAGGAAGTAAACCAGTACTTACTACGCTTTAATATATTAAAATCTTCTCTGCATTTTCATTGTTTGTGAAGGACTTATATGAAATGGTGGGAATTGTAGGGGTCCTGCAGCAAGAAAAAAAAAAAAATGTTATTAAAAAAAATAATAATCATAATAATTTCATAGTTTTGGATGATTATTATTAACGCATTTATGTACAAAAATTGGTGAAGCTGAAGTAGATAATAAATAAACATCCCCAAAAAGTATAAAGAGGTTACTTGTTTTGACTTTATTAATTTTGTTTGGTGGAGCCCAGAGTTGGTGGGATGATGTGCCTAAGCCTTGTTGTTAAGTGGAGAAAAATTCTGTTTTATAAGAAATGAGTCTTAATTTCTGTTTTGTACATCATGAACATTATGCAGGACAATCAGGCAGTGTTTGTTTTTGTGCCTCAGCAGCATTATGCCAGATATTAACAATCATTTCTTTCCAGATTATCAAGGTATGCTACTTTCTAAAAAAGAGAACATTTTTGTCCTTTCTTCTCATCCTCATTTTTTTCAGCCATGAAGCATGCTTACTTTACCACTTCTCGTTTTGGGGGAAGCAAGGGCCCTATTAAAAACGCCACTTATGACATCAGTGAGTCAGACCTCATTCTTGAGTTTGAGTCCCGCTTTGAGAGTGGGAACCTTCAGAAGGTTGTACAAGTGTGAGTGTCTATTTTCTTATGCCTCAGTAATAATATTACAATCCCCACTCATTTTAACATGAATCTGTCTGCTGTCCTACTCATTGTCACTGTGTTCATATTTATGTCCTGTTTAGGGGAGTCTATGACTATGAACTCACCCTACGCACAGACATGTACACCAACAAACACACTCAGTGGTTTTACTTCAGGGTCAGAAACATGAAGGCAGGAGAAACCTACTGTTTCACTATTGTCAACTTGATGAAGAGCAACAGCCTTTATTCTGTGGGTATGAGACCACTCCTTTACTCAGAGAGGGCTGCCAAGGAGAAAGGTGTTGGATGGCAACGCATTGGCTCCAATATCCGATATTACCGTAACTGCAACCAGGTAACTTTAACTTGAAAGTTGTACCTGATTATAAAGGTGAACCTGATTATAATACACTCTCTATTTTTCCCAACAGAAAACATTAGTGTTGTATAGAACTGTGTATTAATGCAGGCAAAGAGAGAAATTAAAGTTATGTAGAAAAGGAAGCTGTCATAGTGTTCTGAGGCAAAAGAAGAGAGCTCCAGCATATAAAATCAAATGGCCGTTACCATCTATAATGAAGTGAAAATCAACATAGAACGAAAGCGTAAGATACAGGGTTAAGTTAGAAATTAATAACACTATTACTCCAAGTAATTTGGAGTAGCCTGTACAGCAGACTCTCTTATTAACTGAATGAAGACAGGGTTAAGAAGCAAAAATTGCAAAAAAAAAAAAAAAAATTCTGGTTTAGTGCTATAAACAAGTTTGAATCTAATATGTGTAGCTTTTTTTTTACAAGTATGGCTGATAGCATGAAATCTGTTTAAAATTTTGATTATTTAGGATCTTCCTAAATGTACAGTTGTGGAAAAATTATTAGACCATCAAAAATCATCAAAAACAATGGTTATGCAATCAAGTACTAACTCCTGTGTGTATCATGTGACTAAAACAGATAGAAAAAAAACCCATGGAATGTCTAAAAGCACTGTTTTTGTCAGTACAATGCCATAGCTATTGATGTAAGAACTGAACTGATTTTGGTTATTATCAAGAAACCATGGAAAATGGCTGGATATCAGCTCTGAAATTAAACTCTTATGAGCTATTTTTGTTGTTATCATTATATTTGTCCAAACAAATATACTTTTAGTTGTACCAGGAATTAAAATGAACAAGAAATTGAAGAAAACAAGGGTGGTCTAATAATTTTTTCCGCAACTGTATGTTGTCACTAGAATTCCACAAATACACCAGTGCGGCATTAAATCATACAATTTGAATTAGAATAACAGAACTATGATCTTTTTCTCTTTTTTGTCTCTTCACATTACAAAGGACAAAAACAGCGTCCCTCCTACCCTGTACTCACTCACCTGGACCTTCCAGTTCCCGTATGACTCAGACACTTGTTATCTTGCCCACTGCTACCCCTACACCTATTCACGGCTGCAGAACTACCTTAGGTGTATTTCCTCAGACCCCAATGTGGCATCATATTGTAACCTGCGGGTGCTGTGCCGCAGCCTGGCTGGAAATGACGTGTATGTGCTGACAATAACGTCCCGTGGGGCCAGCAAGTGTGAGGACAGGATGAAGAAAACTGTAGTGGTGACAGCCCGAGTGCACCCTGGAGAAACCAACGGGTCCTGGATGATGGAGGGATTCCTGGATTTTCTGCTTGGGGAATCTGAGGATGCTCGGTTATTGAGAGATATGTTTGTTTTTAAGGTGGTCATTTTGATATATTTATCACTGTTACATTATCTTTACAACTACACCCATCACTTTGATACATCCAATTTTGTTTTTGTCGTCACTGAACATTAAGGTCCTGTGGTAAGCTAATGTTTCAGGTTTCTGACATTGTATATTTCTTCCCTTTACTTGTTTTTTTTTCCCTTCTGAAGGTGGTGCCAATGCTGAACCCAGATGGTGTTGTGGTGGGCAACTACCGCTGCTCCCTGGCAGGCAGAGACCTAAACAGAAATTACAAGACAGTGCTCAGGGACTCTTTCCCATGTGTGTGGTATACTCGAAACATGGTGGAAAGGTGAGACAGGAAGTATACATGTGGAAAAAAATCAGTAGAATTTGTATTTTTTGTGCATTTTCATTTTGATTCCAGTTCAGGGATTCTCTCATTGTAGTGTTTTCAGCTTTCTTTAGCTTGCATAGAATTGAAAATGAATAGCTCTTCCACTTTTGGACAATGAACAGTGTGTTTTACTTGGTTGTGAAGACCATCTCTATATGATTTTTTTTGGTTTTCTCCAGACTTATGACAACGACAGATGTGGTTCTTTACTGTGATTTCCATGGCCACAACCGAAAAAATAATGTTTTCATGTACGGCTGTAAGAACCACGGTGAACCTGCACTGAGGCTTCGTGAGAGAATTTTTCCACTAATGTTCAGTAAGAATGCAAATAACAAGGTAAAGTCTGTGCTTTTGAACAACTCAGTCAAATGTTTTGTGTATTTAGTTAAACACCGTGTTCTCAGATGTGTTTTTTGGCTTTTTAAAGGAAAAACTGTGCTTAAGTCATAGTCACAATGCTTTAGGAGCTTTAAAATTCCTTTGTTTATCTGCAGACTTAATATTTTGACTTTATCTTCAGTTCTCCTTCAAGAGCTGTAGGTTCCAGGTGCAGAAGAGTAAAGAGGGAACAGGACGAATTGCTATGTGGAACCTTGGTATCAAAAACAGCTACACTATGGAGGCCAGTTTTGGAGGCTCCACTCTGGGTGAGTTCAGTGTGTTTGTGCATGTATGCTTACATGCCTCTTATATGACAATTATCTTCTGTTTGAATATCAGGAGACAGGAGAGGAACTCATTTTACTACTCAAGATTTGAAGTCCTTTGGCTTTCACTTTTGTGACACTTTGCTGGACTATTATGACCCTGATCCATCCAAGGTAAGAGATAAAGTGGCTATTCTGATGATTAGAATGATTTATGTAGAAAATTGATCTCATGGCCACAACTGTGGCTCAGAAAAGTTACAAATGCATTGTTTCAATTCACCCGAGCTTTAAAGAGCTTTTCTTAAAATTCCTTTTCACCTTAGTTTTCTCTGTGTGTATTTTCAGGTCAATTACTGTTTGACAGAGCTCTCAGCACTGCGGAGAGATTTGGGCATTGACTCTGAATTTTCTGTATCTGACCTGGAAACTAGGTATTCTTTTACTGTTGCATTACTATTCAAAGTGGACTGTGAAATTTTCACCCACATATTATATATAGATATGTGCCTTATTGGAAGTAAAAGTATTTCATTACTCTTTAATCAGTCTTTTTTTATTAATAATTCTTTTTTGACAACAAGCCCTCTACTTATGAGTGCATGAACATAACAAAATACACACATCCAGGCATCATAGATATTCCCAGTCATTGAGCCATCTGATTGTCATGCTCCATGGCCTCACCAAACTCCTCCCTTGCTCAAATTATTGCTTCTTCCGCTGCCACTTGCTCACTGTTTTTTGGCCCAACGATATCTGTCAAATGCCTCTGGACTCTCACAAGCCAGCCAGGCCTGATAGGACTCCTTCTTCAGCTCGATGGTACCCTTTATCATTGGTGTTCACCACCAGCTTCAAGGGTTGCTGCCACAGCTGCAATAGAGGTGCTGAACATGATCCATTTGAACTCAATGTCCCTCAGAATATGAATGAAGCTCTGTTGGAGGTAAGGGTTGAAGATAGGGTACGGGGGTATCTGCCAGACCTTCCCTGTAAAACCCTCATTATGTGTTTGGGGTTACTGAGTCTGTTCAGCATCTTCCCCCACCATCTCTCTTCACCTGAGGGTCCAGAACTTACAGCCGCAGGTCTGATGAAACAACCACAAAGTTGATCATCAGTCTATGGCCTAGAGGTGACGTGTTGCCATGTGCACTTATGGACATTCTTGTGTTCGAACATGGTCTTCCTTATGGACAAACTGATTTTTTTTTTTTTTTCACAGCACCAGTGGTTCAAATAGTTCAGATTCTGATGGACTGCCTGTTCATTTACTGCACCAGCCCCAGACTGTCCTTTCAGGGGTATAACAAGCAAGTTTCTGTAGTAATTACATGAGCAAATGCTTCATTAAGGTTAATATCACATGTTGCAATTCCCCTCAGCAGACTCCAGTGAAGAAGAAAAAGAGACGGCTTAAGAGTCGTAAAGAACGCAACAGGCTGCAACCAGAAAGAGCACTGAACTCAGAGCCAAAGATCCAGGAAAGCAGCAAACACAGTATTGTGAGAACTTAGAGTAATTCCACTTACTTTTGTGTTTTATTTTCTATTTAATGTATTTCTAAGGTTGTATAGATGTGATTAGTGTTTTTTTCTTTGCAGGAGTTGAACTTGTTGAATGAGAACATAGTTAAAGGAAAGCACGTGGGAAGAGACAGAAAAAGATATCAGGTATGCAGTAGAAGAAAGTGAGCTAGTTTATCTAATGAAGAGTAGAGAAGACAGATGATTTCCTTTTCTGTCCCTCTTTAATATTCATTTCTTTGTGTACAGGTGAATGGCCTGATAAGAAAAGCTGGGCTCCCTCCTGCCACTGGTAACCCTGGAGAGGTCAGTCAGGTAACTCTGTGGCAGGGCTGTGAGCCTGTTAAGGTAGGGATGACCAAAATACACTCACACTCACCACCTGTTGTGCAGTTACAGTACTGCAGTTATTTTAAAAATTATAATATGCATCTGATAAATTGCCAAACAGCGCTTGAGATGCTTAAGGAACTGAACCAAATCTCTAAGTTTGACTTATGCATTACATTTTTTGTATTTCAGGATGATTTTCTGGAAGACATCAGGGTCCCATGTCCATATCACAGGACAAGACCAAGTCCTGATCTCAGCTCATACATACCTACTTTTCCTCAGACAGGTAACGGTCATATCATCAGAGTCTATTATTATGCCTGGCTTACAGAGATCTGAACTCAACATACAAGACTCCACTCTTTCTCCACTCTTAAAGAAGACCTGTGCTGCATAGGTTTGCTGTCCAATACAGTTTATTGTTTTTCAAAATTTAAGTCAGATTGAGCACAGACAACACAAGAAGCAAATACAATAAAACAAGATAAATAAATAAAAGTGATTCACTGTGACCACAGAGTCATAACACTTGTCAACCACAATTGTCTGAAACAGACATGGTGTTCTGTGGGGAAAAATGTGTGTATTTTCAAAGTGTAAGGCACTGACATCAGGGTTTGTTTTCTTCAACAGAGGATCAGAGGATGGATTTGGGACAATGTAGATGCACGTCTCAGTTGCTACACCTAAGTGCACCCCTTCCATCTCAAACAAATTATGTACCAAAGCAACACCCATACCCCCGGCAGCTCTTTGCCACCTATAAAGTCTACAGAGGTTTGTCTTTATTGTATATTTGTAACTACTAGGAGTTTGCATCTGATTCATTTTTAAGTCAAATTTCAGATGATTCAAACCTGCTTCAACCTGCTAATAAAAGTCATCACACTTTTGTCAGGGCTGCCTTCTTCAGTGACAGTACCTCACAGGTAAGAAGAAAACGAGAAATTGTATCATTTTTCAAATAATTTTATCATTATAATGTAGTCTACATGTTCAGGTAAATATGGATTCAGTATGTCATTTATATTGTTTTCAGATGTCCCTCCTGTATGCTCTTCAAGATGTTTCCAAACACTGGTCCACCAATGCACCTCCTGTCAAATTTTGCCGCAGAGAAATTTAACAGTCGGCACATTTATAAGGACAGAAATATTTTACATACCTCTCAGCTCTGCTTTACACCTGAGGAATCCTCCATTAATGAGAAACAAAATGAGCATTCCAAAGAAGGTGCATTTAAATGTAATTATATTACAATTGGTAACAACTGTATCCTGTTAGAAAATATGAGAAATAGAAACTTTTTTTTCCCACTCTTTCCCCTCATTTTGCAGGTAATTTACCAAGTATGTCATTGTTGAGATGTGTACCGTTTGGAGAGCGGAGCCAAAGAGCTCTAACGCCTAGTTTCATCCCTGTGGGAGAAGAGGCAGATAGTGCTTTGTTTGTTCCTGTGCTGAAGGGCACAAAGGGACAAAGGTAAAACATTTTATCCTTATTCCTCTTTAGCACATGATCTCTTCTTTCTGATGATCACTACTGAGCAGTCTCTGATGCCGTTTTGACACTGTGCTCAACTGACAGATGCAGTTCAAAAACTGGGCATCGCCCTGATTTTCTTTTTTAATGACAAGTAGTGTTGAATAGACTTTTGACCCTTTTGACCCTCCTTTTCAACGTCAGATTCCTCAAGGAGACCATGGACGACAAAAGGTACAATTTACCCCATGTGAGAAAATCGTCAGCACTGGGCAGACTGAATCTTCCACGTCCACAGAGTGACATCCTCCATAGACTCCAAACACCCACTAAGACTAATGACATCATACAATACTCCTCTGGAAAAGAACTGCAAAGACCTATGGGTCCAGAAGACACAATACTCTCAAGACTATCACAGTCTGGCCCACTGTAGCACACATTTTGTCATCCAGAGACCCTTGGCTCTATGTCAAAAATTATTTTTCCATGCTATTGAGTGAATTTACTCCAATCCATGATGTGAAAATAAATACTGTATGGGATACATATACTGTTTGTTACACAAATGTAATTTATTTTACTACACAAACAAATATATACAACACAGGAATAAAAACTCAGCAAAATATAAAAAATAAATATGTTGCCAGAAACACTGAAATTACTGTTAAATAGAAAAAAATGACACTGTTTTTTTTGTCAAAGCCTCAGGATGAGAAGCCATGACATAAGGCGCACTGCCCTGGTGGGTTCTGATGTGGCAGCAAAGGCAGGTTTTCAGAATTCAGTCAAACTGTCGCAGATGAAACTGACTCTCTGTGTGTCTGACCATATCCCTGAGTGCTACAAAACCAAAGAGGGCCTTGAAATTTGTGGATTAAAAAAAAGATACGTTAGTGACAAAGATACGTTAGTGACAAAAAAATTACAAAAGGCTTGAAAATATGTAATTTTAACTATGTGCAAGTATTTGTACTGCTTAATAAGTAAATGTTAGACACCAGCTTTTAAAACAGAATTTAATCATACCTGTGTGAGTACGAAAATGCCGAGAACTATGTGAACGGCCCTCTCCAGGGGTTGTATGAGAATGGCTTCATTGAAGAGTTGAAACAGGATTAATGGAAGCTGCAGCAGGATACTGAGGAGCCAAAATCCAGCCAACTCAGGGACCTGACACAAAAACAGTTATTACAAAAATAGTAACAAGTTAATAAATGTGTTTCAGGATTCTGTGTTAGTGGCTTATTCTGCACTACCATTGTTCACTGCTGTACCTTTTCTTGCAGGTTCCCAGCATAACCAAGATAGAGTCTTATGGCCTCAATCAGCGTCATCAGGATTAGAATAGTGACAATGATGAATTTATAGTAGTCTGGCAAAGCAGGATACTAGAAGTAATGACAAAGCAAAGTAGTTACATTAAATGAAAAGAAATTCATATTAATTCAGTTTACTTTTTTAGCATGAAATGTTTACACTTGCTAGGTCTAATCTTGACAAACAGTATGAACATGTGTTTCTTGAAAATATTGCACCACATGTGTCACCTTCTGTCATTGCTTTGCATACATTATCACAAGGAGGTGAAATAACATGTTTTTGTTCTAATACAAGAACAGATGAAAGTCTGGTTCTCCTGTATGGTTAGTATTTTATGCCCTATCTGTTCTTGCAGTGTTACCTTCAGGTGCAGCATTACTGTTTCACTGATCCACCATAGAGGGAAAAACCACATGTTAAAGTAGAGGGACATCTGGAGGTGGAGGCTGGACAGAACCTGTTTGTCTAAAAACAAAAAATCCAGCAGAACATTAATGCACGTGTACAGAACTACTTATTTGCGCATGTAGGTCAACAGCTGGAATAACAACGGCCCGGTATTACAGACAAATCCACTTTCACTGATGCTAGCTAAGCTAGCGTCTATGCTAATTCGTCCATAACATGAGCTGCATCTAGATAGATTTACCGTGTAGCAGAAACGTGTCATGGTCTTTGGCGAGAGACTGAGTCCGATTTTGGTCAAACAAAACATTTCGAGAAAAGTTTTCTAGACGTTTTCGAACAGTCTCCGGCAATTCCATTGTATAAAGTGGACGCTGCTATAACACAAACATCACCAAGACAAAAAACGCACCGCCCCTTCCTCATTGCACGGGCTTTCTGCGTTTCCATGGAAACCACACAAATCTCGCGTTTTACTCAAATCTCGTCGCCTCCTAAACTGTCTAAAGTTGAATGCAATACGTTTTTTTTGTTTGTTTTTAAGTAATGTTTTACAACAGTAAAATTAGCTTTAAATAGCTTTTTTTTTTTAGATGTGGGTAGGACTGTCTGGAGAGAGTTTCTACAGAGGTAGGTAACTCTGCTCCCACATATTTGTTCCAACCATTCACTGGACCAGCCCATTTTGATAACTCTTCATCCAGGTAGATGGGAGTTAGTGGAATTATTTGAGTTAAATGAACAGGTCGAACTAATACATGGCAGGACTTTTACCCACCTCTGTCTAGGTCAGGGGTCAGCAACCCTGGTCCTAGAGAGCCACTTCCAACACACCTGATTCAAATGATAAGCCTATCATCAAGCTCTGCAGAAGCCTGATAATGACCATCAGGTGTGCTGGAAGAGGGAAACATCTAAAACATGCAGGATAGTGGCTCTCTAGGACCAGGGTTGCTGACCCCTGGTCTAGGTGCAACATAATTGTGAGTTGCAACAGAATATCTTGTGGTTAAACTGGTTAAAGCTGGATCTTGGTAAATGTAGTTTTCTTTGTGAAGTGACAGAGATTTACTATGAATGTTATAAAACAGTAAGTCACTCCCCTCTTGTGCTACTTTTGCTTTCACTGAAAGTGAAACTCAGAAAAAAGATGGCTGAGGGGTTTTCTGAGCTGCGTCTGTGCTGCTCCATATGCCTGGATGTCCTGAAGAACCCTGTGACTCTCCAATGTGGCCACAGCTACTGTATGGACTGTATAAATGGCTACTGGGATCAAGAAGGTCAGAAAGGTGTTTACTGTTGCCCCCAGTGTAGGTTCAGGTTCAGAACCAGACCCACCTTGAGCAAGAGCACAGTGCTGGCTGATTTAGTGGGAACATTTTCTGTGGTCCAAGAAGAGGATGGAGTCAGGTCTCAGGATGTGGAGTGTGATTTTTGCACTGAGAAAAAGCTGAAAGCAGTGAAGTCTTGCCTTGTGTGCTTGGCCTCTTTCTGTGCCACTCACCTGGAACCCCACTATGTGTCTGCTGCATTCAGAAGACACCAGCTGGTGGAAGTGTCAGCCTCCATCCAGGAGAAGATCTGCAGTCGGCATGACAAGCTGCTGGAAGTGTACTGTCGCACTGATGACCAATGCATCTGCCTGCTCTGTGTGATGGACGAACATAAAGGCCATGACACCGTCTCAGCTGCTGCAGAGAGGAAAGAAAAGCAAGTATGTGTTTAAGAAATTAGACATGGTCATATTCTGTGTCAATGCAATATTGGACCCTGTGTCAAAGTTGGTGAGTCACAATTGGATATATTTAACCCTCAAAGACCCAAATGAATCTACTGATCTAAAAATGTTTAATACCAGTTAATCCACTAATCCGAATAACCGTTACCTTATTATTGCCCAAATTTTCTACCATTTCTGTTTTCTTTGTACTTCTAGTTTATTATGTACAATATGTTTGCTCTCGTATTCTATTGTTAATCTTATATTCTATCTATCTATCTATCTATCTATCTATCTATCTATCTATCTATCTATCTATCTATCTATCTATCTATGTTTGTGAACATAAACATCATTGCACTTTTATCACTAGACAGACAGTAATGTGAATAATCTGATTTTATTTGCAGAAACAATTTGATAAGAAAAAACACAGATACCAGCAGGGAATACAGGAGAAAGAGAAGCAGCTTAAGCAGCTCAAAAAGACCATCACTGGGCTGAGGGTGAATCTCTCACTTCTTTACACATACTTCACTTTCCTTACTCGTAATCATAACAGGAACTGATATAATGTGTGTGTGTGTGTTTTTTTTTTTTTTTTTTTTTTATGTTGCTAGTGTTCTGGAGATGCAGCAGTCAACCAAAATGAGAAAGTCTACAGTGAAATTGTTTCAATGGCAGATAAAAGACGTTGTGCTTTGAAGGAGCTGATCAGAGTTCAGGAAAACGCTGCCGTCAGTCGAGCCCAGGCGCTTGTGCACCAGCTGGAAAATGAGATTTCTGGGATGAGGAAGAAGGAGAATGAAATAAAGCAGCTTTCACTCTCTGAGGATCACATTCGTTTTCTGCAGGTATAATGCACACAGAAAGACAAATTCTTTATACAAACTGGAAAATATTAACATTTTTTTTCCTTCTTCTAGACCTGCCATTCTATTTTAAACTCACCTGAATCTAACATGTCCACTGATGTTAACATCCAACTACACGCAGCTTTCGACTTTGTGACAACAGCTATTTCTGATCTGAAAGGGAAATTGGAGAGTATGGTGAGGGCTCTTGAAGATATAGCTGAAACAAGTAAGAAAATAACTGTATTAGTACTTTTTGTTGGTCAAAACTATATCAAGGTCTAAGAAATACTTGGAAGTTGCTCCCCAAATGTGATTATCATGTTTTCTATTTCCAGTTGAAATTGATCCTGATCCCACAACAAGACAGGAGTTCTCAATATGTGAGTCTTTTTTAATTCATATTAATTGAAATGCTTTTTTTTTTCAGAAGGGACCCTTAACACCAATTATTGTAATTTTTCTAGATTCCTGCCACCTCAGTTTGGATCCCAACACAGCATTTGAAAACCTAATGCTTTCTGAGGGAAACAGCAAGGTAACCTGGGTTAAAAAGCCCCGTGGCTACCCATACCACCCAGATAGATTTACCAAATATGATCAGGTGTTGTGTGCTGAAAGTTTGTTTGGTGTTTGCTACTGGGAGGTTCACTGGAAAGGTCCCAGGGTTGAAGTGGCTGTGTGCTATAAAGGGGCAGAAATGGAGGAGTGTGGCTTTGGTTACACTGACAAATCCTGGTGCTTTTCCCTTTCGACCTCTGGTTGCACTTTTTGGCACAATGGAGCCAAAACCAAAATATCAGTTCCCTGCTCCTCTACAGTAGGAGTATATCTGAACCATCAAGGAGGGAACCTGTCCTTCTACAGTGTTTCTGATTCTGGTCAAATGACGCTCCTTCACAAGGTTCAGACCACTTTTTCTGAACCGCTGACCCCAGGGTTCATGGTCTCCAGAGGGTCGTCAATTGAGATAATTTCCTCAAAGTAAAAACATACACTCTCAATATTCAGTGTTATATCAATAGTACAGCACATTCTTTACAAAAATTTTACAGTAAATAGCTGCTTGATGGTCACTTCTCTTTATAAATGATATTATATCGTATCATTATCCATGTATAGATTAAGAAAAAAAATAGTAATGGTGCCAATGTGAGAGATTTCATCTGTGAACTGAAACTGTTGAAACATTTAAGATCTAACAACACAAACAAGAGCTGTGCTTATACTGTAAGGTTTTCAATGTTAATAAAATAACAAAATATTTTGAAGTGTCAGTTTTTATTTGAGAGTTACATATATGTCTTTGGGTCAGCACCTCAAGATTAAAGGTGTCTTGGGAAGCAATGTAGTAATGTGATAACTAAGGCTACGTTCAGACAGCAGGTCTTAATGCACAATTTGGATTTTTTGGTGCAATCCGATTTTTATTTTTATTTTTTTGTGTGTGTGTGTGTGCTTGTTCGTATTACACAATAAATGCGACTTCTGTCAGTTTTGAATATGAACTGAATGCGACCCTGAAGTGACCCACATGCGCAAAAGAGGTCCTGATATAATACATGACCACGCAGGTATGCACTGTGTTTACAGACGGAAATATGTTTTTCCCACTCCTTCTCCTGCTGGCCTGCAGAATTGTGACGTTTTTTGCATTTCAACGACATGAAGGTTGAATAAATGCGACCTGGCTGTTCAGACTGAATTTGCATTGTAAAGTTTCAGATACATATCAGATTTAGGACCACATATGAAAGAGGCCTGGGTCGGATTTGAAACATTCGGATTTGTGTTGTTCAAACTGACTTTAACAGATTGGATTCAGGTCACATATGAGCAAAAACATTGGATTTGGGCCACATTTGCCTGCAGTCTGAATGTGGCCTAACGGACAAGTTCCCAGTTAAAGTTTTACCAAAGAAGCTTTAATGAGATCTTTTTTTTTTTTGCAGCAAATAAATATTTTCATTTTTCTTTTATAAGAGTATTTATAGGTTTGGTCTGCAGAAGAAAAGATACAAATGTTTGTATAAAACATGATAAAGGGTGAAAATTGAGACCCATTATAGTCAAGGAAGAAAATGGATTTTATACACAGTAAACATGCTGTGTAAGGGCATAACATGACTTAA
This sequence comes from Sphaeramia orbicularis, assembly GCF_902148855.1. Taxonomy (NCBI): domain Eukaryota; kingdom Metazoa; phylum Chordata; class Actinopteri; order Kurtiformes; family Apogonidae; genus Sphaeramia; species Sphaeramia orbicularis. Next base: position 19,268,956 of record NC_043962.1, read on the forward strand.
ATTATCCTTAACCATAAATACAACATATCTAAACCACTTCCCCTAACCTTAATAATGTAATAATCTACTGTAAATTCTGCAGATCTGACCAGAACTTTGTGTCTTGTACAGATTTACTATGACAACTTATATTACTGTTGAAATAACCACTTAGATGTAATGCTTAAATCTTCCAGTGGGGTTGTGGACTTTGTTTTCCGGTGTTGAAACACTAGACAAGTCAGTGAGTGCCTTCCCACTGACAACAAGCCACTCCTATTTCTTGGAAAATGAAACTGTCAGTTTGAGGAAGAGAAAATGGCTCTCAATAAGGATTTATTCGACTGCTCCATTTGTTTACAGTTATTTGAAGATCCTGTGACGATTGCCTGTGGACATAGTTACTGTATGAGATGTATTAATAACTTCTGGGATGTAAATAGTAAGGGGCAGAACACTTTCAGCTGTCCTCAGTGCAGGCAGATTTTCTCCCCTAGGCCTTGTCTGAAGAGGAACACACTTCTTGCTGACCTTTTGGAGGAACACAAGAGAACACCCTCCCCAAGTGACACCTGTGATGGACCTGAGGACGTACAATGTGATGTTTGTACAGTGAACAAACAAAAAGCTTCTAAGTTCTGTCTCAACTGTTTGGCCTCTTACTGTGAGACTCATCTGAAGCCACACTTTGAGGTCCCGCCTCTCAAAAAGCACAAGCTGGTTCAGGCCTCTACACGGATCAAGGAGAGCATCTGTGGTCATCATGACAAGCTTCTGGAGATTTACTGCCGCACTGATCAGCAGTTCATATGCCTTGTGTGTGCCGTGGAGGAACACAAAAACCATGAAACTGTGGCTGTTGCAGCAGAAAAATGTGAAATGCAGGTAATTGATATAAACACTGTGTTGAAATAATTTGTGTTCCATCAATTTATCTGAAAATGTGTTTCAACAGAGACAACTGGAGATGATTAAACAGGAAGTTACAGACAGACTGTTGGATTCAGAGAAGAAAATGATGGAGCTGAGAGAGGCTGCAGACTCTATAAAAGTGAGTGCCATCATTCAGCAGGGATGTTTAAGACACTACAGCAGGGGTGTCAAACTGCTTTTAGTTCAGGGGCCACATTCAGCACAATATGATCTCAAGTGGGCCGGACTGGTTGAATAATAACAATGAAAAAAATCAAATTAAATTATAATAATTTTAACATCTACAAAAATCTGAATAACATGAACAATTGGAAACGTCTCAAGAAAAACTTCAATTTTAACAATATTATGCCTCAGATTATTAGTTTACCCTTTACACATGTGCATTACAGCTTACTACAATTACAAATACACAAAACATTTAATAACAGGCAGAATATTGGTAAAATTGCATTTACTTAAGACATTTCGGGTTACTCACATTTTTTGTGAAAGAATAGTTTGATATAAACATTTTCATGTAATTTTACCTTTTTATGCTAAAACAAAGAGAAAATTGGCTATTTTCATTATTTATAAGTTTAATATGAGAGTATTTTACTGGTCTGACCCACTTGAGATCTAATTGGTCTGTATGTAGAATCTAAATTAAAATCATTTTCACATCGTTGATTATTAATATCTTCAGTATAATTTTTGCATTTCACAAATTCATCCTACGAGCTGGATTGGACCCCAGGCTGCATGTTTGACACCTGTGCACTACAGGTACACTAGATGTTTAGTGTCATGCTCAGGGGGAGGCAGTAAAATAAATAAAAGTAACAAATACATTAGACTACAACCCATTTTTGATTGCACGATGTAAAGTGAATATTAAAGTAATGAATTCAGTATTTAATTACATCTTACTAATTAACCCATAAAGACCCAGAACTATATTTTGTGGTGACTTCCAAATAAAATTTAACCATTGCTGAGTGATTTATCACCATTTATTATAATATTATCATCTGTATTTTGCATTTTTCAGTGAAAATCAGGTATTTTCCTATATTTAAGTCACTGATCATGTAGATGTTCATTAAAGTAAATGCAAAGGTTATCATATCTGAACAGAGAAAAGAGGGAAAAAATGACTTTTTTAGTAAAATATATCATTAACTAAACATAAAAACAGCCCACTGTCATTTATCAAACTACATTGGTTTTACTGATGAATCAATATTGCAGAAAATGACTGTTTCTACATTTACTAAGGAACCTTTGAACATCCAAATGGGTCATATATGATGACCATGAAAGGATGAGAAACGCATTTTACCTCGATTATTTACATGTATTGATGGGATTAGTAGATCAACAGATAGGAAACATTTTAGATGAGTTGATGCACTGAAAAAAGCAAAACAATGAATCAGTGTAAAAAAAAAAACTTCTTCAATTGGTCCATCTAATAAAACTGAGTGAACTAAATAAAATAAAATTGAGTGAAATCAGTTCAATTTTATTTAGTTCACTCAACTTCATTCGATGGACCAATTGAAGATTTTTTTTACATCGATTCAGTGTTTTGCTTTTTCAGTGTGGGTTTGGATTTTGAAGTCTAATGGGAGAAAATAAATATTTGAAGCAAGGAAAACTGGCTTTGGTACATACAGGCCTCATAACCTTCCCACAAATTGGAAAAAAAGTTTACGTGTTTGACATAGTAAACTGTCTTAAAATATAAGCAAGTCTTTAAAATCCACATTTTTTGAAGAACTGAGTTGTTCACTGAATTGTAACGTTAATGATGGCTGTTGTAAATAGGCTTTATCTACTAATGTCATATCATAACAAAACAAATGTTAAATGTTTCCCCAAAGGAAACTGCAGGGGAGGTGTGTGATGAATTTGAGCGGCTGTGCCAGGAAAACATCAGTTTATATGTCCGCTCTGTGGAGAAGAAATGCTCAGACATCACAGTGAAACTTAAAAAAACAGAGACCGCTGGACTGGAGTGGACCAAACGTCACATTGAGCAGCTGAAGCAGGAAGTGTGTGAACTGAGGACGAGGGAGGAAAAACTCAACCAACTTTTGCAAACAGATGATTCCATCCAGTTTCTGCAGGTGATTCTACACTTTGGCACATATGTTTTTGAAATGTGCAGGATATATGGGCCAAATGATGTAATGAACTGTCCCTTTTAATGCTCACAAAACCCTTTTTTATGTTTGTACAGGGTTTCTGGGCTCTTGGTGACCTTCCTGTATTTACAGATTTACATTCAAGACTCGACACACTGACAGAGTTCATCACAGATCAGAAATGTAAATTGAAAAACATGTACAAAAAAGAAAAGGATGAATTTCTCAGTCCTCTTGGGAGACATATGTGTAAGTATTTCTATTATTGTAGGTTTCTTACTTTTTTCTTAATGTAATGTATTTAACTACTTTTCTAATACAAATAGAGCCATTAAGTCCTAAAACATTTCATTTTAAATACTGCATTGTAATATTAGAATAATTTTCTACCTTTAGTTGGAAAATATTGTTTCATTTTTAACAGGATGAACTTATCCCATGACCATGGCTGTTATATTCTACATGTACAGTCACGAAAAAAATTATTAGACCATCAGAAGTCATCAGAAACAATGGTTTTGCGATCAAGTACTAACTCCTGTGTGTATCGTGACTAAAACAGACAGAAAAGAAAACATGGAATGCCTAAAAGCATTGTTTTTGTCAGTACAATGCCATAGATATTGATGTAAGAACTGAAGTGATTTTAATTATTATCAAGAAAACCATGGAAAATGACTAAGTATCAGCTCTGAAATTAAACTCTTATGAGTTATTTTTGTTGTTATCATTATATTTGTATAAACAAATGTACCTTTAGTTGTACCAGGCATTAAAATGAACAAGAAATTGAAGAAAACAAGGGTGATCTGATAATTTTTACCTAAGACTGATGATCAATATGTTTTTTTTTTTTTGTCTTTCATAGTATCAAGTACACCCAGGAATCCAAATGTAGTTACCCTGAGAACATACCTTCGGAGCAAGTTTAAAAGTAAGCATAAATTCACCATAAGTATCAGCACATTTATGTTAGCATTGTACATGAAGGCATCACCAGTTAAAGGAGTTATTCATGTCTTCTTGCAGACTTCAAACTGGAAGTAGACCCCAACACAGTCACTACATGCCTTTGCTTGTCTGATGGAAATAGAAGCATCTCATGGGGGGGCAGTGACCAGGCTCATCCAGATCACCCAGACAGGTTCACCTTCTATCACCAAGCTCTGTGCAAACAGGGTCTGACTGGCGACGCATACTGGGAGGTGGAGTGGGATGGAGGTGTTGTAGAGGTGGCTGTTTCTTACAAAAGCATTGAAAGAAAAGGTTCTGGGAAAAATTCTTGCTTTGGCCACAATTGTCAGTCCTGGAAAATACTGTGCTCACCAACTGGCTGCAAGTTCTGGCACAATAATCTTCACAAAACCCAAATTCCTCCTGTTCAGACCTGCAAATTAGGAGTGCACCTTGAATATCAAGCAGGAGTGCTGTGTTTCTATGGTATTTCTGTTTCTGATGAGTTAATGCTCCTGCACAAAACAAAAACAACGTTCACTCAACCTCTTTATCCTGGGTTCTGTGTTGATTTCGGTTCAACACTGAAAATATGCGACATGAGAGACAAGCCACAGCAGTAAATATAAGCAATACATATTTTTTCTACATATTATGTACAACTGGTAATAATAAATGGCTAACAATTTGAGGATAAATCGCTGCATAATGGAAATAAAGGAAAAAAGTTTGTGAAATGTCTTTTTTATGTGTTTTATTTCATTTATTAATATTTACAGGGTGGGGAAGCAAAATTTACAATATTTTGAGGCAGGGATTGAAAGACAGTGTATGACCAATTAGTTTATTGAAAGTCATGAGAATTTATTTGCCACAAGAAAATGTACATAATAGAAAATGTTTTTATTCTATGTGTCCTCCTTCTTTCTCAATAACTGCCTTCACACGCTTCCTGAAACTTGTGCAAGTGTTCCTCAAATATTCGGGTGACAACTTCTCCCATTCTTCTTTAATAGTATCTTCCAGACTTTCTCGTAATAGTTTTGCTCATAGTCATTGTCTTCTTTACATTATAAACAGTCTTTATGGACACTACAACTATTTTTGAAATCTCCTTTGGTGTGACGAGTGCATTCAGCAAATCACACACTCTTTGACGTTTGCTTTCCTGACTACTCATATGGGCAAAAGTTTCTGAAAAGGTATGGATAATAGTGTTAGGTATGATTATGACATCAATATATGTTTGGTTTCAAAACAATTGACGTAGTGCCTGCTGAGAAAAAACAACTAAATGTTCATTGTAAATTTTGCTTCCCCACCCTGTACATTACAAGCTCTGAACATAGTTTTAAATAATATATTTGCTAAAGCTTAGTACATAAAGATAAAGTTCTGGTGACAAAAACATACCAAAATAACGTCACTAAATTATATTAAGGATAAATGAAACAACAAAAGTAAAACTTTGTTTATTGTATTTAAAAATGTATAAATTTCTCACTGTACATATTTTGACATAATAACATGTAGCGCCAGCGCCACTGAGTGTTTTAATGATGTTTATCATAAAATAGAGTCAATGGAGTTGTTTGTATAGGAGCGATCCATTGTGTCGTAAAAGCGTAGACAGGCTTTGTAATGCAGTAGCTTCTCAGTCAGAGGGCTGATGGTCAGTGCTTTACCCTGCACACTAAGGTCTATGTACCTGGAAATGCATCAGTAGAAATAAAAAACAAATTTAGCGTCATAATATGTATGGGTTTTGAAATGAAAAGGGAAAAAATACAGTATTTATTTTAAATTAATATTATTTAACCCATAAAGACCCAGTCCGACTTTTGTGGCAGTTCTCAAATTATTTTTCCTCTATATTTAACCTTCACTAAGCGATTTAGCATCATTTACAGTATTATAATATTATCCTCTGTATTTTGCATATTTCAGTGTAAATCATGAATTTTCTTAATGTCAATTCACTGATCATGTAGATGTTCATAAAAGCTCACATTAAAGTTGAGGGTTATTCTATTAAAAACTGATGAAAAAGTGACTTTTAAAGTAAAATATAGCTATTGAACATAAACCAAGTGTGTCCATCCACTGTCATTGATCCAACTCCATGGGTTTTACTGGTGAATCAATGTTGTAGAAGATGATGGTGTTTCCATGGTAACTACGGAGCCTCTGAACGTCCAAATAGGTCATATCTGATGACCATGAAAAGATGACAAACTGCATTTTCAACCAATTATTTACATGTATTGATAGGTTTAGTGGTTCTGAAGTTGTTAAACATTTTACATCAGTGATGGTTTTGGTTGCCAGTAGCTATTTGGGTCTTTATGGGTTAAACTGAGGCATTGAAAGTGATCATTTATATGTCCAGAACAATATTTAGTATATATTGACAGGATTAGTGGATCAACAGGTATTAAACAGTTTAGATCAGTAGATGGTTTTGGTCACTGATGGATGTTTGGGTCTTTATGGGTTAAATTTATAAATCATTCCACTTAACAGTCCAAACTGTCACAGATACTATACCTGTATGATATACTCCAAAACAAAATTGTATTAATAGCCATCAGTGTGGCCAGTAGGAAGAAGAACCGCTCCAGATTCCCATCATGCAATGTATTTGGAATGAAGTTCCCTGGCATTAGAGAAAACATTATATTCAGTGAAACTGTAATATTAAACTTTAAATAAAATCCCAGGACAATTAAATCATGATATAAGAAAACCTGAAATATAGCCTTTGATTCATTCTGACCTCCAGAGAGAAAGTACACCAGTTGAATGATGAAGGCTCCGAGAAAGCAGCCCCCTCCGTAGGACAGAGTGAGGAAGTGCAGTGAGATGCCCCTGATGTGGCTGGGTGTCAGCTGGAAAGAGATGAGTGAACCTGTACAGAGAAGTACATGCATTGTATTGCTTGCATTGCTTTGTTTTGTTTTATTTTTCTTTGCATGTTCAAAATAAATAAATGAATAAATAAAAATGAAAAAAAAAAAAAGCAAACAGCATTTCTTTCCCCGATCCTTATTTATAATGTACAAGGTGGGATTAAAATCTGAGGAAGCACATCGATGGCCCCGGAGATACTGGTATGTGTCAGTTGGTTTATGGGTATTTAAAGGACCCTTAAGCACCTAGAACAATTTTTGTGACATCTAAGATTCATCACCATTTAGTTTATTATCTTCTTCATTTTTTGGTGAAACATAAATATTTCCCATATTTAATTAACGGACCATGTAAATGTTCATTAAAATTTATAGTAAATTCAAAGGTGATAATATCAGAAGTGAGAAAATGAAAAATAATATGTTATTCACTGATTATAAAACAAGCCTGTAAAACCTTTGCCATTCATCAAACTACATGATTTTTTACTGTTAAATGAGTGTTGCAGTAGATGATGGTGTTCACATGTACAGAGCCTCTCATCATCCAATTGTGTCATATCTGATGCCATTGAAAAACTAAGGAATTACATTTTACCTGAATTATTTCAAAGTATTGATAAAATTAATGGTTCAAAATTATTAAATATTTTAGATTAGTAGATGCTTTTGGTTGTGGGCTGCTGTTAAGGTCTTTGATGGTTAACTAAGAGCTGGAAATTGTCATCATTCAAGATTAACATGAGTTAAAGTATGGGGCCCTTCTTCTTAGATAGAAGTATAAAATTGACTTTTTATGTAGGTGTGTCATGTCAATGTGAAGATTTAATTTTATACATGAAGAATCTTTACACATGCTGACATACAGAAACGCTTCTGAAATTATGACATCATAAAACCCAGTCTTCAACCATCCAAACACCAGGTTGTAAAGGAGTGATATTTTGCTTTTTTAAATGGAATTATGCATTTTAAAACATTTCAATGTGGTCTACATAAACTGTAAATGCTATGTTTGGGTCTGAATTCTTCATTAATTCAACTCCACAGGTCCATCTTCAACCCTATTTCTGAGTAATGACACCAGAAAGGTTGTTTTGTGCGCTGGCCCTTTAAATGTAAATGAGCCACTACATGCCTCACCCCCTCCAGGTTGTTGACTATGCTTTCTGTCCTGTTCAGCCACTTGTGTTCGTTATTACAACCAACAACTGAATATTTTAGGTAATCGGCTTGAAGTTTGGACATATTTTCAGTTTTTACAGAAATGTTTGTTGGAAGTCTTTACCATATATGTGCAAATGTTGTGATGTAACTAGTTATAAAACGTAAAAAATAAAGCAAGAATTGAAACAGGTTGTAGAAATCCACTCGATTTTTGCCGGAATGAATATAAAGATAGCTTTGCAGCACCTGGAGGGTTCATATTCAAACTTTTTGAACTATTAGAGTCCAAATACACAAATAAATGTAACAAAGACCAATAAAAGTGGGTTTAGCAAAATATGACCCCTTTAATGTAAGCATCTCATGAGCTGCAAACAGTGTGGGATGTCTCCAACTCACATGCAGGTGTGACAAGAGCCTCAGCTAAGCCCAGTAGGATGTACTGGGGAGCCAGCTGGAAACATGGCATGGATGAAACTTGCAGAACCTTCCCAGATAGAGTCTGCTCCACCAAAGGATAAGCCTTCCTCTGCAGCTCAGACAAGCCTGCCAGCAGGACTGACAAGGCTGCACATACATGGCCAACAGCTGGAAGGGGAGGACGAACAGGAAGGGATGATGAGAGAAAGGGCTGCAGAATGGAGGGGGGTTATGAGAAATTAATGACAGGAGGGAAGGAGAAGGAAAGGGAAAGAAGGGCAGAGAGGTAGAATATATTTAGGTAGAGGTATTATAATTATGTGTGTATCAGTGGGGTTATATGTGAGCGAGGATGGAAATACTTACTAATGACTCTTGCAGGGGCCAATGGAGTTTTTTCCATGGAGAGGTAGAAAGTGGTGACGAACTCAATCAGTGGGGCCAACACCAACAGAGGTAGGATGCTGATCACATTCATGGCACCAATAGGTAACAGGATGCCAGACATGTGAAGGTTTGAGTTCATCGTTTGTATGTAGTAACCTGAGGGAATCTGTGGAAAACATATAATTTAACCTCTGCATATTCAACACAAAGTAGTTTTTAATCCATAAAGACCCAATGGTAATTTTGCGTCAGTTTTCGAATGTTTTTTTTTCTTTAGATTTAACCTTTCTTAAATGATTTATCACCGTTTATTACAATATTATCCTCTGTATTTTGCGTTTTTTTCTCAGTGAAAATCATTTACTTTCCTATATTTAATTCACTGATCATGTAGATTTTCATTAAAACACCGAAGTAAAGTTGAGGGTTATTATATCAAAAACAGAAAAAATTGCAGAAAATTAGATTTTTCAGTGAAATCTATCATTAACTGAACATAAACCAAATGTCTCCATCTACTGCCATTGATCAAACTCCATAGGTTTTACTAGTGAATCAGTGTTGTAGAAGATGACAGTGTTTCCATGTTTTTAGAGGGGTACATCTGTGGAATAATCTGGAGCAAAATTTAAAAATGTCCTCTTCAATTTGTGCATTTAAAAGGATGTATAAATCCACTATAATAACAAAATATAGAACATTACCTGAATAGTGTATATCTAGTTATAACATAGAAGTACACATAAAATAGGATATAATTGTAATCAATTATCATGATAAGAAGATATTATCACATTTATTGATCGTTATATTTGTAGTAAATATTTAAAGTGCATATAAATATTATAGTTTATATTAAAAACGGTTGATTATGCAAATCTGATTGTGTGTGAGGTGACCAAAAAAGTGTATGTGAATGGTTTGTATGGATGTTTTGTGTTATTGAAAAATATATAGAAAAAAAGTGTGTTAACAAAGCAAAGGAAATGGAATTAATTGAATTATTAGTTTGTAAAAAGGGGTGGGAGTCTATAAGTTATACTTCTTCCCACTTCTTTTCGAGCGTAGAAAAATTTGGTTTGACCATGTTGTATGGTTCTTTGTTATCTGATGATTCCATGTGCTCGAAATAAAACTACATTAACCAACTAAATGTTCACTAAGGAGCATCTGAACGTCCAAATGGGTCATATCTGATGACCATGAAAAGATGACAGACTGCATTTTACACCAATTATTTACATGGATTGATAGAATTAGTAGATCACCAGGTATGAAACATTTTACATCAGCAGATGATTCTGGTCGCTGGTGTTTGTTTGGGTCTTTATGGGTTAAATGCTTTGTAATGACAGTCCATTAATCTGCAGCCGTGCCTGTGTGATGCAGACTCTGTACAGCAGCTGAAGTCCATAAAGAGGGAAAAGCCGGGCTAGGACTTTGACGTTTTCTACATGTGTTTCACTGTAACAACCGCCATTGTTCTCCTTGGCCCGGTCCAGCCAAGATGCCACATCTCCACTCAGATGGCGAGAGTGGAGGCAACACATCCTCAGAGAGTTTAGAAAAACTCCCAAAGTGGTAAGTAAAGATCCACCTGGGTTAAAAACAAAGAGTAATGTTGTGAAATTGTGTAAATTGACTTGCAGTTTGTACATTCACATCTGTTTCTATGACTGTGTTTATATCTGTCACCTTTCTTTGGCTTGTAGGTTAGATTGTTGCGTATCATGTGTATGGCGATGAGCGCTAGCAGCACAGAGGTGAAAGGAATAAGGAAGCCCAGATTTCTGGCCACAGACTGCTGGATGTAAGCAATACCCAGAAAAACCACAGTGGAATTCAGGTTGACCAGCCAGTAGAACCTGAACAGAATAAAAAACAACCATGATCAGCTCAAATACTGGCCTAAAAATCATGACAATTCCAAAATGCTATTCAAGGAGCCCAGCTGATGATTCTGTCCTAATTCTAATGCTGCCATCAGGTCATAACTTTACTTTCTCTCTGAGCCCCACATTAAGACATTTGCGTTTTCACATACATTTGTTTAATATCTCATAAGTTGATGTTTTGTACAGTATCATCAAATTTACACATTCTGATATTCAGAAATCCCCCAGCTAATTGCTTGTATTACCCAATATTAGCCCAAAACACACACACAAAAAACAGTAAGTATATATAGAAATAGGATCAATTTAAGGAAATGTGGTCAAAATGGATTGTATATATCACCCCATTGAGGCCAGATTGAACTTAACTGGAAATGACAAGGTATATTTGTACTGGTTGAAAATAATGGAATTGAAACTTGTGTGGATATTGAAATAAGAATAGTGAAAATAAGGGGGAAAATGTGATGTCTTTTTGTTCTAATATTTGTTATTTAGCAAAATGTAACAAAAAAAAAGGAAGACTTATTTTATGATTTGTTCTTTTCTTTTTTTTTTAAACAGAGAACTTATATGGAATGTGTTTATGTTAAATTTCATGTTTTACCATTGTTGATTTTTCAGACATGATATACAAATGTGCTTAGTTTTTTCCCCCTTCTTCTTCTTTTTACTCTGTTGTAAAGTATCTTCCCAACTGAAAAAATAACATTATAAAAAAAAGTATAAATAGAAATAATACTTACTTTAATTGATAAAAAATAATAAAACATGATTAAAAAGAAAATACCAACCCTGAAGGTTTCATACATTTGCTTGGATTATTCTGGAAGTTAACTTAAGCATTCTTTTAGGCAGTATTCTTACAGAATTTTTTTCTTTGTTCTGCCAGTACATATCCTGTATGTGGCACTTTTGCCCTTTTTAAAACATGGAAATCTCATGGCCATGTTATAATTAATGGTACTGTTGAAATATCCTGATATCCACAGAGGATACAATTATGAACTATCTGCAAAAATTATACATTTAAGAATCACACAACACACACACACAGACGGATTTGATCATATGCTTTAGAGCCACTAGTGGACAATTAACCCATAAAGACCCAGTGCTAGTTTTGTGGCAGTTCCCAAATGAATTTTTCTGTCAAGTTAATCTTTCTTAAGTGATTTATCACCATTTATTATATTATTATCCTCTGTATTTTGCATTTTTCAATGTAAATCATGCATTTCCTATATTTAATTTCCTATATTTAATTTAGAGGTTCAGTGTTAAATGTGAATATTTTACCTGCCCTGGAACTGTAAATACATTTCAGTTGTTTACATTGTGATTGACCTGTATGTTTCTTTCTTCCTTTATTTTCTATTTTTATTTTTTTTTCCTTAAATGTACCAGAATGCGCTGTCTGGACTGTCTTGTTATGCATGTTTTGTTTGTATTGCCTTTTGTTTTTTCTGTGGGTTCTGTTTATTTATCATATCTGTTGTCAGGCTGTGTATTATGAGCATTACTTGAAATTATAAGTGTTATATTTGTTAAATGTGAAAAAGTTCTATAAATAAAGTAAAAAAAAAAAAAAAGAAGAAGAAGAAGAAGTTCAGAATTAATTCAAAGGGTATTATTTCAAAACAGAGAAAACTGAAAACAGTGACTTTTCCAGGAAAGATATCAATAAGTGAACATAAAACAAGAGTGTCCTTCCACTGTCATTGATCCAACTCCGTGTGTTTTACTTGTGAATCAATGTTGTAGAAGATGACAGTGTTTCCACGGTAACTATGGAGCCTCTGAACGTCCAAATGGGTCATAACTGATGACCATGAAAAGACAACAAACTGCATTTTACACCAATTATTTACATGTATTGACAGTATAGTGGATCAACAGGTATTAAACGTTTTATTTCAGTAGATGCTTTTGGTCACTAGTGGATGTTTGGGTCTTTCTGGGTTTAAGAATATTTAATATTTCAAAAATATTTACTTTATAAGTGGACAGTTCAGTCTCTGATGATTGACTCGTAGGGTGAAGGACTCACCAGTTAAAGAAGGACAGGAGCTGGTGCTGATTGTAGCCCTGCAGGTTGTACGCCCCCATGGGACACAAAATGGCCCTGATGCCACCGATGCCCAGCGCAGCAGCCAGGAGCCCGATGTAGAACAGGATCTGCTGCTCCCGAGGCTCCAGCTGATGAGTCATGTGATGAGTGTCAATGTAGAAATCTTCGAATGGGAATGCGACCACAGGCAGCATGGCGGTGCCTAGAAAGTATAATAATAGGTGAAGGAGATGGCATGTGGTTGCAGAGTGTGACACAGAGTCATGACTAAGCACCTGAAAGAAATGACTAAGACTCACACTAAATGTTCAGTTTCATAGGTAAAAACATTCTAATCACAAGCACCTTTTCATTCATAATAACAAATAAATTCTGTCTGAGGTGATAGATAGATAGATAGATAGATAGATAGATAGATAGATAGATAGATAGATAGATAGATAGATAGATAGATAGATAGATAGATAGATAGATAGATAGATAGATAGATAGATAGATAGATAGATAGATAGATAGATAGATAGATAGATAGATAGATAGATAGATAGATAGATACTTTATTAATCCTGAGGGAAATTCAAGTTATTACAAATAAAACTGATCAGATTTTGACATTGACTATATTAAGACAAATGACAAACAGTGAGCAATTTATCCTAAAAAAGCAGTGAATTGAACATGCATCAGACATCTCACCATATCTTATTCAAACCGTCTATGTCTTACCAAAGAAATGAAGAAATGCACACAAGTAGAGCACTTTAGTCCTTCCTAGGCAAGTTTCTGCAAACCATCCAACCAGAACAGGGGTGAGGGTACTGGCTCCTATGAAGCACAAGTTGACTGTTGCAGCCAGATAGTTATTGTATCCCAGCTTCACAGTGCAAAAGAGAATAGTGTTGCCTACAATCCCAAAGAAAGTGAATCTTTCACACAGCTCCACAAGCAGTACACAGATGATGACTTGAAGTTTCTTGCGGGACTTTCGTGGTGGACCCTGGTCTGGAAGAGGGGTGCGGGAGAGTCTCCGCAGTGGTTTTCTGCCTTCTGGCATTTTCTGAAAGTTTCCTGAAACAATAGCAGTGACACAGACAGTCTGTGAGTGACCAAGAACAGTCTCTGAATGAGAACTCTTGCTTTTTAGGATACGGCCTGTTGAGACCAGAGCTGGTATCCCACACCTTGGTGTCAGAACTCTGAGACTGGACTGGAAATGTGGGGGATCAGACTCACCTACCTGTCATTCTGCACGTGCTGTGGCTGATTATTTGCTTGTGTCATGATCTTGCTCGGAATTGAGGGGACCTTACAAGGAGCTGACACATCATGGAAAACTGCGTCACCCAGGGGGAGTGATGGACGTGCTCTACTTCGAGAGCATCCCTGAAATGTTTTCATAATTAACAACATGATTGTTGTTGGATATGGTTGTGTTTTTTCATAATAACCTATTATAATACCTACATAATAACCTACCTACTGAGTGCTTGTGCTCTATCTGTGATGCACTGAAAATCTGTTTTAAGTTGGAATTTCAACTCCTGTCAGCTCAAAGTGTTTGCCTTAAATTTCAATGATAAATCAAATAAAATACCACCTAATGACTTTTTGACTTAAAAGAAATAAAAACCTAGAAATCTGTTTTGTGTTACATTTTATTACAAATACTCTCAAAATGTCACGTCTCTGTGTAAAAGCAGCCTCGACTGCACACACTCATTTTGGCTGGCCTGATGTTGTAATTAGAAGGACAATGTTAAGTGGGAGAGAGACAGAGTGTAAGGTCAGGCCAGTTTGAACTCGTTCAGAGTTGGTATGTTAATACACAAGTTATTATAGGCTGATTGTCTGAAGCAATTACAAATCAGTCAATTATAGTCCACGCCAATAGTATGTTTACAACACTGCCTCTTGAAAGTATAGAGGTTTTTTATTGTACTTGTATTTATCTGTGTTCTTTTTAATGTGGACCATGAGTCAGTCAGTCTATCTATCTATCTATCTATCTATCTATCTATCTATCTATCTATCTATCTATCTATCTATCTATCTATGAAAACTACACAAAATACATAATCTGACGTAATTGTTTTAGTTGAAGACATCTGTTCTTATAATCAAAGTATCTGTCCTCAATGACTTAGATTTTGTCACCTTGTTAAAATAATTGTCATTTGTTAACAAAAATGACTTAATTTTTGTTTTTTAAATCATGAAATTCTCAATTTCTGGTTAAGTTTTTTGTATTTTATGACAAATCCGGGAAAAAAAAATAGTCAGGCAATTATTTAAGATGACGATTTGACATTGTATTATTATATTATTATTACTTTACTGGATATAACTGTGACTTTAAAAAAGAGGCCTGTTGTGGATGTGTGTATCCACAGAACACTGAATGAGTAGCAGCGTCTATCATTACCATGGTTACTGTAACGGCGTTCAGATGAGCGTGGGGGCGTGGTGTATCCTGGGAAAAAAGTTGTGAATCACTTCCAGTGCTGGAGGAAAAAACAACACGAGTGCAAGAATTGAATCAAACTTACAGATATAGGTAGGTGGTTCACTGTTCACAGTCGATCTTTTATGAAGCTAAAGGTAATCAACTAATTGTGTTCTGGATTTAACTCACATTTAGCTTTAAAAGTTCGCTGTTAAACCGAAGTTAGCTAACTAGCTTGTTAGCTCTGTGTGCAGTGCTAATGTTAGCACTTTGCTAACTGTAAAAACAATCATCTCATTAGCATCCAAGTCGAATTGGTCTAATGCACCAACTTTAAAAACTGCCTACCTTTATTTGACAAGAGTTAACATTGCAAACTATAACAAAATCTACAAAATATTAACCTATGTTGATGCTGCATTGACCAGTGGTTTGATATGTCTGGAGGGAGGTTGAAGACCAGTCCTTCTGCGTCCAACGGCTTCAGTTCGACTCCAGTCAAGTCCGGTCATCAGAAAAGAGACTTCCACAAATCTAATGTATTGGATGACGGAGTCCTGTCGGATGACGAAGATACATTCTCTCTGCTCTCTCCGATCTATCACGATAGTTTTGACAGTGATGAAGACCCGGATCCCAGCCCAGATCATCAGACTTCACCCAGACCGAGTGACAGCTCTAGACACAGCGTTTCACCTGAAAGGTATGGTCTTTTAAAACTCTAGAGACCTCTGTCATGAGTTATGGACCTGACATAATGACAGAGATCTGCATCCAAAAGTGGAACCACAGATGTGTTACTATATTTTTCATTTTTGATATCTAATTGTTCAGACTCTTGTGTTTTCTAGATGTGAACTACCAAAAACACCTTCAGAGCAGATGCTACTTCCGAGTGCTACTGGGCAGAATACACCTTCTCTTAGTCCATGGGAAATGTGGCTTGTGAACAAGGCTAAAGAGGACCGCCTTAAAGCAGAGAAGAAAGCAGAGGAGGTAAGCCAGTGTTAATCTTACCCATTCTAGCAGCTTTTGTTATTGCATTTTTTTAATACTACCTCAGGTTTGACGTCATGATTACAATACATTATATTGTGTGAATTAGGAGCGCTTACTCAAGGAAAAGAAAAAAGAAGAAGAAAGGGAACAACAACAGAAAATGATTGTCGTGGAGGAGAAGATCCACGAATGGCTAAAGATGAAAAAAGAACAGGTATGTAACTACTTCTACTTTAAAATAATATTGCGTATTTATATAAAATGTTTCTACCATTTTTTTATGATTGATTGTCAATCCTAGGAGAAGCATGAGCAACTTATGAGAAAAAGCAAAAAGGAAGAGGAGATACAGAGAAAGCAAGAAATGCAGAGGGAAAGTCATCAGAAAGCTCAGCAAAAGTACAAAGACTGGCTACAGAAGAAGAACCAAGAAAAGGCAGAAAAAGAAAAGAAGCAAAGGGTAACATGGATGTTTTACACTTGTTTTAGCATTTTGTTGTAGATTCTAGGATTAAATGGATTAAAATGAGAAAAGAGTCAGTTTATCATGTGATTGTATTTGTTTGGGGTGGATAGGAGGAAGCTGCACTGAAGGAGGAGCAGGAGAAGGTGCGCCGTGAAAAGGCTGAGGAGAAGTTTAAAGAATGGCTCACAAAGTCTCATGTAAAAAGCAGACCAAGTCCAAAATCTCCTCGTCACCCCACAAGTAAGTCGTGTCAAGTTGTCTGTGATTTATTAATAAGATGTATTCATTGTTAGATTATGCGACGTGATGTAATTAATAAAATGTTGTTTGTTGAAACCGTGACAATATACCTTTTGTCAAATTCTTTTAAATGGAATTGAAGCAGGTAACTTTAATTTGTTTAATATTGTTCTAGGTCCTTATGACAAATCCTGTCCATCACCCAGCTTCTACAACCCAATCCCATGGAGGCCCATTCATATCCCTCCTCCTGAACCAACAATTAGTAAGACGACTGACAGGAAACCTCAGAAACACAGAAAAGGCCAACAAAGCTCCAGCACTGCTTCAAGGTTGAGAAATACAGCGAGTGCAGCGCAGTCACTACAGAGACGATGACACAGCAGACTGATCAGTGTAACTGTGAAACAGTGGATTGAATATGAATCCATCAGAACTCATCTACTCAACCAGAGAATCTGTTGAATTACAGAACTTTTTCTGTTTTCTTCCACTAAAATAATCAAATTTGACTAAACACAGGAATCTGTTTCTGTATTTATCATGATTTTTTTAATAAGAATGTTTATTTTTCTTAGTCGAATGTTAACTTCCATACCTTAATTAGATTTGTTGTTTATTTTTCTTGGCTGTACATCTTAAACACTGGATCCTTTTTCATGTTTTGTAAATTGAATCAGTGCATTATTGTAATAAAAGTGGTATAATTGAAATGTTTTTTGGCTCTTGTCTCTGTTATATCTGTTTTACCATTAGTAGTTTAAGCCAACAAAACCACATATCACTGCATGGAAGACGTGACAAACCTCTGCACACAACCACACAACAGAAGGTGGTTGGTGGTCAAAGCCAAAGATAGACCCGGCTTGGTCAAGTGGCCGTCACACTCACACATTGTTCTGTGTCCAGCTGTGCCTTGTTCTCCTGTGGGCTGAGATGACGACAGAAACAAGCGAGGGGGTGGAGAGAACGACAGAGTGAGGGACTCTGATGCAGATTCAGAGTAGAACGCTCATTTCTTTGTTAACATCTCATCGTGATGTCAGTTTATGAAGCCTGAGGTAAAAATGATTTCAATTACACTGTTTTTTGTCTTTCACTCTACCCATCTAATGTCTGTCTGCTGGGAATGTGGACTTCTTTGGTTCACATTTAACCCCTTACTGTTAATGAGTACTGTGAAATGTGTTGGGTGATAATAGTCAGTGACAGAGCTAATAATAAGGGTATTATGTAGAGCATTTTTAAAGAGTAAATATCCCGCTGGGGTCCAAAGGACAGCTGTTAAGACAGAGACGTAAAGTGTTTACATTCTGTCATGAGCAGGAGTGGTATGAGTTGTTAGCCAGGAGATATTTGCTCACTGATCCTTGTAAGCAAAACATATCTTTACCTTTTGTTTACTTCAGCCTTAAAACCTTACACCTATACAATCCACACATCCACATGCACACTACTCATATTACTGACATACACACCTTATATTTATCTGGATATTTAAGTTATCTTGCTTTACACTTTAATATTTTTTTGCATTAATTTAGCACCCTGGACTTCTCCCATCTTTTTGTCACGGCCTAGAGCCTGGTTATGGTAAAAGTCTTAGGATTCTGTAAAAATTAACCCCCCAACCCTTTTAGCTCAGAGAAAATGTGGCTGTAAAACACTTCAGCTTCTGTAGACCTATCTAAGTGTCTCATATTTCTAAATAACTTCCTGATTGAAGCACTTTTTGGCAATAAATGATGATTACAGTCAGTAATATTTTCTTTCTGCTTCTTCTAGGTATCCAATTCCAAAGCTTGAACAGAAAAAAAACATATCCCAAGATGCAGTGGTGCAGGTGGGCGGGCAGTTGGAGATCACACCTATCAAGACAGGTAGGGGGTGTGTCTTTATTGTCAAAATGAAAGCCTGTTGGGGAGAGGTACACTGTAGAGGGCAGAGAGAGTGACAGTCTAAAGGGCAGAAGTACAGTCCACACTTGAGTGAAAGAATTCAAGAATGAGGTTATAGACATGGAGGCAGCTACAGGACAAGGAAATAGAGCTCTTGACTAATGACTCGTACATGTGTTTTTCTGGGAAAAAAGGAATTTGACTTTTCTATTACAGGATAATTAAGTCCATCTTGGAGTGGTGTCTTGTCATTCACTGGGAGAGTCTGTGTATTGTTAAAAACAGGGTCAGAAATTGCAGAAGTTAAAAGCTTTTCTAAATAAAAACACTGATTATCCATGTCTTATTAGTGTTGAATGATTCTTATTTCTGACCTGAACCTGTGGACTTTAAATATTCATCTCGGACCCACATGAACAACTGGAATAAAACGGATTTACTCTTTTTTCTGATGAGGATGTGACTACTGTTTTTTTTTTATTATTTACACAACTCAAGGGGAACCGGTTCTGTTGAAGTCTTGGATCAGTGCTTTTTCTCTGTCTTCATTCTTCTTCTCACCATGCAGTCTGCAGGGCCTGAGGTTGAGGACTCTTTTGACTTTCTATTTAAAATCATCCTGGTTGGAGACTCAGATGTTGGAAAGACCTGTGTGGTCCAAAGCTTCAAGTCTGGAATTTTCATTGAGAAACAGCAAAACACCATCGGGGTTGACTTTACTGTTCGCACCTTGGACATTGACGGAAAGAAGGTGAAGGTAAGCAACATGCACTTTTTTTTTTTTTTTTTTTTTTTTTTTTTTAATCATGCTATCAGTCTCGCTCACTATTACCTCTTTCTTTATTTGTTATCTCAGCTCAGGTAACCTCACGCACTAGGAGTTATGATCATATTTTGTTTTTGTAGTTTTATATATTGGATAAAAACTTGATAATATAATATTTGCTGTTGTGCTTCCTCTTCTAGTAAAGTTAATAATCCCTTTCAGCATTTCACAGTTTTATTCCTTTAGAGAAAGAGGAGTGGCTGATAGCATCTGTGATGTAACTGTGTGTTGGTTTTCTGGGTGTGTGTCAGCAGCATGGATGTGTTGTTACACTAGCTATGATCTGTTCACACAACTGTCTTAAAAAAAAAAAAAAAAAATTAGGAGAAAATGGAAGCCTTCAATTGTTTGTCTTATTATGAAGATTTTATTTGCCATATAATATAACAAGATAGCTTTTCATCATCTTTCATTTTGTCATATTAGAAAAGGAAAGGAAAGAAAAGGGGGAAAAATTATCTAAAGTACATTGATGACAGTAATAATCATTTACAAATGACACAAGTATGCACCAAATTAAAAAAAAAATAAACTAAAATATAAGTGAAAATTCTGATGTAAATGAAAAAAACTTAATAATGAACAATAAAAAGTGAATTGAATTTATATTTGTAACAAAATGCTTATATAAATACAAATAGAGTCAAGGGGGATGGAGGATGACTACAAACATGTAATGTTACACCTAAAGAGAAGAGAAAACCATAAAAATCATAACGGAAGAAACTCTTGAGTCGCTTAAAAACTGATAGGAATCAATGTGTTAATCTAATCAGTTAAGAAAATATTTACTAGTCCATGGTTTCCAATATTTTTCGAACTCCCACCATTCCAGTTGTAGAATAAATATTTGTTTCTCATTAATAAAAAGATCCTGAATCACAATAATCCATTTGTCAATCTAAGGACTTTCTTTCCTTGTCAGTGCTTTTTTACTTGCCATCAAGACTATATTGAACAAATATTTAACAGTATCAGGTGTAAAACATAAATACAATGTCTTAAAACATATATTTAAATACTGTTTTCATTACATTTTATACATTTCTCCAATATTCAGGAGCACTGACACCTGATAATAATTAGCCATATCCTCTCTGCAGTACATGAAGGTGCCCTGTTTAAAATATTTTGAGGATATTCAACTCATGTTTTGTGGTCATTTTACCCTCACCGGTCTGCCTTTTGTTGTGCTTGTAATTGTAGATGCAGGTGTGGGACACAGCAGGACAAGAGCGTTTCCGTACCATAACTCAGAGCTACTACCGCAGCGCTCATGGGGCCATGGTAGCTTATGACATCACACGCCGCCCCACGTTTGAATCTGTACCACACTGGATCAGGGAGGTGGAGCAGTACGGAGCCGCCAGCATAGTACTCATACTTATTGGTACGTAGGAAGAGGATTAGAGTGAGCAGTAAACACACAAACCAACATTCTTAGACTTTAGATGTAGATGAAATGTAAAGAACATAGAGAAAAAAACACATTCCCTAGATTTCACCTGTACAACATGCAACAATCTGAAGAAGTCTGAATGTGTAAGAAACAAACTGTTTAACCCTCAAAGACCCAAACAGCCACTGGCAACCTAAAGCATCTACTGACTTAACATGTTTAATAACTTCTGGTCCACAAATTCCATGTAAATAATTGGTGTAAAATAAAGTTTTTCATCTTTTCATGCTCATCAGACATGACCCATTTGGACGTTCAGAGGCTCTGTAGTAAATATGGAAACACTGTCATCTTTTGCAACATTGATTCACCAGTAAAACCAATGTAGTTTGACAAATGACAGTGGGTATGGCTACTTGTTTGTATGTTCAGTTAATGATATATAATGCTTAAAAGACACTTTTTCTTGTGGTTTCCTCTCTTTTAATATAATACTCAAATTTTCTATGAGCCTTTATGAATTTCTACATGATCAGGAAATTCAATATATGAAAATACCTGATTTTAACTGAAAAATGCAAAATACACAAGATAATATTAAAGTAAATGGTATTAAATTACTTAGGAAAGACTGATGTTTCTGCAGTTTTATTGCACAACTGGTGTAATGACAATAAATTCTATTCTATTCTATTCTCTGTTGAGAAAAATTCATCTGGAAGTTGCAAAATTAGTTGGAGGTTTTTAAGGGTTAATTTCTGTTTGAAACAGCAACTGAACAGATAATGATAACTATTACTGTTACTGTGTTCTAATTACCAATGATTTATCTGGTAAATTATAGTATATTACTAGGTAATTGGTACTGACAAATAAGTAGGTAAATATGGAGACAGAACCTCAGCAAAGGTTTTTTTAAATTAAAAAAAATTACTCATTTACATATTTGCCTCAACCCAATTATAGCCTATACTTTTCTTTGCATTTACTTGCCAAGTATTAGGGAATCAGGGGACTTAAACTAAAGATTACTCAAATAAATATCATTGGCTGCTAAACACTGAAATTCCAGCTTCTTTGAATGCACCTTGGGCTGTGTGAAAGGCACTCACTATTTTTACTTTGTCAAATTTTCTAGATAGAATCATTTATCAAATCCAGCAGCAGATTAATGAAAATAACTGGTAGCAGCAGCTGTTTTCATCTTCTTTGAACATGTCACTCGCTGAGCTTTCTTTTCTACAGTTTTTTCATCTGCTTTTCTTCCGTTTTCAACATTGTAGGGAATAAGTCGGACCTCCACACACAGAGGCAGGTGTTGTTTGAGGACGCATGCACGCTGGCGGAAAACAACCACATTTTGGCTGCTCTGGAAACCTCAGCCAAGGAAGCTCAGAACGTGGAGGCGGCCTTCATCCTTATGGCTCGTGAGCTGCTGGCGAGGAACGGCATGACCATCACAGATGAGGCACACACAGATTCGCCTCATTTCATGTTAAGCAACAGCTCCCACCAGATCTATGGCTCTGAACCTTCAGATAAGAAGTGTGGGTGCTGAGGGACATGCACACAGTGACTTAAAAAATGTCTGGCATCAGCAAACATACATGTTTAAAAAGCTAACAGAGAAAAAGGGTTATTTATATACTTAGTGTATGTTTTAGCAGATACATATATTCTGTGTGTAAATGAGTTTTGTATTGCTTTCATATTGTGTGTATTTTCATATTTATACTAAGTAAAATCAGTATAACCTTGGTTTTAAATGCCAGTTGTATTGTGCAATATCCATTTTGAATGT
Organism: Sphaeramia orbicularis; assembly: GCF_902148855.1. NCBI lineage: Eukaryota > Metazoa > Chordata > Actinopteri > Kurtiformes > Apogonidae > Sphaeramia > Sphaeramia orbicularis. The sequence continues at coordinate 19,291,875 of NC_043962.1, forward strand.
GATCATTACCAACTGTATGAAAATCACACTACAGTCCATAATGTTTTTTGACTTATCACACAACTTTCCCAGTCTTTCATTATTTTAATTAATCTTTCATACAATACGACTTTAAGATCCACTTTCTTAACCTTCAAATCACAGAAATGTTATTACCAGTTACTTAAGAGCACTTGTAATTTTCACTGGTGCTCAAAACGTAATCAAACATTTTGTCGTGTAAAATTCTTCTTCTACAGACATACACATTAACAAGTCATGATTATCCTTGACCACAAAAACCTCACAGGAAAATAGCACCACTTTAATTTCTGTGGAAACTTTCACATTTCTCATATTTTCACAAAATATGACTATTTCACCTACTTTTTAAATAAAATTATTGTGCTCTTCATACGGTTAAAATCAAAACTAATGAGGTATTACAATGAAGGTTTTATCTCCTCAGTATTAGTGGTTACACATTCACCCTATGTAGTGAATTCAGCTGAAATATGATAAGCAGTAAAAACAAACAGTAGGACTGCTCTATGTGAGACCTGGGGGGTGGATTTCTCAGAAAGGCAAGATGAGCCAGTTAGGTAGACTATGTGCATGTTGTGCAAAGAATAAAATCCATCTCCTCTAGAAAAGAACATTGTGTCAAAGGCCAAAGAATCTTTGTGGATCACCTCAAATATATCCATCTTAAAATGTCCGTAACTCTATTTGAACATGAACATATCAGCTGGTAAAAATGCATGTAACTTCACAGCTACATTTGTATTCTTTACAATCTGTGGGCAATCTGTAGGCTCAAGAATGGACGGACATCACACTTAACCTGAAAAGTTCTTGAGCATGTACAACATATATAATAATAGGCAATGAAATCTTAAAATGTGTGTTTTTCATAAACAATTTTTAAAAACTCTGTGGCAGGTTTGTAATACATTATGGTGACTTGCCCATAACCTACTCTTATTTTGCATTAAAACTGCATATTGCTGCTTACTGCAGTGACCCTATGGCACTTTATGCAACTGAAAAAACAAACAGTAACAGTGAAACTTCATCCTCCCTGTGACAATCAGGGCATAGATGAGACAAAATTCAACTCATAAAGCTTCTGCTACTACTGTAAATGACCATTAGATCTGTGCTGTGGGTAAAAGGATGAAAACATGGGGCTATGAAATGTAGCTGGACAGGCAGAAGTAGCTAATCCTACTCCAGCGGCCAGCCCTCCTGCTGGAACACCAGCTCCACAGCCTCCTTTACATCCTGCACCACAAAGGACGGCTGGGTGAGACTGGGGTCAAAGCGGAAGTCCCTGTGACCATGGAAGATGCGCTGCTCAGTGACGGTGTGTGTGGGGTCTGAGGGTAGTTCCTGCTGATCTCTGCTATACACGCCTGTACACACCAGGATGGAGCTGCAGCCCTCAGGACGACCCTCTGCTCCGTGTACACCCAGTTCATCTGACATCATTTTATGGGTATCATCCGCAGTCGCTGGATGGGGATCCGCACATTCTCCACCACTTTTGGCCTGCTGTTGTGTCTTCGTACGCCGATAGGCCTGGAGGTGGCTGTTGTAGAGGTTGGCACCATATATGTCAGCCATCGGATTATCACTGTGAAAAGAGATGACAGAACATTAAATGAGCTTTTCAATTCAAGTCACAATTCTGTATGGAAAAAACCCCCACAGGATTTCATCACCAATTATTTATACAAACAAATTTCTTCTAAAAAAAAAACCTCTTGGACAGTTTTTTTGCATGTGAAATACTCTAAATAAATAATACCATCAAAAGGATGCTGAAGAGCCTGCTTCAGTAGAGCCATGCACTACTGAAGCAGTACATCCACTTCAGAAGTACTGAGTTTTATTTATTTATCCGTAATTACATAATTATAAAAATATATATTTATAAGTCGAGTGCCTGACACACACTCAATTTACAAAGAAAATGGGATTCATTGGAAGACCACAGGTGTAATAGTGGTGAATGTGGCCCTTGTAGTTTTTAAGTCAAAGAGGACTCACCCTATAGCATACAGCCTCTTCACAGGTGTGGTCCAGCCCAGTCTCTCTGCCTGCTGTCTGATCAGCAGTTCAGCATAGTTATATGTCACCACACTGGGTTTACCAATCAAAGCCTCATACTTGAGGTCATAACCTGTGACCTTCTTGTACAAGCTTTCTAAACACACCAGGAACATACCGTGGCCAAACCTAGAAAACAGAGATATTTTAAATGGGAACAACACAGATCATTCTAAAGTTTACACACTTTTCATGTACGGTGTGTATACTTTTGACATACCTGGGATTCTTCGCCTCTGCCATCCACAGGAGGTCCATATTACAGGCCAGGACGGGGATGTGAGGGTACCGAACAGAACTCCAGTTATTGTCTGGGCTCCCACTCGTTAGAAGGACATCAACAATAAGCTGAAGGTTGGTCTCCCATCTGATTGGCTCACCAAATAAGATGACAGCTACCATATGATACAGGTGAATGACAAAATAATGTTAGTGTAGTTCACATTTACCAGTGGACTGTTCTATTATCAACCATTATTAACAACAGATGATGACTGTAAACATACCGTCTATTGGCCGTAAGCCTCTGGTGCTTGGAATCTGAAAGACATTATGCACAAAACAAGTTCTCTTATGTTTACTTATTATGCATATACACAAATACTGACTTCAAAAGTAACACTTACACTATCTTTGGGCCTTCTGTTGTGGTCCACGACATCTAGAAGAGGATATGCCTCTCTCAGCATATCTACAGTGACAACATCTTGAAAACCCAGGCTGTAATTTAGTGTGTTAAAGTCAAACACAGGAGCCGGAATTCCAAAAAAAATGGATAATGGAATACTTTATATCTATGAAAAACAAGAAACCTGCTGCAAATCATGTATGTCTTCTAAGGATTTTGTCTACTATACATGATATATTTCTTAGCTCACTGAGTGATGTGGCAATACCAAATCAGGAAAACACTGATCATTATGTCCTTGAAGCATTAACCGTCAGAATTGTTTAGATAAGTAGGTGAAGTACAAAGCTTCAAAGATATTAATATGTCTCCATAAACCAACCTCACATTAACAAGATTAAAGAATAGAGATAATCTATGACAGGCACACACAGAAAGAGTCACACAGCGAAGGGACCAAAGTGTAAAGAGATTAAACACTGATAACAAAGTGGAACGTGAACAAAACCACACTGAATAAACAGTGCACACATTTTTAGAGGTCAACATCCAGAGGGAACACAAGAATTGGAGCCACTTTTTAAAAATAGGATACTTGTGAGCCACCTCTTCAACTGGACCCTGTCCTGACACAAGCACACACATTTTGTGGAAGTGGGAAAACATTCGCAAAGGACTGTGGGATAGCATCACCTGGTCTGGAGACACCTGAGAGTCAGAGAAACACAGGAGGCGTCAGAAAAACAAATATTATTAACTAATAAAATCAAAATGTGTTATTTGCTCAGCTTACCTCTGTCTCCAGCAGATGTGACAGGTGCTCAGCTTTAGTCTGCCTCATGCAGTTCCCAGCATTGGTGACAAACACCACAGGCACTTTGTATTTTCCATTTTTGTCCACCAGGTTCCTGAAGATCTGCTTGGCTGCAGGGATTGGCGTCCTGCCCCGAACCAGCACCCCATCAATATCAAAGAGGAGCCCGAAAGAGTTGAGGCCCTGAGGAGGGAACTGGGCCAAAGAGTGACATGTGCATTGTGAAAACATGTAGTTGTACATTAACTTTCTGTATTACTACAGGATGAGCACTTGTAATAATATTGTCATTTCATAAAGACAAAGAGAACCGAGGAACACTTTGTTCCTAGTATGAAAATTACACCACATAGTAAAGCTATATTACTGTAGATATCTCAGTTATAAATAAGATTGTAGCCATAAATGTGAGACATAATAAAATTCTCCATAGTGTGTGCTGTTATTATGCTGTACATAACGTTAATAATGGTCTTTACCATTTTAAAATAATATTTACACGTTTCACACTGAAATCCTAAAAGCCAACGACCAGTTTGAGGACATGTTATTGTTTTCACTTATTTTTAACTTATCCTCGCAATAATTGAAATAGATTTGAAATGAATAATTCACTTACATGGCTATAACTTCGTGAGGACGAAGAGAACTTGTTTACTTGTTTTGTTGCTCCTTCACTGCTAGTTTTCAGCAGCTGCCAACCAGTTTTCCAAAGCCTCATTCTCTGCATTTCCACAGGCACTTATTGGTTAGAGACGACAAGTAAACAAGCAATGAAAAACACGAACAAGCTAGCTTTAGCTGCTATCTTAGCTAGTAGTAACTGCGTGTTTAGCAGCTCTGACGAGTTGAGAAATGTGTCATGGTGAAGCTAACTGAGAGAGTCGATACTCAAATCTATGCAAACAAATCACTCCATGGTATGAGGCAGTTTTCATTCACTACTGTAATGCCAAGTGACGCATGCGTACAGCTGGAAGAGCGTAAAAACTTCCAGGTACGCTGTTACGTCACCTATTACCCACCGGAAGTAAGTACATTTATTTTGAAAAGTTTATATGGAAAATGTGTTTTATTTTTCTCCTCTAATTTATTTGACGTGTCCTGTTAGTACTGGAAGAATTGTTGTACTTTTTGTAAACTAAAAATGTATGTAAAATATTTACACTAATGCTTCTTCTACCCTCTTGTAAACAAAATGGAAAAACAACTGCTCACCTATTTTTTAATTGTCTGCTCATATGACAATATGTGCCATATACACAGCCTAGCCAAAATAAAAGTCCCTAATAGATAAGTTCATTCCACTGGATAGTTACAGCAGTGATTAATGTAAGTCATTTAAACCTAACTGATTCAGCGAGCAGCTTCTCATTTCTAAAACAGCCATGAATTGGCTTTAGAACATTAAGATTGGACTGTGTTTCCATACAGTCATGTGGTCTGATGAGTCCAGATTGACCCTGTTACAGACTAATGAGTACATCATGGAGAGAAGAGATGTCGATGAAGATATCAACCATCATGCTTAGCGCGTACAAGTACAAGCGTGTGGGGGCAGTCTGCAGATGTGTCAGGTCTAAACTCACTAATTATGTGGCCAAAAACTACAGAAATAAGTATTATGACATTGAATACGCTTATAAAAAACAATGCCATGGTGAATGAGTGCCATAAGAAAAGCTAAGGCTGTCCAGTGAAATATTAGAATGTGGGATTGATTCTGTCCAGGCTGTTGTATTGGTTATATTCACATAATGGTGCTTTTGAAAACAGTATCTGACTTATGTCATTACTCTATTGCATAATGCATTTCTGTTAATTCAAAACAGACTTTTCCCAAATAACTTACTCATTTTGACCTTTACTTTCAGAACTGAATTTTCTTCCTAAATTACTATTTTAAATAAACATATTGCTTGTAGTTCCAAATTTTATGTTTTCCCATGTTTTTCAGGATACATTTATGTGTACAGAATTAGACTCAGATCCTACACTATTTGAAATCGTTGCGACAAAATACCTTTATTAGTTGAAAATACAAACAGCAGTAAAAATATCAGAATTCACCACAGTAGTACTAATGTACAGGATACAGGTGATATAAAACATCTTAGTGCATGGTAGATCACAGTGCATGAATTTATTCTTCAGCTAAATCGCAGCTCATTTTCCAGTCCATAGATTTTAGCCTTCAGTGTCATCAGTTCACTCTGGACCTTTTTTGTCCTAGCGTTAGTCTGACGTACTTCATGCAGAACAGCTAGATCCTGGTTGGGTCCAACATTTAGAGTTACCTGAAACATAAAAGATACAAATTTTATTGAAAGATAAAAAACAAGATGAATTGTTAAGGATCTGATGTCAGCATTTGAAAGGGCTTAAGGGATGATGGAGGGGTGTAACTTGTGATCTTGAAGTTTGTTGTGCTGATGTCACGTGTTTTATTTTGCGAATGGTTTTAAAAGATGGTCAAACTCATACTTACAATGTTTTTTTTTTTTTACAAGATTAAAAGAAGAAGTATAAGCGAGGGAAAACTCAACATACTGAGGAGACTTGGGAAAACCCCTCATTTCCCTTTACCTTGAGAAGCTGTTTCTCTACATCTTTAAGTTTCTGTCTCAGGTGCTTCAGGTCTGTCTTGAAGCCCTCCACCTCCATCGTCCTTCTTTTCTCTAAAGCCTCATATCGCTGTGTCATGAGCTGAAGACGCTTTGCCATTTTATCTGAACGCTCCTACACACAAAAAGGAAATAATTGAAAACTGCTGTTGAAACTTGGTAACTATATGTTTGGAAATAATTAAAACCAAGCATAAGGATGTTTATGGCAATTCAACTATCATACCTTGAATATTTCCCTGCCCACATCGCCCTCTTCTCTAATTTGAGACAGTTCTGTCTCCAGAGTTATACACTGCTCCCTGAACATCTCTGCCAGACGGTGGGCTTGCTTCAGATCCTCCTGCAGCGCCTAAGGACGTAGCACCATTCAAGAAGACAATTCTACAGGGATTTTATCAACATAAACAGTTACATTATTAACAGAGAAGCCTATTACCTTCAACTCCTCTTTGTGTGCTTCCTGTTGTGCCCCTTGTTGAGGCCGGGTGAGCAGTAGGGCTGTGCTGCTGCTGGGCTGCCAGCCTCGGCCCACCTCAGTGCCAGCAGCAGATCCAGCTTTCCTCAAACGGTTATGGCAAGAGTCCAGCTCCCTCAGCAGCCGGTCCTTCTCTGACATCCAGTTTTTTTCATGCATCCGTGTGTCAAATTTTAGTTGTAAGAAATCTCTGGTGCTTTCATGCAACAGGTTCTGTGTTCGCTGGAGCCTTTAAGGGCCAAATATGACAATTAGAATCAGCAAACATACAAAGCTTAAACAGTAATTTAATAACTAAGAATGCACAAATCATAAATACTTGTCATTCAGAGCTGTGATGCGTTCCTGGTCTCTCTGATGTTGTACTTGTGCCTCCTCTGTTTTAATCCGTCGATCCTCCAGCAGTGACTCTATCTGCTCTTTGGCCAGCCGGGTTTGTTCCTCCATCTGAGCCTGCAGGGCTTCCACCTGGAAAAGGGAGCCACAAAATAAAAGCTCTGGGCTGGACTTTTGAAATAAAACCTTTTGAATAGCGAGTTATCATGTATAGGTGTGTTCATGAGAAATGATAACATTTAAATCTATATTTATGTGTTTATAAATTTGATCTTTACCTGCAGCAACAATGTCTGGTTGTCATTCTTGTATTGTTCCAGGCTCTCTCCATTTGCTGGTTTTATCCTTCTGCTACTTTCTGTTTACACATCCAGAGAAGTGGCACACTTAGAGTAATTACACATCCCTCCTCTAATCTTATTTATGCAATAACCTCAATTCAGAGATTCCACAAAAAAACATTGCTATATTATTGTTTTCACTTTAACAGAAAACTAACAGATCTGTTGTCTCTTATTATTACCTCATAAATAATGGTGGCTTTGTTTGTAAAACATCTGAGGACAAACAATGTTTTCAAACCTTTTCTGCTTACAGCAGGTCTTGGTTTTGTTGGTCTGAGACTGAGATTTTCGTCTACTCCTGAGTCTGGGCTCTTCTGTGTGATAGTGACCTGAAAAATTACCAAATCAGACATAAACATATATATTTAGTAATAAGCTGATCCCAAAATACTTTTTTCTGCATTATTTCGGTGATGCAAAAAATTCAATACAAAAAAGCATTAGACTCCAGTTACTCTAAATCTACTTAAAATACATTAGGGTAGCAAAATGTGAATTGAAAGTCACTTTTCTTTGAGTAAAAGGTATAAGGAAACTGTAAGACATTGTTTTCACTAACATCAACACAACACTTTCTGAAAAGTATTTGTATTTGAAAATGTAGGAAATCACATTTCAGATACCTTATGAGGAGGTTCCCGGTGGAAATATGTAATTTCTCCTGCATCAGGTCCTACCAGAGCAAGAAGGTGTTGAATCTTCTTCCTGTCTTCTAACTCCCTGCTCATCAGCAAACAGATCACATAGATTTATATGCAAAACTGGCAAGGCACAATAATCTCAACACTGGTATGCAGCCCTAATTAAAAACATACCAAATGTACTGAATTGAAAAAGGCCTCATATTTTCCACCGAATCATCTTCCACATTATACTTACCTGATCTTCAGTCTGTCATTTTCGGCATAAAGGCGCAATGATTGTTCTCTTTCTTGAAATAGGTAGACTTGCATATCACTTAGAGCATTTTGCAGCTCTGCAATCTCTCCTTCACGCTGTCGCACTTCCCACTGTAGCTTATGCTAGAAAGATTTTAACAGAAAAAACCATAATAAGGACAAAGATAATGTGGAATGCTCCAAAAATAAAGGAACAGATGTAAAGTAATTCCTAACCTGGTCCTCTGTGATGCCTCTGTATTTCTCCAACATTTGCAGCAGCTCCTCATGTTCACTATCAAACTGAGCTATCTTCTCTCTGTAGAACTCTAGCAGCTCTCTGGAGGGACGCAGGTATGCCAGGCGCTCATGGATCGGGGGAAGAGGGGAGTCAGGTTCCTTCCCAGGAGTACGTACCCTTCTTCTGTTGAGGGGGGATATTAATTAAAGGAATAAACCTAAATCTATCAGAGAATGAGGGATACAGCTTAGGCTGGGGGTGGTGTGGGCTAGACTAATACACAATACATCCAAGCTGTAATTACAAATGTAAAAGAAATACACTGTACAAATGATATCTGTCCTTAACATTTACTGAGAAGTCTTACCTGTGGGGTGCTGCATCTTTAGTGGGAGATCCCATTTCAGCACAACAACTGAAAACAAGAATGAATGCCAATCATGTATATGTCCTTAAATGATGACACTAGAAAACTGAAATATATGTATTGTACTTTCATTGTAGAACCACTGGCTAAATCGTTGTATAGGGCAGAGTAGGATATTTCAAAATAAAATTGCAGTAATTGACAGATTTCATTATACTGTCAAAAGGCCTTAATTTCATATGACATATAAAACGGTAATAATGAAAAAGTGTAACAGTAAATAATGACGAACACAGATACAGTTATAATAGGTCTGATTTGCCCATCATGTGTTCGTGGTGTCTTCGATTCGGCGCCAGGGGGAGCGGGATGTTAGAGCAGTGTTATCATAATCACAAATACTAAAGTTTTCACATAAATTCAGCCAACACACACACTAAATGAGATGGTCCGCTTAGAATATTCACATATATTAGATAATAAGACTATCAAAGATTGGCATTATCACTGTTTCTCCTCGTCGGTTAATAGCGACGCACAGCTAAAACCAACACATTACAGCACAGTAACATAAAGTTTTTTCCTTTGTGGCAATTTTATTACACACAAGACGATTTTTCTTACCAACCTCAGCCTGTAAAACGCTAAAGTAAAGCCTTTAAGTATCGTGTTGTTTGTTACACTCTTTTTGAAACCCGGAAGTTTACGCCTCCTCTTCTTCTTCGTGGGAAACCGTAGGAACAACTTTGACGTCATTTCCGGAAACAGCGCTAGAGCAGGTGAAAAGGAAAAACAAACCTAAAATTTACTCTGTAATGAAAGTGATGTATAATTGAATAATTAGTTACACTTTTCAAGCATGAGTCTTTGATGTGTGTTGTAATAGTAAGATATAGTATAAGATACTGTCTGACACACCGTGTAAATTTTACTTCCTATGTAAATATATAATCTGTAAAAGGTTACCATTATTTTGGTAATGTTTTTTGCGTTATCTTTGCCGCTTCTACAATTTATTTTAGCCCACAATTTCTTTGCCCTGCATTTTATCTCTCTTGACTGGTGAATTTCACTGTGGTGTGGTCAATATACATATATATATATATATATATATATATATATATATATATATATATATATATATATATATATATATATATATTTTTTTTTTTTTTTTTTTTTTTTTTTTAATTCACTATGTCCGGCCGTCTACTTTTTATTTATTTATTTTTTTGACGTTGGAACATAACATCTGAATTCATTAATAAATAATAAAACTTGATACAAATTCATCAGGGTTTTGTCAGGTTTCACTATCTATCTATCTATCTATCTATCTATCTATCTATCTATCTATCTATCTATCTATCTATCTATCTATCTATCTATCTATCTATCTATCTGTCTGTCTGTCTGTCTATTTTTTTTTTTTTTTTAACTTTCACTGATCAATTCTTTCAAAGCAAACATATAATCTTTACAATACAGAAAAATACTGAGCAAATATATGTTGGAAATATACACCATAAAACATAATAATGAAAGTCAGAAAGAAAATAAAAATATAAATTAAAGGAAAATAAAAGAAAGGAAAAAACATTCAATTTGTCTTTTTTTTTTTTATTTTTTTTTTATTTTTTTTTTTTTTGAATAGTAGTCCTCAAGAATTTCACTTCTTCATTATTTATTTATTTTTTTTAATAGCAAATGTTAGAGAATTAAAAAACAGCGAGAGCACATTCAAAAACTGTAAAGAGGACTGGAGCAGTGTTTTGAAATCTTGATAATTTTTTGCCCTTTGTAATATTTCCCTGTTGAATGTCTTTGTCCGCTGAAATTTCAGGTTTCACAAGTTTCCACGGGAAAAAAAAATAAAGGTTCCTGCCTTTTAAATCCCAGGCACCATTTTATCACTGACTTTTTCTTTTAAATGCTCGAATTCCTCTTAAACCAATTCTTTGTTTCAATTAGATCCTGTGCGACGCTGAAAACCTCTCGGTGAACGTTATTTACCCCGTTACTGTGAAAGTCCTCACCGGAAGCCTTCCTCCTTCTAATTGCCTCCAAACACTGACCCCAGTTCAGTCTTGTCAAACTTCACCGTCGCTGTAGTCTCGCGTCGGTCCTTTGTGGCTACTTTCATTCAGCCATGGAGCGGAAAGTTGCTCGGGAATTTAGGCATAAGGTAAGATATAAACTATTTTAACACATAAAGATAAAATAAAGTGCCTCCTCTTTACCTGTGTATGTGTAAAACTCACCGGTCAGGTGTGTGTTCTAGTGGGATGTTGCGCAGACAGGCCTGACCTACACCGTCCAGGAAAGAAATACCTACGAATCTAATCATTATGTATAGAAAAAGACAAAAATTAACTAATAGAATAGAATAATATTCTTCAAAAATAATACTACTTGTTAAAAATTGTTATTGTACAGTATCTAAAACGTCTGAAGGAAAGTACTGGGAATTATTATTATTATTTTTAAAATCTGTTAAATTATTTATGTGTATATTAAAGTATTTATCAAAATTCTTTGACATTTTTATAGGGAGCAAAATGAATGAGACTTTAGGAGCATCAAGTAGTACATGTCTTTATTTTTCTTATTTAGAGCACACACTTTCTATATATATATTATATATGTTTCAAGGATGTTATCTGTTGTTTATCAAATGTTATGTAGTTGAGTCAGAATTACAGGATAAAATTGTACAAATGAGTCTGTTTTGTAACAGCATTAGGTGTATTAGGTAAGATCCTTAAAAAGTAAATATAAGTGAATGACAATAGAGGAAGGGAACATGATATGTACAGGGTGTTTTCAGCCTCAGAGTGGGTAGGGATCACCACACAACCATCTGTGCTGCAGGCAGGCATGCGAGGTCCTATATTTCAGCTCCTCACAAAGGGCATTTCAGTATCTGATAATGTCCACCATGTCAGAGATGAGCAGCTAAGCGGAAAAGATGGGACAATTCACAGCTCTAATTAGAGGCTGAGAGGACGAGGTGGCACAATCAGGCTTTGTTTTTATTGTCACTCTATGCCATTTTGGTTTTCAAGTTGTGTGTGTCACATATGATGTTACAGTTTAAGGTTTTCCCTGCAGCACCCAATGCATTCTGGGTACTACCTATGCCTTATTTATGTGATGTGACTTTTCTCTTTGTTGTTTTATCTGCTCTTGTTCTTCCAAAGTAAGAGTAGTTTAAAATGACGTGGAGGCTTGTATTTGTACAAAAAAAAAAAAAAATCAACAGTTTCCTCTCCATTAATGAGCCCAAATCTTGACAAAACTTATGAAAGATGCTGGATCCTAGATCGCACCTAAGCCCTCTGAAACTCTGTGGTTTGGTGTGAAAACCACCGAAACCAAACCCCACAGTGGACTTTATTATATAGCTTGTGATGTCTTAACTTGTGTGTTTATGGTGTCAAAGTTCAGGTTGGTTACGCCTGAGACATTTATGACAGCCATAAACAAGAACACATGCACACCCTTCCCTTTTGTCCTACATTAATTAATATTAGACTACAGAGTAGGAAAAGTTCAGATAAAATGCTCCTTTCATTGTATATGTAACTTAAATTATATTGCGTTATTAAGTACACTATAATCTTATGGGAAGGAATAAAAAAAAAAAAAAAGGGAAAAAATAAAGCCCTTTACACCTAGCAACACATTCAATAGTGTATATTGTCATACACACAGTGAATAAACATATGGTTCTGGCCAAGTGAGTGCCAGAGTGAGAAAGCACTGTGCAGCAATACTAAGTGTTCCATATCTGTTTTTAAAAATTAATTCAGCAGCAACCATAATAGCTCAAAATGTAGGACTAAGCAAGTACTTTAACATGCCATTAAGGAATAATAACCAAATATTTAATAAAAATGTGAATTTATCATCATTGACAAAGTAATGGAGTGAGGAAAAATATACAGCAGTGATTCAAGGTTTGGAAAAAATTCTGTTCCTCAAGGAAAGTGCAAATATTTAACGTACCACACTTTTCTTAATGTATGAGAGTACATTGTATCTAAAAATGAAACTGATATCATTTTTATTTTAGTTTTAAAAGACATTAATTTATGGAAACAGAGTGAGAATCCAAAGAGTGAGGTGTTTGTTCAGTGTGATGCACCATAATAATAATCAAAGATTTTATTAAGATACTGATAAAATTATCAGTCTTTGGCAGCATATGTTTCATTACTATATTTAATATAGATTTTTCTGCTGTTTTTTTTTTTTTTTTTAAATAATAAATAACATTCAAAATCATTGTAGCATTTGATTATTATGAAATATAAGATTAGACACAGGCGTATATTTTGAACGTATTTATTTACACATTGCTATTTACATTCTGAATTTATGCTGTATGCATTCATTTACAACCTTTACTGTTCTTAATTTACACTGTATTCTCATATCGTCGGCTTCCTGATAATACCTGCTATGTGACTTTTGGCAAATTTTACAGGAGAAACAAAAAAGTGTTTATATAACAGGAAACTGTGAAATATGACAAAAAAATATCTGCTCCTTTAATGTTGGTACTTATGATGGAATGTAAACAACTTTCACAGGAGACTGAAATTTGAAGCTATAATAGAGGAGATCGCAGGTTTTTATTCCCATCCAAAAATGTCACTTAGCAGGTTTTAACAGGAAGCCGACAATATATTCTTTTATATATCCAGTTGTAATTCAGGTAGAAATTAAATAAACAGTTTTAGAAACTAGAGATATAGTCACAGAAAAAACAATAGACCATCAGAAGTCATCAAAAACAATGGTTATGCAATCAAGTACTATTTCCTGTGTGTATCATGTGACTAAAACAGACAGAAAAGAATACATGGAATGCCTAAAAGCACTGTTTTTGTCAGTACAATGTCATAGCTTATTGATGTAAGAACTGAAGTGATTTTGGTTATTATCAAGAAACATGGAAAATGGCTAGATATCAGCTCTGAAATTAAACTCTTATGAGCTCTTTTTGTTGTTATCATTATATTTGTCCAAACAAATGTTCCTTTAGTTGTACCAGGAATTAAAATGAACAAGAAATTGAAGAAAACAAGGGATGGTCTGTTATTTTTTTGGTCTAATTATTTTAGAAAAAAAAGAAATTGACCCTGATGTTCACTTTCACTTGGCCAGACCCATGTTTAATAAAATTATTGCTTTGCTGTCCAGAGAATACTAAATATATATATTTAAAAAAAAAAAAACAAGTATAAATAGATAAATATAAAAAAGAAAATAGAACAAGATAGGTAAAAAATAGTGCAAAAATACACAGTGCAAATGTTAGTGGTACAATTCTGTCTGTGCAAGTGAAAATGTAAACCAGTGGTATAGTACATGACGCAGTGCAAACAGTAGTATTCCATGGTTGTAAAGTCCTGTTAGGTGTTTAGGAGAATGATGGTGGTAAAGAAAACTAGAAAAGCACTTGGAGAATGCAGCACCCCCCTGAGCCCAACCCCGATCACCACTAAAATTTAATCATTTATTCCCTGTGCCAGAATCAACATTTCCTGAAAGTTTCCTCAAAATCCATCCATAACTTTTTGAGTTATCTTGCAAACAAACAAACAAACAAACAAACAAACAAACAGACATACCCTGATGAAAACATAGCCTCTGTGGCGGAAGTAATAAGAGTTCTTTCTTTCCTATCAGAAAGTGACTGGTGACATTTTGTGCTTTCTGTATGACTTAAACCTTCATGCATCGCTCTGACGGTAAAGAGTGTGTCTGTGTGAGCGCTGGGTGTGAACGTTCACCTCTGTTAGTGTCTGAGATGTAAGATGACACTGCTGACCTTCCTCCTTCAGCCTCTGCTCTGCTCTACTGCCATTATTCCCTCCCAGTGGTTTGACGGCTAAGGCAAAGGCAGCTCATTACATCTTCTTTAGTTCGAGGAGCTTCATCATAACCCCCTCCACCCTCTTCCACCCTCCCCATCCCATGCAAAGTTTGTAACTAGTCATCAGGGGTGGAGCTCAAAACTCACAGTTCTTGGACAGTTTCAGTTGGAAAAATGTGTTACATAAGTGACTGGCCAAAGCGTTTCCTCAAAACCATCCTGCTGCAGCTGAGCCATCATCAGGTTTGTACAATGTGACTTTTTGTTCGACCCCTGCGACGCTGACAGGAGATAGAAGAGACAGAGGAGATAGTCTGTGTCAGTGTCGCTTCCTCTGATGATGACCCCAGATGTTTGTCTTCTCCTGTAGGTAGAGCTGCTGATTGAAAATGAAGCAGAGAAGGACTACCTGTACGATGTCCTCCGCATGTACCACCAGTGAGTACTGTTACTGCTGATAGTGTGGCTTCTTGTCTTGCTCTTGTCACTCATACAGCTTTATATATTCACACCTCTGTACATGTATATGGAATTTAATACATTCACGATTTGATGAAAAAGTCCATTTGCAATTATCACGATATGCAAAAACAGTTTGAGTCTGCACTGATGACTGATCATCATGAAATATCTAATGTACAGGGTTCGTACGGATGCTTGAAATCCTTGAAAATGTTTGAATTTCGATGTTGTGTTTTCAAGGTCTGAAAAGTGCTTGAACGTTTTTGCAGTTATAACTGTGATGTGATTAATTAATTTATTTTTAAGCCAAAGCAACTTACAGAGAGGTGATGCATTTTGAAAAATAAAACTTTTATGTCAAAAAACAAAATTCAAACTCAAATACAAAGTTCTCAGGTTGACTCCAGGTACATTTTTATCTTAATCTTTGGCTCAGTGCGAGTGTGTCTGAAGAATGCCAAGTGGCTTCCCTTTTTTTTTTGGATAAAACTTTGTGTTCTCCTTGAATTACTACATTTTTGCTATTATCAATAATAATTTTAGATGTTTATAGTCTAATACAATGTACATCATTGTGATAAAAAGTGAAAAAAAAAATAATCAGGAGTATATGTTTTCTTGTAGATTTGTATTGTACCCCAGCAATAAAGTGATGTGCTGGAAAAAATTGAAAATAACCCTTAAAAGTGCTTGAAAAGTGCTTGAATTTGACCTGGAAAAATGTGTATGAACCCTGAATGTTATGTAATGGAAACTTTTCACTTTAGTTTTAACTGAATTGTGACAAAATGTATGAACTGACAAACAAACAACATAACCAGTCGTCTTGGATTCATGTAGTACAGGATGGTATAGTGTAGTCTTTCTCAAATGGGGGTACTTGAAAATTTTTTGGAAAAGTACATTAAATAAGTCATCATGTCCTGAATACAAAATAAATAATGAGAATTAATGCTGTAATATAAAACACAATAAATACATTCATATAATAAAACTGACACTCCTGACCTTATTTCATTTCAATATTTTTATTTCTCATATTATTTTTGTCAGTAATTTGGTTTAAGCATTGGTAACATTTTAAGAACATTTCTATTTTAAATTATTCAAGATGAGTTTATTTGAGTAATGATGTAATTATTTTTTGTTGATTAAAGCTTATTTATTCATTAATGACCATTTAGAGCGCACTTTTCAGTTGATAGTTTGCATGCTAAATTTACTTAAAAAGATTTGTTATTTTTAATATATTTAAGCTAAACATATGTTGTTTGTTTCCAAAGTTCTGAAAATAAAAACAGACACCTTTGGCACAGGAACAAATTTTACCTAATGTTTCAAATTAAAATTGCTGAATCAAAAGTTGGGTGTACTTGGCTAAAAAAAAACATATTTCAGGGGGTACTCCACTGTAAAAAGTTTGATAAACACTGGTATAGTGTTTAACTCCAATTAGGCAGCCTCAGTTTCATTTGTCATATAAATATAAATTTTTTTCCAGTTTCTGTTGAAAATGTTCTGACCTTCTCCATTGTAAATATATGTTGAACAATTTCCACCCACTGATCTGTCTTTGGAGTGTTCTTATCAACAGGTTTTTTCTTGCTCTGAGTAAAACCTTAGTCACATAAAAATCTCCTTGAATCACAATATTCACAACTTTCCCAAGAACTATCACCAAGCAGGCGTTTGGAATTTCATAGACAAAAGTGATTTTAATAGTCTTCCTTTTGTACAGTTCCAGAAAATATATGATCATCATTCATAGTAATGGAAACTTTCATTAGTATTAAAAATATATTGGTTAAAGTAGTGACATTTGACATTGTCATACAGTATCTCTTTCTGCTCAGTGTCACTGAATCAAAAATAGCCCCATAAAAACACAAGTAAAAGCTTTTATTTTCCATTATATAAGCAGAGGATATTTGTGCAGGCCTTTGCAGTTATAAAACTGTAGAGACCATCCTTTGTAATTAGTATTAGATTAATTAGACCCTTTTATCATTATAGAGTGGAAGGGATTGTGCTTATTGTCAAGCGTTATTAACCCTTTCATGCATCGCGGTCACTACAGTGGACAGTTATTCTGCAGCTGTTCTCTTGTATATTCATGGGTTTGGTTGTTTTCATTCCATATCAGCCGCTTATGCATCATCTCATACACTGCAATTCACACCGTTACTATAACTTTGCTGTTCTTGATAAACCTGATCTGCTGTAACATGATTTAGTGTAAATCAATTGTTAATTATTAGACTGTAATTACCAGTTTTTTTTTGTTTGTTTTTTTAAACAAAAAGTTTTTTTTTTGCATATTACCTCCATGAAGTGAGTAATAACTAGTATTAGAATATGTTAAAATGTGAGAAAACATCACATCAGCAGCAGTTAACTGTTTTAATTTCATTCTTTTCATATCACTTTCTGCTATTGGGTCAAAACACGGTATTTGAAATGTCTCTGACGGGACATTTTAGAGACAATTTGACAGATGAGTGTTGCTAAATGACCCACATTTTTACTTTTAAATTCATTTTTGCTTTAGCAGGACCATAAGGGATTATGCAAAACAAGGAGCTACTTTATACTGACATAAATGTTGGAATGGCGATCAATTAAAGTTCGCTCTCTGATGGGATATTACTGTGCTTTGACCCTATTGGGTTTTAAATATATCTTTCTTTGCTTCAAAAATTAAATGCATGGTGTAGCTGAGTGGACATTTTTGTAACTACATGAAAAAAAAAAAAAAACTTGATCACATTGTTTTTTTTCGTGCCTAAGGAGGAAGAAAAACACTCTAGACAAAAAAATATTGATGAAGGTTCTCATAATTCATGCATGAAAGGGTTAATCCAGTTGGTTCATTTCAGAAAGTGACCTTTAGAAAACTTAATAAGTCAAATACGCGTTTTCTCAATTAAAGGGCAACTACAACTTCTTCTTGTCCTGCTTATCTGTCACTTGTCTGAGGGGGAAAACTTGTCCACATGCTTTTCAAACTCCTTCCACCTCCTTGCTAAGTTAAGAACAGTTTTATCTTTAATTTCCAGCTGCTCTGCTATTTTTCACAGTCACTCCTGAGGTATGCAGAGCTGCAGTAGAAGCCGGTTTGTCCACCAGGGTTTCTGATAACAGACCCAGCTGCCGGCAGCCCAGAGAGGAGATGAGTAGGGGGGCTACAGGTCTAGGTTTCAATTAATCTTTGTACAGAGTCAGAGCTCTGTGGCCTTATTGGTTAAGCCTCTGATCAGTTTCCACTGGGCTCCGACAAGCCTGGCCAGTTATCCACAAAAGCTCTTTTTGTGTTCATCCTCCAAACGGAGCTAAAATGGCACCTATTAATAATTGAGGACGGAGGCCAGGTGGACAGATTTTATACAGAAGCTTTTACTTTGTTGCTTTAATTGCTGTTCCACCCACCTTTTGTCTTCCTTTAAATCGTATCAGAAAGAGGATTGGATTTCCATTTCCGTCATCATTTAGGTATTTTAATTGTAGAGCTTTAAAACATAGATAAGAAAGGAAGGGGAATGATGTCATCCTGTGGGTAATAAAACATTCTGTTCTCAGGAAAAGCTTGTGCGATAATACCAACGGGTGGAGAAAATCTTGAGCAGATTTAATATCAGTGCTGCATGGATTAACATCATCATTTACAAACTTTGTACTTACTCCATTTAATAATAATACTGTCTCCTTCAGGAAAGTGTAGCACATATACTGTTGTACAGAGGAATTTAGTCTGTACCAGGAAACCTTTCACTGTTTTTAGACCTTTAAAAAGACAATCAAATCCAAAATACTGAGTAAATATGACAAAAAGGACAGAGTTTATTTTTGATAAGCATATATTACTGCTAAGAAATGGACAGTTTATTGTGATTTTTATATTATTATGGAATGGACAGAGTTTATTTTTGTTTTTAATATGTGTAATATTGTCATGAAATGGACAGAGTTTATTTTTATTTTTAATATGTGTGATGTCATGAAATGGACAGAGTTTATTTTTGTTTTTAATATGGGTATTATTACTGCTACGAAAGGGGCAGAATTTATTTTGATGTGAAATGCTGTTGGAAAATGGACAGAGTCTATCCTTGATATGTATAGCATTTTTGCGTTCAGTCAGAATTTCGTCTGATATGTGTAGGATTTTTGAGTTACTTATGGGATCTGACATAGGAATTTAGGATAGGGGAGATTATAAATTAAACTTCATTCTGCTTCTTTTCAAATGTTTTCCTTTCTTTTTATACAAATCTTTTTGTGGTTTGGTTTCAATGTTGTATTCAAAATAAATAAACTAACAAACAAACAAACAAACCTGCCTTAGGCGATCACAGATGCAATCTTTGTCTTGTTGCTTAAATCACTTTAATTGCCTTTGATTGATTTTATTTTATTTCAATTCAATTCAATAAGAAGCACAAATGTGTATAGTAAATACCAAAGCTGTGCCATCAATATAAAGAAACTATTTTAGCTTCTGTAGTACACTTACTGTTTGTATTTAACACATAAAATGGTGAGTTTCATGGTTTGTTTATGTGTGAAATGCATATAATGTTGTAAAGCACTTTGTAATACAGTATCTAAATCAGTGTAGATCTGTATCATTAACCCTCTGGTTCTCTCAGGTCTATGGATTTACCGGTGCTGGTCGGGGACCTGAAACTGGTCATCAATGAACCAAAGCGCCTGCCCTTGTTTGATGCCATCCGACCTCTTATCCCACTCAAACACCAAGTGGAGTATGACCTGCTCACCCCCAAGAGGTCTAGGTGAGGGCGGATTAGGAAATATGAAAATGGTCTAAAAAACTGAACTAGGATATCTGGAAAGTATGGAATTTGAAAAGGGAAAATGTGTAGGAACCCTGACCACAGCACAGATTTAACCTGTCTTTGTGCTTCTTCTCATATTTCTAAATGTTGCATGACTCATTACTGTGCACCCTGCTGGTTTATGAGTAATTGTACTTGCGTTGTGTCGTGCAGGAAGCTCAAAGAGGTGCGCTTGGATCGGACACATCGTGACGGACTCGGTCTGAGCGTCCGAGGTGGGCTGGAGTTTGGCTGTGGTCTTTATATATCACAGATTGTCAAAGATGGTCAGGCTGGGAACGCCGGCCTTCAGGTATGCATGTTTGTTGTTTTTTATGTATTTTTTTTTTACTTTGACTAGGGTCTTAAAGTCTTAAAAGTCTTGAATTTACAAATCTCCATTTAATACCTTAGAAAAGTCTTTAAAATGTATTGAATTTGATATGGTGGGTTTTAAGTTATGTTGCCATAAACTTGTGTTGTGTTTAAATGTTTCTGGGAAATGTCCAAGCTGCAAAGAAAGTAACATTCTACTCAGTTTCACCTGTAACCAACCCGACAATTTATATTAAAATTAGGAACCAATTATCACTAATTTTGCAGCCCCCTGGTGAGAAATGACTCTGAATGGTGGGGATCAAGGCACTGGAGCAAATAAATGCGTTTTCCTAAATTCTAGGAGTCATGAATTTTTGCCAGTTTGGCCATGAAATAAACTGTGAAATGGGCATTTAATTCTGTTCTAAGTAGTCCTGAAAAGGTCTTTAAAGTCTTAACTTTAATTTGTAGAAACCTGTAGGAACCCAATTTGATTTTAGTTTCTTATGTGCTACCTCATATATTGTCATTGCGTTACGTTACATATTATGTCCATGCACTCAGTTAAATTACTGATATCAAATGCAGCACATGTGGATGATAACAGCAGGAAATATTAGTTTACTGTAATTCAGTGTGAAATCAATGTAAATACATAAAAAATAACTGGACCAAATGTATAAAATGTAACTAAAACACAGGCTTTGGTTTTCTTACTCAGCTGTGGAAACATCATCAGTGTGTTTGTGATAATACTAGAATCCACTAGATGGTGGTAAGCACCTTGTTTTCTGTGATTTATTTATTTATTTATTTATTTTAAACAGACGGTCTAGTGTTACAAATGTGGACACGGAATATATAAAATATCCCATGTCATGAAAGAAAAAAAGCTGCTTCCTCTATAGATTGATGCTCAATTACAGAATATATTCCTTTTAGCTACAAACCACAGTTACAGTATGGACGTGTAAATAGATCATGCAGATCAATAGCTCATGTTGCACTGGTATATTCATCAGATTGATTTAAGTTATTGGAGAAGCAATAACTCCTCCTGTGATCAGGTTTGTTGTATTCAGCGGTAATGTACCATCCATAACAACCACGTGTCACATCCGGTGTTCATTTGTAGGTCGGTGATGAGATTGTGCGCATCAATGGGTACTCCATCTCCAGTTGTATCCATGAAGAGGTGATCAGTCTCATCAAGACAAAGAAGATTGTGTCGCTAAAAGTCAGACGTACGTCAAACACTCAACAGCAGAAACATGGTAGAATTTACACTTAAATACTAGTGATGTTACTTATTTAATGTTTTTTTTTTCCATTTTTTTGTAGATGTGGGAATGATTCCTGTGAAAAGGTGAGACATAATTACTGCTGATAAAGTTTTCTGTTCTTTAACCCTATAACGCCAAACGTATCATATTTGATACATGAGTTTTGAAGTCCTCTACATGATCAGTGTGATGTTTTTTTTCTTGAAAAACCTGATGTATACAATTAGATACATGCAATAGATGGATAATTCACCACTGGGGAGGAATTTGTTCACCAGAGGCCTTTACAGTGACACTACAAGATTGTCATTTATGAGGCAGAACTTTGCCAAGTTTGAAAAGGAATTACCACTTTGTTAGACTTGTTTGTGTTACATTATGTTTTTGTTTGTTCAAAAATAACTATCTGAGCATTGAGACCCGATGTATCAAATATGATACAAAATTGAAACTCATACATGGAAATTGATATTTGAAAAAAAAATTTTTGGTTGTTCAGAAGGACCAATAAAGGCTCCAGTTTCAAAAGAATTTGAGTTTTCTATCAATGATTTAATGGTTCAGGCTTTACGGAGTTAATTATTGGTCAAATAATGTCAGGTTTGTTTTATTATTTTGTTTTAATTTGCTTTATTTCTGCAGCTCATCAGATGAACCCCTCAAATGGCAGTTTGTCGACCAGTTTGTGTCTGAATCAGGGGTAAGAGATTTAGGATTTCTTTCTTGGCTTTTGCTCATTTTACAAGTTCCACATTAACAGCAAGGTTGTGAATGTTGCAGGAGAAAAAAAGCAGTGTTGCAGGAATGGCATCGTTTGGAGGCAAGGAGATCAAGGAGAAGAAGGTTTTCCTCAGCCTTGTCGGTACTAAAGGCATGGGCATCAGCATCTCCAGTGGTCCCACCCAGAAACCCGGTATCTACATCAGTAACGTCAAAGCGGGATCGCTCTCTGCAGAAGTTGGACTTGAGGTGACTCTTCCAAATGAACAGAAAACCACTGAACCTGTAACATATTTACCGGCCTTTTGTAAATTTTATGTTTTACCCCAACGTTTAGATTGGAGACCAGATTGTGGA
Source organism: Sphaeramia orbicularis (assembly GCF_902148855.1). Classification (NCBI taxonomy): domain Eukaryota; kingdom Metazoa; phylum Chordata; class Actinopteri; order Kurtiformes; family Apogonidae; genus Sphaeramia; species Sphaeramia orbicularis. The sequence goes on from NC_043962.1 coordinate 19,314,532, forward strand.
GGTGAATGGAGTGGATTTCACCAATGTGGACCATAGAGAGGTGAACACATGATTAGCAGAAATACTAATTATTTTCTAGCTGCAAAACTAGAGATAAATGGAACTAATTTGTCTTTATTTGCTAAAGCAGATGCAAACAATTATGTAGTTTTTGCCTGCATCTGTTGATAATTTCACAATGTGTTTGAAACATTTTAAAATGGAAACCAATTAACTTATCATTATTCATTGTCTTAATTTTACTGTTTATGATTGTAAGTTATTTTTGCTATATTTTTCCAGGCTGTGAGAGTCTTGAAGAGCAGCAGGAGTCTGACCATTACTGTTCTAACGGGTGCTGTAAGTACACACTCACTCTATTAACTGTATCAGGGTTTCTGCAGGTCATTAAAAAGCATTAAAAGTCATTAAATAGATTTTGTGAAAATTTAGGCCTTAAATGGGATTAAAAAGTATTAAATTCAATGTCCAGAGGCGTTAAAAAATTTAATATACTTGATGGAACAAAAGTATTGTTATTCACGATTTATTTTGATTATATAAACATTTAATAATTTTGATCAGAAGTATAGTGTGATGATTGACAGGCGGAACCCTTTAATTGGCTATAGTTTATGGCAAATACACAAAGACACAACACCAGATGCTTGGAATGCAATGTGCTATGAGTGTGTTCATGCTGTGGCGAAAGAGCGGAGGGAATATTAGCAAAAAATGAAAAAATGCAAGTTTCAGCTGAAGTGGTTTTGAAGAGGAACTATTCAGAACCTGATTAAAGCCTGTCGATGATAAACCATCATAAAACTATGTACACAGGAAAAATTACTGAGCATTTTTTTCCAGAGTCAAAAATATTTTCCTCTAAAAGAGTAAATTTGGCTCTGTACTGAGTACATTTGGCTCTATTATGAGTTTGGAGAGCTCTACCCAAGGATTAACTTTTACTCTTTTTAGAGAGGGACCAAATATTATCTGAGTAGAGTAAAATGTTCTTCAATTTGAGTGAATTTTACTCAGGCAAATTTCCTGTGTATAAAACTGTATCTTCAGTTGGACATAGGCATTAAATTTGTTTAAAGTGGCATTAAAAAAGGCATTAAAAAGCATTAAAATAGATTTGCTGATACCTGCAGAAACCCTGTGTATATAAACTACTAAGAAAATAATGCAAATATTCTCATAACCTTAAAGGTCTAATGTATAACTCCTCTGCATTAAAGGTTGAATATGGAGGATTTGCATGTCGTTAGCTTCATAACATAATTGCCCAAGTCATATTTTTGGCTGAATTGTGATATCTGTGTAACTTTCCTAACACTGTTGCTTCATTTTGCATCATTGGCTATTACCTGAAAAAAATATGACTTAGTCAATTATGCTATGAGGCTAAGGATATGCTACTGTGTTTGTGTAAAGTTTGTGTTGAAACCTGTATTGTGCCGGGAGATGATTTGTGTTATTGAAGAGAGGCAATGAACAACTTGAGAGCCCGAATCCTTTATTAAAATCAGTGCAGTTATTATGGATGTAGGCAACGGAGTCATTAGCTGAGAAATGTAATTAGCATTAATGTTAACAAATGATAGGTTCCAGCCTCTAAACTAACTTCAACACAAACTTAATATGCAAAAGTGAATGGGCCTATTTTGTGTATTTTGTTGCCTTGTGTACTTAACATTTAATTAATTTTCAACCAGCACAAATTCAGAGAAATCCTTCATTCATTTTAATGAGTATGACAGCTCCAATTGTTTGCCTATCATTACTGTCATATTGTTACTAAGGTTACTTGCAGCTGCAATGACACAATAGGAATGTACATCTCTAATTGTAATGTGGATTATAAATGACCTTTTCTGTGCATATTTTCTACTGGAGCCACATTAGACTCCCATGATCCCACACTGACATTATCAGTCTGTATCTTTGTGTGACTGTTTTGATCAAATGCTGAAAAAGTCATATAGTGCATTTGAAGGCTTTGACAAGAAGGCACGTTTTGTACATACTGTAACAGATATTAAGTAGAGATAATCCCATACACGTGAAACTTTATGTGCACTTATAAGTTTTCTTAACATATCAAAATAGGGAAAAATTAGAGAATTCAGTGATGTGTATACAGGTAATGTGGTAAACTCTATAGGCCTGGGACTGAGGTAGAATCATCTTGTTTGTATTGAAAACACTTATGAAGCATGTCATCTGTCTCAGTCAAACAGTCAAGGGATAATCTGATAGCGATGATGGAATACAAATATCTGTCATTTGCACCACACAGATTAATGTAGCATTTTGTTTTGGAGACACCACATTATCTTGGCTGTGCTTCAGCCTGGCTGTCTGCAGGAGAAGCATTTATCATCAGTCAAGGGACTTGACTGGCTGTTTGCAATGTCAGTAATTTGCATGAATGGCAGTGCTCCAAAATGCCACAAGCATTGTTTATATGAGCCAACATCATGGGTGACATCAAAATAATCTGGTTTACAGAAATATACATGAAGCACCACGTGTAACACAGAACTATTAACAACTGATATGAATAAATCTGTCACAAACCGACAGTCTTGTGTTTGTTTCATATATTTTGGTTTACCTAACATCAGTTCAGAGCTGTTTGTACTTCAAATTACATACATCTACTGCAGAGGTGTCAAATATAGAGCCTGTGGTGCAGTTTTAGCCCGTCAGAGGTTCCAATCTGGCCCATGAATTTGCAAAATACAAAAATTGCACTCAAGATATTAATCACATACAGCCCAAGTTGATCAGACTATTACCACAATAACATAATAACCCATAAATAAAGACAACTCCAATTTTTCCTCCTTGGTTTAATATGAAAAAATGAAAATTACATTATCAAAATATCTAATTTACAAACTATCATTTCACAATACAATAAAATATGAAAAACCGGAAATGCTTTAAGACAAATAAATGCAATTCTAATAATATAATAGATTCACTGTTGTGTTAATTTTTGTTGATAATAAGCTGTGATATATTTATTAAAATTGCACTTATTGTTCTTAAGAAATTTCAGGTTGTACATGGTTGTTCAGGTTATTCACATTTTCATAATGTCATTTAACTTTTTTTCAAACTAAACATCCGGATTATTATTTATAGGTCATTATGCATATTATTTTACTGGTGTGTTTCAGTGATACTAAGGTTGAAAAGATATTTAGTGACAAATTGAGTGACCTTGTTCAGACTTACCTGCTGATGACCTTGTCTGTCTGTTTGTCTCTATCAGGGCAGTGAGCTGTTTATGACAGATGAGGAGCGTCTGGCGGTGGAGGCCCGCAGGGAGCTGGACCGACAGGAGCTGATGCATCAGAAGAAGGTGGCACTGGAAACCAACAAGATCATTAAAGAGCAGCAGGAGAAGGAGAGGCAGTGAGTCAACAGTTGGAATATTTTAATGAGCGACTTGTTAAAATGACGTTAATCTTTCTTGTACAGGGAGCGCTGTCTCATTGTGTGTTTTAATGATGTAAGCCCATTGTTGTATGTATAATTGGATGATTGGATATTTTCCCTGTTTATACCGGTAACCTATGATGATGGGTTTGATTAGTTAGAAAATGACTTAATACATGCACACAGGGTTTAGCCCAGTTTGACATGACACAGATTTGATGGCGGAAATAGAAATCCTATTTAAAGATATTGAGAAACTGCAGGTTTTCTCAGGTTTTCACTCACTGTAGATAAATGTGCTTCTTCTCAGCAGCTGTGCATCCTGGCAACCCACCATCCTCAAATATGCCACTGAAATTAGTAACTAAAAAAAACCAGGGGGTGCCAAAAACAATGTGCTCTACTGACTACAAATATTTGTTCATTTTTCAGTCAGTGGCTTGCTGTGATGAAAAGAACAGTTGGATGCTTTTGGACAGATTGTGAACCAATAGAAGGGTCCAATGTGTCAGAGAATAAACCCATGCAGTCGCTGTTAGATTGAAAGGAATAAAAAAAAAACCAACATAACTTTAAGCTGAACTGTGAGGCTTATGCAAACCATTGGTAACTAACGAAATATCTGTGCATTGTATATAAGATCCAAAAAGACACGATATTTTCCATGTGACTGAGTTGAATTGGTATTGCTCTGTAGTTTCATCACACTGTCAATTAATATTCAGTTTACTGAATCCTGTCCACATGTTACTCAGGCATTTGTAAATTCAGAGCTCATACTTAATTTTCTCAGTCATTTGATGCCAGACCTATCCAGGGAAGCATATTGTGGCTGCATATCACATACTGCTTGGGCTGGTGCTTTTTATAGCTGCCATAAACTGGATTGAAGTCATATGTTGTGCTAGTTTGTTTGTGCTGTAGCATGTCATGTGGACTAAGATCGATACAGATCAAACCTGGTATATTTATGCTTCTTTTAACAGGAGAAAGACGGAGATGTCTCAGAAAACATTAGAGGAGGAAGAGCGTTATAAGAAAGAGATGGAGAAGTATTTCAATATTTATTGTCCAAAATTGCCAGTCTGATATTGTTTATATAGTAAATGCAGTGTTTTAAAGCTCCCCTTTGTGTTATTGTCGTCTGAAGGATTGAGGAAATAGAGACGAAACACAATAGAGACTGGGAAGCAGACTGGGGAACCCCAGATAGGCCCAAGAGTCCTAAGAGTCCACGCTCTCGAAGGACTCCATCTCCAGCCCCACCTGACATAAAAAGAACCCCGAGTCCAAAGGCGAAGAATTCTCGTAAGAGCATTTCTTTAAATTGTCATCTTAAAATGCCTGAATTCTCCCTTTTTTTTTTTTTTTGTAACCAACTGTTTTTATTGATTTTGATTTTCAGTTTGCAAGAATAAGCAAACAAATTCAACATTACACAACACACAGAACACACCCCTTTGCTTTTTTCTCTTTTTCTTTTTTTGTGTGTATTATTTTTTGCTTCCTTGAATTTTCAATTTTCAATTAGTAGCAATCAGGAAGCTTCTACCATATTCGAAATAAATCAATAAAAAAACCCCAAAAAGAACAAACAGAGTATTAATCAGGATTACAAATTGGACATATAGAGCTACCATAGATGAGACTCTCAAAAGTCATGACAACAGTTTCTTAACGTCTTCCGCAACTTTTTTGTTCTAAGCCTAGAATTTTGACTTTGAACTCCAGATAGATCACCGCGAGAAGGGCTTGTAGCCAATGTTTTATTGATAACTGGTGGGTTGTGAGCCACCTCAAAACTGTAATTTTTTTTGCTGCTGTCATGCCAGCCAGCCAGAGTTTACGTTCCATCTCAGTGATCTTTAAACTGGAGTCATCATTTAAAAGATGAAGTGCAGGTTTCAGTGGAAGCTTCCTCCCTATCAGATGCGACACCTTGTCCACAACTGCAACACAGAAACTTTGTACATCCGGACACTCCTAAAATACTTGAATTCTCTTTTAATTTCTGATCTCTTTTGTTTTTCCTCTAAAACTGTAGATGTGTAGAAGTGACTCTTGCCTGTGTTTTACCCTTTGTTTCCTCCTCTGCATGTTCTCCATCTCTTCCTCTGGTTCCACTGTGTGCTGTGCTGCCTCTTATGACTTCTCCTCCTCCTCTAAGCTGATGAAAGCGGCTCTTTCACTGAAGAAGATGATGATCAGGACAAACAAGTGAGTCTGGAGCCTCAGCTGTTGTGTTGGACATTGATCCAGAACAGCTTGAACGCAGATTGGAGCTGCATTTCCTTTGACAATCAAGATGCAAATGTTACTTTATTCAGCAGTGCTATCACTAAAGGCTGCTCAATGCTGACTTTGTTTTCTTGGAGTGGCTTGTTGTGGTGGATATTTCATTTTCCATTACTCCAGAGTACTCAGCGTTTCACTTTAGCTTCTTTATAAAACACTGAAATTGACCTCTGTTCATCTCCGTCCTTAGCGTTTGGCTGGTTTTATCGATATGAGGGCAAACTTCCATCAATCCGTAAGGTACAGTCAGCTGTCTGAGCTTGAGAGTGACTTTAGTGAAGAGTTTGGAATAACTCCTGTCCTTTGTCTTAGGGAATCATTCATAAAATCTAAACTTTTTTCTGTCGTTCTCTCAGTCGTGCTCATTGTGGGTCACTGTTTGTCTTTGCATGCCATGCTGTGTGGTTTGAGGTGACAGAGTTGCTTTATATATTGCCCTGATGTCTAAACTGACATGATGACATCTCAGAAAGGAGACAAGAAGAAGAAAAAGAAGAAAACATCCAACACTGACACAATGCGAGACCAGAAAAAAAGCAAGAAAGAAATGGAGTTCGAGCTGAAACTTGCCAAAGAGAAAGAAGAGATGTATGAAAAAGAGAAGCAGTTGAAGATCAACAGGCTGGTCCAGGAGGTATGAAAATAAAAGTGGATTTAGACGTCCTTTTAGGTGCTCAAAAAAGTGTAGGCTTGGATTCAAGTTTTTGGTATTTGTTTTGCCCTTAATGTCAGGTATCACAGGTTTCTAGATTTGGCTTTGACCCAGTGCCATCTTGTTGTGTGTTCGGATTATTAACATGTTTGTGGGAGTGGGGGTGTTGATGCCTGCTGGGTGACGCTGCACGGATCTGCTTCTGTGCCAGGTTTCGGAAACAGAAAGAGAAGACCTAGAGGAGTCAGAAAAAGTGCAACACTGGGTGGAGCGTCTTTGTCAGACTCGACTCGAGCAAATCTCCTGTGTTGAAAACGATTCTCCAGAGGTACAAAGGCGCGTGTGTTTCTTCAGCTCTTACTCGTATATTCATTTGAAAGTGAACAGTGCAAATACAGCCGTGAAAATAAGAGGATGTGAATGTTTAACCCTTTCATGCGTGGTGGTCCCTACAGTGGACAGTTATTCTACAGCTGATCTATTGTTTATTCATGTGTTTTGTTGTTTTAGTTCCATATCAGCCAACATAGTGGAGCTTATGCATCATCCCAAACACTGCAATTCATAAAATAACTGTAACTTTGCTGTTCTTGATAAACCTGATCTGCAGTAACATGTTTTAGTGTAAATCAATTGCTAATTGTTATTAGACTGTAATTAACAGTTTTCTGGAACAAAAAGTTTTTGGTTTTTTTTTGCATATCCACCATAAACCCAGCAATGCCTTTGCAAATGCTATGCATTACAAAGGACATTCCATTAAAAAAAATCAATCAATAAATAAAAATAATTTTCAAAATGTATCTGAAAAAACTGTTGCATGATGCAGTTTCCAATCAAGACAATTTTTTTAATGTAAAACAGCCAAAATTGTCAAGTTCCTGGGTTTCAGGAGGATATTATCTCCATGAAATGAGTAATAACTAATATTAGAGTATGATAAAATGTGATAAAACATTAGCAATTTCGAGGCATTAAAAATGTTTTTATTTCATAGTTTTCACACAGTATATCACTTTCTGATGATGAGTTTTAAATACATGTTTCTTTGCTTCAAAAATTAAACGCATGGTGTCCAGGTGAGTGGACATTTTTGTAACTCCATGAAAAATAGGTTCATAAAAAAAAAAAACAAATTTCAATTGCGTTGTTTTTTTCATGCCTAAAGAGGAATAAAAACACTCAAGAAAAAAATATTGACTAAGGTTCTCATAATTCATGCATGAAAGGGTTAAGTATGAATTTTGTACTGATTGCCATAGAAATAACTACATGAGGTGAAAGGGTGTTTGTTTTTTTGTCATTGTGACTTGAAGCTTTCGCCGCCTCGGTCTCCTGCGTCGGAGCCCAAAGTAAAGCGTTTCCCCGGTGGTCTCCACTTGGCCACCACTGATCTGGACGACATCAACCTGGATGAGGTGGATCAAAGCTTAAAGCACCTAAAGAGACTGGCCCCCACCCAGCCCGGCGCTACCCAGCCTCCCCCTCCCCCACTGCCTCTCCCTCCACCCTCACCTCACCTTAACCCCACCATCCCTAACTCTCCTCCTCCTCTGTCATCTCGGGCACAACGCCGGCCTCCGTCTCAACCTGCTGCCAAGAAACCCCCGTCTGTCCCTTCTACTTTGACCAACAGAGGGCGCAAGCCTCATGCTCAGTCTCGTCATGCTCAGCCCCCTCCTCCTCCTCCTCCTCCACCCCCTCCCCCACCGCCTCAGCCCCAACCCCCTCGTCCAACTGCCTCTCGCTACCCTCCCCCTCCTCCATCTCACTCTTCACGACCCCCCTCATCTCCTCAACCTGCTCCACGTCCTACTCCTCCCCCTCCACCTCCCCCTCCTCCACCACCACCTCCCCCTCCCCCACCACCACCTCAACATACTGACGAAAGAGTAGGTAGTCTTGGCAGGTACCACCACCACCACCACCAACATTATGAACACCATCTTCAACACCCTCCCAGTCCTCCAGAACACAGGAGTGAGTGGGAGGCGGGTGGGTACCTCCCAAGAGGTGGCATTTATTCCTCCAACACCAGTGAGATGTCGTACCCCTCTAGTCCCAAGGTTAGAGCCAGGAGTTGTTGCATGGTGTGTGATGTGCACGATGAGGATATCTATGGAGTGCTTTAGTTAGTTATCTGGTTTTTCATGTTGCTGATGTTTGATGTTTGTCGCTGTGTGGTTTTTTTGGTTTTGTGCACTAGGGGTCTGTATCATAAAGCAAGTTCAGCATCCCTGTATTAAATTTGACAAAGCCTAAACATACCTATCTCACTAAGCCATGGCGGTTAGAAACATGCATTGTTTACTCTGGTTTCCATCTGTAGTTACAAACATCCTGGACGAGTCGCCAGTTCATTGCAGGACTGACATATACAGACGAACAATCACTCTCACATTCACACTTATGGGTAGTTTAGATTAACCAATTAACCAATCAGTGCATGTCTTTGGATGGTGGGAGGAAGCCGGAGAACCTGGAGAGAACCCACGCAAACCTGAGGAGAACATGCAAATTCCACTCAGAAAGATCCCTGGTTAGAATTGAACTCAGGACTTTTTTGCTATGAGCTGACAGTGTAGTTAAGAACATGTTCATAGAAAAGCAGGTGTTGTTGGCAAGCATAAAAAAAACTATTTAAAAAAAACCCCACAGAATGCTAATTTGAAGCAACACAGCTGCTACAGCCAAAGACAGAGAGGAAATCTGGCACCAAACTGCACATTGTGTGAATAAATAACTTTTTCACAGCGTCACATCACTAAGGCACAAATGGATGTGACTATATTTAGTTGTGTATTCTGGTGAATCACTGTGTTCATTAGATGTATTGTTACAGCGTTTAAGGGCATTTGAGCTTTATCTTTTCAGCTGAAGTTAATAGATCTTGTTATATCTTATAAATCTTATAAGTTTGACAAGTGCATGGGTTTAGTGCCTCATTCTGTCTCCATTTGAACTATTTTAGGTTTAGTCTTAAAAAACTAAAAAGAAGAAAATGATAGTGGTACTTAAACACATTTTGATCTGTAATCTTCAACAGCACAAGTTCTAGTGATTATTCCAGTAAAATGTAAATCACGTTTTGACACCTTTAAACCTGAAGTTCCCTTGATAACACATTAATCCTGCTTCATGATACAGGTCTCAGTTAGGTTGTTGCGTAGTGTCTGATGTGCACTGCAGTAGATTATCCATGGCATGCTTATGAAACCGTAGCAACGCTGTATTATCTGTGAGAATGGGAGTCTTGGTCTGTTTTGCTTTGGTATTCTTAGGACGCTGTGTGTCCCTAAGGGAGACGAAATATTCATTATATTCACTGTGGTCCAGGTAATGAGAAATACCTCCCATGCCAGTCGCATTTCAGTTACAAGCAATCCCTTGGTAAGTATCTCTGTAAAAACACATCCCTCTTTTTCTTCTTTCTGTATTCAAAATAGATGAACTGTTTAAACGCTACAAAACTGCAATTTCCTCAATAGCAACTAGCCCCTAGTCCCCCCAACCAGCGACGTCAGACGGCTCCTGTCATGTCGAAGCCCGTTATGCTGCCACAGTCACAGACGAACCGACCAGAAGTCCACCGAACTGCAGTCCGTTCTGACGGCCTGGTATGAAACCCACCACTCTGCAATAATGTTCTTCCTGTGCTAAACATGGATCCAGTTTTCAGACATCAGACACAGTGTGTAATTATCTGGCTGATGGATTAATATGTGCCTTTTTTCCTGAGTCATGCTGAGTCTTCTTGACTCTCCAGCTGTTTCATGGACAGGCAGTCTGTTAATGTTAGATCTCATGAGGAGGCCATTTGTCCTTGCTGTCAGAAAGCTCTAATGGAACTAAGTATAGTTTTCTAACTCTGTTTACTTACAAACTAAGAAACCGTCTCTGATACACACTAGAGTTGTATATTAACACATCAGAGGACGCAGTAACCCATACGTCATAGTCACCATCGAGGATAATCAGGTGGAGATGAATGACTTTGAGTTGGACACCTCGACAGAAACTATTAATCATATACCAATACAACTCCTTTTTACAATGTTTAAAGGGGTCATATTTTGCTAAACCCACTTTTATTAGTCTTTGGTACATTTATTCATGTATTTGGACCTTAATAGTTCAAAAAGTTAGAATTTGAACCCTCCAGGTGCTGCAAAGCTATCTTTATATTAATTTTGGCAAAAATCAAGTGGATTTCTACAACTTGTTTTAATTCTTGCTTAATTTGTTACATCTATAACTAGTTATGTCATGATATTTGCACATGTAAGGTCAAGACTTCTGACAAACATTTCTCCGAGTACGCCATAATTGTTTGTCAGCAGCAGTGGTTGTAGTCCATACTAAAATATATCCAAACTTCAAGCTAATTACCTAAAACGTTCAGTTGTTGGTTGAATGGGACAGAACAGCACAGCCAACAACCTGAAGGGGGTGGGGTGTGAAGTGGCTCATTAGCATTTAAAGGGCCAGTCCTCAAAACGAGCTTTCTGATGTCATTACTCAAAAATAGGTTTGAAGATGGACCTGTGGAGTTGAATTAATGAAGAATTCAGACCCAAACATAGCATTTACAGTTTATGTAGACCACAGGGAAATGTTTTAAAATGCATAATTCCAATTTTAAAAAAAGCAAAATATCACTCCTTTAACATTACAGGTGAGGATTCTGTGTATTTTATTTTGACATGCTCACTAAAGCTTTGTCCCGGTCTTGCGTTTCAGCCTCCCGAAATGCTTAAACGGATGGTGCCTTTCAACACGTCTTTTAAATCAAACAGCAAACCACAAGTAATCCATACCCATTCACCGCTGTTCTACCTTTACCCTTGAGTGATTTTCTCTTGTTCATGTCTCTGCACCTTTTCTCTCCACGTTCACACATTAGAATTCTTCACACTTGCCGTAGGCCTCGAGGAAGGCTTTTCCTTTATTTTCCAGTGTGTCCTCTGTGGCTTCGTTAGTGCTTGTTGGTCCAGTTGTGCAGGTGCTTTTATGGATTTTCAAGCAGACAATAGCACAGCATGTGTGACTGTGGCAATGTGTGTTAGAGTATTTTGGTCTTATTGCTTTTCACAGATGGAAGATCATTATGTGTACTATGTTTAATATAAAGGACTGGCCTTATGTGCAGACTTAAAGTATATCTGTATAGTTTAGTTCATTGCTCATTGATAGGAAGTTGTGTTCTGCTTTTGGTCTTGTGTTTACGAACCTTCACTTGGCTGACTCAGGCATTAGATTTATTAGTCTTTATCCTAGTACCACATGAGCTAAATAATTTGATTCCAATTACTTTCCCTGGCTGCACCAAAAAAAGATAAATGAGTTTATTTTTCAGCTTAAGTGTCCCCACAGGAACAATTATTGGTTTGATTAATGTGGGTTTATTCCATAGGGAGATATTGCTTTCTGACTCACCTCAGAAAGATGAATGTCCCCTTTTTTTCTATTTCTTTTATTCCCTTTTCTTTTTCCAAGAAATTAAATCACTGTCGTCTTTCGTAGGGTTGATTAGAGCTTATTTTCTGTCACATCTGAATTAAGGTGTGAAAGCTTCTGTGGTAATAACTCAAAGGGTTTCCATGGTTTCCATTTATTCAAGCTGATATTAAAACTTGGTTGTCAAAGGAAATGTATCACACATTATGCATCCAATCTTTAGTGAACTATCAGATTTAGGAGTGACAGCTGGTAGGTCAAATTTGTATTGATATATTGATTTGTTTTTAATGAACTGCATATTGATTCTCTTACAGGGCTTTCGGAAGCACGTGGAAGATTTTGACCCCTACTCAATGGTATTAGTCTGAGTTTGGCGACATTGAAATCTGTCAGTTTAAAATCTAGTGGTAGCTACACACTCAGCTACCATATCCAGGGCTCATGCTAACAGGAATGCAATTTATGCCATTTAACTGTCTTTTAAAGTCTCATTTTGTTTAGTCTTTAACAGTGTTGTATCAAAGATTTCCTGAAACTAGCTTTGCATTTTTTCATGCACTAACTACAAATTTAGCACAGATGTTTACAAGACATGTTAGTTTTTTTAATAGCTAAGCAGGCTGATTTGATAGCTGCCTAGTGGGTGGATTAGCCTCTAAAGATGATGTGAAAATTATATGTTTACTTTAAGAACTATCCTTAAGTAACTTGCAGGCTGCAGCATTCAGCTGCCAATAAATACTGTAAGTTTGTTTTGTTAATGATCAATGCACATTTTGCACCTTTATTTATATTTTTACTTATTTTATGACTGCTGTGTTGTGTTTTTGTGCATTTCTTTCATCTGTCTTTCTCCTAGTTCTCAGCAGATCAGATAGCTGGTCGAGACGTGAGGCTACTCAGAATCAAAAAGGTACCGGCTGCGTCTTCTGCCTTCTCTTAAGATAAATCTGTGTATTGATGAGCAAGCACTGCTCACCAGCTCTGAGTTTTATAGATAACAATTTTCCCAAACATGACTGATGATGTTTGTTGTGATTTTTGTTTTTTTTCCTTAAGGCTGGACAGCTTGACTTGGCTCTAGAGGGTGGATCTGACTCCCCTCTGGGGAAATTAGTGATCTCATCTGTGTATGAAGGAGGAGCTGCAGATAAACATGGTCTGTTGATGTTTTATTTTCACATTTTAGCTTTATGACAAATGTGATTTGAAATGAAATGTGGAAAATGTTAAGCAGGCAACACTTTTTGGCAAAACCAAATGATATAACCTTCAGATACAGAGGACTTACTGCAGGAATGTTTAACTATTCCCTTTACCTGCTGTGTGAGGTGCATGTAACATGGATGTAGTGTGATGACTGTGTATATATAGACATTGTCATTCGAGTGCCCATTCATGCAGACTACTATACCTCTACAGCTGTTAATGTGTGTCACTGTTCTGCAAACATGTTTGCAGTGTTTAACCTCTCTGATCTGTGCATTCATAGGTGGCATTGTAGCTGGAGATGAACTCATGGCTGTGAATGGGAAGATTCTGATCGATGCTACATTAACGGAGGGTCAAAACTCTTTGGCTCGAGCTTGGAACAGTGGAGGGGTATGACTCACACTGGGCTGCAATCAAATGCCTCACACGTTTTTAACAAATTGATGTTGTTATGGTAGTAGATGCAACATCAGAGCAATGTATTGATCACAGTAAGTCCCTATTGATTTGGTGTGCATGTAGGGGTCTGCATATTTCTAATGATGCAAAACACAAAATGAAAGTGAATGTTGTTTTTAGGACTGGATCGATGTGGCGATTGCAGTGTCTCCTCCAAAAGACTATGAGGATGAAGTGTAAGCATTCATGTTTTAGTTGTAATTTTGCTGTTTATTAAAATGCTCATTTGTTTTCTGTGCTTTTTTTGGACCTGATCTAGTGAAAGTGGCTCGCTGTTTTACAGAACATGACAGTATGACTTGTGTCTGTGTGTGTGCATGTGTATGCAGCCCTAAGTCAGCATCAGTCAGTCCAACTGTGAACAGAAAGATGTTTGAAGGCAGTCCGTCACTGTACAGACACGGCTACCTTCTTCAGAACTAGCTCTTCCTCTCCTCCCACCTTGTCTCGGTAATCGACCTAGTCCTCAACCCTCCTCTTCTTCCCTGCACTCAGAGGAGACGTTTGCTGTGGCATTTGTTTTTGTTTTGGCCCCTTTTTTTGCCTTGAACACATGTGACAGTCTCTCTGTCAATCAGAAGAAAGAGTGTTATGAACCTTCTCCCTTCAGCTTTGTCCAACAGTCAGATTTATGACTACTTCATCGTAGTATGCAGCCGTCCTCTTTCGCTCTCCAAGTAATGTCTCCTGGTGGTGTTTCTTTATTGCTGTGGTATGCGTTTTACATGCTATTTAAGTGACAATATTTATAATTAATGTGACCCATGGCCCATTCCACCATATATCTGCAAAATCCTGACCCAGTGAAGCATATATATAAACACATGTGACCTGTGGTGTGGTATTGTCCCGCTTCATCGGGGTCATGGGCATTCATAAAAACAACCCAGGACTCCTGCCAGCCTTCAGCAGTTGTTCTGATTGATGTTGTTCAATGGGACTGTTACATGTTCATAGCACCTTTAAGTCAGTGACGGTGTGTTTTACTGTAGCGAGGATTTCTACTCTGCTACATTAATGTGACTAAGAATGGATTTTCTTCAGCAAATATTAACCCATAAAGACCCAAACAGCAACCGGCGACCCTAGCCATCTATTGATCTAAACTGTTTAATACCAGTTAATCCATTAATTCTGTCAATACAAGTAAATAATAGGTGTAAAATGCAGTTTGTCATCTTTTCATGGTCATCAGCTATGACCCATTTGGACGTTCACAGGCTTCATAGTGAACGTGGAAACACTGTCATCTTCTACAACATTGATTCACCAGTAAAACCCATGGAGTTGGATCAATGACAGTAGATGGACACACTTGGTTTAAGTTCAGTTAATGATGTATTTTACCAAAAAAAAGTCAGTTTTCTCTGTTTTGATATAATAACCTTTGAGTTTGACCTGAGCTTTTATAAACATCTACATGATCATTGAAGTAAATATAGGAAAATACATGATTCACACTGAGAAAACTCTAAATGAAGAGAATAATATTACAATAAATGGGGATAATTCACTTAAGAAAGATTAAATATAAAGAACAAATCATTTGGAAACTGCCACAAAAATACCAGTGGGTCTTTATGGGTTAAGCAAAATCCAGTAATTTGTATTTTTATTAAACTCAAAAATTTGAAGAGAAATCCTGAGCTCCAGTTCCTCACTTCATATACAGACCTGCATGTTTACTGGACTGTCCTCCTGAATGTGCAGTGATTGATACAAACATTGAAAATAAAATGCTTTCCAGGGCCTTTAAACCTGAGCAGTACATTAAATAAAGCCTATGTAGCATGTTTAGCAGTGAACATGAAGACTTTGACTAAATTAAATATTGACTGGGTTTTGTCTCTTCTCTTGCAGAACTTTCTTCTAGATTCATCAACGACCTGCCAAGATTAAGAACCATTTCATCATTGATTTATTCTCCCAGGATTCACCTTCTTTTATTCACGATGAAAGAATACCAGTTCATCTTAACCAGCCTCATACCGGACTCTGAAAAGAAACCTCTCATCACATCAGAGAATCTCGATCCCACATCACTGTCTTGTTTTGTGAAGGATTAGTTTGTCAATAGTCACTTGTCTCCAATAATCTCCTCAGACCAGTCACGTCTGGACATAGTCTTTCTTTAATCTTATTTACTTATGTATGGCCATGCTTTTTTGTCTGTTTATCTACAAAGAGCAAGTTAAAACAGATAATAGAGATGGTATGGATTATATTATCTCCTCTTCAATGTTTAATAAAGCATAGCTCACACAATTGAATTTCCATTGTGCATATAGATTCAACGCTATCTCTGTTTTTTTTTGTAGATTCCTCACCTAGGTTACTGATAAATAAGTATACATATACATAATTTCTAGTGTTATTGACCTTTTAGTGTTTTTTCTGTTAAATGACACATAAACCAATGTAATATACGTGCCAACAGGAAAAAAAAAAAGATAAAACAAGGAGTCTCTCAAATGAAACCTATAAATATACATGTGCAGAATTATTTACATACCCATTCAAATGTACATAAATCAATCCAAGCAGACACACCCAAGAGTATATCCATATACTTTACACATTCATATGATCCTATAAATATTCTGCCCTTGAGGGAAGGAAAAACATTTTTAATTTGAAAGCTTAAATAAATTTTTCCAGTTAAACCAGGCCCTATAGTTGACACATGGAAAATCCATTTTGACATTTTCATCAAACATCAATTTTTGCTTTTACTTTAAATTAGATAAGATTAGATTAAATGTTATTGATTCCTTGGGTAGGGGCCCTTCGGGAAATTAAGGATATAATTCTTGCTGTTGTGTATGTGTTGAGAAGCATGTCGGCTCAGTTCATTAACTGTTGGTATATCTTTAACCCATAGAGACCCAAACAGCCACTGGTGACACAAACCATCTACAGATATAAACTGTCTAATACCTGCTGATCCATTAATCCTATCAATATATGTAAGTAACTGGTGTAAAATGCAGTTTGTCATCTTTTCATGGTCATCAAATAAGACCCATTTGGACATTCAGAGGCTCTGTAGTGAATGTGTAAACACTGTCATCTTCTACAACATTGATGACAGTGGATAGACACACTTCTTTTTACATTCAGTTAGCAATATCTTTGCTGAAAAAGTAACTTTTCCTTCATTTTTCTCTGATTTGATATAATTAAATTTGAATTTACTCTGGGTTTTCATGAACATCTACATGATCTGTGAATTAAATATAGGAAAATACATGATTTACACCAAAAATTCAAAATACAGAGGATAATATTTAAAAAAAAAAAAAAAATGGTGATAAATCAGTGAAGAAAGGTAGAAATGGTGAAAAAATCATTTAGGAACTGCCACAACAGTAGCACTGGGTCTTTATGGGTTAATCCATTTTCTGTTCAGGGCCTTTTTGCATTCCAACATGTATCCAATTAACCCTTTAAACCCAAAGCCTAAAATGGTCCACCTGGACTTTTTTTTTCTTATTCTGACTAAGTAAAAGGTTAGAAAATATGCTGTGAAACCATTTGCCCATTTTTCCAGAGCATTTTTTTTTTCAGATCTTTTAAAACAGCTTATTCTTCAGCTTCTAGTACAGGTGTGAGTAAAATTACCATAATGACCCAATAAAACCTGTAAGGCACAATGTCTTAGGTTTCAGAAACCACTGGAACTTTTCCTATTGCACAAACAGTGAAAGAGTTACAGCCATCCAAATTGCATATGTACAGGGTGTGTCAGAGATGACGCATCAGGTTTAAAGAGTTAAATGAGATTTTACACTTTTACACATTCTTTAATTCTACTTTTGTGCACAATGTCTGGAGTTTTGCTTTTATAGTGATTGTTTTAAATGTCAACAGATGATATAGTACACACCAATGAAAGCTTAGAGCTAAAATATTTCAAATTGTCAAAATTTTTTTCATTGTTTGAGCTGTATTCAATAGTTCCACTTTTTTTGTTCCTATTTATACACATCAGTAATCACCTTTGATGAGGTGCAATGATTACACTCCCACTTACAGCTTATCTATCCAGAATAAATCACATTGTTATAATCATTTTAAGAGAAGAGGTAAATGTTCTTCCCCAACTTTATGGCCAACAGTGCACTCTAGGTCACAGGTGTCAAACATATGGCCCGGGGGCCAAATTCGGCCCGCCAAAGGGTCCAATCTGGCCAGCGGGATGAATTTGTGGAATGCAAATATTACACTGAAGATATTAACAATCAGTGGTGTCAAAATCATTTTAATTCAGGTTCCACATACAGACACATTCAGTCTAATTAGATTTCAATTGGGTCAGAACCAGTAAAATATTATCATAATTACCTATAAATAATGACAACCCCAAATTCTCTTTTTGTGTTTTTTGGTGTAAAAAAGTAAAATTACATGAAAATGTTTGCATTACCAAACTATACTTGTACAAAAAACGTGAATAACCTGAGCAAATATGAACAAACAGAAATGTCTTAAGAAAAGTAAATGCAATTTTTAGGCATAATATTGTTAAAATTGCACTTGTTTTTCTCAAAACAATTCAAGTTGTTCATGTTATTCAGATTTTTAAGGAAACTATGTAGATGTAAACCTGATCATAATATAATTTTACTTTTTTCACTGTTATTATTTTACTGGTCCGGCCCACTGGAGATCAAATTGGGCTGAATGTGGAACTGAACTAAAATGAGTTTGACACCGCTGCTCTAGGTCATATATTTTGGCCACAGGGGGCGGTAGTGCTTCTCAAATACCATGCTACACTGAATGGCAGATCAACTGTGTCCATAATGATGTCTGTCATAATCCTGACTTTCATGACAAAGGCTTTGCTTGAAATTCCAATCACAACACGTTTTGTATTTACCAAGATATAAAATGTAGGTCATGTAAAACACTAAACACAAATCCAATAAGGAACTGTTCATGAGTGACGCTTCCCAAAGCAGCATCCCACTATAATGTTACATAACCTCTGTGTGTAGTCATCCTCTGTTCATGATGGCATACGTGACTAGTGTCCGCTGCGAGTTTCAGCGTCGTATCGACCGCTTTTGTATGTTTGGTTCATCGGCCCTGCAACAGCAACCGACCGATCTGGGTCCACAGTTCAGACCATAAACCAAAGGTGGCCTTGGGTGGAAGACCTATTCTCCTCCTGCTCTTCCACCTCTTCTTCTTTCTCCTCCTCCTTCTCCTCCTCCTCCTCCTCCTCCTGGGTACCTGGCTTCAGCACCGCGGACAGCTCCCCGCCTCCAGCCCGTGAACCGGCGCCTCTTTTCGGATGGTCACACACAAGTCACACCAGCAGGGAGACAGAGGCGCTCTGAGCACATGAGACACTCCAATATTGGATATATCCTCCCTTATCTTTCTCTCACATCACACCGGCGGATGTGACAAAGACTACTGACTATTCTGGGAGTCGAGAAAACAAGAAACACAATGATCTCTCGATATAAACCGGTAAGTGCCGTGGATGCGCCTCTTGGTCACTCATTAAAATCAATACTTTCGATTTTAACAATGAGATGCAGACGTAGCTTTCTGTTCATTCCCGGACATGCACAGTAGTAGTAGCAGATTGGACACTCATTGTAACCTGACCATCATGAAGTCTTTCTACCATGACAGAACATACAGGGAACCTCATTGTTGACTGAAAACACCACTGTTTTTACAACTGAAAGGCAAATGAAGGGCTTTCCAGTAATGCTTCAAGTCATTTTAAGTTATATTCAGTCAAAGGACCTCTGTGTGGAGTGTAATAGGGTCATACATCATCAGACTCACTTCTGGTGGTAAATTATAGCAGAGCAGAAGTGTGAAATATGTGATGCAGATCAGCAGCAGTGTTGTGCTGTAGAATAGTATCACAGTCAGATGGGGGATATTTTCCAAAGAAAAATGAAGCTGGAGTGCCCCTCCTTTTCTTTTTTTGAGTAGATCAAAGGGACACTGGCAGTACAAGATGACATTTACATATATAGATGCCACTAAATAATGTATGATTCTTTGGTGCTACATAATGACACGTGAGTCATTGTTTGCCTTTTACTCCCATAAACCAAATCATCCCTAAGCATTAACATCATACACACATTAATCCTGTTAAATTCAGCTGGCAGTTGTCTATATCTGTGGTTGTATTTAAAAGACATGCTGTCACCACATATCCCTGTCAGTATCTATTTGGAGCTGTAAATTTAATGGTTTGTGGAATGCATGGTTCCTCACCTCACCTCACTTTAAGCCCAATAGCTACAAACCTCAAAGGTAATCGACAGTGTCTGATGCTCCACTGGTTTGTTTTTTTTCTCTCTCTATGAGCCATTCTCTGTGTGGCTGCTCTTCCACTTATCTCCCAGCTCACATTGCCGCTCTATATTTTCCCCAGGCATTCTAGTGATGGACAATGCTGATCTCTGATGTAGGTCGTCAGAAAGATGTGCTCTGGCTAGTTATTCTGAGTGTTAAAGAGGATAATATATTAACCCATCAAGACCCTGTGCTACTTTTATGTCACTTCCCAAATGAATTTTTGTCTCAATTTAACCTTTCTTAAGTGATTTATCAGCATATTATTATAATATTATGCTAGGTATTTTGTGTTTTTTCCATGAAAATCTGATATTTTCCTGTATTTAATTTGCTGATATTGTGGATGTTCATAAAAGCTCAGATTAAAGTTGAGGGTTACTGAATCAGAAAAAGAGAAAACTGTAGAAAAAGTGCCATTTTCAGCAAAGACATCAACATCTGAATGTAAAACAAACGTCTACAACCACTGTCATTGATCCAACTCCATGGATTTTACTGGTGAATCAATGTTGTAGAAGATGACAGTGTTTCCAACTTCACTACGGAGCCTCTGAATATCCAAATGAGTCATATCTGATGGCCATGAAAAGATGAAAAACTGCAGTTTACACCAATTATTTACATCTATTGGTAGGTTTAGTTGTTCTGAAGTTATTAAACATTTTACATCAGTAGATGGTTTTGGTTGCCAGTAGCTGTTTGGGTCTTTAAGAGTTACACTGAGGCATCAAAAGTGACCATTTTTATGTTCAGAAGAATATTTACAACAACCACAAAGAAGATGAAATATCTGGTTCCTGAGCTATGCCAAATTCTGGTTGTTTATGTAAACTGTTGGTCCCGGAGGTATAAAAGGATTTCACTGCTCACTAATCTAGCAGAATGTTAGGACAGAACTGAAGTCTGTAAAACAGAGCAGCTGTGAACTCATCATCTTGAGTGAAATTAATGATATTTCTTCACTTTCAGCGAGCCCTGATCTCCTCTGTACATCGTTGTTTCCAAAATAACTCCTGCTTCTGCCAGATTTCAGAATAGCACATTTCAGCAGCCACTTAGAAGATGACAAAATGGTGTCAGTTTTTACTTTTTTTTCCAGCCTTTTTTTTATATACTGTTCTTTTCTGTATTTGCAGTCACAAACTAGGACTATCTACTGAACTGTAACTTTTCCTACTACCTAAAAATCCAAAAACTACCACAGTCACAGCGTTAGTTTCATCCTCTTCCTTTTGATTCTGCCTGAATTTTAATATTAAAGGGCTCATCTAGTATGTGTTATCCTCTCAATACTGTTAAATCACAGTGGACTGTAGTGCTCTTATAAGTCTGTCAGGGAAAAAAACCCCAGCATACACAACTCATACATCTCTAAGAGCTTTCCTTAATGGAGTTTTGAAAAAGGAATGTCAAACCATTTTCTATTATTAAATGGTAAAAATACTTCGAATGTTTGATTGAAGTTGCTTTTGGGTGACTTAAAATAGTACCTGCACTTCCATTTTAACAGCTTCAGAATCAGCTTCATGTGTCTTTTTGATGCTATATTTACATTATTATTGTTTCTTTGCTTTAACCTGATTATTTTCTTTCCTATACCACAGTTTGTATGTAAAAGGTCATTGTCTCTCCATTCCTCTCTGTATTTTAACTTTTCATAAAAGCCCATCTAGGGACCGGTGCTGCAAATTAGATTTTTCTATAAGCACTATGATGCATGCATAGGATTGCTGTGTTACAGTTGGTCTATGTCTTTTGTATTGGTCCCTATCAAATAAGCCAAATAAATAAATACATCTTTATTGAATTACTTTGTTATATCTCAACAGATGACCATGCTTGTAAACACTCGTGTAAACTGCTCATTACATTTAATCTTATCTCTGCTGTTCTGTTATGTGAGGGTCACTGTGGCATGGATTACACTGAACACAAATCATTTTAACTGAACTAAGAAAAGGGCATGCGACCGCCTGTCCCTGTTGGAAGGATTATTACCACATCTGCTCACATGTGACTGTGATCCCAGCTGCCATTGGCTCCTATGGGATTTTTTCCCATAGGATCCCACGCACAATACCTCCCTCGCAGGGCTTCATAAATATTTAATGTCAGTTTTTATATGTGTGCAGAATATTTAGCCAGCACCGCATATTTGTTCCTTATATTCTGTTAGCTGCACAACTAGTTAAGTGAGGTAGCAGCTGAATCAGCAGGAGGATTGCGTAATTCCTGAAACATGAGGTTGGAATTTAGATTAAAATGCTTGCTCATGCCTCATACACACCTTTATACGACGTTTTGTTTGTCATTCAGTGGTGGTCCCTCCTTCTCTCCTTCCTCTTTCCTCCCACTTCATCATTCATTCCTGCCCCCCCACCTCCCTACCTTCAGTGCTTCATTTTCCTGATCCTCCAGCTTGCTGTGCATTCTGCCCTCCCGCTCTCGTCTTCCAAGGTCGACTCTGAGCTCCCGTTTGCAAAGAGACAGGAATAGCAGGTGCACTGCAGAATGCTGCCGCTGCTCTAGCTGTGCACGTGTGTGAGTGTGTATGTATGAGTGATGTGAGCATTTCTGCATTCCACTGGAGTTGTGCAGCCGCTGTGCACAAGTGAAGCTTGAGTACTAAAGGATGTCTGCGGACTGCGGGCAGACGGGATGCAGATGTTTCTCACCAGAGCAGCCGGTGAAGCTGCTTAGACTGCCGGAGAGGAGACGGAGCCGCTGCTGCCGTCGCTGTACTGGACTGTGACTGCTTCTGACCCCTTCCTCCCTCCCTCCCTCTGTCTGTTTTTCTCCTCTTCCTCACTGGATCTGTTATTTGGGATCTGGAAGCGAGAAGGAGCAGGGAGGAGCTCACTTTGGGAATTAAAGGGATCTACAGAGGACACAGTTCCTTTTAAAAAGACAACATGCTCTGAGAGCCTCTCTGTTAAGCCTCTTTGTCTTTCCTCTGTCTCCGGTCCTTCACCTTCCTCCTCCTCCTTCTCCTCCCCCTCCTCTGGCCGGCTCCCTGCAGAGTCCCAGTTCCACCATGTCTTTGGCGTTCTGTGGGAACGAGAACAACTCGGCTGCCTACAACGTGGATGGGGGGGTTTTGAACAACGGCTGTTTTCTGGATGCGCTCAATGTGGTGCCACACGTCTTTCTCCTCTTCATCACCTTTCCCATCCTCTTCATTGGTGAGTGTCACTGGGACGTAGACTTCCCAATAACCCCACTACATCTTCCTGTACAAGCTATGTGTTTATATGTTCAGATCCCATGTTGTAACATCATATCATGAGGACAGTGTGAGAACACAACTTCACTGTCCTGTCTTTGTTCATTTAGTTTTCTTTGACACATGATTACTGAACTATTGAGGGACTTACTTTATTAAGAAATATTTCTCTAGAAACTTAAAACACATACATTTTTAGTTTCCATTATGGTCATATTTTAACAGTGACTGTCATTTCATTGTTTCTCATAAGAGTTTACTCGTCCTATAGCTATAATAATTGGTAAAATGCTTGTATTTCAACCACTTTTACATGTAAACATGTCCCTTATGATGAAATGCAGTGCACAGAGCCAAACTGGTATCATCCTGTTGGTATTAGGTTACACCTTTCTGGATGCTCGCCATTCTATTAGTGTCATCGTCAGTGTGTAACAGACAGGCACTGAGTCGCTGCACAGTCTGCTGCTTCATTCAAACATCCTCTGACATGTCAGCATGTGTGTGCATGCCACATGTCTGTGAGTGTTGGTTCTGAGGCAGTACATTTGTCACTTCACATGTGCACGCAAGGTATCAAAAGGGAAGGATAGTAAAAAGCATTGATTTATGAGAATGCATCACAGCGTTAGCTCATGTTTGTCCACTCATTTTGTACACATACTGTCATGCAGAATTTGTTTGTGGTGTGTAGATATTTTCTGGATGTCTTTGTGCCATTATTTTGAGTTTCTTTGTCTATGCTGTCACTGCATTTAACAGTCACTTTTTTATAATTATAAGTTGTCTCCTTTTGTTTTCACAAATGGCACCTGCAAAGATCTCACTCCTGCACTGAGTGTCTCTACACCTCTCAGTTTCTTTCCATTTATACCCTTGAAAAGGCTAATTTAAAGTGTGCTAACAAAGAGGCTGGAAGTGTAAACAGAAAGATACTCAAGAAAGATGTAGTGTGAGGTGGCTGTAATTAAATAAAAATCCAATAAACTGCACCCCAGTACTGCCACATGTCACCCTAAGGTAACAACTTCACCACCAAGGACAAACCTCAGGGGTGTTGAAGCTTTGCTGTTCACCTCGAGTAGCTGTATTCTGCTCTCCATTCTGCCCTGTAGCTGCACGATGAGAAACACTTTAGTGCTGTCCCTTGAGCTCAGCTTGTCAGATCAAGGCCACGAGTGTAAAAGGATGTTGAGGATGAATGAACTGTAGCAGATTAATAGGAAAAGAAAATATTACTGGCCATGGTTTGAAGATGTTAAAACACAGTTTGACAATTTTTTATAAATTTGCATAATGTTTGTTTACATTAAATACCAAATTAAATTACCTTTGTCATAGTTCTGCTAAATTTGTAATAGCCCCGGTTTGAAGATTTGGGTTGATGCTAAGTATTTTAGTTTGTGAAAGAGCAATAATGACAGGATACCACTGAGAGCCAGACTGATTTTATTAAAGTCTCAGGCCGGACTATTTTAGTGCTTTACAGAGATGAAATGAATGTTATGACAACGTTAACTGACACTGGCTGGCTGCCATTCTTCTTAATAGACCCCTCTTTGAAGTTTATCTATTATTTGTCATTCAGCCCAGCTATTAGTGTGATAGCACTCTGTTATGCAGCTCATGGTATTCACAGTTGCACTGGGTATAAAACTGCACTGAAAATTTTCCTCATGTTTACTTTCATTATGCTTGCTGAAAAACGATGCCTTTCAAACTCCATCTATTTTTAGATTCTGTCTTCAGAGGACTTGATTGTTCAGTGTTTCCTACTTACAGTCCTCACCAGGTTCTGAAGTTATTTTACTCCAATCTCTTGCATAAATCAGCTCATGACAGAGTCCATCAAGTGAAAATGGAGAAACAGTGTGTAAATTAAGTATGAACTTATTGCTTCCATATGAATTAAGATTGTAAGTAGCTATGCAAATGCTCTTGATTTATTAATATTTAGCAAATCTGACCACCTCTATAAAAGCAGATGTTTTTGCAGTTCACAGGTCTGAGGCATTCAGGTGTATGTTAAGTGAAGGAAAGACATCACTGAGTGTAGAGAATCCATTGTTGCTGCCCATCAGTCTAGGAAGGATGTTAAGGCCGTTTCTAATAGACAGACAGTTGCCAATCTTCCCTGGACTGAATGTACTATAAAATTCACCCCTACCTAGGACCATGCAATAGTCAAACTGTACTCAAATTCATAGTAGTACAACTAGAAAAACACTGAAAAAGTATGGCTTGTTTGGGGAAAACCTCTAGTCTTAAAAGAACATGGCACATGGCTTGGGTTTGCAAATTTGCATCTGACCAAACTACAGCATTTGTGGAATAATGTCATTTAGACAGACAAGACTAAAGTGGAGATGTTTGGCAGTAGTACACAGTACATTCAGTAAAAACCAAACACAGCATATCAGCACAAATACCTCGTAGGAGATGGGAGGATTTGGGTTTGTTTTGCAGCTATAAGACCTTGGCACCTCAAAGTCATCCATAAACTCCTCTGTGTACCAGAGTACTCCAGAGTCAAATGTGAGACCATCTGTCTGACCGCTAAAACTTGGCTGAACACGCAGTGATACAGCAGGACAGTGTTCCCAAGCATCCAAGTCAATTTAAATGAAACAGCTGAAAAAGAAAAGAATCATGTCATCAGTCAATGTTTAGACTTCAACTCTATTAAAATGCTGTGGCGAGACTGCAAGACAACTGTACATAAACAAATGCCCACAAACCTCAATGAACTGAAGCATTGTTGTAAAGAAAAGTAACTCCAAAGTCCTCCACAACAATTTGAGAGACTGATAAAGGTTATACTAAAAAAAGATTACTTCAAGGTATTGCTGCTGAAGGTTGTTCTACAAACTTTGACCCACATGCCCCTTTTATACAGCACTTCTGTTATGGGAATATTTCACCTTTATTCCACAACGACGTCTGTGTAAACAAAATGGTGGGATCATTTGACCCCACCTCTGTCACAGCTTTGTAATTCCTCTGGAGGTAGTAACAGAGCCGTGATAAAGGTGGAACCATGATTCCAAAATGCTATGTAAAAGGAACACCTCTGGTTCCGCAACCAAGGTGACGGGGTATTTAAAAATGAGTGCAGGCCATGTACAGGAAAACAAACAAACGAACTCGACCAGAAGGATGCCAAACTGGGGAGACGCCAAGATCCATCAGTTGTTGTCACTTTGGGTGGAGGACTCTATCCATGCTAACATTTGTGGAATGGTGAAACCTCTCGAGAGGTTAGCAACATCGCTATGCTTGGAGTATTTCCAATGCGGAAGTTATACGTCACACTATTGAGGACTTGCAGGTGACGTCACTGGTCATGTGATAGTTGTTTACACCACCATATTGGTAGGCACACTATCTGGATCCAGAAAGTCAGAGCTGTTGCTTTATATAGTGTTTTTCTTTGGACTCATGTTTGCGTGTTTTGCTATTTGCGATTATGTCTGCTTGTGATAAAGGCACCATACATGAGTTTCAATGTTTACTAACAACAGGGACTCGGAGGCAAAAACACGAGTACCAGCTACCAGCTGGCTCACATCAGCCGCGTACACCTCCAGGCTCTGCCCCGGAACTCGTGAATGAACCGATATGTTAGCTGTAAAACGGTCCATTAACTGTCTCTGTCCAAAAGCCGATCCCATCTTCTCTTTCTCGGCCGTATAATTTGACTTGACCACATCGGGAAGGCTGTCCCATAGTAGAAAAGCAGACTTGCACAGACGGGTGGGGAGTATTCTCACCACCTCCCCGCTGTACTCAGCGGTGTTGCCCGCCGTAGTTCCGACTGACACTTCCAGCTGCCTCACCCAGCTGAGGAAACTCTGGCTGCCATCGCCGGCAAAGGGAGCAGGTAGATCCACTATCACTCTCTCTCTCTATAGGGTGATAGGCCAGGGGAAGCCCTCCTAGTAGGTTTAAAGGGGTCTTCATCGCCGCACCACATGATGACAATTCTTTTTTTCCACGCCGCTAAGCGCAACAGGCACACAGGCTAACAATACTGAGAAGCTACGCTAACTGCAGTAATAACTATAAACAGCAGTCGGCAGAACAGAACCACCGCTGCCACCAGTGGAACCCAGCGGTCTGTCTGCCTAACTTATACTTGGTGAAAGCTAAGTAATAAATGGCACACAGGAGTTTAGCAGGTCCATCGTTTAACGTGTTGTACGATCCAAGGAAAGCTTGCCTACCAATATGGCGTCGTAAAAAGAAAACCACGTGATCATGTGACGTATGTGCAAAACCTCAATACGCTGTGCTGTGTCACCGCCCCTTTGATTACGGAATGCAGGTCTGCTGTGTAAAAGTCCAGCCTGTCTCACCTCTCTTACTCCTTTGGCTTGACTGTGGAAATTGGTCAATGGTGGAAAAAAGGTGGGATCACCATCTCACCTTTTTTCCGGGATCTCTGTGTAAATGTGGCCATAGAGCATACTTATTTTTTCAGACACTGCTTCTCCATTTTGGCTTCACTTGTGTTCAATAAATGACACAGTGGAATTGGTTGTGTGTTGTTTCACACAGAGAGGTTAGATCTACATAATTTTACATCCTGTTAATGACCTTTTTTTATTATTATTATTTGTGTTATTATTACATCCCATTACATAAAACCATAGAATTATACTTTTTTTCATGGCTGCATACATGAACTGAACTGAGATGTAATGTGGCGTCTATTTACAACCCTGACCTTTAAAAACAATCTGTTTCCTTCTTCTGTGTGAGGCTGGGGCAGCCAGAGTTCAAAAGTCCACATCCACCACAGCACGTGGCTACACTTCCCTGGCCACAACCTGCGCTGGCTCCTCACCTTCGTCCTGCTCTTCATCCTCGTCTGTGAGATTGCAGAAGGCATCGTCTCTGATGGGTATGGTAGCACTGTTTGATCAAAAAAAAGTATTCAAAATCTCTCTGACGGGACATTTTAGAGACAATTTGACAGATTAGTGTTGCTGAATGACCCATATTTTTACTTTTAAATTCATTTTTGCTTCAGTTGGACCATAAGGGATTATCCAAAACAAGGAGCTACTTTATATTGAAATAAATGTTGGAATAGCAATCAATTAAATTTCGCTCTCTGACAGGACATTACTGTGTTTTGACCCTGTTCTATATTTCAGTTGTATCTTATTACAGAGACTGAGACATGCATCTGTACATTATAATATATCATGGTAATCTTGCTAAAATAACACACCTACCTGTGACCTAAGACTTTTGCACAGAACTTTACCATTACACAAACTGAACCTAGACAGCATCTAAGCGCTCCTGGAAAAAATACTACCTGGTGTAACAGTGATATCTGGTGGTGCTTTATCATTTTTTGTTTTTTCATCATGTGTCTCCTGTTTCTTTACAGGTTCAGTCAGTCCCTCCATCTGCACCTGTACATGCCTGCAGGTCTGGCCTTCATGGCTGGGATTACATCGATTGTCTATTATCATAACATTGAAACCTCTAACTTCCCCAAGCTACTATTAGGTACGGTATTCTTTATATTCTTTGTTACATTCTAGGCCTTTGAGACAATTTAGAGTCTGGACATTAACACTTATATTGCATCGGCCACTACAACACTGTCATAGACAACTACAGAGATCTTTAGTTACCGATTGTGCTTTTTGGATCTCCACTATGGAAGTCAGGTTAATCCAAAAGACACAACATTCCTGTAGGTGTGTTAGTGTTTGAAGATGTAATTCAAGTGTTTGCTTTTCACTCTTTTATCTAGGTAGAAACATCCCCTAAGGATAAATCAGATTAACCTATATGATCATAACTCTCTAAGATTTGACATGTGATGCTGTGTTAGCATTTTAAACTGTATGATACTGCTAAAGTAAGCAGAGGAAAAAGGTCAGAACCAGCATTAAAATATTAATAATGTTCTCAATGCCTATGAGGTACTGGCTGTTTTCTTCCTTTACTTTTTCTTGGTGATAAATTAGCTTATTTTGGACT
Source organism: Sphaeramia orbicularis (assembly GCF_902148855.1). Lineage (NCBI taxonomy): Eukaryota > Metazoa > Chordata > Actinopteri > Kurtiformes > Apogonidae > Sphaeramia > Sphaeramia orbicularis. The sequence continues at coordinate 19,343,604 of NC_043962.1, forward strand.
TTTAGATGTAGAACTCTCTGTAGAACTGTTCTGTGGAACTCTGAAAGATTGAACCCAGTGCGGCTATGAGACATGTGCCTTCCCCCTGGTGCTTTATGATGATACATTACTGATGGTAAAGCCTAGATTAACTAAATGATGAAACAGAAAACCAAGCCTTGTTGACTCACTGAACTGTAAAGCCATATAATTACGGATGAATTGTCCATTACATTACGGCAGAGCGGTTGAAGGCAATATCATTTAGTGTCTATTGCTCTTCTAGTACATGGATATTTAACAGCCCCTCACATTAATACCTGAAATATCAACATTGTTTTGATTTGTTTCAACAAGATGGTTTAACCAGTAGGTTTCTGCCTTGTGATCATTATTTTTTAGCTTTGTCAGCATCTTTCTTATACTCCATGTATGCAGTTTCTCCATTGTGTCTTTTCAAATATTTGTACCTCCTCAGGCATCATTAACTCATCCATGTGCGGAATTTGGTGATTTACTTGCCACTCCTATCGGGCCATTGAACTGTATTCATCTTTAACATCTTCATATCACATTCAGGCTTCTCAGGAAGTGACTGCGGTGTGCAGTTCGTTATTCACTGCAATTCATCTTCTTAATTGAGGCTCTGCCATTGACCCACGTACTGCTTCTGTTATTATGATAGAGATAGTCTTCATTATGAAGATATAATCACCGTGAATTATCTTAGGATCTTGAGGGCGGAGATCGGGGTCAAGGAGGGCATAGAAAAGGCAGAGCTGGAGGAAGATACTCTAAGTGAATGCAGCAGACCTCACAGTTTTTTGTTTGGAAAGTTCTCTACGTAACTGAAAGAAGAAAAAAATTGGGAAAAAAAGTGGAATAATTGGACTATATTTACACAAAATCAATAGACTGACTGTTGCTACCCCGGCACAGTGTTTTCTTTTGTACTTATTTGTGCTCTCGTTTGTCTGTTTTTTTTTTGGTTGGTTTGTTTGTTTTTTGGGTCTCTTTTGTTTCTCTTTTTTTTTGTTTACCGTTACAATATAGTCAATAAAAAGAAAGAAGAAAAAATTCAATTCTGTCCTGACAGAACATTCAATGGACAACAAACAACAGCTGAGTCATACTTACATGTAGTAAAACAAATAATAGGATTTGACTGGTGTGTTAGTGAGAAAACTGATGTTATTACTGTCCAGCCCTGGTGTAATCTGTCTGCTGAAGGACACACTCAGGTGACTCTTATGTTTGCCTTGTCTCTTGATTTACTGTGTCTGTCTGATCTCTGTTAAATCCCCTCAGCCCTGTTGATCTACTGGGTTCTGGCCTTTATTATGAAGACCATCAAGTTTGCCAAGTACACCGAGCATGGCATCGGCCCCCGGCAGCTCCGCTACTGCATCACTGGACTGCTGGTGCTGCTTTACGGGCTCCTACTCACTGTGGAGATCAATGTCATTCAAGGCAGGGTGAGTGTGTCTCTGTGCTTTCTACACACACACACACACACACTTGACCTGATAGGAAAATTAATTTTAGTTAAAATCTAGAAGCTTAGGGCAGCTCTCAAATGAGAATTAGTCTGGAATGTCTCAGTTAATTTTCAATTTCCAAATGGTGTTTTCATTATACACAGACAAAGATGCCTCTGGATGCCACTGAATGGACCTATAACAAATGAGTGCAGCAAAAAGTGTGATAGTTGGGTCATTTGGTAAATTAAACCAAGCAAATCCTGTCAGAAGTATTGCAGACACTCAGTGTTATCAACATAGTCTGAAACGAGTGCATTGTTTATTCTTCCCACAAAATGAACTGTTCAATGGTTTTTATCTATATACTGGATGGCACTTTAATTTTGTTATACATGTTACAATGACGGCATATTCTATTCTATTCTATTCTATTCTATTCTATTCTATTCTATTCTATTCTATTCTATTCTATGCAACATGCACACATATAAATGTGACAAATCAAGGTCATCTCACTAGAACATTGATTTCTGAAGTTTTCCTTGGTAAAACAAATTTGCATCGTTCAAATTTCCTATTTTATTTCAACAAGTTTTCATTCCTGTTCCAAACTTTGCTCATCTGTTACCAGGTTTTACAGTAAACACATATACTCACACCTTATTTACCCTGAGCTTTATATCACAGTAGCTAATGCAGCTACTGTTGTATTTTTTTCTTTAATGGGATGGTAGTCTTGCATTATTCATCCTCTGTGCTTTGGATTTACACGAGTATCATTTAGTATGGAGTGCTGTATGTCACTAATTACACAATCGTCTCGTGGGACAACATTATAAAGCGTGAAGGTCATAGTAACCCACACATTTGATGCGAATCTTTGAAAAACAAATTTACATCATTCAAATTTCATATTTTATTTAACAAGTTTTAATTTCTGTTTTAATGAACTGTCTAATGGTTTTTAATCTATATACTGGATGGCATTTAAATTTTGTTATACATGTTATAATGACAGTAAAGAATATTCTATTCTATTCTATTCTATTCTATTCTATTCTATTCTATTCTATTCTATTCTATTCATATAAACAGCAGCTATCATGGTTGTTACAAAGGTGCCTCAACATTTGTATTAAAAACTTGTATCAGATAAACACTGGAAAAGTATATGTCAGGCAGATGCATCTGGTTTTCAGGCAACTCTTATTTTATATTCAGTCAAATAAATTCAATGATCACGTTATGTCAGACTTCACCATTTTCTCCCAAACAAAGCCAAAGCCACTGGACAGAAAGAAGTAAATGGAAGAACTAAAACTTTAATCCACAATGCCACAGGTCAGGTGTGCTCAGCTTTATGAAAGCTGCCCAAGGCTGTTATGTGTCTGATATTTGGTTCATAAGGTGTGTGTTACATTAATCCCATTTTCAGCGTCGACTGCTGATCAGTCAATATAGTTTTCCCCAGACTTACTCCCAAACAAACTAACTCATTCGAGAAGGGAACGGCCATCTGTTACTCTACGATTGTTTCTAAAGCTCTGTTATCACACAAACACAAGCTGATCATGGCAGTGTCTCTCCATGATTTAGTGTGTGACATTTTCAACCATCCTGACCTATTTGAACATGATTTAGAAAATGTCAGACCGTTTTCTTTTTTCTCCTTAGTATGTGAAGGCTGTCTCTGTTAACTCCTGCACATCTTTTATTGAATCTGTTTTTCCTGAATAAACGGCAAAAGAGATGCTTTTCCCATCATGCCCTGCAATTTTCTATTCATGCAGCTCATGCTCTATCTATCACTGCTATGACGCTTTTAAACTCTGACAGCAGCCGTTTTAGTCATTTTACATGAGATTTTTTTTTAATGTTAGCAGAACCAATGGGGTCTGTTAGTCTTTTAGTCTGCATTGGTATTTATTGATTATTTATTGTCGATTATTTAACCCTTTCATGCGTACTGGTCACTATAGTGGACAGCTATTCTACAGCTGTTCTCTTGTATATCCATGGGTTTTGTTGTTTTAGTTCCATATCAGCCAACACAGTGGATGCTTATACATTATCCCATGCAATGACATTCATACTGCTACTGTAACTATGCTGTTCTTTTTTTTTTTTTTTTTTGCATATTATCTCCATGAAGTGAAAAATAACTAGTATTAGAGTATGATAAAATGTGACAAAACATCTGATTAGCAGCATTAAAAATGTTTGTATTGCATAGTTTTCCATATCACTTTCTGATATTAGTTTTTAAATACATGTTTCTTTGCTTCAAAATTTAAATGCTGAGTGGAAATTTTTGTAACTCCTTATAACAAAACAAAACAAAACAAAAAAAAACTGATCGTATTGTGTTTTTTCATGCCTATAAAGGAATAAAAGCACTCAGGAAAAATATCTTGGCTAAGGTTCCCATAATTCATGCATGAAAGGGTTAAATGCATTTATTCATTGTTGCTTGCAATGATCTTGTATTTGTACACTGATTTATTTATGTTTGTCTCATTGCACTTTGGATGTGGGCCGATGTCTGTGGTAAGCTGCAAATAAATTGCCCATATGAGATAAATAAAGTTGTCTGAATCTGAATCTAGAGTATTTTTATTTAAATATTTTCTTTTGCTGAAATCCAGCAGTGGTTATTACATATTTTGAAGAATTTGTAGAACAAGTATCTAATCAGGTTTTTGTTTCATAAGATCAAAATTTGTTTTGACCAAGCATTGGTGAAAAAATGTAGTTTTAACTGACTGCCATTAGCCCCCTGAAAAAAGAAGGAAGCTAATCCTGTTTATTGTGACACATTCTAATAAATGATACACTATGTGATGTAATTTTTAAAATATATTGCGCTTTTAATGAATTTAATTGGTGCATTATTGATATTAATGACAAACCATGAAAAGCAGAATATTTCAGGACCCATTATATCAAAGAATGTTCCCTGTTTATAATTAGTCCTTAACCTACTTTCCTCACAGCAAAAAGGTAGCCATTGTTCATCCATGCTGCACAGACAAAGGCATTATTGATTCTTTTATACCTCTGGGATTAAATGTCACCTTAAACCACCTAAGAAATCGCTATTGGAGAGCCATTGGCCTTTTACATATTTATGAAGATTCTTCCTCTAAAAACAGGAGCACTGACCCAAATCCACCCAGTGATGACCCATAACTGGTGGCTAGTTCGAAGGTCTTGCTCAGGGGACATAATCATTTGAGAAAGCATATTATTGGATTTAAAATCTATGCAGCATGAGTTACCAAAGTTTCATTTTCTGAGAAATTAACATAAAGAATACTCTTTTTTTGTCATAATTGCATCAGATACTCCCATATAGGTGACATAAAACAACAATAAAGTATCCAGTTTTATTTCAAGCTGCAGTCATATAACCATGTTCACACACACAATGACAATGAGAGTAGAGCATCTGTGATATGGTGAAGTTTTTCTAATATGCAGCTGTTAGCATTGTGGAATTCAATAACATGTAATTAATCCACCCTATCTCTGTGCACCTATAATTAAAGCAAGTGATTAGTGCATACAAGTGCCATGTTCACTGTGCTTTAGCTCTTCTGTGCACTAGGTATGGAATGTAAATTATTATTATTATCACTGTACATATTGCCATAGAATTGGTGTTTCTGTTCCACTGAATGTCTCATTAGTGGGTGTATGTTTTAGTTCTCTGTGTGATTCCTTCTGTCTTTCAGATCACCACTGGTTGGTCATAATTAAGTCAGTGTCATTCAACCTTGGGGTCAGGACCCCACGTGGGGTCACCTGGAATTCAAATGGGGTTGGCTGAAATTTCTAGTAATTGATAAAAATAATAATAAAAAAAACTTACTAATAAAAAATATATGTTGAGTTGAGAGAGACAATCACAATACATAACAGACATGACAAACTGTGACGCTGAAACTGAAGCACTGTGGTATTGTTTATCTTTCAAATGTTCATTGTGGTCGGTTTCAGATGCTGCAGCTCTTTCATAATTCATAGTTTGAGTTCTTGTTTGTTCAGTATTAATTGTCAGTCTTATAAATCCAAGCTGGACTGACTGTACATATCTTGACCAAGGAAAATAAAATTCTCACTTTGTGCAGTAATCTACACCTGGATTTTCTGCCTCCGCCCATAATATTATACATTATATAGCCTAAATGTCATCTAAAATCAAAATTTATTTGCAACATAGCATAGCAAACTATTACTTGATTAAAAACAAATTATTTTAGCAAAAAAAAAAAAAAGTCTCCGTTTTGAATGTTTGGGGTCGCCAAAAATTTGTGATGTTAAAAAGAGGGCGCGAGCCAAAAAAGGTTGGGAACCACTGAATTAAGTCTTTTTTTTGTTTGTTTTCTTGCAGCGCTACATGTGTTTTGCCAACCCGACAGAAGTCAAACCTCCTGAGGACCTCCAGGACCTGGGTGTGCGGTTCCTTCAGCCATTTGTCAACCTGTTGTCTAAAGCCACTTACTGGTGGATGAATACATTCATTACCTCCGCTCACAGACGGCCCATTGACCTCAAGGTCATTGGCAAACTCCCCATTGCAATGAGAGCGCTCACCAACTACATAAAACTGCGCAAAGCTTTTGAAGATCAAAAGGTTAGTTTTTCATTTACTGGTGGTACCAGCTGAACTTGAATTTACGATCATTTGAATCCAAGACATGAAAGTACAACAAACATAGAGGGATAAGAGGAAGTATAAATAATTCTCCACTTCTTTATGTATGTTGGTCCCACGCTGATCTCTCAAGATCAAAGATATTGTATTTGATATGGTGAAAATCAAAAGGGTCACACTCTTTCTTGCATCATTGCATATACTGTAGCAGATGGTATCAGAAAATAGATGCTAGTGTTAGTTCTAGGGATTTTTATGGTATATTCACCCTGCTGGTCTTAATGGTCAATTCTGATTTTTTTAAACTGAAATCTGATTTTCTTGCATGGTCATTCACATTATAATTCAAATGTGACTGCCATCAGACTCATATGTGAACAGTCTGTGGTCCTGACATGACCCCGCATATAGAAGGTATAATATCACACACAGTGCAATGTGTTTGGAGTAAATATAGATGTTGCCAGGTCCTGCCTCCTCCAGCGCAGAATTGTGATGTCAATTGCAATTCAGTGACGTAGAAGTCAGATGAAGTGTAACATAATAGTTTAGACTGAAGTCGTATTGGAAAACATCAGATATGTATCCGATTTAGGACCACATATGAAAGTGCACTGCAAAAATCCAAATCTTATTAAGTGAATATTTCTCATCTCTTGTCAAAATATCTCATCACACATAAAATAAGACATTATCACCTAAAGAGAAACTTTTCAGTGAGATATAAGAACTTATTTTTAGACAATAGATCTGGAAAATCTTATTTTAAGAAATCTTACCAAGATAATTTTCACTTGTTCCATTAGCATATTTTGTGATTAATTTAAGACTTTTTTTTTTTTGCTTAATTCAAGGTCAAGTTCAAGATCTATTGTCTGAAAATAAGTTCTTATATCTCACTGAAAAGTTACTCTTTAGGTGATTTTGTCTTGTTTTAAGTTTGATGACATATTTTGACTTGAAATGAGATAAATACACTTGGTAAGATTTCGATTTTTCCCAGTGTGGCCTGGGTAGGGCGTCCCATTTTTGGGACTTCTTTTCTGATCAAGCTCTTAATTTGACTTGTAAATCTCTTATATATTACTAACTCCCCCAAAAAATCTCGGCCCAATCTGTAAAGTTATAGACACCCCCCCCCCCCCCCCCCCCTCCAACCACCATCTTTAGGGTGCCCATCAGCCGAGTGCAGAAAACCCATTTTTCAATGGAAAATCATGCATTTGTCATTTAGTTATGCCATATTTGCTCATGCAAATGTCATATTAGAGGTTTTGGGGGATGCTACTGCCATTTATGAAGGTCTCAAATCATGTACAGGTCAAGGTCACATGATTTTAGACAAGGTCAAGGTCATTTGACACTGAAAAATGGGTAAAATCATACGTTTTTGCTGATTTCTTTATTGCCTAGTCTTATTTCAAAGATGTGCACTCAGGGCTTTCACTGGAGAACATTTGATCCTAGATTACCCATCTGGTACCCTCCCTTTTCTTCAGTTCAGCAGGTACCAGGTTTCTTTTTCCAGAGAAGGGTGGGTGGCTGTAGCTCAGTTGGTAGAGCCCAGTGACCCAGGGGTCAGCGGTTTGAGTCCTGGCTCTGACTGTCCACATGTCAAAGTGTCCTGGGGCAAGACACTGAAGCCTAAATTGCTGTGTCTGGCCTGGGTCTGATTTGGAAAACCTGGATTTGTGCTGTTTAGACTGTCATGAAAAAGTCAGTTTTGGACCACTTTTACCTGCAGTGTGAACGTAACACTAGATTTTTCAAAAGACAGTTTGTAGTGTTTGATAGTTTTTGGTGTTAATTGACCAAAACATCCATAATTACCCTCGAGTAGGTTGTCTAAGAGGAAGCAAGACCTCATTCCACTTCTCTGGACTCTGGAGAAAATGTACTCCTTGACACAGATTTAGCAGATGTTTCGTGATACCCATTTCAAATCAGAATCTGTCTGAAGTGAGTCTACTGTTCTGCTCTGTCGACACAGTAGCTCAGAGTAGTGTCTTCTCTTTTCAGGTCATATATATTTCATTTTAGTCTTTTATTTTGGACTGAGAGGAGAGGACGTTTTTCCCTTCTGCTTTCAGCTTCTGCAGCTTTGCATGCATAAATGATTCTTAATGTTATTTAAACAAGACCGCATGTGCAAACAGGATCAGAAAATAGGAGCAAGCTGCTGTGTGTTTCTGAAGACAGTGATTATCACCAAGGGATCAACAAGGATCTTCCCTTGCACACTAATAAGATTTTAAGTGTTTATGTAAGAGATTAAAGTGCAACATTTTGGCTTCTTATAGCCCCCACTTCATTTTATTTGGAGCTCATCTGTCAGTTAGAATGTCATAATAAATCTGTGATCATTATATTTAATTGTATAAAGCAATGTGGGAGTTTTATTTCTCATGAAAAAAACAGTTTACGAGAAGGAATTTTGCAAGAACAGTGCGTATGTTATGTGATTCAGTCCTGACTGAAGTGGGACCATTACACTGAATTTTGGATGTCACTGACACGATTAGTCAGTAGTGTAACACTGAAATTTCATGTTACTCTAAATCCTATATGTCCCTTTTTTTTTTTTTTTTTTTTTTTTTTTACATCACATTGAGATTGTGAGCTGTACGGTACTAAAAGAACTGCACTGCTGTATATTCTACTGTAGAGGAGCCTTGGTGCATGGATTTTCTCCTACTATTCAATCACATGTTGGTGAGATGAACTGGAAACTCTAAATTGACTATGTTTTGTTGATGCGTGGTCTGTAATAAGATTAGAGATGTTTCTAGGAAATTGCCTTGGCTGTCACATGAGAATAGGCATGCATGAATGGATCAATGGATGATTGCATGTACCCAACAAGTGTCTCTGGTGGTAGACCAGGTTGATGATGACTTGAGGAATGGATGGCTTAGCCGCTTGCGCCAACAATGAACTCAATTACTCCTGGTGTATGTGCACAGACTGTTCAGGTGAAGCATAGAATATGAAAACTGCTTGAGTGATTAAGGTCACCATCTTAATTATTTCCCTTTTGTATGCTCATATAGTCGCTGAAAAAATTATTAGACCATCACAAGTCATCAGAAACAATGGTTATGCAATCAAGTACTAACTCCTGGGTGTATCATGTGACTGAAACAGACAGAAAAGAAAACATGGAATGCATAAAAGCACTGTTTTTGTCAGTACAATGCCATAGATATTAATGTAAGAACTTAAGTGATTTGGGTTATTATCAATAAAACCATGCAAAATAGCTAGATATCAGCTCTTAAATTTAACTCTTACGAGCAATTTTTGATGTTATCATTATATTTGTCCAAACAAATGGACCTTTAGCTGTACCAGGCATTAAAATGAACAAGAAATTAAAGAAAACAAGGGTGGTCTAATCATTTTTTCCACAACTGTTTTCCATTATTCTCCTTTATAGCTGCTGTAATTTATGGCCATAAATTGAATTGAAATTTTTGACTGAGGCAAGCTTCCACCTATATAAAAAAAACATTCTTGTCTTTTGCACATTATATATCCAGTCCCATCCAATTTTATGTATAACTACTTTAAAACAACATAGATGGCCAAAGTGCTGTATGCAAATAAAACACATAAAAGAGTTATAAACACATAAACCAAATATAAAACTGTAGAAAAACAATAAAAACACAATAAAACCACAAAAAAACTCCAATAAAACTGAGTTAAAAGCCAAAGAGAAAAAATATGTCATCCATTCCCAGAGATATAGTAGGAAGAATACTAAATGTTTATATATCCTAATAAATGTACTTTTAAAATTGAATCTAGAATTAAAGATGAGCATAAATTCCGTTTTATACATTTGGAGAAAAAAAAAAAAGCTAGTTAAATATCTTTGTTTGGTCCCATTTCTAATATATTCTCTTAGTAAGACATGCATAAAACAAAGAAGTGATTTATCAAACCTATGTCTCTTTGAAATGGCTGTTTTAACCTCCTAATAATTTGACAAGAACAGTAAAAATGGTTATGAATGTGTGTATTTAGCCTGTTTTACTGTATAGAGAAGGTATATTGTAGATTAGGTAATAACTGCTTGTCACTGAAGATGGTCAATTGAAAATTTGAGCTGTACTTCTTTATACTGTACCAGGAGTGAAAGCTCATCAAAGTTAGTTCTTAAAAAAAAAACAAAACATGAAGAACATTAACTCTTTAAAACCTGACATGTCATCGCTGACACACCCTGCGCATATGCAGTTTAAATGGCTGTAACTCTATTACTTTTTGTGGAATTGGAAAACTTCCAACGGTTCCCAAAACCCGAGACATTGCACTTTATAGGTTTTATCTGGTCATTACGGTAATTTCACTCATGCCTGTACTAGAAGCTGGAGAAAAAGCCGTATTACCAGTATTATAACATGCAGTTAACTGTGAATAATTGCTAGACTTTGAAAGATCTAGAAAAAAAATTCTCCGGAAAAATGTCAAAACAGACTCACTCGGAGCATATTTTATAACCTTTTAGTTTGTTAAAATAAGAAAAAAGTCCATGCGGATCATTTTAAGCTTAGGGTTTAAAGGGTTAAATTCCAGCTCATCATTTTATGTAATACAGTGAGATTCTGCACCTTCTGTTTTTTTCCACTTTGGTTGACATGAATCCATTGATGTCTTTAGATCTTTTGTAACCATTCCAAACTGGGAATTGTTCTTTATTATTTTCTCCATTCCTCTTTCTTCTCCTTTTTTTCCTCTTCATCTCACTTTTTGGAGCACGTGTCAGGGGTTAGAGGTCAAGGGCTTCCTCTGCAGGGTCATTGTTTTCCAGTGTTTGGAAGGTCACAGTAATCCGTCACTGCTGCATGTGTGTCCGGTGTGAACGCAACCCCACTTCCTTCCGGCAGGAGTGAGGGATGAGAGAGATTGAGATATCCCAGCGGAGAGGTGGGGGTGGCGGGGCACATTGAGGAGAGCAGGGAGGCATCGGGTCATTACCATTCTACTGTGAACGAAGCGACATCCGACCCCTGTGGGGGTGAAGGCACTTTATGGGAAGCTAGTTTCACTGTGCCTGTGTGAGAATGAAACGTCCCCTTTGCTTTTTGTTTGAGCCTGAGGAGACAGACAGCTGGAAAGTAGTGTGTGTGTGTGTGTGTAAGTGTTTGTTTGTGTGTGTGTGTGTGTGTGTGTGTGTGTGTGTGTGTGTGTGTGTGTGACGTGCATGCTGACATGTGTCATATGAGTTACAAAATGAGCTCAAACGGAAAGAAGACACATGATAATGGTCACGTCTGTTCTCACAACTCGCAGTGACTCAGTGACGTTCACAGACACAAACACAGAAAATGTTCTGGGAGTGTTTACTGCACAATAACAGCCCAGATGTTTTCCTCTCATCACTGTGAACCGAGTCACTTCAGCCATGTAGGCAATTATGTTGTTTTTAAATCCAATATACAGTGTATTGAACATCAAAGATAGATAGATAGATAGATAGATAGATAGATAGATAGATAGATAGATAGATAGATAGATAGATAGATAGATAGATAGATAGATAGATAGATAGATAGATAGATAGATAGATAGATAGATAGACAGATAGATAGATAGAAACAAACATCAGACTCCCAAGAACCAAAACAAAACAAGACAGAAAATAGAAAAAAAACAAGACAGAAAATAGAAAAAAAGGAAAACCCCTCAAATTATGGAATGGACCTAATGATGCATTTAAGTTATCCACTCCTTTGGTGAAGTTTAAACCAAAAAAAAAAAAAAAAAGAAAAAAAAAGAGTAGTTTAAGTTTAAACTATTCAGAAATATTGAACTGAGATGGTAGATGTGTTTTTGTTGTTGACTTTTTTTTATTTTTTATTTGCTATTATTATGGTGTAAATGCTTGATGCAGTACACATTTAAATTGATGTAAGCAGTGTATTAGTTGAAAAGGACAGGCAAAAAATAAGCTTTTGCTTCTAGCCTGTTTCTTGCGACTTCCTGCGACTTCTTTGGTTTTTATGTTTATTACAATTGATGTACTGAGTAGAATGATTGATGTAAAACCAAAAATAAATAAATTCATTCATTCATTCATTCATTCATTCAAAAAGAAAGACAAGGACCATCGATTTACTGCCTTTAGAGCCCCACATGTTACAATAAATGAAATAATGAGCTGGGTGTTAAAGTTTGCAGAAGAAGTCAGAGGGTTTTTGAATTGTGGAAGTAAGTCAAAAAGTTACCCCATATCTTGTCAAATTTCATATCAGAGTGAAGAGAATAGTGGATTATTTTACAAATTTCAAAGATATATATATCACGGAAAAAACTTCTTTGCTTTTCGAAAGGTGTGGCTGCATCAGACAGGCCCAAACAAATGCAAATGAGTATTTTGTGTTCATTGTTAACAAGAAAAAAAGACTAAATTCTTGACAGTTTCATCATGTCATATCCTGGATGTGTTTCATTATCTTGCTGAAACATCCAGTTTTGACCTTGATGCAACAGAGCACGAAGAGAAGACGAGAAGCAGAAGAGAGCATGAGGCTTTGGAGAATGGAACAATACTTTGTAGAGTTCAATGACTTCAGAGTGATTCTTAAAGCAATATATGACAAATCCATGGGGTGTCACAAAACTTTTTTTCCACCACTGTACATAATAAAAATGCTCTGGGAGTGTTCACTTGACTGTGACAGCCCAGATGGTTTCTTCACATCACAATCAGTTCATCCATGTGTTACGTTCTTTTTAAATCCAATATACAGTACATTGAACATCAGAATTAGATAGATAGATAGATAGATAGATAGATAGATAGATAGATAGATAGATAGATAGATAGATAGATAGATAGATAGATAGATAGATAGATAGATAGATAGATAGATAGATAGATAGATAGATAGATAGATAGATAGATAGATAGATAGAACACTGAACATTTTGCTGTGAATAATTCAGTTACTGCATTATGGATTTGTTGTGGTTCGATGCTAAAATTAGGAAAATAGTATTGTTTAATTCTTGTTTTAAGTTAGTGATAAAGGTGTAAAAGCACTGAGGGGTAGGATTAAATAAGTTAATACTTCTTCCTACTCCTTTTCGACCATGCAGTATTCAGACTTGTATGTGACTGAAGATAGATTCTGTCCATTTAAATGTTATTTTGTTTTCGTCTTAATTTGCTTTGTTTTGTTTTGTTTCTTTGCATGTTCGAAATAAATCAATAAATCGAAAATTAAATCAAATTAAATTATAGATAGATAGATAGATAGATAGATAGATAGATAGATAGATAGATAGATAGATAGATAGATAGATAGATAGATAGATAGATAGATAGATAGATAGATAGATAGATAGATAGATAGATAGATAGATAGATAGATAGATAGATAGATACAAATTTCAAATATATACCGTGAAATATCTCAGATGTTTTCTTCCCATATCTGTGAACTGAGTCACTTCACACATGTTATGTTGTTTTTAATTCCACATAGAGAATACATTAAAAACATTACCTTGCACAGTCTATTGAGCTCTCAGAGTAATCGTCTTCTGCGTGTCTGTCGTTTTCTAGCGTCATTAGTTCGTTACAGATCTGTACTGCATGACTCACTGAGCTCCAATGTAAAAGTCATGGTTAATTTCCACGCATACCGTGAACCAGCAGCAACAGAGAGGATGGGAGTCCTGAACTTGACCTAGTTTTGCAGGTTCTGCTGCAAACGAAGGACCAGTTCTCCAGTTAAGAGTGTCAATTCAGCTTTCATGTACAGCCAATTACCGTTCCAGCCCCGTTAACACGACTGCATGTTTTAACCTAGTTTTTTTCTCCTCTGTTATGCTGCCAGTTTAGCTACGCAGAGAAATGACTGTGTAGGGCGGTGAATAAATGTGTCTCTACAAAGACGTACCCATTCAATTATTCCCATCCAGCTATGTTCCTTACACTAATGAAACAACGGTAATGGGTTTCAGATTTTTGGTTGTAATTATTTTTGTTCTGAGTGATTGTGAATGAATAATACATCTGCAGATTAGAATCACTTAGCATTTAAATGTGCCTCAAGTCTCCATTTTCACCCCAGATCCTTAGTTTCATACTTCTGTCTCTTGGTTGTGTCTTTTTCTGTCCTTTCAGAGGCCTCAGGGCACGGCACCCCAGGGTCCAAAGTGGATCTGGCAGGCCTTGAGGAAGGCATTTGGGAGACCCCTTATCCTCAGTATCACATTCCGCTTTCTCGCCGACCTGCTGGGCTTCGCCGGACCTTTATGTATCTCAGGCATCGTCCACCACATCAGTAAGGACAACAGCACAATCCAGCCTCCGGTGAGTGGGTGTTATACGCACATGATATATGTGATTGTTCTTTTGTTGAATGTGCTTTTGTGGCTTTATTTTTAGTATCATTTATAATAAGCAGTGTTTGCAGAATGATCCTTGGCTCATTATTCTTTGCACTTTTGCTATAATACATCCAGGTTCTGAAGCTGTGTGCATAATTTTCGCATGAATTGCAATCTTATAAGTTAATATAAAAAATATGTGCATTTTACATTTGAACTTTTGCACTCCACTGACATGACTTCCACTTTTTACCTTTATTTATATGTAACATCAAGAAATAAGGCTGTATTAGGATTCTATACAGTATATAAAATGGATACGGTTTACTTTTATGCTATCATTTATGTAGTCAGATTAAAAAAATCTGTCTTTTTAGTTGTTTTTTTGTGTTAATTTGGTATTTTGTATTCCTCAACATTGATGTAAGCAGGAAAGATGCATGAAGTAAACACAAACAAACACTGAGAAGAGTGAACGTGACAAAATGCAGTAATTCTAGTCAGGAATTGTTAAAAAAAAAACAAGAAAATAATCAACGCTGACAAAGCAGCATGATTATTTTAAATGTTTTTTAATAAAAATGATGAGACTATTATTTTATCATAATATTAAGTTTTCTTCTTCCCACTCCTTTTTTTTTTTTTTTTTTTTTTTGAGTAACGTGTATTGAATTTATTTTGTTATTACAAGCGTACAGGCCAACTGCTGTATTGTTTTGATCACCTCTATTTATTAATTTATTTCCTCTGCTATTAGTTCCTTACACACACAAAAGTTTTGTTTTTTCTCCTGCTCAAAACAAACTTATAAATAAATAAATGATATATACCTTTTCCATGTTATAAAATTATAAATACTGTGATAGAAGACCCCTAGCAGTCACATAAATACATAACAGAGTTTTGTAGGGAAATGACATCAGATAGTAACCTTTTCTAGTGATGTGTCTTTTAGCGATGACGGTTTTTAGAGGAAACCGGAGATAAGATTTGACAACTGAGTAACACATGGCAGATGCTGCCTCCTGCTTCTCAAAGGTCACAGTTACAGTTTGATGAGACGTTTATGATGCCCTTTCTCCTCAGTAAACCTGCCCTGGTGGTGCGCTAATTTAAGATTCATCAAATATTTATGCGACTTATTGCTGTTAAAGCTGTCTCATGTTTCTTAGATGCTACACAGGTCATGTCAGGCAGGCATCTCAGGCCTCGTTTTCTATGAAGAGCTCTTTAATTATTTGTTTAGGAGTCATAGAGAAATGCAGAGAAGTATGAAAAGTTAATTTAGAAACATTAGAAGACTTGTCAGACACTCGAAACAAATGCTCTGTACGTCATGTCGATAACGCACAGAGCAAGAGAAGACTGCAAATATGATGCATGAGTGCAATGTAGATGAGAAATTTCAAGGATGAGCTGATGTGATGTTGAGGGTCCCGTTTCTAATCAATAATTTGTAACTGAGAGAGTGATCTCTGTGGAATAAATTAATGTTTGAGGGGGAAACTGTATCTGTTTCCTCTGGCTGAACCACATTCTTCTTTGGTTTCTAGTTCACACTCCACCTCTCAAGTGTTAAACTCTCAGAACTATAGTTTAATATGAATTTCATATAGTGTTGTTTCCTGCTGTGAAATGGGATTGAAAAAAATTCTGAAATATACTGTTATGTTTGATGTTCAGAGTGATGAAATGAAGCAGTCTTTGCCAGGATTAATTTCCATAGAATCTAGTCCTGCTGAATTGTTTCCATCAGTGTGACCTTGCACAGATTCCCACCTGACAAATGAAGATAATCCAGTCGATATCTTCCCCTCACCCCTCTCTCTCTACTGCCTACCTGTCTTTGCTTCCAGAAGAGGCTCCTGGGGATCTATTTTATTTCCTCAAAGGAGTTTTTGGAGAATGCTTATGTGCTGGCTGTGCTCCTCTTCTTTGCGCTGCTCCTGCAGAGAACATTCCTCCAAGCCTCCTACTATGTGGCCATTGAAACAGGAATTAACCTGCGTGGGGCCATACAGGTAAGACTGTCACAATTATAGATTAAATGTCAGAAAAATACTAGGATTAAGAAATTAATTAGAGTATAACCCTAATGAGCATATAGTCCACCTGATGAAAAAGGAAGAGGCTTTTATTGGCAATGACCACTGGAACACGCAAAGTAAAAACCGTATTACTGTTAATAAAATATGCACAAGGCACATTTTACAACTGAGCTTAAGTATACGGAGCCTATTATTCAAAGAAATGACACATTTCAGGTACCAGTACAAATGAAGCACCCTGAGGTGAAGGGGACTGAAGGAACACAGTGGAGTGGAAAATTATATGGAAATAGTTCTGAAAAAATGTGTTTAATTCAGCTGTTTTTATGCAGGTTAATATTGACCATGGACTCCCTCACTGTTGAATCACCATTGATCTCCATCTTTACTCAATATAGAATTTAACTGACTGTTCCACGGTCTCTTTTTAATGTATTTTTTTTTCCTTTTATGTCTTGTCTCTTTTAAATCATGTAATATTTTTTGTGCCTTATATGAAAAACATTGAATTCTAGTTGATCGTTTAATGCATTACAATGAGATTCTGCATCTTTCTGCCTTTTTCCACTTTGGTTGATGTGAATCCATGCATGTATTTTGGAGCTTACTTATGCAGGCCAAACTGCCTTTTTTGGCTTGTTTTGCCTTCTACAATCTCCCTTGTACATTTCATGTCATTTTGCCAAAAACACTTTCCTTCTGTTTTAACCCGTAAAGGCCCAGTGCTACTTTTGTGGCAGTTCCCAAATGAAATTTTCTCTATATTTAACCTTTCATAAGTGATTTATCACCATTCATAGTAAGATTATCCTCTTTATTTTGCTTTTTTTCAGTAAAAATCAGGTATTTCCCTATAGTTGATTCACTGATCATGTAGATGTTCATAAAAAGTCAGATTAAAGTTGAGGGTTATTATATCAAAAATGGAGAAAACTGAAGAAAAATGTACTTTTTTTTTTTTTTTAGCAAAGATATCATTAACTGAACACAAAAACAAGTGTGTCCATCTACTGTCATTGATCCAACTCCATGGGTTTTACTGGTGAATCAATGTTGTTGAAGATGACGGTGTTTCCACGATAACTACGGAGCCTCTGAACGTCCTAATAGGTCATATCTGATGACCGTGACAAGATGACAAACTGTATTTTACACCAATTATTTACATGGATTGATAGGATTAGTGGATCAACAGGTATTAAACATTTTAGATCAGTAGATGGTTTAAATTGCCAGTGGCTGTTTGGGTCTTTATGGATTAAATTAAGCAGGAAAATTAAGTCAAATATTATATTATCACTGCATATATTCCTCTTCCAACTGGTGATCCAATACAAACATCTACGAGTCCCTTTTGTATTACATTAAATAGTTGTGTTACATAATTGCAATAAGATGATTATGTGATTATTGTGATAACATACAGTACATGCAGATCTGTTTCCAGAAAATTCCCACTATTAAAAAACAAAAAGTAAAATAAAATGTATGAGTTTGTTGAGGTTTTGCTTTTTTTCCATGTGACTCTAAATGTGCCTGTTCTCTCCACAGACTAAAATCTACAACAAAATCATGCGTCTGTGCACCTCCAACATTTCCATGGGGGAACTTACTGTGGGTCAAATTTGCAACCTGGTTGCCATAGATACCAACCAGCTCATGTGGTTCTTCTTCCTCTGTCCCAATCTGTGGGCCATGCCAGTACAGGTAATAAGTTACAATGATAATTTAGATGCATTTGGTGTTATAGATGCTATTACTGTATTACTGTCATGTTGTATATATAAATATGACAAACAGTAAAACAAACAAATCAAAGGGGAAGAATAAATAGAGGCAACTTCATACAAGCTGTAATAATGACCTTGGTGCTTGTCGCTCTCATTTAGTGTTATCGGCGCTATTATTGTATAACTGTCATGTTATATATATGTTTACCTACTTTGTACATATGTGATTGGTTCCATTCCATCTAATGGTGTTCTGTTTCATGAGGCTGTTTCGTTAAGGCTCTTATGAATTATATTTATGAGGCTGTGCATAACGCAAAACGCTGCTACCTATAAAAATCTAAGTATAGGCTGCAGCTTTCATTTTGTGTCACTAATAAACAGTTGTGTCCAGAGATGTGGAGGCTGAAAATGGAGCGTCAGGTGTTACATCTCCACTGGGAGATGACAAAGATTCGCATCAAATGTGTGGGTTACTATGACCTTCACGCTTTATAATGTTGTCCCTTGAGAGGGTTGTGTAATTTGTGACATACAGCACTCCGCACTCAATGATACTCGTGTAAATCCAAAGCACGAGGATGAATAATGCGAGACCACCATCCCATGAAAGACAAAAATAAAACATTAGCTGCATTGTCTACTGTGATATAAAGCTCAGGATAAATTAGGTATGAGTATATGTGTTTACTGTCAAACCAGGTAACAGATGAGCAAAGTTTAGAACAGAAATGAAAACTTGTTAAAATAAAATATGCATTATTTTCAGACCTTGAATGATACAAATTTGTTTTACCATGGAAAAATTCAGAAATCAATGTTCCAGTGAGATGACCTTGATTTGTCACAATTATATGCATGCATGTTAAATAGAATAGAATAGAATAGAATAGAATAGAATAGAATAGAATAGAATAGAATAGAATAGGCTTTATTGTCATTTCTCTATTTCAGTTTTTTTCACATTGCTTTTTGGTTCTTTGTTATAACCCATGTTCTTCTTAATTAAATTCCATAGATTTTCTCTGGGGGTCAGTACATTTGGAGTTGTTGGAGCTGTATGTTTAAAACAATCCAAATTTATATATTTACCTCTGCTAAGGAGGTTATGTTTTTGTCAGCGTTGAGTTGTCTGTTTGTCTGATTGTGTGCAAGGTAACTCAAAATGTTATGGGCGTATTTGGATGAAAATTTCAGGTAATGTTGATATTGGCAAAAGGAACAAATGATTAAATTTTGGTAGTGATCGGGGGTGGGGGGGGCCACTGATCTGCCTTGGCGGAGGTCTGCACTCTAAGAGTGCTTTTCTAGAAAAGACAACGCAGACCTCTGCCAAGGCAGATCAGTGCCCCCCACCCCCGATCACTACCAAAATTTAATCATTTGTTCCTTGTGCCAGTATCAACATGTCCTGAAATTTTCATCCAAATCTGGGGCACTGATCTGCCTTGGCGGAGGTCTGCGCTCTCTGAGTGCTTCTAGTTTTTTCAAGTTTTCTGCCTAAATTTCATAGCTCCCTTAAAACAAGGTAATCCTTTAGTAGTCCCACTACAGAGAAATTAAACTTGCTTCTAGTCTTTTCTATTATTATATTCATATAAAATATTAACTCAGATTTGATTGAAATACACATCATTTGACATTTTCATTGTCCTGTTGTACAATATTTAATTCAAAGCAGCATGAAGCAGCATAAGTAGGTGTAAACAAAACAAACAGATAGAGGAGGACTAAGAATGATGGACAACTGACAAAAAAATACTTAGTCTTTAAATTAGTGGTAATAATTTAGCAAACACCTCATAAATTAAGAGTTGATTTCATTTGTTTCACTCAACTGAAATTAGGATTTTTAGTGAACAAAGCAGGTACTACATCTTTATTGTAGAACATTTAGACAAGTTTTTATTTTGTTTTTGCCTATACTTTCACTTCTGGCTTGTTTTCTCTTCTGTTGACACCTCATGTGGTGTTTGGAAAAGTAGGTTTCTTCTGTGTTTACAGCAGAAAACATTGCCCCACGCATTTATTCTCTATTCTGTGAAAAAGCACATTCTGTCATTTTGAAATGCTGAAAAGAAGGTTATAGCAAATAGAGAGATGTACAATACCTAGTATGATGTCTTGTATGTGTCTACACAGCATGCACAATATGACAATACCTACAGGATTTAACGTTTCCATGGTAACCTTTCTGTCCTCGCATTTTCAGTCTTTGAGTACTTAGAAAAGCGCAATATAAAACTGATGTAATATTATTATTATTATTATTATTATTATTATTATTATTATTATTATTATTATTATTACTAGTAGTAGTAGTAGTAGTAGTAGTAGTAGTAGTAGTAGTAGTAGTATTACTACAAGAATAGCCCAACACGTAATGTCAAAGGTGTTGTAGAGCCACATCATTTTATAGGCCAATGATAATGACTGATAACAACATTCACCTATAAATGTATTGGTCTGAACATTTTCTCATTAGCTGTGAATAGAATAGAATAGAATAGAATAGAATAGAATAGAATAGAATAGAATAGAATAGAATAGAATAGAATAGAATAGCCTTTATTGTCATTGTGTGTACAATGAAATTAGGAGTGCAACTCCATTCAGTGTGGCAATATCAACAAACACTAGTGCTACAGAAATAAGAACAGAGTGAATATAAAATTACAAAAAGTACAACAATAAGATAAGAAAATATAAAACAAAAAATACAATTTAACAAAGTAACATAAGAATAGAGTGTAGTAGAATAAAAAATTAAATAAAACTGGGTAAAATAGGAATAGGCGCAATTTACATGATTAACAGTATGTGACAGTATGCGTATCTATGAACAATATTAATAGTATGTATATCTATGAAAACTAGGGATGTTCAGTACCATGGATTTCCTTTCCGATCCAATACTGAGTAAAATTCACTCTGGTATCGGTGATACCAATCTGATACTTTGCAAATACACTTAATATCTGGAAAATCTAAAACAAAAAAATAGTGTATTTCAAATCATAACTTCTTAAAGGATGCAAAACATGAGAGTAATTATTGTTTAATTATTAATAACTATTATAGAAATGAAAACTTGCATATTAATTCATATTACATGAACGTATTAACATAAAACATGAAAATACTGAACACGTAACACTTCAGCAAAAGCATCCGACATTGACATTTTCCTTCATTCACAAGTTTTCATTTCATTTCATTTTATTTTTTCATTGCAATCTAAATGATTCAAAAGCAGCAGGATGAAGAAAACTTATAATACCTGCCCCTTTCTTGAAACATTTGCTTGCATCAGACAAGTTGCTATTACAGTAAACAGTTTACATGATAGTCAATGAAAATAAAACAAATCCAAAATCCGTAAGTAAGCAAAGTATAATTATAATTATAAGTTAAGAAACAATAGCATATTTACTGTTTTCCCCTTTTGTCTGTTTCGTTTTCTGCTCAGCACAGACTGAGTGAGTCAGAGTTGACTGACTGAGAAGCGTGACGCAGTACACATATACCCAGGGGGAAGAAGAAGTAGTTCCCACCAATCGTGTATCGTTTGGACAAGATTCCTGTAGTTCAGCTACTTTCCACTGTATTCCTCATATACATTACCTCAAATGACCGAAGTATCAAAAGTATCGATATTTTGATTTGTGAATCGATTCTTGAGTGTAAAGATCTGCTGTTAAACATTGGTTCCACTGTTGTGTTTCACACGGACGCTTATTGTGACGCACAAAGAAGCTTCAATTCAGGAAAACTGCAATAGAATATTTCCCTTCAATCAGTTCGAGTCGATTAATCAAATTGTGAATTTTTGCATTCACTTCAAGCACCTAATCCACAGTTGTCAAACATGTGGCCCGGGGGCCAAAGGGTCCAGTCTGGCAATTGGGATGAATATGTGAAATGCAAAAATTACACTAAGATATTAACAGTCCTTTTAGTTCAGGTTCCACATTCAGACCAATTCAATCTCAGAAAAATACTATCATAATAACATATAAATAATGACAACTTCAAATGTTTCTCTTTGTAAATGTCAGTATTTTCATGTATTTACACTAAAACAAAGCATAATTTTGCAAAAAATGTGAATATCCTGAAATGTCTTAAGAGAAGTAAGTACAATTTTAACAATATTCTGCCTGTTACTAAATGTTCTGTGTATTTGTAGATCCACTGTGATCTGTAAGTTCTAATGTACATGTGTAAATGATAAACTGAGGCTGAATATTGTTAAAATTACATTTATTTTTTCAGTTTGTTCATGTTATTCACATCTTTTGATAGGATGGTTTGTAGATATAAACCTTTTCATAATGTAAATGAACTTTTTTCGCACTAAAACATAGAGAAAAGTTTGGAGTTGACATTATTTACATATTATTATGTTATTATTTTACTGGTTCGGCCTACTTCAGATCAAATTTAGCTGAATCTGGCCCATGAACCAAAAGGAGTTAGACACCCCTGACCTAATCGATTAATCAGTTGCAGCTCTATACTGGAGATATCGATATGTCAGTATTGATCTGCACATCACTAATGAATACAGTATGCATCTCTATTAACAGTATTAACAGTATGTATTTCCTATAAAAATAGTATGTATATCTATGTAAAGTAATATATATACCTATGAACTAGGCCGATATAAAAATAATGCATTAATTTTTGATAAATATTGAATAAATATTATATTGTTATTGCAGGGCTTTTGATTATTGCAGGGTTATACGTATTGTGTCACCTCCTTCAGATGTTGTGTAAACCTGCTGAGATCTGAGCGTCATTAGTATTCTCCGTCAGTATCCGACCGTCGCCCCAAACTGAATGACTCCATTGTGCTTTACCTTTATAGCCTCCTGTTCTGATGGAACCAAGCTTATGAAGTCCATCACTGATCTCAGATGACTGTAATTTCCCACAGTTGCTTTTAGAGCCTCTGTTCGTCACTCTGCGTGTTTTTATTGTTAAAACATTTCCCTTCACGCTGACACGAAAGCGAATCACCTCTATTTCTCCACCTATTGAATGTACCGCCTGTGGATTCATAATCACTTCAACCACACATTATGAAACTTTGATCAGCTTTCATTTATAACTCTTTAATCCACTGAATATCTCCCCAGGATCATCGCCTCAGGGTGTTCATTAAGCTTTAATAAGGTTGCAATATGTGGCTCTGGTTCAGTAAAAGTTAATGATGGTATCGTACACGTAGACCTGTCGATAATAACACTGTGAATGAGGTCTGACTCAGGACAGATGGTGACAGCATTATTTAGCACTTGTCCGTATTTCCCTCATGAGTTCGAGCTGATTAAAGTCATGTGTGTCCAAATTTTAACCACATTTCAAGAAATATCTGCTTGTTTCCAATGTATTTCAGGGTGAAATGAACATATGATGTGACAATAATGAACAGCTGCTGAAAGATTCAGATCACAAGATTAATTTATTTCATTTTTAGATTATTATATCTTTCTGTATTGCTGCTTATTTTACGTTCTGGAGTATTTCCATTTCATACGCCTTTACACTTCTACTCCACTAATTCTCAGAGGAAAATATATTTTATCTTTATTTTATACTCCTTCATGTGTAGAGAGGATTAAGTGGTCGTGTATGGGTTGGAAAAATTCTTCTTTTCTTAACTCTTTATTGGGTAAGTGTCTGTATTGCTGCTTATTTGCTCATATCGTTGATTGTTTTTTTGTTTTGTTTTGTTTTGTTTTGGTTTTTTTGTTTGTTGTTTTTTCATTTTGTTGATTATTTTGGAAATTTTTCATTACTTAATCTTCACTTTTTTGTTTCTTTTTTTTGTTCTTTGTTTTATTTCATTTTTTTTTTCTATATTTAATTTTTTTGTCAGTTTATCTCTTTTTTTTGCTCATTTCATTAATTTAATTAAATTTTAGTTCATCGTATTCATTGTTTTGCTTATTTTTTTCATTTGTCTTGATTTGTTTTTTATTCCTTTTATAAGTTATGTTCATTTTATTGACTCTTTTGTTCATTTTATTGGTTATGTTGTTCATGTTTGGTCATCTTTTGTTTATTTATCTTTTTTTAATTAAATCTATTGATTATTTTGTTCATATTTATTCATTTTGTTGATTTTATTTCATTCATTTTGTTCATGATTTTGCTTATTTTGATCCAACAAGGTTAATTTTTTGTTATAAATCAGTTCAGTCTTTATTCTTATTGAACCTCGTCTTTTTATGTTCAGCAGCAGAAGAAAACATCAAGTAGAGTGTGAAGTAGATTTCAGGAGACAACATGTACTTGTGTTTTTATATTAATGATATACACATTATTACAATGTCCCAATTTGTCCCAGGCTTGGCATGTTTGGAGTAGGCCGCCAAAATCAGAGTTCCTTAATATGAGACGGTGTCACTGAAATGGGCTCAATACAAAAGAAAGGAAATCAATTCCTTCTGGATTTTGATCCATCACTCACCTTGTCCCCCAGTGGCAAACACTATATTGTAACAGCTGAAGGAGGTGCGTTGGGTGTGAAATGTGACATCCATCTCCATCTGGTCCAGTGTGTCCCAGGGATTTCTGTGGTATGATTGCCTTGTGATGCCAAAGACAGCAGGAGGCAGGAAACCATGGAAACATTACTTCTGTCTATTGCAACCTGGTAGTGGAGCATAAAGAAGTAACAGCAGGCTGTATTCTTGTCAATATTTCAGCTCAATCATCCTTAATTCATACTTACTGACCAATGTTTGAGAAAGTGTGTTGTGGTAATTCCAATCCCTGCTGTCTCAAATGTGTTTTTTTTTCTTGCAATGTGTGCCAAGTACATGACAATAATGACTTAAAGGAGTGATATTTTGCTTTTTTAAAAAATGGAATTATGCATTTTAAAACAATTCCCTGTCGTCTACATAAGCAGTAAATGCTAAATTCAAACTTTTGGAGCTATTAGGGCCCCCAAATACACAAATAAATGTACGAAAGACTAATAAAAGTGGGTTTAGCAAAATATGACCCTTTTAAAGGACTGATATTTTGCTTTTTTAAATGGAATTATACATTTTAAAACATTTCCCTGTGGTCTACATAAACTGTAAATGATATATTTTGGTGTAAATTCTTCATTAATTCAACTCCACAGATCCATCTTCAACCCTATTCTGAGTAATGATACCAGAAAGGTCATTTTGAGCGCTGGCCCTTTAAATGCAAATGAGCCACTTCACACCCCGCCCCCTCCAGGTTGTTGACTGTACAGCTCTCTCCTGTTCATCCACTTGTGTTCATTAATACAACCAGCAACTGAACATTTTAGGTAATCGGCTCAAAGTTTGGACATATTTTCAATTTTTGCTACAACTGCTGCTGCTGGCAAATAATTATGTCGTACTCGGAGAAATGTTTGTCGGAAGTCTTGACCTTATATGTGCAAATGTCGTGATGTAACTAGTTATAAAATATAACAAATTAAGCAGGAATTGAAACAGGTTGTAGAAATCCACTTCATTTTTGCCAAAATGAATATAAAGATAGCTTTGCAGCACCTGGAGGGTTCAAATTCAAACTTTTTGAACTATTAAGGTCCCCAAATACACAAATAAATGAACCAAAGACTAATAAAAGTGGGTTTAGCAAAATATGACCCTTTTAAGAGGATTATTTCCATTCACGGTGCATTTATTTTGTCCACAGGAGGCATCAGGAGTTATGGCGGTGGTGCTTTGTGGGGAGAATTTTATTGACTTTTCATAAAATACTCTCTTTTTTCATTAGAAGGTAATATGAGATTCTTTCTTCATCATTTTCTCTCTTCTTTTCTTCTCACTCAGATCATCGTGGGAGTCATCTTGCTTTACTACCTCCTGGGAATCAGTGCCTTGATCGGAGCGACCGTCATCGCTGTGTTAGCTCCTGTCCAATACTTTGTGGCCACAAAATTGTCTCAAACACAAAAGAGCACTCTGGTGAGAATCTGTACACTGTTTGTATCTGTTCAATTTCAACAGTTTTGTATTTTTCATATATTTTTAGATGGTAAAATCAAATGCAAATATTTCCATCAGGGTTGAATGTAACTTAAAAACTATACTAAATATTTTACGTTCTTGAGTATTTCCATTTCATACACCTTTACACTTCTACTCCACTAATTCTCAGAGGAAAATATATTTTATCTTTATTTTATACTCCTTCATGTGTAGAGAGGATTAAGTGGTCCTGTATAGGTTGGAAAAATTCTTCTTTTCTTAACCCTTTATCGGGCAAGTAACTATTTTTGGTAATTTCCACACACATTATAAGACAGTGACAGCAACAGTTACAATGAGGCAACGATCTCAGGTCCAATGTGGTCTACAGGGTCTGTAAGGTCCACCTCTGCATGAACAGTGAGTGTACCTGCTTTGTTAGGTACCATGAAGTAACGGTACTAATGTAAGGAATGATGTTCAAAGGGAGAATGTGGATGTGGACAGGGGTCTGGATCAGCACTTATGTTATTTTAATGCTTTAAAAGTGATGATCTAACGTTCTAAAATACATGTTCCTTTCACCTTACATGTGTTTTTCTTGTACTTTTTAATATTTACTTCTTCGATTTTTTATTTACTTATTTATTTATTTAGGCACTTACAAGTAAGGAACCAAATATGGTAACTTGGAACTTGGACCTTTGACCTTGATTTTCCACATAACATAAAAGTTTTAAAATTTTCACATAAGTAATAAAGTCTTGTTAGGTCCTCCGATAACACACTAAGGTTGAAAGTTTGAACTTCAGAGTATTTCTATGAGTGGGTTAAACTACAATTAACACTTAAAAAAACCTTTTGTTTTTCTGGACTCATGAAAAGTTGAATTTTTAGAGATATGTGCTTCTTACAGGACCAGGATACAACAAACATATGATAATCTTATAGAATATGATGCATTACAGGATGTTCAAACTCAACAGCATATAAATCTTAAATGAGCTTCAATCCAGAAACATATATAATTGTAAAATTCTAACAAGGATGTAGTTACTGCATGATGACTACCTTCACATTTTGCTGATGATACTTTTCTTTACCAGGTTTTAAGTGCAGAATTGTGTTTAAAAACAAGTAAAAAAGAAAGTAATACAAGATATTTTTGCTTGAATTAAGCACAAAAAAAATCTGCCAATGGAACAAGTGAAAATTATCTTTGTAAGATTTCTTGAAATAAGATTTTCAAGATCTATCGTCTAAAAATAAGTTCTTATATCTCACTGAAAAGTTACTCTTTAGGTGATTATGTCTTATTTTAACCCTTTCGTGCATGAATTATGAGAACCTTAATCAAGATTTTTTCCTGAGTGTTTTTTTTTTCCTCTTTAGGCCTGAAAAAAAAAAAAAAAACATTGCAATTGAATTTTTTTAAATGAATTTTTCAAGGAATTGCTAAAACATCCACTCAAATGAACACCATGAGTTTGATTTTTGAAGCAAAGGAACATGTATTTACTAATATACTGTGTGGAAAAAAAAGTTAATTGCAATCTATTAACAATAACAAGGAATTGACTTACACTCAAACATGTTACTGCAGGTCAGGTTTATTAAGGACAGCAAAGTTACAGTAATGGTACGTCCGCTTTATTGGCTGATATGGAACTAAAACAATAAAATCCATGAATATATAAGATAACAGCTTTGAATAGCTGTCCACTGTAGCGACCACTACGCATGAAAGGGTTAAGTAGGATGAGATATTTTGACTAGAAATGAAAAAAATACACTTGGTAAGATTTTGATTGTTTCCAGTAACAATGTTTTTTTTTTTTTTTTTTTTACTGAACTCAAAGATCCATTTTGATTCTCCGCAGTATGTGTGAGCTTTAACCTTTCTGCAGTACTTGTCCAAATGACACCAGGAATGAAGTAGCTGTAATGATGGTGATGAGTCATGGTCCTGCATATCTTCTCTATCTCAGATTCACACGTACAGACACTCATCACTTCCTTATAACAGTCATTATCTCTTTGAAGAAGTCCTCAAAGGATCAACTGTGTGTTTCCCAATCATAGAAAATGACTTCATTTTGCTTTATGGTGTTCCGCTGTCTCTACTCTTACGGGTGCCATTCAGTTAAAGAAAACCAATATGCATGATAAATGACCTTTGGAAAAAATTGCTTTGGTGGATGAAATGTTTCCATTAGCAACTGAGCTCAAATAAAGAGCCGTGTACCTGGTTCAAGGTGTCTCGTCCTTGGAGACTCTGCTTACAGGTCTGTTTTCTGTATAGGAATACTCCAGTGAGCGCCTTAAGAAAACCAATGAGCTGCTGCGTGGTATCAAGCTGCTGAAGCTGTATGCCTGGGAGCACATCTTCTGTGACAGCGTGGAGGAAACCAGAGGCAAAGAGCTCACCAGCCTGCAGGCCTTCGCTCTGTACACATCCATATCCAGTACGTACTGTAGGGAACACACTGACGGGCTGTAGTTGTAATACATCAGCGCTGACTTGACTAATATGTTCCAGCTACATTCACAGTTTTATTGAACCCTGTCATTACTGGAAGCGTGCATTCAATACACAACATAAAGATAACCAACTGTTTACATAAGACGTCACCTCTTCTGCTCGATAAATAGTGGCTGCTGTCTGCACGGCTCCAGGGTCATGATAAACTATGTCCGATCTAAAATCAATAAACACAGAATCAGGACCAAGGAACAGTCATAAGTTATTTCTTGGCAGTGGCTTAAGAGGAATGTCAGCAGCAGCAGCAGTATATATCAGTTTAACTTCAGTAAAGGGAAGAGCAAACTAAGAAATATAGACTCTCCTGTGTTTGAGTATAGACAAAGTAGACCAAAACAGTTGTTCACAATACTTCAGTGTTTATCTCACTGTGTGTTTCTCTCTTAGTTTTCATGAATGCAGCTATTCCAATTGCAGCTGTATTGACGGTAAGTGTTGTTTTAGGATTCTCCCCTTTCTTACTATTATTATTATTTTCTACTCCTGCTTTAGTATTCATTACTACTAGAATTTCTGATGTGCAATTGCCTGTTTTTACTATTATTTTTACAGTTATTGTTGTTAGTACCCCACACCCCGAAGGGGAGGCAAGGGGTATTGTTTTTAGTTTGGTTAATTTGTTTGTTTGTCTGTCTGTCTGTCTGTTTGTTTGTTTGTTTGTTTGTCTGTCTGTCTGTCTGTCAGTCTGTTTGTTTGTTTGTTTGTCTGTCTGTCTGTCTGTCTGTCTGTCTGTCTGTTTGTTTGTTTGTCTGTCTGTCTGTCAGTCTGTTTGTTTGTTTGTTTGTCTGTCAGTCTGTCTGTCAGTCTGTTTGTTTGTTTGTTTGTCTGTCTGTCTGTCTGTCTGTCAGTCTGTTTGTTTGTTTGTTTGTTTGTTTGTTAACACTCTAGCAGCAAAACTATTGGTTTTAAATTCGTACCAAATTTGGTTTATACTTTGCCAGTGACCCAGAATAGATGTCATTACATTTTGGGAAAAGTAGGTCAAAGTTTCCATTTCTTTAAATGTATTTTTTAAATGTATTTTTCCCTCATTTACTTATGATGAGGTGAAAATTCACATGTCTGTAGCAGCAAAGCTGTTGGTTGGATTCATACCAAATTAACTTTATAGACTGCCAGTGACCCAGAATAGATCTCATTACATTTTGGGAACAGTAGGTCAAAGTCCAAATTTTCTATGAATTTTTAAAATCTTCCCATTTACTTATAATTGGCAAAATATGTGCAAGGGGTGGGGTTTGTTGTGCCTGGCACCTCTTGTTTTTATTTTATTTTCCTTTTTTATCCTCTAGCTCCCTCTTATATCTGTGTGTGTGTGTGTGTGTACACACACACACACACATATATATATATATATGGTGTTGTTTTGCTACTGGAAAATACTGGAAACTTTTGTTCAAGGGATCAATAAAGTTCTATCTAATCTAATCTAATCTAGTCTTTCAAATGACCCATTCAACATTGTCGGTAACTTTTGGACAGTGTGTGTCCAGTTGCTTTTACTTCATGTCTGAAGCACAGAGCAGACAGTGTCAGACCGTCTGACTGTAAGATGTCTACTGACATTTCACAGGGACACAGTGCAGGGCACTGTGACAACGCCACGCTAAATCTAGTCTGTATTTATAGAAGTCCTTCATGGTTGTAAAGCTGAATAGAGACAAATTAGAGAAGACAGACAGATACCAAGTAGAGGGCAGGACAAATGTATTCAAACACTATTTTTATCATAGATGACAAACTGGAAGAAAACTCCAAGGCACTTTCTTTAAGTATTAAAATGGCTTTATTCTCATGGCATGGTCATATATATGTCCATGTCATATTTGACCGTTCCATGAGAATAAAGGCATTTTAATGCTTAAGGAGAGTGCCTTGGAGTTTTCTTCCAGTTTATCATCTACTTTATGAATCCCTTTTTCCAAAGAGCACCTCAAACAAACTCTTTTTTGGTCCTAGACGCATTCGTTCCCATGAATTTTGCACTACTTTTATCATGCTCTTCAACCTCACTTAAGAAATTAGAGTTCACTTTGAAAACATAGGGACAGATTCCAGGGGGGATGTAGGGGATATACCTCCATAAATATCACTGAACAAAAACAACTTTTAATTTGCTACTGGAGGGAAAAACATAAATCCACCATTCTGATAGTAAATCTGAAATCCAGCATGTAAGAATCTTGTGAACATTAAAAGAAAAAATATTTATTTTCCAGCCTTGTCTCAACATTTTTTAGTGTATTCCCAATCTGAAGATATAATGTTCAAAACTGGTAATTCATTGGTTACTTAAACATGCACATGAAGCCCAGTGAAGAATAAACCCACGTAGCAGAATCTGAACTGATCCAAAATGTTTCTCGTTGGTTGTTTCAGTTACCTGCTGTAGTAACCACAGTTATCACCATCATCACGTGCAGAAAGTTTTAACATAGAAGACACTTTGCCCCTGAATTGCAAAAGCCAAGAGGTTTATAAATGAATTAAAATGAATTATCGACATAAATAGTTGTCACATTAACACTAAATTTCCCTTCGGTGTTTTCTTTTACATAAATAAAGACTAAGCTGGCACATAAAGGGCACAATCTGGTGCATAAAAAGTCAACAGAATGCAAATAATTTCCAGAAGGACCCAGATGTGTGTCCATGCTTGAATATAACAATTTACTTCCAGTGGTTGAGCGAATGCAAGCTAGTTAATAGGTAAGGTGAGTTTATTTGTATGGCACAATTCATATACAGGGTAATTTAAAGTACTTTACAAAAATGAAAGACAAGTTATAAGTACATAGACAAGAATCAAGATTAAAAAGAGGAAAATATAGAATTTAAAGTATAGTATTAAAAAAAATCAATAAGAAAGATAGAATAGAGTAATAATAATAGAGAATAATTGAGAAAAATACACAGAATAAATATAAAACAACAGTCAAGAATGAAAATACAAATATTAAAAAAGCAGGCAAGTAAATAGACACGTATTTAATTTTACAATGACAATGAAGCATATTCTATAAAACTATTTCAGTTGCCGTATGCAGAGCTAGAAAGAAATGGAGTTGGATCAGTGACAGTGGATGGACACACTGGATTTTAGAATAAATAACAAATAAAATGGATATAAACAAATAAAAAAAATAAAAATGTGTACAAATACAATACAATGTACAAATAATCACATGAAAAAAATTAGCAAAATTTTAACTAAAATGAAGTTAAAAAAAAAACAAAACAATAACATAAGCAACAAAATAAACAAAAACAGCCAAAATTATCAATAAAATGAACAAAAATTAATAATAAATCACAAAATAATAAATAACATGAACAAAAGTGAACAAAACTGAAGAACAAAATTATAAAATAGGCAACAAAATAAACAAAATGAAAAAAAAAAAAAAAAAAAAAGACTGCAATATGTGGAAACACTGTTATCTTCCGAAACTATGATTCTCCAGTAAAACCCATGGAGTTTAATAAATGACAGTAGATGGAGACACTTCCTTTTATGTTCAGGTAATGATGTATTTTACTGAAAAAGTCACTTTTTTTCAGTTTTCTCTGTTTCTTATATAATAACCTTTGAATTTACTCTGGTCTTTTATGAACATCTACATGATCAGTGAATTAAATATGGGGAAATACATGATTTAGACAAAAACTCAAAATAAAAGCGATAATATTACAATAAATGATGATAAAATCATTTGGGAACCACCACAAAAGTAGTACTAGGTCTTCATGGGTTAAATCTGTTCTCTGAGAAATAATCATTTTCAGCTCCAGATTTGGGGAACTACATTGTTGCAGTTGAGACTAACCTCAGGCCTTCTGTCATCCTTCTCATCCTGCAGACGTTTGTGGTTCATGTTCACATCTCCGAGGACGCCGACCTGTCCCCGGCGGTGGCCTTCGCCTCTCTGTCCCTCTTTCACATCCTGGTTACTCCTCTCTTCCTGCTCTCCAGCGTTGTGCGCTCCACCGTCAAGGCACTTGTTAGGTGAGTGTCTGATGCCAGGAAACACAGGCCTGATTATTTTTATGCCGGTGAGTGCTTATTTATGAAGAAACGAATGAAATTAGGATGGCGGAAGGAGGTTTGAGTAGCAGCATGATTGGATGAAACACTTGACCTTTTCCATGAGTAGTCAGGTCCAGTTTATTTATGTAGCACAAAATACAAAGCAGAAATGTTCTACAAGTACATGACAGCAAAAACATAGATAGATATGATTGGAAGGTATTAATAGTATAACAAAGACAATAATCACAGTAATACTCGTAATGTAATTAAGGCTGAGCCACATATTTTAACCCTTTCGTGCATGAATTATGAAAAAAAGTATCCAGATTTTTTTTTGATTGATTTTATTACTCAAAATTAGGCTAAAGTTGAAATGCATTTTGAATTTTTTTTTTTTTTTTTTTTTTTTTTTTTTTTTTTAAATATGGTTTTCTTAAGAGGATATTTAACCTCCTGAGACCCAGGAATATAGAAGTTTTGACTTTGGTAAATTAAATAATTGCCTATATTGGAAACATCATGATGCAAGAGTTTTTTCAGATGCATTTTTTAAAAAAAATTTTGAATGGCCTTTGCAATAGAGTTATTTATTTATTTATTTATTTATTTATTTATTTATTTATTTATTATAAAGCTGTGAAACTCTTGTCCATAAACGTGGGCAGAAAACCCATAGCTGGGTTTTAGGAGATTAACTTTATGAGATCACAGAGCAGTCAAAATATTTTAACCCTTTCATGCATGAATTATGAAAAAAAAAACCATCTAGATTGTTTTAGATTGATTTTATTACTCAAAATTAGGCTAAAGTTGAAATGCATTTTTAATTTTTTTTTTTTTTTAAATGTGGCTTTATTAAGAAGATATTTAACCTCCTGAGACCCCGGAATATACAAGTTTTGACTTTGGTAAATTAAATAATTGCCTATATTGGAAACATCATGATGCAAGACTTTTTTCAGATGCATTTTTTAAAAAAAATTTAAGGACTGTCCTTTGTGATGAACAGTTTTTTTTTTTCCTTTATAAAGCTGTGAAACTCTTGTCCATAAATGTGGACAGAAAACCCATAGCTGGATTTTAGGAGATCAACTTTATGAGATCACAGAGCAGTCAAAATATTTTAACCCTTTCATGCGTGAATTATGAAAAAAAAAAGTATCTAGATTTTTTAGATTGATTTTATTACTCAAAATTAGGCTAAAGTTGAAATGCATTTTGAATTTTTATTAACAAAAAAAAAAAAAAAAAAAAAAATGGTTTCATTAAGAAGATATTCAACGTCCTGAGACCCGGGAAAGTACAAGTTTTGGCTTTTGTAAATTAAATAATTGCCTATATTGGAAACTTCATGATGCAAGAGTTTTTTCAGATGCATTTTTAAAACATTTTTATGGAATGTCCTTTGCGATGGACAGTTTAGGTTTTTTTTCTTAAAGCTGTGAAACTCTTGTCCATAAACGTGGACAGAAAACCCATAGCTGGGTTTTAGGAGATTAACTTTATGAGATTACAGAACAGTCAAAATTCTAAAACTAAGATGATACTTTTTTTCATTGTATTGTTTAGGATCTATAGAGATTGTCCCCATTTGGTTTCTGGTTTGGAGGATATTGCCTTTATAACCCTTCAGAAAGTGAGCTTTAACTGTGTCTACAAATGTAAACGTCATGCATGAAAGGATTAAAGCAAACCAAATTCTTAAAGACTTTGGTTTATGTGATGTAGAATTTTAGAGAATGACAACATAATGACTGAAGGCACCTGAAGCTGATTTAGATTTTATTTTAGTTGTGTGTGTTTATGTGTGTGTGTGTGTGTGTGTGTGTGTGTGTGTGTGTTCAATGTCAGCGTCACAGGAAGGACTTAAATCATTCATAGTACTAAGAACAACAAATAATAAGTAGGAGGACTGAATCTATTATCGACTCAGCTGTGTTTAAGTGCTCCTCCTCTCAGATGTTGTGTTGTTCATTCCAGTAATTAGTAGTTAATTAGACATGTTTGGTGGGTTCTCCTCTAATTTAACACAATCTATGCAGAGCAGTTAGTGAAGTGATTAGCTCTCCTTTAATTAACAATGTCACTCTTGTACCTGAAGTTCTCAGCAGAACCATGTTAAATCCTCTGTCATCATAATCAGGTCATTAGCAGTTGAATGAATTTACAGCTTTGTTCCGGTTAAGAATATCTTCCTGAGACTCAGCAATGCATTTTTGTCCTCTGTAATGGACAAGAGAAAAAAAAAAAAAAACTAAAAAAAGTCCACTGAAAATGACATTATATAAAGAAATTTAAAAAAAAAAAAAAAAGTATCTGAAAAAACTGTTGCATCATGCTGTTTCCAATTAAGGTGATTATATAAAGTAAAATGGTGAAAATGTTCACTTACTGGGTCTGAAGAGGATAGAAAAACAACCAGCTACTTTGCATAAAACTGTAGAGGCAGTGGAGGCGTCACTTTACACCTCTGTCTGAATAATCAGGGCGCAGAGGGTGGTGACGGATGGCTGATTACTCTCAAATAAAACCACTTCTGTATGGGCTTATTATAAGCATTTTATTCCAACTATTGTAACAGTTTCATTCCTGACTACCTGTGCTCCTGTGCGATGCCTATTTTGGGAATATGTGATCTGACACACTTTGTTATAAAAGCATCGAAATCAGTGCTAACAATAGCAAATGTAAAGACAGTGCAGCAGCAAACATGTCCATTGGTGGTTTACGATGCTTTTACTCTCACTGTTAATGCCCCAGCTGTCTTTCTCTATTGCATTCTCCATTTTATATTAGGTCTTAATTTATGAGACATATTAAGACTATAAATTAGAGCAGGGGTTCCCAAACTCCCCACCGCTCTACCTTAGTAAAACACAAACCTTAACATGTACGTTTTTAGAGACACCTTCACTGCCTAATCAAGTAGTGCCAGGCACAACAAACCCCGCCCCTCACTCATATTGTAGCTTATTCTGGCATCGATCCAGCTGATATCATCATGTCTATGCGTGTGCTGATGTCAGCATATCAGTTGCCCCTATATATGTGCCAAGTTTGAAGTAAATTGAAACAAAATTGATGTTTTTATAGACTTGTGAAATTTTGTCCATTATAAGTAAATGGGGAAAAAAATTATTTAAAAAATTCCCAAAAAAATTCAACTTTGATCTACTTTTCCCAAAATGTATTGACATCTATTCTGTGTTGCTGGTAATCTATAAACCGAAATTTGGTGTGAATTCAACCAATAGTTTTGCTGCCACAGACATTTGAAATTTTACCCATTATAAGTAAATGGGGGAAAAAATATTTTAAAAATTCATAAAAAAATTGGAACTTTGACCTACTGTTCCCAAAATTAAATGAGATCTATTCTGGGTCACAGGTGATCTATAAACCAAATTTGGTACGAATTCAACCAATAGTTTTGCTGCTACAGATATTTGAAATTCCACCTATTATAAATATATGGGGAAAAAAAAGATTTTAAAAATTCATAAAAAATTTTAACTTTGACCTACTGTTCCCAAAATGTAATGAGATCTATTCTGGATCACTGGCAATATATAATCCCAATTTGGTATGAATTAAACCTGTAGTTTTGCTGCTAGACTGTTAACAAACAAACATACAAGCCAAATCAAAACAATACCTCTTGCCTCTGCTTCGGGGGGCGGGGTAATCATGTTGAATAAATGCATTTTGCTGCCTCATGTATGTGACAGGTAACGCCTTTGGTCCATCACAGTAAATGATAGTGCTAGCAGCTGCTTCTAGAACTGACAATGTATGCTAACTAGTCATCAACACACACAAACACATGACTGGTGAACCTCTCTGCTGTGAAAATCCTTCTTCAAAGTCTCCTCTTTGCACATGAAACATCCCTTTGAGTTGCCCTGATAATGAGAATGTTTTGTATGGAGATGTTGACCCAATTTGTTCATTTATAAGCCGTCATTTCTTAACATGAAAAGACATTGAGTAGTAGAGAGAGGAAGCGCTGCATAGGCTAAATATTTTTCTTCTAACTGAACCGAGAAAAGGAATTCATAAATAAGGGCATCGTTGTATTGAAGTGTGGGAAATGCAGAGATAGAGTGTTTCAAAACATTTCTCATCTGTCATTTAGAGGCAGATCCTGTAATTAGATGTAATTATTAGTTGTATTAGCAGAGGGAAACATTTGGTCGTATTTAGGAAATGGAACTGAGGAGATGGAGAGATACATGAAGTGTGCATCACAGAGAGAGAGAGAGTGAAAATGAAGCATGTTTCATTGATTTTCTAATCTGCCTCAT
The DNA here is from genome assembly GCF_902148855.1 of Sphaeramia orbicularis. Taxonomy (NCBI): domain Eukaryota; kingdom Metazoa; phylum Chordata; class Actinopteri; order Kurtiformes; family Apogonidae; genus Sphaeramia; species Sphaeramia orbicularis. The sequence continues at coordinate 19,380,697 of NC_043962.1, forward strand.
GAATGACATGACAGTAAACAGCAGGAATACTCTTATCTATTACACTAATTCAAAGTCTGCACAGGTTATTAACATCGGTTTATTTGATCAGTGTGGGTGTGTATGTTGCCTTTGGGGTTCGTTTGTGTTTTCTCCGTTCACATGCCATGTTTTTAATCATCTATCAAACACACGCTGACTGTGTTATTAACCTTTGGAAATCTAACATTTTTTTGGGTTTGTTGTCTCATCTGCAGCGTTCAGAAACTCAGTGAGTTTTTCTCCAGTGATGAGATCGGAGATGAACAGGAACCCAGAGCGATGTTAACCTCAACATCCAGCAACCACAACCAAAACAGATACCAGGCCGTGGTGAGTTTATGCAAATGTTTTTTTCAACCCTCCTGCTGGTTTTCCTCCTCCATAACCTCTTCTCTTTGGTATCTCTTTAACTACCTCGTACACTATCCTTGTTGTACAACCTTCCTCCAGTCATCCTCTAAACCTTTCCCTTCATCCTCCTCCTCCTCCTCCTCCTTCTCCTCTGTGACCCGACGCCTTCAGCCCCTGAAGGTGGTGAACCGGAAGCGCCCTCCAAGAGATGACTGGAATAACTACAGTTCACGGGGGGACCATGATGGTGATGGACCCTCCCAGGATGTGGATCAAGACATATGTATCAAGGTAAGATTGAGGAAAGGAAAGAGAACAGAGCAAGAATCAGGAAAAGTGGGACAGCGGTAAATGCATCATTCATGACCCACTATTCCACAGAATGTCTCTGGATAAAAGCAGTCGTGGTGCAGCACAGTGTACAAATGTCTGACCTTTCAAGCCCAGTCAATAAAAAAGGGGTGTCAAACATATGATCTGTGAACCAAACTGGCCTGCCAAAGGGTCCACTCCGGCCCATGGGATGAATTTGTGAAATGCAAAAATTACACTGCAATATTAACAGTCAAGGGTGTCAAAATCATTTTAATTCAAGGGTCACATACAGCCCAGATCAATACTATAATAATAAAAACCTATAAATAATGATAACTCCAAAATTTCTTCTTTATTTCAGTGTAAAAAATTTAAATTACACGAAAATGTTTATATTTACAAACTATCCTTTCACAAAAAAGGTGAATAACCTGAACAAATATGAACAACCTGAAATGTCTTAGGAAAAGAAAGTGCAAGTTTAACAATAATGTCCCTGTTACTAAATGTTTTGTGTCCAATAACCAAAGGGTCGGCGGTTCAAATCCTGGCTCCAACTGTCCATATGTCAAAACGTCCTTGGTCAAGACACCTAATCCCTAAATTGCTCCCACTAGGGCTTGGCAGTGCCTTGCATGGTGGCAGCCGCCCATTGGTGTATGAGTGTGTGTCTGAATGGGTGAATGTGAGGTTTTGTACAGCGCTTTGGGCACCATGAAGGTGTGGTGTAGTCCATTTACCATTTACCATTTTGTAGATCTGTCAGTTGTAACACATGTGTAAATGGTAAATGGTGGTGAAATAGTGGCTTTTATTTTCAGGTTGTTCATGTTATTCACATTTTGTTCAAGAATAGTTTGTAGATGTAACCATTTTAATAATTAAATTTTACTTTTTTCACTCTAAAATGTAGAGAAAAGTTTGAAGTTGACATAATTTATAGGTTATTGTGTTATTTTACTGGTCCGACTCACTTGAGATTATATTGGACTGTATGTGGCCCCTGGACTAAAATGAGTTTGACACCCCTGCTTTAGACCATTTGTATGTCCTATGTAGCTATAATTATTTTTTTATTGCGCTCAACCCCATCATTGTGTGGTTATATGGTCTCTGTTTAACAAATACTTTACCTCTTTTTTTTAACCAATATTTTAATCAGATAACCAGCGGCTATTTTACTTGGACTGATGGACCTCCAACACTGTCTAATGTGGACATCAAGATCCCTTTTGGTGAGTTGGTTGGTACCTAGTATGTATCCAGTTTCTGTGTGTTACATATTTGGATTCTTATTGTGTGACTGTTTTTCTTTCAATCTTTTTCCTGTAATCTCTCAGGTAAATTGACCATGATTGTAGGCCAAGTGGGTTGTGGGAAATCATCTCTGTTGCTGGCAGCTTTGGGGGAAATGCAGAGAATATCAGGACAGGTCACTTGGAACAGGTCAGTACCACCTTCAGTATTCTCTCTTTGAACAAATCGGTCTTATCAGCTCCAATTGAGTCAACATCGAATCATGTAATTACTTCAAGGACCTCTTGACTTTAACCCATAAGGACCCAGTGCTTCTTCTGTGGTAGATTCCAAATGATTTTTTCCATCCATTCAATCATTGTTACTTAATTTATCACCAGTTATTATAATATTATCCTCTGTATTTTGTGTTTTTTCAATATAAATCATGTACTTTCCTATATTTAATTTACTGATCATGTAGATGTTCATGAAAGCTTAGATTAAAGTTTTATTTAATTATATCAGAAACAAAGAAAACTGAAGTAAAGGTGACTTTTTCAACAAAATATATCATTAACTGAATATAAAACAAGCATCTCCATTTACTCTCATTGATCTAACTCCATGGGTTTTACGGGTGAATCAGTGTTGTAGAAGATGACGGTGTTTCCATGGTAACTACAGAGCCACTGAAAGTCCAAATGGGTCATATCTGATGACCATGGAAAGATGATAAACTGCATTTTACACCAATTATTTACATGTATTGATAGAATTAGTGGATCACCAGGTATTATTTATGGGTTAAAATGTGGTACAATTTTACTGTCAATAAACTAAGAAACTAAACTATTAATATCTGTGATTTTTCTCACAACATCAATGTACTAAACATAATTTTTTGCTCAATTGCTAATATGTTCATTCGGTAAATGTCCTTTACTTCTGGGGTCAAACATAACCACGTACAGCAGGGGTAGGCAACTCCAGTCCTCGAGGGCCGGTATCCTGCATGTTTTAGATATTTCCCTCTTCCAGCGCACCTGGAAGCCATTATATCGTTATCAGGCTTCTGCACAGCTTGATGATGAGATAATCATTAATTGAAGCAGGTGTGTTGGAAGAGGGAAATATCTTCTGCTGCCACTAAATGTAAACAAACCAGCATGGCGGACCGTACGTTATGCTCATTTACAATCATTTCTATCACCAAAGGTGCTTGTTCTTTGCTTATTTGAGGGAAACAGAGGAGGACAAATGGCGCATAAGGCAAGAGAAGCCGTTATACCTTTTATGTTATGTTATTTGTATATTTGGGTACATGTTTGGTTTTAATTTATTGTTGCACTCAATGGACTGAAAACTTGTCACAATGTCAGAGCAGTACCTTGTTTTACTAAACAATTTGCATAAACACTGTATCCGTGGGGGCCGCCATTGTTGTTTCACGGGCTATGTGATGTCAGAGCTTGGAACTGGGAGTACATTGATCTAGTATGAGTTCACGGGTGGGAAGTCACAGGTTTGACTGCCATTCAAGTGCATTTTCACCGGTAGAAGGCTGGAAAAACACGAGTTACAGGTTGCCTGGTACGCAGCATAAAACATACATGATACCAGCCCTCAAGGACCGGAGTTACTACCCCTGCTGTACAGTGTATATTCCAGGGGTGGGCAACTCTGGTCCTTGAGGGCTGATATCCTGCATGTTTTAGATATTTCCCTCTTCCAGCACACCCGGAAGACATTACATCAGTCGCTTTTCCATTGACCCTCAAATTGTGCAAATATAGCTTGTGCATAAAAATTTACCTAATGGAAAAATGACAATTTCGCCCAAAGTCTCATTTTTTGCTTAAAAGTTTTTGCACTGGCAAGAGGTGGTTTTTCAGGTCTAGCATAAATGGCATATCACACAAAACTGCAACGGAAAGACCTTTTTTCGCAACTAGAGTCAGGTGAATTAAAAAAGACAGATGTTGACGGACGTTACAACAAGTGAAGAAGAAGAAGAAACATGTTGCGGTATGTGTGGACACACCAGGAAACCCAATCATTTTTTTTAATTTAGTACAAGATAGAGAGATAGTATATAATAATAATGACTATATCTGTAAATCAACACCATATTTACGTTCATTGCCATGTTTATGGAATGACTTCTCGTGTCATCTCGCAATGATAAATAAACAAATCATCGCATTTGTGATTTAATGGAAAAACCAACATTACCCACTTCTTTTTTTTTGAGATTTAGTAAATATCGGTAAAGTTTTGCTCAGATGTCCAATGGAAAAGCGACTACACTCAAAGGGACACGAAATTTATGCGCTACTATTTTTTTAAAAAAACTTTTTTTTAGTCTCTCACAGGTACATTTTGGGAATTTGACTAAATATGTAAGGCAGAGTGTTTCACAAAAATGACTGCTGTTGCAAAATCATTCATGATTTATATGTGTTTAAATGGACAGGTTCTGCATGTAACATGAGTGGACACGATGGGTTATGCACAAAACCTGTAATGAGACTGAGATTGATGAAAAACCCACATGTCCGGATTAGAAAAACCGCTAGGATCATCAAATTTAACACAGTGTCTTTATTCATAGTCTGTTTAAGACCATTTACAGATTGTTTTCCAGATCTAATGCACTGACACCTAGGTAGCTTTAATATCCCAATTTTGGTCCTATTTTTGGCCCCAATATTTAATTAAAAATTCATTAATTTTGGGATGGCTCAGAGCAAGAGTATAAGTTTTTTGCATTTATCTGAGGTCATCATTAGGTACATCCTGGGGGGAAATATGTCTAAATTTCTCTTTTTTTTTTTTTTTTTTGAGATTTAGTAAATATCGGTAAAGTTTTGTGCAGATGTCCAACGAAAAAGTGAATATTGTTATTAGGTTTCTGTAGAGCTTGATGATGAGCTGATCATTAATTGAACAAGGTGTGCTAGAAGAGGGAAATATCTAAAACATGCAGGATACTGGCCCTCGAGGACCGGAGTTGCCCACCTCTGCTGTACAGGATGTGTATATTCCTTCAACTAGGAGGCACTGGCCGTAATAACCTGAGAGTCTTTACAGCTACTCCAGTTAATCCACTCTCTCTTTATTCAGTTTGACAGTACTATGTGTCCTTGGGGAAACCCGTGTCACACTTGTGTCAGTTCGTTCTTGAAATGACATTCCAGTTCAAAGGTGAAAGGTTAATTTGAAGTGAATCGGTCTCTACAGAGTCGTATTACTGCGGCCTGTGGTTTTCCTTGTTCATTTTATATGTGGCTTCATCAAACCTTTCCAGTAATTGATCTGTCACGATGCCTGGCTGCTATTATTTACGCACTTTAGTGTGGTTGTAAATTCTGTGTCACAGACTTGGAAGTGTTATTAGCATTAAAGTGTCTTCAGCTGCGGACCTGACGCAGCAGTAGAGCGTAAAAGGATTTGTAGGTCAGCATAATGCAGCTGGAATTGCAGCTTTTATTTTTTAAGGCATTTCTATGGGTTTTTCCACTGCACCACTGACCCACAATCAGTCAAATGCACATGGGGAACATCTTATCATACACGCTGAGGCTGCAAAACACCCTCTTGGCACCTAGAGAGCAGCACTTTACATGCTCTTAGTCATTTATTTGCAATGTATGACTGGGATATTGCTTTGTTTCTGTAGTGCTTTTTAGTCATTTATCATAAGTGACAAATCCTGGATTAATGAAGCATTCTCATAAAACTTTAAACTGTAAAAATTGAATGCTACATTATGTATGTGGACTTTTTGGTAGATGTCAGGTGGTTTATTCATGCAATTCTGTGTAAGTTTGTTGTATTATAATATTTACACTGTGGCCCAGTTATGTAGTCTAGTCTTTCTCAAATGGGGGTACATGTGCCCCCCAGGGGTACTTTGAAGAAGCCTGGGGGGTGGTGGTGGTGGGAGTACATTAAGTAAGTCATCTTGTACCAAATGCAAAATAAATAATGAGGAATTAAGGCTGAAATATAAAACACAATAAATACATTTGTATAATAAAACTGACACTCCTGACTGTATTTCATTTCATATTATTAAAAACTCCAAGACCTAACATTTTAAGAACATATTATTTTATATTATTCAAAATGAGTTTATTTGAGTAATTAAGTTTTTTTTTTTTTTTGATGACAGGTTCATTTACTCATTAATGACCAATTCATTTATTTTTCTTATCAATTAAAGAGGGCACTTTTCAGTTTATATTTTGCACATAAAACTTACTCATGAAGATTTGTTATTTTTAATATATTAATGTTAAATATATGTTGTTTGATTACAAAATTTTGAAAATAAAAACAGACATCTATGGCACAGGAACAAATTTTGCCTCATTCTTTCAATCAAAAATTATGAAGTGAGAGTTGGGGTACTTGGCTAAAATATATATTTCAGGGGGTACTCCACTGTAAAAAGTTTGAGAATCGCTGGTCTAGTCCACTAATGACAAATTGCTACAGCCTGTTGTTGTGACCCTAATTGTGTTTTTATTGTGTTTCCTGAGTGTTTCTGACAGTTTTGCTGGAGAATGTGGACAGAATAGACAATTATGCTCCAGCAAAACTAACACAGTTATAGAAAAGTTGAGCTCATTTATAACAGTATGGGTGAAAATGAATCTCACCAAGTGCACTCTGGGAGTCATTAGCCTGCATCTGCCACATCTGAATATCTCGTCACCTACCCAGGATAGCAGGGATATCAGTCTCGATTTGTCAACAAAGTGTTGCTCCCCCCCCTACAGCGGTGTCCCTGGCATCCTGTCCCGGTGCCAGGGTCGTGCTGGCTCTCCGTCTGATGTGACATTGAATTATATCCCCCGCCAGGCGCCAACACCTCTTGCTTATCATATTCCCAGAGAGCGACTAAGGAGCTGCCATTTAGACTCTGCCCTCCACAAATATTCAAACCCATGTTCAAAGGACTTTGTCTATATGTTTTCACTATGTTTGTTGTCATTGTCTTGCTGTTTTTCACTCAGGACAATTTAGAGCATGTTTTGGGATGTGGTTAGTAGGGATCATATCAAGACAGTGCAGAGCAGGATATTCTGGCATGAATAATCAGAATAGTGACACTGCAAAGGGCATAAATTTTTGAAGACAGTCTCATGGACTTGGTTGAAGGTTATCAGTTACTGGGCGTCAGCTGTAACTGATCAGCTGTCTGTTTTCATGACCTTAATGCTCTAACAGAATCTATATCGGGTTGTTATAAAATACCACAATGAAGTCTATTGGAATCATTGCTTTTGATCGGACCACACTGAACTAACCCTGTAGTTGCTGACATTATTAAAAACTTCCAAACAATTTAAGGCCGTTTTCTCCATTTTTTTTTTTTTTTTTTTTTTTAATTGAAACCAACTGATTTTACCAGTAGATCTATTGTTTGGTGCAGTTTTTTCTACAACTTCAGGTCACATTTGATTTCTTTAAAATAAGAAAGAAACTTTTGATTTTACTAAGCTGCAGATGACTAATATATAATAATAATGTTGCAATGAGGGAACTCCACACATGTAGCATATATATATATATATATATATATATATATATATATATATATATATATATATATATATATATTAGACATATAGATTGCTAGTTTACTGCTTCTAAATAAATTATTACTGAAGAATTAGAATCGTCTTTATTCACCAAGTATCTTCACAAGAATACAAGGAATTTTACTTTACTCTTTTTAAACTATGCTCTCTCTGTACAACATAATAAATAAGCACAGTATAAATAAGAAAAGCACTCAGAGAGCGCAGACCTCCGCCAAAACAGACCCCCCCCACCATCACCACCACAATGTAATCATTTCTTCCTTGTGCCAGTATCAACATTTCCTGAAAATTTCATGAAAATCTGTCCAGAACTTTTTGAGTTATCTTGCTAACAAACAAACAAACATGCACACACACAAATCAAAGCGATCACAATACTTCCTGGCAGAGGTAATAAGTAAAAAAAAAACCTTTTGTACAAAAAAAGTGTATAAACATTGAAGTTAAGAGTGCAATTAAAACAACGTGCAATGCAAAAAAAAAAAAAAAAAGTTTTGAAGTTTAGAAATAATGTTTCCATATGCAAATATCTAAAAAAAAAAACAAACAAAAAAAACTAAACTTCTTTTTTTATACATTTTTTTGATTTGTCCACTTACCTCTGATCAAATGCTTCCATCAGTGCTTTGTATTCAATGCAAACTTTTATTTAATCAGCTGTAAGTGGAGTCATTACTTGAATAGATTGAATTTGTCATTGGTAATATTGGTAATAGTGGTGAAAACTCCCATGAGCTCACATGACGTTACTTAATTTAATCAAACTATACATTTTCTTATTGCTTTGATTGAGAGAGATAGCCCCCCAGCTTCTTGCAGCAGAAATCGGTTTGAGTGTGCAGTTGTGTAGAATTACAGGTCAAAGTGGTATATTCAATGACATAGATTCAGTCTCTTGGAAATACACAGCCTGTCTCTTAAATTGGCGGTTCCCTCCGTTCTCATCCACCTGCTCGGTCTGGCTCCTGTTGTCCTCCTCTCCTCTCCCACGCCCACTTTCCCACTCCAAATACGGCACAGTCAAGGGTTCATCTGGGTTCCTCTGGTATTAAAGTGCATGACTATTTGTATCTCAACCTCAGTATCCGATCAACATGGTGTCCAGAGCCTGTCAACTGTGAATAACTGAACAATACCTGCTGAAATAATGAGCTCAAACACGCACAGGACGTAAAGAGCATCAAGTATTGACCATGTGTCGAGTACTTTTAATGGGAGTTCAAGCATTTTGTCATTATCAGGCGTGGTCATCACAGTGCACATGCACCATTACCACCCGTCATCATTAGTGACAGTTTTAATGATGGGCGTTAAAGTTTATTAAAGCTGGAAACTAGATGAAGTCCCTCAGCGTCTGAATAGTCTCTCACTGCTGATACAAAATTATTTCCCCTGTGAATTACTGTTGATTGTGACCTTGAAAGTGACAACAGCTGAATTATATGGGAAACATTCTGATAGAGGATAAATTAAACAACCATCCATTCAGACTTAAGTATCTTTCAAGTGCCAGTGAGTGATGAATGCTGATGAAATAATTTACTAAAGCAGTCATTCACAGTGTGTTGTCAGTACTTCAGATATTTCTCTCTCAAGGATCAATAGATATCTCTTTTTTTATTCATCTGTTGTTATTTGATCATTTTTATTATTTAATTTCTTCTGAAATTCTATGTGTTATTTTAACCATGAAAATTGAGACATGAAGTTCATATATAAGACAAAGATTATCTGGATAAGATGATCTAAATGCATCTTATGAGCTACTCAACAGCTCTAAATTGTTACATACTTAATGTAGTATTCTTAACGCAATATGGGATTTTTTTAAGGCAATGGCTATTGCCACAGTACTGTGGCACAAAATATCAGTTTGTCTATTACCACAGACCAATCAAATGTTAGCATTTGTACTAGAGCCAATCATGGATACTGTTCCATGAACTCATTATCCTCTTGTTGCCACAGTACTGTGGTGATATATGGCATATACTTCAGTACATTCTTTTGTGCATTTTGCTACCACAGTACTGTGGCAACTGATGGAAGAAATGACCAATCGGTGATAGTATATAGTATAGAATAGGAAATACTGTTCTGAATACTCTTTGTGTGGGTTTATGGTGTTCTTTGCTCTGGAGGCTGGATAAAGTGGGCGGAGCTACATGTTAGATGCGATAGTGTGCTGTGTGACTTCAGTTCTGTGTCAGTTCTGTTTATTGATTGCTGTGGTCCTGTGGAATTGCACACTCTGAACATTGTCCCAGTGGCTGATTTATATCAATGTTGGATTTACCTACCGACGCCCCCCTCCCATTTGAAAATCCTTAGGAGAAAAAAAGAAAGGGAAAAAAAAAAAAAAGAAAAAAAAAAAGTAAAAAAAAAAAAGTAATTCTGATCAGGACTTGAACCTGAGTCATTCACATTGCTGTCTGATACATTTCCAAGTGAGGTAAATATCCACTATGGATTAGGTTGACCTATTCACTATATGATTGCCTTTGTACTTTTTTGGGCAGGTAGTTACCAGTCTAGACATGATGTAACGAGGGTGCCGATTGGCTCTGTGGTAATAGACAGTACTGTGTCAATAGCCACTTCATTTTTTTAATCTACAGTTGTTAAAGACTGGGTGTTTCCAAATGTTTGACAGATAGTGTATAGTAAGAATATTTTTCTATGATTGTTTTAGCGGATTGGCATTGGAACGCTCAGTAACTCACGTTATTTCAGTGATGAAATAAGATAATCTACGTATTATTTCTCTCCAATTGTGTTTCTGAAGTGCATGACAGTGGGCCGTCCGTTCTTTGACCACACCTCTTAAGGGTGTGGCTCAGCCCAATCCGGTCCTCGAGGGCCGGTATCCTGCATGTTTTAGATGTTTCCCTTTTCCATCACACCTGGTTCAATTAATGATCAGCTCATCATCAAGCTCTGCAGAAGCCTGATAATGATATAATGGTTTCCAGGTGTGATGGGAGAGGGAAATATCTCAAACCCGCAGGATATCGGCCCTCAAGGACTGGATTTGAATACCCCTGAGAGGCTACCTCAGCAGCAGGTGTGTTCTCTCTGTGACCTTAGGGCTAAAAATGTGATATTGTTTAGTCGGTTCCTTAGTGTTGTTTGATTCACACAAACACCAACCTCACTGTTTCAAACATGCCTTACATTACTGATATCTGTCATCTACAAGCTGCATTTTGAGTTGGATTTAGTTAAAATAATTGTCTTTGTGTAGATATATAGTTGCATTGTCTTCTGTTACATTCATTGAGCCTGGTTTAAACATGTGGGTTTTCATCTGCACCTTAGACTGGATTTAGATCATATTTGGCTCTAGTAGCATTTGCTAGTCACCTGCCCATGGAGAACTTTTTTTTGTTTTGTTCCTGATTTGGTGCAATAGTTAAAAAAACCCCAACTCTCCTATTATGTATGAGAACGCCATCCATCTCTGCACTTGTGATTTAGATTTTTTTAAATTGTTTTTGCAGTAGTGTGGCCTCAGTACTTATGCTTTTGGTACGCTGCCATGACTGCTTAGGTAGATTTCCATTTTCTAGATCCCTGGATTTTTATGTTTTAATTTCACACCAACACGATACATGAAGACTAGGGTTGAGACAATCAGTTTTATGTCTGTTTTTCAGTCCCATTTTTAGTTCCACGTTTTGACTGTTGCATGGTTTTCAGGATTATACTTTCTGTACTAATGTTTTTGGAAAAGTTGGTATAGTGTGATGTACCTTTTCCCTCTCATTGTTCTTTGGTCAGTGTGGTTTGTTATTGCTGTGGTATCAACATTCAAGATTCAAGATGTTTATTGTCATATACACAGCAGTACTGAGCAATGAGATTCTTACTTGTAAGTTCCCTTCACATGACTAATGTAAACAGTTTAAGCTAAACTAAAATAAAATAAAGGGAATAAATTGTACAGTTAAGACAATTTAAACTAAACTGAAACACAAGATAGGAAATAAGACTGTACACTGTATATGGAAAAAAATAAATAGGTAAAGTAAAATGAAGCAAGTACTCAAGTGCAAAGAGAAGTACACCAAAGTGCAAAAAAATAAAGATTGATTGTGCAAGATACAAAATACTGTCACAGTGGTATCATGTCAGCCTTTACCACTTGACAAATCAAGACCCCCCCAATCAACTTTAACCTTTGAAATTCCATTAGCTGCCTAATATTTTACTTTCTATAGCATGTGTCAGGTTGTTTCCAACAGTTATCTATATTTTATAAACACAAATGTATACATATATTATCAGTAACTTAAATAAATAGAAGTATATTATCACACTTGGCTTTTTTAACTGAACCCATATGTTATGGAAAAAGCAAAATTATATTTTTTCTATTTTGAATATAGAGGATATAAAATTATCTTGTGCTCTGTTATAAATGTAAGTTTTTAGTGTTTTCTCAGATTATAGCTGTATGTGAGCAGCTCAATGATACTTTCCTCATTTTTACTCGTATACATGTAGCAGAGTTTTAGAGCTTTTTAAATACAGGTCTGTGGTTGACGTCCAAACAGCTGCTCCTACTGCTGTAATGGCTGCCGTTTCAGAGCTGCCGCTGTAACCCGGTGTAAATCAGCCCTTACTGTCTGCTTGTGCTCGGACGTGATCGGCATCAGAGTCTTTCAGGACAACTGTGAGAGGTGTCAACTTGTCAAACCTAAAAATACTCCGCAGCTTCTACTGAGCATGTGCAAAGCCAAGAACAACCACGCAGATCTTAATGAATTTGGCCTCAGAACTTTGCATGTGAATGGATATGTGCATAAAATGTGTTTGTTGAAGAACTAAAAATAAGCCCTAAGGGAGGTTTAAAATAAATGATTTTCACATGATAAGTTTACTGGCAAAAAAACAGAAACACCATTAGTGAGTTTTGTGTTTTTTTTGTTTTACAGTCTGCCAAACCTGGACACTGAGGGAGATGAAAGGTAAGTACTGAAAGTAAAGCAGAAAATGCTCCCAAATAAAAACCAGCACTGCTGTATATTTTCAGTCAGGTTGTGAAAATGACTTCAAACAATTTCAGATATACTCCTGAGGACAAAAGTCAGTTTGAGCCAAATGGGCTAAAAATACTGCAGCCTGGATTGCAGCAAAACATTTTTAACTTCTACTGTTCAACAATAACAGACAGCAAATCCCTTGTTGATCTGTTTGTTTCGACCCCACACATGGAAAAAAACACATCCATGTCACGTTCTTCTGACATCAGAGTATATATAGGTGCCTTCTTTTTTTTTTTTTTTTTTTTTTTTTGTAGCTCTGCACCTGTTGTTAGCAGGAAAACTTTTGGTCAGGATCACAGCTTGACACCCCACGCTGCATGTGTCGACCTCTTTTTAAAGCCACTTTGTCACTTTTCAAAATTAACAGGTTTGCTAAACATACAATATAATAATAATAATAATAAAGGGGAAGAAGACACCAAGCTTTTACTGATCAAACTTCTGTTTAGTTTGCTGGACTGATCACGTGACCTTCATTGCATGCATCCCTTTTTTTTTTTACTTATTACCAAAGTCAAATCTTCAGCATATTTGATAAGTTTGCTCTTTTTTTCTACTTCTTTAGACATTTAAATAAGCTGGTTTGTGCAGATATATGCTAGAATCATCCATCTTTCACTCCTCAAACTCCTTGCCTATATACACTTACAGCACAACTTACTGTGAGACATTAACCAGATGAACAAGATACCAGTGAAAAGCAACAAACATCCCGACAGCCACAGACCTCGTGTTGACGTACTAATCTCAGCCCGAGGAATCAGATCCTCTGAGAACTGAATACGTCAGAGTCCAAACGGGTTGATGCTGATTTCCATATCAGCAAATTACAGGAAGAAAAATTGAGAGGGAGGTGGGGTGGCGTTATTTTTGGGAAGGATAAGATCACAGCTAATGATAGATGTGTTCATGTAGGGCAGAGGTTGGCCTGTTTGTGTTGTGCTGCTGAGCAGCGACATGATTGCCATAGTGAGGGAAGAGAATATGGGTTAGTGTCTGTGTTTGTTTTCTGTTAATCATTGTGAGAAAAAGGTGGAGTCACAAGACTTGAGTGTTTGTCTCAGGAGGAGTGGTATTACTTATCTAATGTTTTGATATGTTGTTTGATATTTTCTCTGCAGCCCCACAGACAGAGATGCAGCAAGTGATGGAGATATCAGGTAAACTCATAACAGCATCACCATTATGTGCACAGCAGAGCAGTGGTCCCTGTGGATATCGAGAATAAAATACACTGAAGGCTATAGAAAGTGAGATATTACTTCATCTCTCAGCAGGATATTGACTTCATAAGTTACACCAGTTCTTTATGTGCAGAAGTTACTGTATTTTATGCATCATCAGCTCAGAAGAAGTTCAGGCTTTCCTCTCCTGAAACCAAGTGTGAACATATTCACTCATTAAGAGCTCAGTTTCAAACAGAAAAGGCAGTTTTATCACATTTGCTTGTTTTTTTTTACACCTCTGATAGGAAGAGAGGCGCTGTGGCCTACGCTTCCCAGAAGCCCTGGCTGTTGAACGCCAGTCTGGTTGAAAACATCACTTTTGAGATGCCAATGATTAAACCAAGGTAAAGACCTTCATCAGTCACTTATCCAGGGTTTAGTAAGTATGATTACTCAGCTGTTTGGTATTAAAACCTGATGTCCTTCTCTTTAGATGCAGATTTTTAGATGAGTTTCAGAGACTCATCTCTATAAGGCAGGGATGTCAAAATCCAGTCCTGTAGGGTCGGTATCCTGCATGTTTTAGATATTTGCCTCTTCCAGCACACCTGGAAGCCATTACATCATTATCAGGCTTCTGAAGAGCTTGAGGATGAGTTGATCATTAATTGAACCAGGTGTGCTGGAAGAGGGAAATATCTATAACATGCAGGATACTGGCCCTCGAGGACTGGATTTGGACACCCCTGCTATAAGGTCTTTTCATCCATTGGTCACTGTTTAAAATGCAATGTCTCAGGAATGGTGTAACAGAATTCTACAAAATGAGCCATAAGCATGAACTCTGACCAAAAAACCCTTTTTAGCATATCTAAGGTCAAGCTTAGTGTGTCCCTATGTCTATTCATTGTAATAAATCCAATATTTTAGCAGAAATTTGTGAACCTCAAAAATTACTCGAGGAAAAACTGATTAATTTGAGGTTAAAAGTCAAGGTTCCTCACTAATAAAATGAAGGCTGCTAAACTATACTACAAACAAAAAGGTAAGGATATTTTTAATTTTTGGCCAGTTTTTTTCAGTTGGGATTCATGCACTGTGCTTTTTACTGTTTTGTGTGAGAATTGAATTGAAACACATTTTTTTAATGACCAGACAGTTTTATTAACAAATGGCAACAATGACAAAAAAAAGACAAAAAAAAAAGAAAGAAATATCCTTAACTTTTTGTTTGTAGTGTATGTACTAAGTACTTCACATTGGCAGGGAAAAAGTCAAATTCTGCATCTCAGACCTCCAATTTGCTAGATGAATTTCTGAGATATTAGTCCAATCTTCTGAAATAAAATATCTCAAACGTATACATTAGAAGCTAATATTAGCAATCAGTCCCTGTGCCAAAACTCATCAGTAACCTCTTAAATCCTCCTTTAAAAGATTTAGTATTCATCAGCTAAACATATTTGCTATCTATGTGTAGCCTAATGTTCCACTGTACCATTTTCAGTTGGCCAGTTTTACACATCTACCGGTACTTCCCTTTATGTGGAAGTTTAATCGCCTTAGAAATGAGCGCCTACATCAGGTATTATGATAATAAACTTAAGTGGTTTAACTAAATCCTGTGGTCTTGGTTCCCCAGGTGTTGTGTGACCTTATCCTGTTGTATGACATGCAGAGTTGATTATATTAATTAGTGTGTAATCATGTGTGTGAAGCTGCTCAGCTAACCTAGTCAATAACCTTCCTGAGGCCACTTTGGTCAATTGGATGAATTGATGTTGAAGTCAAGACGAGTGTGGAGGTGCAGTTCTGTATTCATCCTCCGTTTGTGTGGTGTGTTGAGGTCTAAACTAGTGCCATGTAGTTGTGAAATAAAAACACACTGATGCACGATTTAACTTGATAAATGACAAACCCTCATGTTGAGAGGTCTTCTTCTTGCATTTATGGCAGCAGCGGGGCTCTCCGGCTCTAATGGACTGTTTTTAGATCGTAAACAGCTGTGCTTTGGTGCTGTGGATGTAATCTATAAAATGGGGCTATTTGACAAAAATGCACTTCTTTGTGTCAATTAAATTTTTCTTTTTATATGCCTTTCTTTTTCTCTGCATATTCTGTCATGCTGTTTTTATTTAACAAAACATAAGCTGGCTGATTCACTCTGATTACTCTTTTGTTGATGCATATTTTCAGGTGCAGACATATGTTCGTCTCATACTGTCCATCTGTTGCCATGTTTGTGGAAGAGTTGCATTATTTATTGAAAACGCACAGTCTGTACACAGCATGAACAATGTCACCAAACACCTAACAAATACATATGCTATGTGGAGGAGCCTGCAATGCTGAAACATGATACATGTATATAAATATACAGTCCAAAAATGCATGAATGATACAGCATAGAATTTTGCTTCCAGTGTGCCTTCCTTCTGTGAGCCTCTCATCTATTTTGATGTTGAACCGAGTCTGATTATCCTTTCAGGGCAAACTCTTTCAAGCTGCCAGCAGAAGGATACGCGCACTTTGATTTATTTATTTTCAGAGATATTAGCCCGGATGTGAACAGTGAGCAGAGCCATGTTGTACTCCAGGCATGTGTCAGCAGCTGCTGTTTGTCCTTATGTGTTTTTATTCTTATGCGTATTATTTGTGCCCATCAGATACAAAGCTGTGGTCGAGGCCTGTTCTCTACAACCTGACATTGACATCCTTCCACAGGGGGATCAGACGGAGATCGGCGAGCGGGTCAGTATTAAAGGAGTGATATTTTGCTTTTTTTAAATGGAATTATGCATTTTAAAACATTTCCCTGTGGTCTACATAAACTGTAAATGCCATGATTACCTCTGCCAAGGAACGGCAGAGGTTATGTTTTCATCGGGGTTTGTCTGTTTGTTTGTCTGTTAGCAAGATAACTCAAAAAGTTATGGATGGATTTGGATGAAATTTTCAGGAAATGTTGATACTGGCATAAGAAACAAATTATTACATTTTGGTGGTGACTGGGGGTGGGGGGACTGATCTACCTTGGCAGAAGTCTCTGGGCTCTCCGAGTGCTTTTCTAGTTGGATCTGAATTCTTCTTTAATTCAACTCCACAGGTCCATCTTCAACCTAATTTTTGAGTAATGACACAAAAAAAGGTTATTTTGAGCACTGGCCCTTTAAATGCACATGACCCCACCTCCTTCCATGTTGTTGGCTGTGCTGCTCTGTCCTGTTCAACCAACAATTGAACATTTTAGGTAATCGGCTCAAAGTTTGGACATATTTTCGGTTTTTACTACAACCGCTGCTGCTGATAAACAATTATGTCGTACTCGGAGAAATGTTCATCGGAAGTCTTGACCTTATATGTGACAATGTTGTGATGTAACTAGTTGTAAATGTAACAAATTACGAAGGAATTGAAATGGGTTGTAGAAAAATACTCAAGTTTTGCCGGAATGAATATAAAGATAGCTTTGCAGCACCTGGAGGGTTCAAATTCAAACTTTTTAAACTATTAGGGTCCCCAAATACATAAATAAAGGTACCAAAGACTAATAAAAGTGGGTTTAGCAAAATATGACCACTTTAAAATCTATCTCTGTTTTCGAATTCAGGCCTTTTCTTCTCTCTATCTGCAGGACACAGATCCCTTCGTGACTCACTGTGTTGCCAGATCATTTATCCGCATTACTGCGCGGTATAGATTTGACATTTGTGTGCAAGGGGCTGAACTGGCCTTACTCAGCCAAGCGTCATGTTGTATTTATCTATGCACCAGCCATGCAGGAAATAACCTGTGATCCCCTTTGTTACTCTGGGGGAGAGTTGTACGTGCGTTCATGGGGAAAACAATATTATTCTTTCCTCTTGGAGTAAAACCTTGTTGTAACTGAGACATCCATATTATTTCCTGTCCTCTGGTGTAGGGTATTATCCTTTCAGGGGGACAGAAACAGCGCATCAGCGTGGCCAGAGCCTTGTACCAGCAGACCAATGTGGTTTTTCTGGTGAGTCTGCATTGAAATCTATGTTAAACTTTACTGACTGTACATTTAATAAAACCTTTACTAGCACACTGTCCATCAGTATTCAAAGCAGTTTTTCTAAAGCCAGACCTCAGGACTCAGATGTTTTCTTACATGACAACAATACTAACACGCTTTCTTAAGCTCAGCTGCAGGGTCTGTGTTTGGAAATGTCAGCTCAGATAAACTTTGGTCTTTGTAAGTGAAAACAACTACTTAAAGAGTCTGACATTTTGGACTGAAGTGAGAGGTCAGTTTGATTGCAAATGGTTTTTCACCCCATAATCCTGTATTAACATATTTATTGTTAATACTCAGAAGCTCAACTGAAATATCAAACAAATAACAGCTTATTTTATTATTGATGCATTATTCATACATTCTCACACACCTTTCTCACAGTTTAGTTCTTCTTTCTGTTGTTTCAATGAAAATGTTTTTTTTGTTTGTTTTTTTTTTGAAAGGATGACCCATTTTCTGCCTTGGATATCCACTTGAGCGACCATCTGATGCAGGATGGGATTCTTAAGCTCCTGAGAGAAGAGAAAAGGACAGTGGTGTTGGTCACACATAAACTTCAGTACCTACCACATGCAGACTGGGTAAGATGAGTAAGACATATGGGTGCTTCTATGAAACTGGGTACATTTTGGTACCTGGCACTTTGTCAGCTTTTTAGACCCAATAATAAAAGAGAAATTTAGACATATTTCCACCCAGGATGTACCCAATGATGACCTCAGATAAATGCAAAAATATACTCTTACTCTGAGCCATCCTATAATTAATGAATTTTTAATCAAATATTGGGGCCAAAAATAGGATCAAAATTGGGACATGAAAAGCTACCTAGGTGTCAGTGTATATCTTGAACACATCGCTTGAAATGGTCTTATATAGCGCTATAAATAAAGACAGTGTTAAATTTGATGATCCTAGTGGTTTTTCTAATCCAGACATGTGGGTTTTTCACAAATCTCAGTCTCATTCCAGGTTTTGTGTGTAACCTGTCGTGTCCACTTGAGTTACATGCAGAACCTGCCCATTTAAACACATAGAAATCGTGAATGATTTTGCAGCAGTGGTCATTTTTGTGAAACACTCTGCCTTGCATTATTAGTTCAATTCCCAAAATGTACCTGTGAGAGAATAAAGAGATATTTGAAAAAATAGTAGCATGTAATTTTTGTGTCCTTTTGACCATGTTACATACAGATTTTTGTATTAACTATAATGTAAAATAACATAAAAATGTGTTTTATCTGAAAAATAGTTTCTCTTTTATCTCAGTAAGTATTTATTTTTAAAATAGACCCAAAGTGCTTCCAAACTTGCTTCATAACATTAGTCTACATCTTGTTTAAATTTTTAGCCCCCATGTCCTGTTTTTAGGGACCAGTTTCATAGAAGCACCGTATATAGTTATCAAATATAATGGTAAAAACTTGTATGAGCTACAACGCTGTGAGGCCTTGTAACAGTCACAGTAACTGATACATTTACTCAGTTGTAATTTGATTGTATAATTTACAAAGTGAAATTACGGCCTCAGTTGGAAGTCAGTTTATCTCAGCAGGATCTCATTAAGGAGATTGTTTTCAGTCGTGACTATTGCCAAAGACGGCATTTCTTTCCTGTGCTTGTGTTCATTATCAGATTATCGCCATGAAAGATGGTACCATCCAAACTGAAGGCACTTTGAAGGACATCCAGAACTCAGAACCTGAACTCTTCGAGCAGTGGAAGACGCTGATGCACAGACAAGACAAGGAGTTTGAGAAAGTAAAGATGCTGCCTCTATTGATATTTATGCAGAATGACATTTTTTATTGTTTTATAGAGATTGAGATAATTTGCTGTGTGATCTAGGAGACAGTTGCAGAGAGCATGACCGACTTGGAGAGAAAAAACCTGAGGAGAGCCATGTACTCCAGAGAGGCTGTCCGAACAGAAGAGGATGAGGAAGGTGAGAGGTCAGGCACGAAAAGCACGTGGTGTAACAGAACGCAGCAGCTTAATTACATGTGTAGACAGTTGTAAAGGATGCAGCCAGTGCTCTAAAATGTACGTCTTTGTACGGCTGCATTCTGCTGAGGATATCAGTGGGGTATCGTCTTGCTTCTTCAGCTGCACCTGTCGCATTAAAGCTTAAGCTCATCAGCTTATTTTAAATATTTAAACCTGCTGCAATGTTTGCAATGACTGAAATGTTATAGAATTCCCTTCACTTTAATTCTGTCGCTTGTGTTTTATTCCCTCTTGCCTTTAAAATGCAAACATTGTGTGGGTGTTAAATGCTTCAGAGGTGACAGTTCTTTCTGTGTCTGATGTCTTGGCTTCTCTTTAGTCTTTCTCAGCAGCCAGATACGATGCAACCTTTGCTGTACGAGACTAATGTTATAGTTAACGACTCAGTCTAATTCTTTATGTGTGTGTGTGTGTGTGTGTCTGCTGTTGAATGTGTGACTATATTGAAAGGTGCTAAGGTGCAGTGGCTGTACTTTTTATCTGTGTTCTGTGTTGTTTCCCGTGTGCTGATGGCACCCCTGGGTGGACATGTGCGATGGCTCCAGCAGCAGGTGTTGCGCTCATTTTCGATCGAGCAGGTGTGACCAGGAAGCATGGTTTGAAAAAAAAAAAAAATTGACTACAGCGACAAACAAAATCAAACACGTCTGTGGCATCGTGATGTTGCAAGAAAATTACAGCTGCTTCTCCCATGTCAGAGATGTTTCACCATCCATCAAGTTTTTTTTCTTTTTCACTTTTTCCCCAAACATTTCTCATTCCTCCTCCTCCTCAGAACCAACATAGCACCAGCATGATGTTAACCCATGGTAGCAGAGGTCTAATTTAGCCCTGCCAGTCATTCTTTCCCTTTATTTTCTGCCTCTACTCTCCTGTTTCCTCTATGCCCCTGGCTTGTCTGAACCTCAGAGACATGCACATGCAGTACAGTATCATGCACCGACGCTTGCTGCATGATGTGATGTGATATATTTACATCGGGGTGGGGAGGAGGTGGGAGGTTGTTAACGTTGAATCTTCACCCTGAGTCGATATGTCATGGTTGACCCGTTGCCCCTGAAAAACCTGCCATTCATGGGAATGAGCCATCACTCAGTGTTTAAAAATGTATGGTTGTGAATACTGAAGCCTGCAGCAAACTGCCTGGTCTGTCCTCTCCTGTGGCCCTTTACCTTATAATGTATCTCCCCTGAGGAGGGAAAAAAAGACATATGTCAGAGAAGGAAGGTCTCAAACATGCGGCCCGGGGGCCAAATCCAGCCCACCAAAGGGTCCAGTCTAGCACATGGGATGAATTTGGGAAATGCAAAAATTACACTGAAGATATTATTCATTTTAGTTCAGGTTCCACATACAGACCAATTTAATCTCAGGTGGGTCAGATCAGTAAAATACTATTGTAATAACCTATAAATACTCACAACTCTAAATTTTTCTCTTTATAAATGCAAATATTTTCATGTCATTTTACTGTATTTACACTAAAACAAACTATTCATTTCACAAAAACGTGAATAACCTGAACAAATGTGAACATTTTGAAATGTCTGAAGTGCAAGTTTACCAATATTCTGCCTGTTATTAAATGTTTTGTGTATTTGTAGATCCACTGTGATCTGTAAGTTGTAATTTACATGTGCAAATAATAAACTGAGACATAATATTGTTAAAATTGCACTTAATTTTCGTATGAAATTTCAATTTGTTCATGTTATTCACATTGTTTTTAAGAATAGTGGGTAGATGTAAACATTTTCATGACATAGTTTTACGTTTTTCGCTCTAAAACATAGAGGAAAGTTTGGAGTTGACATTTCTATATTATGTTATTATTTCACTGGTCCGGCCCAGTTCAGATCAATTTTGCTTAATGTGGCCCCTGAACTGATTTAACCTCTCTATTCCCACTGGATCACCAGTAATCCCATTTGGTATGAAATATATTACAGTTTCTACAATAAAACTTTTATCAGTATAGTCATGCTATATTGTCAGAAAGCTTGGATTCTTATTAAGTTTATTTGTAGTTTTCCTGAGCACCAAAACATAATTGGTAAAAAAATAAATAAATAAATAAATCCCCTGAATAGGGATCAAAGCTAATGGGACGAGTGTATATAATTCAGGTTGTATTTTAGACACATATGCAAAAAGTCTGAAATTTGAGGTTATTACCTTTGAAATGAGGTGTCGATCAATTTTCACTATGTGGTTCTTCAGTTATAAGCTTTGGAACTTAGTATGGTAAAAAAAAAAAAAAAGAACATAAATTTGGTGGGAATGAACAGGTTAAAAAAAGAATAGAGAAAGTAAGGTGGAGGAGGATTGTCAGAAAAGTCAAAGACTATATGAGCAGTGAGTCACAGCAGAGGAAAGCATGGCTTCACACAAAAGGTAGTTACATAAGGTGAAAATGCAACTGCACATGTAAAATAATAAAGACAGTCTCACTAAATCTGGTCATAAACTAATTAAAACATGTTCAACATTCTCCTTCTTCCCTGTGATTTCAGAGGAATCTGTGGAAAGTGACGACGACGACAACCTGTCACAGGTCATGCGTCAGCGTGCGACCATCCCCTGGCGCTCCTGCGGAACCTACCTGTCCTCCGCCGGCTTCCTGCTGCTGTCCCTGCTCCTCCTGTCACAGCTCCTCAAACACTCGCTCATGGTTGCCATCGACTACTGGCTGGCACACTGGACGTCACGCGTCATCACAGCCAAGATGGACGCGACAGCTCGAAACTGCACAATCGTCCAAGTGAGAGACTTCTATTTCTGGCCAAAAAGCTCTTAGAAAGAAGACTATGGGTTATTATGTCACAGGTTGTTGTTTTTTTTTTTTTTTTTTGAAAACAGGCCAAGTATATTACATAACCAGTTCCTTGCAAATTCTCCTGTGAATCTCTGAAGCTGAGCTGACCTAAAAGAAAAAAACACAGACACTGCCAACTCCAGATGGAGCACTCACAAGCACACCCTGAAGCAAGTACATTTGCATTTCAGATCCACAGATGCACTGATGGAGGCTTTAGTCTGACAGCGTAGATGATAGGTTGACAGAGAAAGTGTTGCTAGAATGTAAAGATGCACAGGTTTAATTCTTGGTCAGACGGTTCAGATATCTGCAAAAATCCAGAACATATGAGGTCTTTAAAGGACACCCCTACTGATATGACCTGAAATAAACCACTGTCCTACTTTGGATACAACATATAGAAGTATGACACATAGTTGCTCTTTATTCGCTTTTATAACCTGCTTGATGCTTATTCTTTTCTTATAGAGCATCTAGACCGCACGTACAGTCACAGAAAAAATTATTAGACCATCCTCATTTTCTTCAATTTCTTGTTCATTTTATTGCCTGGTACAACTAAAGGTACATTTGTTTGGACAAATATAATGATAACAACAAAAATAGCCCATAAGAGTTTAATTTCAGAGCCTATATCTAGACATTTTTCCATGTTTTCTTAATAATAACCAAAAAATCACTGAAGTTCTTACATCAATAGCTAAAACTATAGTGGCCCAGAGGTGCAATAGCCCAAAAAAAAATTACCCACTATAAAAAAAAAAGAGAACAGCCCAAAAAATGATCTTCTATAACAAAAGAGAACAGCCCAAAAAATTATCCACTATAAGAAAAAAAGACAACAGCCCCAAAAAATTATCCACTATAAGAAAAAAAGAGGACAGCCCAAAAATTATCCACTATAAGAAAAAAAAGACAACAGCCCAAAAATTATCCAGTATAAGAAAAAAAAAGACAACAGCCCAAAAAATTATCCAGTATAAGAAAAAAAAGAGAACAGCCCAAAAATTATCCACTATAAGGAAAAAAAAAAGAGAACAGCCCAAAAATTATCCACTATAAGAAAAAAAAGAGAACAGCCCAAAAATTATCCACTATAAGAAAAAAGAGAACAGTCCAAAAAATTATCCACTATAAGAAAAAAGGAGAACAGCCCAAAAACGATCCACTCTAAGAAAAAAAAGAGAACAGTCCAAAAAATTACCCACTATAAGAAAAAAAGAGAACAGCCCAAAAATTATCCACTATAAGAAAAAAAAGAGGAGCCCCAAATTTTTTCTTTCTTTTGATGGTCTAATAATTTCTTCCGTGACTGTGGATGTACAAAAGCAACAGATACATTCACAAAAAAAAAATGGAATTACATACGTTCACAGTTAGATACGTACAGTCATATGGAAAAAATTATTGGACCACCGCTTGTTTTCTTCAATTTCTTGGTCATTTTATGCCTGGTACAACTAAAGGTACATTTGTTTGGACAAATATAATGATAACAACAAAAATAGCTCATAAGAGTTTAATTTAAGAGCTGATATCTAGCTATTTTCCATGGTTTTCTTGATAATAACCAAAATCACTTAAGTTACATCAATAGCTAAAACAGTGCTTTTAGACATTCCATGTTTTCTTTTCTGTCTGTTTTAGTCACATGATACACACAGGAGTTAGAACTTCATTGCATAACAATTGTTTTTGATTACTTTTGATGGTCTAATCATTTTTTCCACAACTGTAGATGTACATAAACAACAAATACATTCAGAAAAAAAAAGAATGGAATTACACACATTCACAGTTAGACTCATATGCATTCGCTTTGACACTGTATAAATTCCGACGTGTGAAGGTTAAGCTTTGTCTTTCACACCATGAGGCCACACCAGCAGGTTATCACGTTCCAGGACGGGTAAAGCAGGTTTTCTATCCTTAGTTATACGCCTGTGTGTTTGTGTGCATGCGTGCTATTTGAGCTAAAATGCCAGGTCACATTTCAGTCATGCGGAGGTTAAAGACAGAGTCAGCTGGGATATTGTGGGCAGGCGTTTAAAGTGAACTTGGTCCTCCTGTCAAACGCCAACACTGCAGTTGTCTCCTCGGTTAACTACAGATAAGCTGTCGCTCGAATGCCGGGGACATCTGGTTTGGCGAGGCTTCAATGCGTCTTTGCCAAACGTATCTAATCTACACTCTGATGTGGGCTGATCCACGTGGGTGCACTCAGAAGTCCTGTTTCAGTATCAGACACAAACCCTGGCATGTTACTCCCAGGCCTTTATCTGATAAGATGAGAGGAGACTTAAAATAAAATATTTACTGTAACGGCAGTTGAGTTTCTAACCTTTGAAAACCCTCAAAATGACAAAAAAAAACCCTGATCTGCAGTATTAGAGCTGATATATAGTATTACCATAGTATTATAGTGATAGTGGTTGTAGTATCACAGTAGTAGTTTATGAGTACAAAGTGGATATATTTTTTGTTGTACATGTAAGATGGGAAAATCCGGATGGGAGTGGTGTCTTCAAGGCCACATACAGAAGACATGAGGACCCACTGACTGGTTTAATGAGCATGAAAACTATGTAAGTAATAGGCTATGACCTGTGTGTCACCAGAATTCAACCCACTTAAACACTTACAGGAGATTTTGGAACCACATATTGGATAACATTGTCAACCACCATCAAAACACCAAGTTAAGGAGTGGGTTTTTTGTTCATTTCACATGAAAATCATAGTAGAATCAATACCAAGATCCAGCAAAACTACTAATACCTTACTAAGATGCTTTAAATTGTTCTTTTCGTAATAAATAACGGAATTACATTAAAATTAACCCATAAAAACCCAGTGCTACTTTTGTGGTAGATGATTTTTGTAAATGATTTTTTTCTCTATATTTAGCCTTTCTTAACTGATTTGTCAGCATTTATCATAAAATAATCCTCTGTATTTAGCATTTTTCCAGTAATAATCGGATAATTTCCAATATTTAATCTTCTGATGTAGATGTTCATAAAAGCTCAGATTAAAGGTGATGGTTATTACATCAATAACTGAGAAAACTGAATAAAAACTAACATTTTC
This sequence comes from Sphaeramia orbicularis, assembly GCF_902148855.1. Lineage (NCBI taxonomy): Eukaryota > Metazoa > Chordata > Actinopteri > Kurtiformes > Apogonidae > Sphaeramia > Sphaeramia orbicularis. The sequence continues at coordinate 19,406,406 of NC_043962.1, forward strand.
ATCAAAATCTATCATTAACTGAACATAAACCAAGTGTCTCCATCCATTGTCATTGATCCAACTCCATGGGTTTTACTGATGAATCAATGTTGTAGAAAATGACAGTGTTTCCACGGTAACTACAGAGCCTCTGAACGTACAAATGGGTCACATCTGATGACCGTGAAAAGATGATGAACTGCATTTTACACTAATTATTTAAATGTATTGATAGGATTTATGGATCAACAGTTACTAAACACTAGCAGCATTGTACCCGTGGTGCCTTGTATGATAGCCCCCTCCCATGGTGCAACAGCGACATTGTACCCGTACGCCCTCCTGTGCTGCAACAAACATCGATCACACATCGATGGGACAAGGGGACACAGGGCAGGGCTGAAACGTGCATTATATAGTAGGATTTTAGATCAGTAGATGATTTTGGTCACTGGTGTATGTTTTGGGTCTTTATAGGTTAAAGTCTTCTATATTATAAAAGCCAAGTGGCCTCTGTGTGCGTGTGTGTGTGTGTGTCTTGGGAATCACACAAAATCCTGAAAGAGTTGACTGCTGCAGGTTAGCTTACTCATGTATTTTTGGTCAAGGAAGACAGTAGTGAAAACAGCAGGTTGATAGGATCAATATTTTGGGAGATATTAGTCATTTTGGAATACAATAGCCTTACAGTCACATTGCTATGCCCAGAATGCTTTGGTGGTGACTGCTGAACAAATGCGGTACAGCATGTGCGAATACCCAACAACATAAAAACTACATCCATACTGCAAATTATTTGGTTCTTACCAAGATTTTAAAAAACTTAGATTTAAAAGTCTTAGATAATTACTCCGCCCCCTGAAGGGGAGGCAAGGGGTATTGTTTTTGGTTCAGTTTGTTCATTTGTTTGTTTGTTTGCTTGTTTGTTAACTCTCTAGCAGCAAAACTGTTGGTTGAATTCATGCCAAATTTGGTTTATAGATTGCCAGTGACCCAGAATAGATGTCATTCCATTTTGGGAACAGTAGGTCAAAGTTTCAATTTATTCTGAATTTTTTTAATCTTTTTTTTCCCCATTTACTTATAATGGGCAAAACTTCACATGCCTGTAGCAGCAAAAGTATTGGTTGAATTTATACCAAATTGACTTTATAGATTGCCACTGACCCAGGATAGATCTCACTACATTTTGGGAACAGTAGGTCAAAGTTCACATTTTTTATGAATTTTTAAAATCTTCCCATTTACTTATAATGAGCAAAACATGTGCGAGAGTTGGGGTTTGTTGTGCCTGGCACCACTTGTTTATCTCGTTTTAAGAGTTAATTTCTTATTTTAAGTGTTTGCGCATCTGTAGATATGCTTATTTCTAGGTTTAACGATCTTAATTCAAGAAATCTTGTCAAGTGAAATTATCTTGCTACATAAAAAGATATTTCAACTTTTTCCTCAGATTTAGTGTTTTTATCTTATTTATAGACATCCCTTTTTTGCTGTGTAGAACCCATGGATCCCCACAGGTTAATGCGCTAGTACTTGATGAATAGATTAAGTTTCATGTAATAGCATATTAAGGGGATTTTTTTTTACATCTAAAATGATAAAGCAGCTAATTGCTAGGAAAGATAATTCCTCTGTCAACACAAATAAAGTGACACAGAGTACAGAATCTCACAAAGTGGTGGAGGATGTAGTAGAAAAACAGACGAGGCCAGAGTATGAGAAACTGATGTGTTTAATGAGGTTTAGAAGCGTCAGTGATTCTTGTTGAATGACACGGTTAATTATTAACCTGCCTCGAAGTTTAATTATGCTTATAATTAAAGCACAAGCAAACGGAATGAACAATCTGGTCTTTTCATGTACTTTATTTACTCATCTACACACACTGTCTTAACCAAACCTGTGTGTTTTTGCAGGACTGTGGCTTCAGTCATTCGTGGTATCTGTCTGTGTTCAGCGTACTGTGTTGTCTGGGCATCGCGCTGTGTCTGGCCACCTCTGTGGCTGTGGAGTGGACCGGCCTCAAAGTGGCCAAAGAACTCCACCACAACCTGCTCAACAAGATCATACTGGCCCCCATGAGGTGAGACGCTCAGTGTTTGTGTGATCACATTGTGCCTCATGATGTGTGAAAAGGACACGGGGAGATGTCTGATAACATTGTCAACGTGTGTCAAAGCACAATGTTCAAAGGAGGAGACGCGCTTAAAAGCAGCTTTTTCGCCCCATTACTTACAGCACCATCTGCTGTCTTCACACAAAACCCAGGAGACGTCGCTTACATAAACACATGCACGGAGCACACCTGCATATACTGTGTATACACTTAAATACACGGCTGAATAAACAGATATATTTCACATCTCATTTACTTTAAACAAACCAGCTCCCTGCACAGCTACATTCATGTTGACTATTATCCTCCTAAAATATGTCTATCACACCAATAAAAGGGTATAATAAGAAAAATGATCAAATCTGACAAAAACAGTGTCAGTTTCAAGTCTTAATGCTAAGATGAGATAAACTGTTGCAGGCCATTGGAAATGAACACAGCTCCCCAAAATCTACCCATTTCTTAAACATGCTCAGTGGTGGAAAAAAAAAAGTTTTTGAACACTTTTTGGACAGTTTGTGATTTATTGCGTTCAGAAATCACTCTTATGTCATTGAACTCTGTCATGTATTGTTCCATTCTCCAAACCTACATACTCCCTTCTGCACATGCTCTGTTCCATCAAGGTCAAAACTGGATGTTTCAGCAAATAATGAAACACATCCAGGGCATGACATGTTGAAACTGTCAAGAATTTAGTTTTTTTTTAATTAACAATAAACAAAATATTTTTTTGAAAGGGAAAAAAGGTTTTTCCACAAATATGTCATAATAATAATTTTATGGTGTCCGAAAACTTTTCCCCACTGCTGTTCATGTGTCTAGCCATCTTTACCCTTTACAGGGCACTCATAGAAATAATCTGAAATTTCAAACTTAGTGTGTTATTGGATGACATAACAAGACTGTATTAGTTTTGTGAAATTTTTCACAATTTTTTATTGTTGTGTAGAAAATCAAGGTCAGTGAAGTTACCATATTTGGCTCCTTACTCATAAGTGGCAAAAAAAAAAAAAAAATAAATCCAAGAAGTATGTATAAAAAATATAAGAAAAACACATATAATATGAAGCATGTATTTTAGAACATTAGAACATCACTTTTAGAACATTTCATTTCATTTATTTCGTTCATGGTTGTGCATTTCATCAGTAAATATTCAATAATCATCAAGTAAACAAACATGTACACACCCATGCTCGAAAAGGAGCAGGATGAAGAAAATCTTATATTTCCTGCACTCTTCTAAATAACAATAACGTTAATGGTTAGCCATGCACAACTAGCTATAAAATCATACTGTATAAAGTCAGACAAACCAAACTAGATACATACAAAGATAGAATAAAATGAATACAAAACCAAGTGCAAAACTACATATCCAGAAAGTACAAAACATAGGTAAATATATACCTGACGAAATGACGCAAAAACATTATACCAGACCAAAATGAGTAAATAAATATGTCACAAGATGCAAAACAAACACGAAGCAAAATGTAAAACTTATAACTTCATATAATCTCATTGTTCTTTCTTTATACACTTTTTTCAGTTGGAATATGTTTTTACATTACCAGAACGTAAGTGCTGATCCAGACACCTGTCAACATACACATCATCACTTTGAACATCATTACTTACTTTTGTGAAAAATTTCACAAAAGTAGTAAAATTTTTCATTGTTATGTTGAAAATCAAGGTTAAGTAAGTTACCATATTTGTCTCCTTACCCATAAGTGGCAAAAAATATATATATAAAAATAAAATCTGAGAAGTACATATAAAAAATACAAGAATAAAAACATGTAATGTGAAAGGAACATGTATTTTAGAACATTATAACGTGACTTTTAGAACATTAGAACAAGTGCTGATCCAGACCCCTGTCCACATCCACATTCTCCCTTTGAACATCATTCCTTACATTAGTACCATTACTTCATGGTACCTAACAAAGCAGGTACACTCACTGTTCATACAGAGGTGGACCTTACAGACCCTGTAGACCACATTGGACCTGAGATCGTTGCCTCACTGTAACTGTTGCTGTCACTGTCATCTTGTAATGTATGTGGAAATGACCAAAAATAGTCACCAGTAAAGGGTTAAGACCAACAGATCTGTCCTCATCATTTGACCCAGTGACAACCTTGTTTCCTCCATTTCCATCCCTGCAGGCTGTTTGAGACGACTCCGCTCGGCAGCATCCTCAACAGGTTTTCTACAGACACAAACACCATCGACCAGCACATCCCCACCACCCTGGAGTGTCTCATCCGTTCCACCCTGCTGTGTGTGTCCGCCCTGGGCGTCATCTCCTATGTGACCCCTGTCTTCCTCATCGCCCTCCTGCCGCTGGCTGTTGCATGCTACTTTATCCAGAAATATTTCCGAGTGGCTTCCAGGTGAGCCTGACGTAATGCGGTCGGAAATGTCTGTAGGAGTTACTAGTGATGTTGCAGATTTTTTTGTCTGTTTGTGGAAATATAAAGGTTTTAACCTGATAAAGACTATAATACTCAACAGACCAAAAGCATCTACTGATCTAAAATATTAAATAACTCCTGATCCACTAATCTTATCAATACATATAAATAATTTCTGGTAAAATGCAGTTTTTCAGCTTTTCATCATAATCAGATATGACCCATTTGGACGTTCAGAGGCTCTGTAATGAACATGGAAACACCGTCATCTTCCACAACATTGATTCGCCAGTAAAACCCATGAAGTTTCCCAAATGACATGTTTTTATGTTCAGTTAATGATATATTTTGCAGAACAAGTCTTTTTTTTTTCAGTTTTGACATTAAAGCCTTTTAATTTATACTGAACTTTTATGATTATCTACATGATCAGTGAATTAAATATAAGAAAATACCTGATTTACACTGAAAAATGCAAAATGCAGAGGATAATATTTTAATAAATGGTGATAAATCATGTAGGAAAGGTTAAATATGGAGACATTTGTTTTGGAAGTTGCCATAAAAATACTTAAACTTACACATTTTTTGCACAATCAAACTCAGTTTGAAAATAAAAAAAAAAAAAAAGAATTGTAAAATAAGTGAGACTTTCCTACTTAAATTCATCTTCCTCTTCATTTTCTGCCTTTTTTCTGCCTTTTTACTTTTGGCCTTTTTGTTAGTCTCCAAAACTGCACATCCAGGCTGATATATTTGGCTGCAGGACAGATATAATATATAAAAAATATAGCCCACTGTAAGGCTCCAAATGGATAATGTCATTAAAACTGTTCTTTAGGGTTCAAGATGTCTTGGATTGAAATGTTGTCCTTTTAAGAGACTGTTTTAATTAAACTATCCATTTGGCGTCCTTACAGAGAGCTGACTGCTGTGTTTTACTTTGAGAGTCTGTATTTCAGATTAGCAGAATCAGGATGCAAATACTGACTCATTTATTTTCTGAACTGCTTAGTCCTCTGGAGGGTCTTGAAGCTGTTGGAGCCTATCCCAGCTCCCAAAGGGCAAAAGTGAATTTTCAGATTAAATAACTGCAGTTTTTTAGAGAAGCACCTCAAGTCAACTGTAAACAGATTTTTTTTTAAAAAGCCTTAATGCATGCTTTCCCATCTACATCCCCACATTTTACCACTGATAGAATTAGTGCTTTTCTTCCATCCATATGTCCCTCTGTTTTGTGTTTTTGTCAGGGACCTTCAGCAGTTGGAGGACAGCACCCAACTCCCTTTACTCTCCCATTTCTCTGAGACAGTGGAAGGTCTGACCACAATAAGAGCCCTCAGGTAACAGATCATGATTTTCTGTTCTTAATAGTTGAACAATCTGATGTAAAGGAAGAACATTGAAGAACACTCTATATTACACAATATCTTTATCCTGATTTTCACTCGATGCTTAATTAATTCCAGAATATATTGAGGTAGAGCCCTCATTTGCAATATAATAGGAAACATATAGATGCAATAAATAGATGGAATATATAGATGGAATTATAGAAATGCATTTTTTTACTGCTTTTTGTATGTTTTAGTTTTTATTAATGTCTGTTTTTTTTTAACCCTTTCATGTATACTGGTCACTACAGTGGACAGCTATTCTATAGCTGTTCTCTTGTATATTCATGGATTATGGTGTTTTGTTTTTTGTTTTTTTGTTTTTTACACATATCTTTATTAAAGTTTTAAGACACTACATATCTTTTCTGACATGAATTGGTAACATTATGTAGATATCCCCTGAGCATAAACCCCCAGAATCACAAGCCCTCCCCTTAGTTTTCACACAATTTATCAGTAAATACATGTTTCTGTGCGTCAAAAATTAAACATGTGGTGTCCAGCTGAGTGGACATTTTTGCAACTTCATGAAAAATAGGTTCATATGATTATTTTCTTTCATTATTTTTTTTATGTATTTTTATTTATCATTTTTATTTTAGTTATTTGATTTATTTTTCAGAAGAAAATTTTCAATCGCATTGTTTTTTTTTCATGCCTAAAGATGAATAAAAACACTCAGGAAAAATTTTTGATTAAGGTTCTCATAATTCGTGCATGAAAGGGTTAATGATAACATCAGCCTGCCCAGGAACTACGGGTGGAACTTAGCACTAGTACTACAACTTTGTGCACTACATCTCTCCTTTTTAAGGTTAATGTGTTTTGTGCATTGCCCCTGTATAAATAAAAAAAAAAAAAAAAAAAAAATACACAGATAAGCAATTTTAATAACTACTGGTAAAAAGGCTGTGACCAGGCACTGGCTCCAACCTGAACCACCTAATCTGGAAAAATGGGTAGAAATTGTGAATGAAATTTACCAAATGAAAAGACTAACTTTCTCCCTTCAGTTACAAATGAACAAATTTTTAAATCTATGGTCAAAGTGGATATTTTTTGTTTACACTTACCAAACACAGTCTGTTGGAACCCTAAATGTACAAGAAATGACAATATAATGACAATGTATCCGGAATTGTCTTGTTTTTTGTTTATTTAATTAATTCTACTCTTTATATTTTATTTACTTATTTATTTTTGTAATTTTTTTTCTTTCGAGAGGAGGTCAAAGTCTCTTGGTCTTCCGTGTGTGTTTTCTTTATGTAACCATGCATCCATTGTTCACTGTTCAATTGTTTTGTTTATTATTAACAAAAAAAAAAAGAAAAACTGAAATGTTGAGAATGGAAAGATTGGTCATTGATCACATACTTGTCATGTGACCACAGTGTAATTTTAATGTGTGCTGAAATCTTCTCAATATTTCTAAATAAAAATCTGAAAAAAAGAAAACAAAAACAAAAAAACACAGATTAGCATATCATTAGTGTCATAGTATAATTGCTTAAGTCTTTTTTTTTCTGGTTATAGTCAATGATTATGGTTATGTAGATGTCACAATATGGCCAAAAATATGACTTAGGTAGTTATGCTATGAGGCTAACGATAAGAAACCAGGGAAAAAATAGACAGCAAGTTAATAAAACAGTAATTTAATGCACAAAAAAGCAGCTGCTGCAGTTAAATAATGGGGAAATTTAAATATATAAATTTCTTCGTGTTATGAATGACACAAATATAGGACAAGCAATAATATTTTGATTGGAAGTAAATATATTAGTTAAAGAGTCTTTGCTTTCAAGTATATTTTAGTATAATGACCTGTGATTCATTGATGTTAATTACTGTTTTTTAAGCCTGTTATGGATTATATTTGTACACTGACCCGCTAAAAGGATCCAGTCTGGTCTGTGGGATGAATTTGTGATGCACAAAAATTACACTAAAATATTAATCAAGGGTGTAAAAATAATTTTAGTGCAGTTTTATATCCAGACTAATTCAATCTCAAATGGGTCAGACCGGTAAAATACTATCATAATAACCTATAAATGATGACAACTACACATTTTTCTCTTTTTAGTGTAAAAAGTAAAATTATATGAAATCTTTAAACTATCCTTTCACAAAAAACATGCATAACCTGAACAAATATGAACATAAAATGTATTAAGAAGTGCATTTTGAACAATTTTATGCTTGTTACTAAGTGTTTTGTGCATTTGTCGATCTACTGCCATCTGTAAGTTTTAATGCACATGTTGAAATGATAAATCAAGGGATAATATTAAAATTTTACTTATTTTTCATAAGAAATTTCAGATTGTTCATGTTTGTTTTTTACAGTATTTGTTGTAGATGTAAACCTTTTCATAATGTAATTTAACTTTTGTCACTGTTGTTACTGTACTTTACTGGTCAGATCCATGACATATTGGGCTGTATTTGGCCCCTGAACTAAAATGTTTGACACCTTTGTTAGTTGTTCCAGTAATTATGAATGAAGGAAGGAAATGAATGAATGGATATTGATAAGTGAGTGATACATATTTTGTTTTTATTATATTTTTAGAGTTATTATCGCTACTTATTACTATTACTATTTATGAGTCTGCATCCTGACAATGCATCTAAATTTCATTTTACATTTTGTATAATAACAGTAAAGTATCTTATCGTATCTTATTTAATTAAAAAGCATAATCCATGTTTTCCTCAGATTAAGCATATTTTCTCTTCAGTGTCACTGAATCTGTCAAATTAAGCTTTCAGACAGCTGATGCTCAGTAATGTCTGTATAAAAAAAACACCCTTGTCTTTTTCTCCCACAGGTACGAGCCCAGGTTCAGACAAAGGTTACTGCAGTTCACCGATGCCAACAACATCGCGTCCCTCTTCCTCACGGCTGCCAATCGCTGGCTGGAGGTCCGCATGGTAACGATCCGTTCACCGCCGATCACTGCCGCTTCACGGTTTGGTTGAGGTTGTTGGGTAACTACTCCCTCTGTTGGGATGTTAAAACAGTCTGTGTTATTCATCCTGTGGCCTGTGATATGTCGTCTCATGTGATTCTTTATGTATTGACTGAACGGTGCCCACATCTCATGTTTCTCAGCAGCAGAGCGGTTAACCTTGAGATTTTTATTGATTTATGTCCATAAAAGTCAAAGAAAGCATGCAGGGGTTTTGTTGGGCATGTATTTTACTGACCGGGGTGTATGTGCTTTAGAAAAGACAGAAGAACTGATAAAGGAGGAGGGTTATGATTTACAGTAAAAACTTAGGTGATTATAAAAAGTACATTTAACATCTCTCTTGTGCAAGGTTGCAAAAGTAAACGTAACATTATATTTACATTAACTATAAATGATTCACTCAGTGATGATAATCTATGATCTGAATCTGAATAATGTTTATTGCCATGGAAGTAAACAGGGTTCACATTACCAGGAATTTGCGTCAGTGGTTTGGTGCATTGATAGAACATGGAGTAGGTAAGAAGCATGCAGTAAAAAACAGGATAAGATAAAATAAAATAAAACAAGTGGTGCCAGGTACAACTAACCCCGCCCCTCGCACATATTGTAGCTTATTTTGGCATCGATCCAGCTGATGTCATCATGTCTGTGTGTGTGGATGTCAGTATATCAGTTTCCTCTATATATGTGCCAAGTTTGAAGTAAACTGAAACAAAATTGATGTTTTTATAGACATGTGAAATTTCACCCATTATAAGTAAATGGGAGAAGGAAAAAAAAGATTTAAAAAATTCATTAAAAATTTGAACTTTGACCTACTTTTCCCAAAATGTAGCCACATCTATTATCGGTTACTGGCAATCTATAAACCCAATTTGATATGAATTCAACCAATAGTTTTGCAGCTACAGACATTTGAAATTTCCCCCTTTGTAAGTAAATGGGGAAAAAATGATTTTAAAAATTAATAATTAAAATTGAAACTTTGACCTGTTGTACCCAAAATGTAATCAGATCTATTCTGGCAGAGGCAAGGCAAGGCAGATTTATTTGTATAGCACAATTCATACACAGGGCAATTCACAGTGCTTTACAAAAATGGAAAAGAGACAAGTTAAAAACACACAATTACAATTAAAATATAATCAATAAAACATAAATAATAATCAATTAAAACAAAGTAAAAGAGAAGAGTGCAGGTAGAACCCTTTCAGTTATTATATGCACTGTTGAACAGAGCTGTTTTCAGCCTGGACTTAAACATTGTCACAGTCGAGGCCTGTCTCACGTCATCAGGAAGACTGTTCCAGAGTTTAGCTGCATAAAACTGAAATGCAGCTTCACCGTGTTTTCACCCCGTATTCTGGATCACTGGCAGTCTATAAACCTAATTTGGTATGACTTCAACCAATAGTTTTGCTGCTATAGTGTTAAAAAACAAACATACATACAAACAAACAAAGAAACAAACAAATCAAACCAAAAACAATACCCCTTCAGGAGGCGGCGTACTAAAATAAACAAACAAGTAAGACAGAGTTATAATGGACTACCAAATTTTGCCATATATACAATATACAATGTGGATAAAACTAGTGGTTTTGAGTGAGGTATAATCGTACCAGTTATGGTTCTGTGCAAATAGTGATGCATATTTCTCTCATAAACACATTAACATATTATCAGTTATTACTTATGTATAACTGTATGAGGTGTAAGCTGTGATATTAACATGCAGTTTGCTGTGTTTTCAGGAGTACATTGGTGCCTGTGTGGTCCTCGTCGCAGCTGTCGCCTCCATCACTAACTCCCTGTACAACCAGCTGTCCCCTGGGCTGGTGGGACTTGGACTGACATATGCACTAATGGTGAGAGTTGGATGTATAATGGAATCATACACTAGAATCATAACAATATCATAATAGAATCATACATTTAACAGCAAAATGACTGTTTTACATCAAGTCTGGATTATTGAAGGGTTATATGGGTTTAGATTATTTTAGTAGAAATAAAATAAATAAACTGAAAATAGAAAATGATAGAATAAAATATGTAAAAAGACATATTGACAATTGATTTATATTAGTTTTTCCCAAGATTACGACTTGCTGAAATGGATCATCGACCTGTTTTTATGCCTTTGACAACTTTCCTGGTTATAATATAATAAGGGTGTTTTCTGGAAGTATTTCATAAATGTTAACTTCAAGAAATGTAGAGTTAACGTCACAAAACAACATCTCAAGGTGACGTCTCAGAGCCCATAATGCAGCATCACAGGCCGAACAACAAAAAATATGCAAAATGTAATGAAAATGACTAAATATAACAGACATAACAAGACGACAATGACATGAAGAGGAGACAGTGTTTGCCTTTTAGGTCTTGATTTTAGGTTTTATTTGGAAAAGGATTGTTGATTAATTTTGTACAATTGACATTGAAACTAAAATCAATACATAGGGGATCATCTTTCAGGTCTCTGTGGTCCTTCTCCTGTTCTTTCTTCATTTGTGTTTACTTTGCATTTGTTTGTAGTATTACAATCCGGTTCTTCTGGAAGCAAAACATAAAGTAACTTGTAAAAGTCTGAAAGCATAAATTTCAACTGGAAAAGTAATAAATGCACCTTAATTATGGAGGTCATTTCTGCCTCTTTCTTTCCTTTTTTTTTTAGTGTGGGTTTAAGACGTTAAAAGAGGCATTTCTGTCTCTTTCAATGTCTTAAACACACTCTAGTCTGTTCTGAGGTGACAGAGTTAACGTCACAAAACAACATCTCAAGGTGACGTCTCAGAGCTCATAATGCAACATAATAGGCCGAACAACAAAAAGATATGTAAAATATATTGAAAATGACAAAATATAACAGACACAAGACAGTAATGACATGAAGAGGAGACGGTGTTTGTCTTTTAGGTTTTAATTTGAGGTTTTATTTGGAAAAGGATTGTTGATTAATTTTGTACAACTGACATTGAAACTAAAATCTATACATAGGGGATCATCTTTCAGGTCTCTGTGGTCCTTCTCCTTTTCTTTCTTCATTTGTGTCGATGTTGCATTTCTTTGTAGTATTACAATCAGCCTCTTCTTGAAGCAAAACATAGTTCGAGTAAAAGTCTGAAAGCATAAATTTCAACTTGAATGACTGAAAATTAATAAATGCACCTGAATTATTAGAGTTAGTTTTTGTTTATTCAGTGAAGGTTGTTTTGGGAGGTCATTTCTGCCTCTTTTTTTTTTTAGTGTGTATTTAAGACATTAAAAGCGGCATTTCTGTGTCTTTCAATATCTTAAACGCACTCTAGTCTGTTCTGAGGCGACTCTTTCCCTTCAACTTAATGTGTCTCAGAGTGTCTGTGGTGACATTTACCCTGCTCATGTCTGCGCCCTTCCACCTCCCCCACCTCCTCCTCATGTCCACATATCAGGTGTCCAACTACATGAACTGGATGGTGCGTAACCTGGCGGACATGGAGGTACAGCTTGGCTCAGTCAAGAGGATTAACGGCCTGCTCAAAACAGAACCAGAGAATTACGAGGGTCTGCTCAGTGAGTGCAACCACACAGTTAAAGTTTCACCTTAAATTAAACCTTCTTCAGACTGGTGCATAGAGACGTCATAGATGCTATATTCTTTGCGGGAAAGTTGTTTTTTTGCCTCATATACAGTATCTCCATCCATCACTGTCTACTTAGTATCATGAGACCTGTGAGCCATATATCCTTATCCCGCTGTTAATGCTTTTACAGCCCTCGCATGGAAACGCTCCATTTCCCTCAGTTGTATTTATATCATACACTGTGTACCCAGGGATTTATCAGAAAGTCTTTATGGGTGAAAATACTTGTTTGTTTTGTGTCCCTCAGCCGTGTCTCAGGTCCCAGATGGGTGGCCTCAGGAGGGAGAGATCAAGATCCAGAATCTGAGCGTCCGTTACGATGCCTCGTTGAAGCCGGTCCTCAAGAACGTCAACGCGCACGTCAACCCCGGGCAGAAGGTACACGGGAAAGAACATTCAAAAATTCTAAATAATGTACAAAAAAAATGGTTATGTCTCAATATACACTACTAGAGCTGAACGATATGGACAAAATTTCATATCTCGATGTTCATGCCAGATATATTGATACGATACGATATGACTACGGGTTCGTTGAAAACCAAGCATTTTTCAGAAAACTACAAACATCATAATACAAAAGAATCTGGAAAGTGCAGTTTTATTTATAAGAACTCCCTGCCAGTCATCAACATTAACATAAAGTACGAATAAATAAATTACAAATCAAACATTTTACTGCAGAAAATGTTTTTTTACTGCAGAAATCTATATTGTTTATATTGTTGCTTTTTTGATATGAATATCTTGAATGTTCATATTTAGATATAGATACAATAACGATATATCTTTCAGCCCTACAGGGTGGGGAAGCAAAATGTACAATATTTTGAGGCAGGGATTGAAAGACAGTGTATGACCAGTTAGTTTATTGAAAGTCATGAGAATTTATTTGCCACAAGAAAATTTACATAATAGAAAATGTTTTTATTCTATGTGTCCTCCTTCTTTCTCAATAACTGCCTTCACACGCTTCCTGAAACTTGCGCAAGTGTTCCTCAAATATTCGGGTGACAACTTCTCCCATTCTTCTTTAATAGTATCTTCCAGACTTTCTCGTAATAGTTTTGCTCATAGTCATTCTCTTCTTTACATTATAAACAGTCTTTATGGACACTCCAACTATTTTCGAAATCTCCTTTGGTGTGACGAGTGCATTCAGCAAATCACACACTCTTTGACGTTTGCTTTCCTGATTACTCATATGGGCAAAAGTTTCTGAAAAGGTATGGATAATAGTGTTAGGTATGATTATGACATCAATATATGTTTGGTTTCAAAACAATTGACGTAGTGCCTGCTGAGAAAAAACAACTAAATGTTCATTGTAAATTTTGCTTCCCCACCCTGTATACACTACCAGTTAAAGTTTGGACTCACCTTCTCACTGAAATGGCATAAGATGGTCTACAGATGGACAACCAGTGCTCAGCATCACTGGGAACTCCTTCAAGACTTTTGGAAAACATTTCAGGGGACTACCTCATGAAGCTCGAGAGAATGCCAAGAATGTGCAAAGCAGTAATAAAAGCAAAATGTGGCTATTTTGAAGAATCTAAAATATAAAACATGCTTTGAATTATGTCACATTTTTTGAACTACATAATTCCACGTGTTCATTCATAGTTTTGATGCCTTTAGTGAGAATCTACAATGTAAATAGTCATGAAAATAAGGCAAGGCAAGGCAAGTTTATTTGTATAGCACATTTCAGCAACAAGGCAATTCAAGGTGCTTCACACAGGACATTGAAATAAAAGAAACAAAAAGAAACACATTTAAAACATTATAAAAGAAACATATAAAAGGTGATTAAAAACAGCGAGTAAGAAAACAACACATAAAATCAAAATAAAATAAAATCAAATAAAATCAAATAAAATAAAAATAAAAACACACAAATATTAAAGTAAAAGTTGCAGTGCAGAGTTTCAAAGAGAATATGAAATTTAAAAAGTCAAAAGCCTTTTCAAATAAAGAAAAAACAGGTGTGTCCAAACTTTTGACAGGTAGTGTATTGCTCAAAGAAGGGTGTGATCGCACTTGGATTGTCAGGTTGTTATATTGTATTACGTGTGTATATACATGGGTGTGCGGATGTGGGTAGGTGTACAGGTGTAGACATAAGTTGGTGTGTATGTATATGTGTATGGGGGTGCAGGTTTGTAGGGGTGTGGAACTGGAAACTACTGGGTAGGAATAGATAAGCAGTGGCTTCTTTACTGGAAAAAATCTAAATCTTACCAAGTGTATTTTTCTCATTTCTTGTCAAAATATCTCATCACACTTAAAATAAGACATAATCAGCTAAAGAGTAACTTTTCAGTGAGATATAAGAACTTTTTAGACAACAGATCTGGAAAATCTTATTGCAAGAAATCTTACAAAGATTATTTTCACTTGTTCCATTGGCAGATTTTTTTTTTTGCTTGAATTAAGCAAAAAAAAAAAAAAAATCTTAAATTAAGCAAAAAAATCTGCCACTGGAACAAGTGAAAATAATCTTGGTAAGATTTCTTGAAATAAGATTTTATCTATTGTCTTGATTTTTGCAGTGTTCCTACTCCCTTTCAGGCACAACAGTTGGACCATTTTCTGTTTTTTTCATCTTGTTTTGTTTTTTGTCCTATGTTTTGTATTATGTTTGTCTGAAATAAACTAAACTAAACATATAAACCATGGGCCCTACGTTATGGTTTTAATAAATTTGAAGTGAATTAGTGATAATAAGAATTTCATGTTTGTTTTCAGGTGGGAATCTGTGGTAGGACCGGCAGTGGCAAATCCTCTTTCTCCTTGGCGTTCTTCCGTATGGTGGACATGTTTGAAGGTAAAACAGCTGCAGTTCAGCCTCACATCACAACACAAGTATTACTGACATTCAAGAAATGTAAAGGGGCTATATGTTGTATGTCTACATATTTATATTTTAGAGAAATATAACACACACATATATATATATATATTTGTTTGTCAAAGAACTTTGTAAACTCAGTTTTTCAAGGTGCTATATACATAAAAATTACTATTATTATTATTATTATTAGTAGTAGTAGTAGTAGTAGTATTTATTTTATTTTTTAAATTGTTGTTGTTGTTGTTGTTATAGTATTGATTTATTGGTGGTTCTGTTAGTTGTAAGTGTGTTCTATGATGTCACTTCCCTTTAGTGTTGTGAGTTTGGAATATCAGTACTACATATAATACCTGTAAATATAAAGGAAATCACTCCAATAACATCAGGATGTAAGTTTACTCTTGAGAATGTACTTGCATAATTCTTCTGTTTTTTTAAAATATCTATAGGGAGGATTGTGATTGATGACATCGACATTGCGAAGCTGCCTCTGCAGACCCTCAGGTCTCGCCTGTCCATCATCCTCCAAGACCCCATCCTGTTCAGCGGGACCATCCGGTAAGAACCCCTTCACTCTGTAGTCACTTTTACCAGTGGGGACGACCGAGATGAGCCGTGTAATCTGAACTATTTTAGAGAAGGTGAGGGAAACACAAACAGGACCACTGGACAAACTTTATCTGCAGCAGGAGTAGAGCTGAGGTTTGGAGATAAGACGAGGTTTATAGTTAGACTTCAGAGACACTGACCATAAAAGCTTTGTCACGTTGGTAAAGAACAGAGCAGTAGAAACTTCTAGACATGATGTAAGACTGTCAGACTGTAGTTGAGTCCAAAGCCTGTGGAATGAACTTTTGAGATGCAAAAATTACACTGATACTAACAAGCAAGAGTGTCAAACTCATCTTAGTTCAGGGGCCATATACAGACTAATATTAACCCTTTCATGCATAGTGGTCACTCCAGTGGACAGTTATTCTACAGCTGTTCTCTTGTATATTCATGGATTTTGTCGCTTTAGTTTCATATCAGCCAACACATTGGACGCTTATGCATCATCACATACGCTGACATTGATAACATTACTGTAACTTAGCTGTTCTAGATAAACCTGATCTAAGATGTTTGAGTGTAAATCAGTTGCTTATTGTTATTAGGCTGTAATAAACAACAAAAAGTTGTTTTTTTTTTGTGCATATTATCTCCATGAAGTGAGTCATGACTAGTATTAGAGTATGTTAAGATGTGAGAAAGCATCAGATTAATGTTTTTATATCATAGTTTTCACATAGTATATCAGTAAATGCATGTGTCTTTGCTTCAAAAATTAAACGCACGGTGTTCAGCTGAGTGGACATTTTTGCAACTCCATAAAAAAAAAGCCTCCTAAAAAAAATGTAATCGCATTGTTTTTTTAATGCCTAAAGAGGAATAAAAACACTCAGGAAAAAAAAAAAAAAAGGTTCTCATAATTCATGCATGAAAGGGTTAAACCAGTAAAATAATGGCATAATAACCCACAAATAATGATAACTCAATTTTTTGTCTCTTTGTTTTAATATGAAAAGTACAATTACATGAAGAAAATGATGACATTTACAAACTTATTCACATTTTTTGTTAAAGGATAAACAACCACAAACAACTGAAATGGAAAGAGTATTGATAGTATTGATGTGTTATGATTTGTATGACAGCTATTATTTGGTGAATGAGTTTAAATGTATAGTACTTATTGTGTTTGCTTATTTATTTTTACTGCATTGGGCTGTTGTATATTTCTCGTTTGTGTGTGTGTGGGCATGAATGGTGTAAGATTAATGTAAATAATTAAAATTGTAATGTAATGCAGAGGAGACCCCTGGAAGAATAGTAACTGATGTTTCAGTTGCTAATGGGGATCTTAACCCTTTCATGCATAGTGGTCACTACAGTGGACAGGTATTCTCCAGCTGTTCTCTTATATATTCATGGGTTTTGTTATTTTAGTTTCATATCAGCCAAAACAATGGACACTAATGCACCATCCCAAACACTGACATTCATACCATTACTGCAAGTTTGCTGTTCTAGATAAACCTGATCTGCAGTAACATGTTTGAGTGTAAATTAATTGCTTGTTATTGTTGTTAAATTGCAATTAAAAGGGCTTTTTAATTAATTAATTAATTTTTTTTAATTATTATTATTTTGCATATTATCTCTATGAAGTGAGCATTGACTAGTATTAGGGTATATTAAAATGTGAGAAAACAGCAGATTTGCAGCATTAAAAATGTTTTTATTTCATAATTTTCACACAATATATCAATAAATACATGTTTCTTTGCTTCAAAAATGAAATGCATGGTGTCTGTCAAGCTGAGTGGAGATTTTTGGAACTCCATGAAAAATGGGTTCATAAAAGAATTTTCAATTGCATTCTTTTTTTTGTGTCTAAAAATGAATAAAAACACTCAGGAAAAAATAATCTTGATTAAAGTTCTCATAATTTATGTATGAAAGGGTTAATAAATGAAATGAAATGAAACCTGAAATTGAACAAAAAATAAGTGGAATTTTAACAATATTATGCCTGTTACTAAATTTTTGTGTATTTGTGGATCCACTGTGATCTGTAAGTTGTAATGCACATGTGTAAATGAGAAGCTGAGGCATAATATTATTAAAATTGCACTGAAACAAGGGAAATCTGTAGTTATTTATTGTTTGTTTTGCTATTATTTTACCAGTCCCAATCGGGCTGTATGTGACCCCTGAATTAAAATAAATGAGACGTCTCACAGTTTAAGTTGGTGCCAATAAGTGAAGTCTTGTCACTAATGTCATATCGTTGTGTGTAGATTTAACCTGGACCCTGAGATGAAGGCGACAGATGAGATGCTGTGGGAAGCTCTGGAGATCGCTCAGCTCAAGCCTATGGTCAAATCACTTCCAGGAGGCCTGGGTGAGGCATCTGTCTGGTTTACTGTGTGACAGAGAGAGTGATTATAAATTCAACTCATGCACACAAACTATTAATATTGAGAGCAGATGGTACTTGATGGAACTGAATATGACAGTTTAATGCAGGAAATGATTAGAGGGCGGTGGACCGGGAATACCATCCCTCTGGTTAACTCAACACAGAAAACACAGAAAACTATTCCGGAATAAACTTCATTTACTTAGCACAAGTTCAACTTTATTTATTCATGTAGTGTATTTTAATGCACAAAATTCCAAGACTTGGATAAAATAAACATAATAAGAACATCACAAAAGATAAATAATTAAATCAGTAACATAAAAAACAGGAAAGTAAAAACTAACAATAAAAGTATGGCAGCAAATGAGTAAAAGTCACATTAAAAGCTATGTCTTGTGGTTAATTTACTCACTACTTAACAAGGTTATGATAGTTTCGTTTTTTTCATTATAGTTTAGTTTTATTTAGTTGTGACTTTTTTTTCTCTAATTCAGTTAGTTTGAATTCGTTTTTAGAGCAGGTTTGCTAGTTTTTTTATTAGTTTTCATTTTTTTCTAAATGCTTAGTTTTAGTTTAGTTTTAGTTTTAATTTTAGTTTTGTTGTATCTTTTCTCTTCTTCTCCGTCATATTCAAATAAATCCCAGACAGGACTCTGCTGTTTTCTCCCAACTTTAGTCTCCATGTTTTCAGGGAGAGTTGAGACGAGAAGACTCTAAACGACAAGTGACAAGAAGTGACGGACCATAAAGTACCATATGGTGCCGCTAGCTAAAATTGCTAGAGCGAAATAAATTGTTTTCGTATCAATCCGACATTGACAGACGAAAACGAAGGGAATTTTATCCATAATTTTTATACATTTTAGTTAGTTTTTTAAACACACAATACAGTTTCAGTTAGTTATCATTTTTTTTTCTTTTAATTATAGTTTTTATTTATTTTAGTTAACAAAAATGTTTTTTCAATTCTAGTTTTCGTCATTGTGTTAGTTTTCGTTAACGATATTTACCTTGCTACTTAGTACAGATATATATTTTATTTTTTTCTGTTTATTTCGAACATGCAAAGAAATAAAATAAATCACTAGTGAGAGAAGGAACATAACTAATGAAATGGAATAAAAATAATTATAATTGTCAATGTTTTGGTAAAGGTGAACTACAACATCATGTTTTGGGATTTTTTTCATGGGTCTGCATGTTGTTTCTGGTGTGGGTGTCCAAGAACTTACTGAAAAGTGTGTTTTTAAAGTGTTTTGGATAATTACTTGAATATTAATTAGACGTTTCAGGCGCTCACCCACCACGTCAGACAACGAAGCAGTAATACACTAGTACTTGCTACATGTTTCTACAGTGTTTTAGGTGATTTCTAAGGCATTAATAAATGTTTTCTGAGGTTTTTCAGGTTGATTCTAATTGTTTTTTTCAGCTTGTCACCCACAGCCTCTGATGTAAGACTAGTAAAGCTCTGAATGTGGTCATTTAGGAAATCAATAAGGCACTGAAAGGACTTCCCACAAGTGTTTCAGGTTATTTACAAGGCCTTTCTAAACGACTGCCATTAATGATCCATTGAGGAAGATCAGGGTATCACCGAATAATCTGGATAATTATTTGTTTGGAAATGAAAAACCAAAATAACATAACAAATTATACATTATGAGAAGAAAACCTCACCCTCCACAAACAAAAATTAGCAGTTTTAGATTTTTTTTTTTTTTTTTTTTTTTTTTTTTTCACTGCGAATTTAAAATCAGCTTTTTGTTTTTTGGTTTCAAAATGAAAAACAAATTTACAGTGTTTTTTCTTTTCTAATTCCAAATGAATTACAGATTATCAATGATAAATAAAAAAAATAAATAACTTGTTCTATATGTACCAAAAATTGTCCATTTCTGAGGTATTTTTAGATTCATTTGGAATAAGATAAGGCTACAAAATGCATTGGAAAAGTTCCTGTCCATTTGGTGTGTAGTATGTAGTAAATTGTGGTTTGTGTTTAGACAGGCTTATTATTATTATTATTATTATTATTATTATTATTATTATTATTATATTGCAGTGTATGTGATGTGAAGTTTAGTGGTTTATTGTGGAAACAGGAGTTTATTCCCCTTTTACAAAGTAACAAATCAATCAATCAATTTATTACAAAATTATTTCCAACAGTCAAAATCAACTATTCATTTACAAGATACATTTTGTAATAGGACACCCCAGAAGCAGTCCTCAGCTTATAAAAGGGGGCCATGGAGTAATAAAAGCATTTATTTTTGCATTGGAATATTTTTTTTTGAAATCTTGCATGTTAATGTGGATTTTTTTTGACTCCAAATATAAATGGGGGCCCTTTCACATGTGATGAGAGACCCAATTTACATTATAATCTTTAATAAATTAAAATGTTCTAAATAACTACAAACATATTTTAAAATATTTACCTATTTACCCTTAGACATCACCTCTCGGTTTTATGCATTTTAAATGTTGTTTTCTAGTTTAGTGTCTTCATTATGTTTCTATATTGTGGAAAGTAAGAGAAAGAAAGAGGAAGCACTGAATGACAGGTCACAAGTGGATGTTAGCTTTGACACTGGACGGTGCAGTACATATAATAATTCTATGAGTGAGGTCATGTTGCTCGTCACAGGCAAATGCTCCGGTGTCTCAATGCTGTATCAGAATACATGAGCATTAATGTTTTAACTCCCCTTCAGAGCTGTATTATGTGGGTTGCTGCACTGTTTTCCAGCTGCGTTATTCTTGGCTCGTCTCAGGTGATTGTTCGGACACAGGAGACGTTACAGCCACAAACTGCAGCAGCCTCACGGTCAGATGAGATATGAGCTGAGGGCATCCACTGCAGATTTAACCTACATATGGTACACACTGAATGTTTGGTATGCTGATTCATGGACGCCCGATCCGTACCAGATACTATGACATTTCATCACTTCATTCTTCATATCTGTCAGTGTTTTGAAAGTAGAGAAACCTTTAACCCTCTGGTATCCGGGTGAGCCTTTTAGGCACACTTTTTACTTCGTGTTAAAAAACTTCATATTATTTTTCACAATTTAAATAAGGTTAGAATTCAAAAGTTGTTCATTTTTGCATGATCTTTAAAATTCTGGCCACCAACTAAAATTTGCACATTGTAAACAAAAGAAAATTGCAAGACTAGCATCTGTCTCCTAAGTGTGCCTAAAATGCACTGTTTCTTCCATTTGATCTGTATGATTAGGGCTGACCTTGATTTACAAAAACGAAATCAAATTAGAGCAGAAAAATAAATCAATATATAATATTTAATAGTTTGATTTATAGGTGTGCATTTTTGGCACACTTGGTGATGGATGCTAGTATTTTTGAACATTTGACCTCACGCAAAAAAAAAAATAAAAATAAAAATAAATAAATTAATAATAATAATAATAATAATAATAATAATAATAATAATAATAATAATAAATTAACCAGTGTTGCTGTTAATCATTGACATATGCCAGGCTGCAAAAATCAAATAATGTGATCCACTTTTTATGTAGTATGTTGAAAAAAAATAATTTTTTTATGTTTTTTGCATCCAAAAAAATGGTTTGTTTACATTACAAACACGGCATTTAAAGGGTTAAAAAATGTGACAATTATTCAGTATTTGGGATTTTTATTTAGGGCTCAAGTTGATGAAATAGAAAAAAGTGTAAAAGAATTAAAAACAAACTGTATGAAAATTTTTTTGACATCATTCCACAAGTGTGCCAAAAAGGCACACTTGGAGCTTAGTAAGGGCCTTACTGGACAGGATACTGGAGGGTTAAGACCGTGGTGAAAAAATAGACCAAATATGTGACATAGTGAAACTGAACTCCTGTTTAAACTCACTGGAGTCAAATGTTCAATGCAGTATTGATCTGTACCAAGGAGTTAACGGCTAATAAATGTCTCCCTCTCATTTAATTAAAGTAAGAGGATAGTGACAGGGAGATGTTTTACTCTGCATAGAAAGCTGACTGGATTGTGGGGCTGTGAGGGTAATGTTTCACAAGCATTTACAAAGCATTGACGTCTGCAAATCCTTTTTATTTTATTTTTTATTTTATTTAACCTTTATTTACCCAGGCAAGCAATTAACCCTTTCATGCATAGTGGTCACTACAGTGGACAGCTATTCTACAGCTGTTCTTTTGTATATTCATTAATTTGGCTGTTTTAGTTCCATATCAGCCAACACAGTGGACACTTATGCATCATCCTATACACTGCAATTCATACCTTTATTGTAAATTTGCTGTTCTTTATAAACCTAATCTGCAGTGATATGTTTAAGTGTAAAGCATTGCTTGATATTGTTAGTAGACTGTAATTAACAGCTTTTTTTTTAACAAAAGGTGGGTTTTTTGCATATTATCTCCATGATGTGAGTAATAACTAGTATTAGAGAATGTTCAAATGTGACAAAACATCAGATTAGCAGCATTAAAAATGTTTTCACACAATATATCAGCAAATACATGTTTCTTTGCTTCAAAAATTAATTGCATGCTGTCCAGCTTAGTGGACATTTTTGCAACTCCATGAAAAATAAGTTCTTTTTTTTTTTTTTTTCAATTGCATTGTTTTTTTAATACCTAAAGAGGAATAAAAACACTCAGGAAAAAGTAAGGTTCTCATAATTCATGCATGAAAGGGTTAAGAACAGATTCTTATTTACAAATGCAGCCTGATCAAAGAGCAATGGCTCCTCGAAGGGGTGGGGGGGGGGGGGTTAGAAGTAGTAGAAGTATTATTTACTGAAAGCCAAATAATGTCAGTGGAAGCAGTGAGTAAATATTAATCAAATCGTCACTTTCAATGGGCAGCATCATCTACACTTTAAACTATGAAATTAAGACTAAAATACTCATACTTGTGCAAAAATACTTAAACTATGTTTTTCTCCTGAACCCGCAAAGACCTAAACTGTCCTATTTAGTTTAGTTCAAAGCCATTTAATGCAAGAAATTAGGAGCTAATGGAATGAGGCAAGAACAAGGCATTTCTGGATGAACTGTAGACAGAGCATGAAACCTGGATTAGACCCAAATACAATGCATTATAATAGTCGGGGTGAGCATAAATAAAAGTATAAATAACGCTGTGAAGACCAAAAGAAGACAATACTTGAGGAATTAACCCACAACCTGCACAAAAATACCACAATATTTCCATCATAGGGTTGATTTCTTACAACCTGAAATCAGAGCAAACAGGGGGTCCAGAGTTTTTGTTTCATCTCAGACAAACTCATGTTAGATTTTGCCCTTATGACACAAAAAATCTATACAAAACCAAAGCTTTAAATACTTTCTTAACCCATAAACACCCAGTGGTACTTTTGTTGCAATTCCCAAATAAATTTGTCTCTCTATTTAACCTTTCTTAAGTGATTTATCACCATTTATAATAATATTATCTTTTGTATTTTGTGTTTTTTCAGTGTAAATCGGGTATTTTCCCATATTCAATTTACTGATCATGTAGCTGTTCATTAAAGCTCAGATTAAAGTTGAAGGTTATGTCAGAAACAGCAAAAAAATGAAGAAAAAGTGACTTTTTCAGTAAAATTTATTATTAACTAAACATAAACCAAGTGGCTCCATCCACTGACATTGATCCAACTCCATGGGTTTTACTGGTGAATCAACGTTGTAGAAGATGATGGTGTTTCCACAGTAACTACAGAGCCTCTGAACGTCCAAATGGGTCACATCTGATGACCATGAAAAGATGAATAACTGTATTTTACACCAATTATTTACATGTAAAGATATGATTAATGGATCAACAGGTATTAAACCTTTTAGATCAGTAGATGGTTTGAGTTGCCAGTGGCTGTTTGGGTCTTTATGGGTTAATGATTTTGTTTGTGGGAGGGCAAACTGCAGTAATAGATATAAAAGCAAAAAGATTGAAAGGTCAAATGAAAGGCTGCTCATTAGTGGATCTGCTGATTTGTGTAACCACATAAACATTGACTAAACCATCCCTGGAGAACATTATACTTTAAATTTGTGCTCTGAGCCCATTACACGCACTGAATAGATAATAAAAAATCAATGAGATCCATATCTTATTGATTATTCTGAAGACAAGATAATAGAACATAAGAGGAAGAGCTATTGTTCTTGAAAAGTGCATCTTTTTCTTTCAACGGCAGCTGCTTTGGTGTTCATCCTTTTCTTCATAAAGACCAAACATCCACCGTCGACCAAAAGCATCTACTGTTCTAAAATGTTTAATTCCTGCTGATCCTCTAATCCTATCAATACATGGAAATCAGGGGTGTCAAACTCATTTTAGTTCAGGGGTCACATTCAGCCCAATATGATCTCAAGTGGGCCGGACCAGTAAAATAATAACAGTGAAAAAAGTAAAATTACATTATGATAATGTTTAAAGCTACAATGTTTCCTTAAAAATCTGAATAACATGAACAACTTTAAATGTCTTAAGCACAATTGTAACAATATTCTGCCTCAGTTTATCAGTTTATCATTTATACATGTGTATTAAAACTTACATTACAATCACAAATACACAAAACATTGAGTAACAGGCAGAATATTAGTAGAATTGCATTTACTTCTCTTAAGACATTATGGGTTGTTCATATTTGTTCCGATTATTCACATTTTTTGTAAGAGGATAGTTTGTTGCTGTAAATATTTTCTTGTAATTGTACTTTTTTTTACACTAAAACAAAGATCAAATCTGCTGTTTTCATTATTTATAGGTTATTATGACAATATTTTACTGGTCTGACCCAACTTAGATGTAATTGTTCTGTATGTGGAAACTGAATTAAAAGGATTTTTACACCATTGATTGTGAATGTCTTCAGTGTAATTTTTGCATTTCACAAATCCATCCTACGGGCCGGATTGGACCCTTTGGTGGGCCTGGTTTGGCCCCCAGGCCAGGGTTTGACACCTGTGATGTAAATAATTGGTGTAAAATACAGTTATTCATCTTTTCATGGTTGTCAGATATGACCCATTTGGACGTTCAGAGGCTCCATAGTTAACACCATCATCTTCTACAACACTGATTCTTCAGTAAAACCCATGGATTTGGATCAGTGACAGTGGATGGACACACTGGGTTTATATTCAGTTAATGATATATGTGCTGAAAAAGTCAGTTTTTCTTCAGTTTTCTCTGTTTCAGATATAATAACCTTCAACTTTAATCTGAGCTTTTATGAACATTTACATGACCAGTGAATTAAATGTAAGAAAATATTTGATTTTCACTGAAAATTTGCAAAATACAGAGGGTAATATTAAAATAAATGGAGATAAATCACTTAAGAAAGGTTAAATAGACAGAAATATTCATTTGGGAACTACCACAAAAGTCACACTGGGTCTTTATGGGTTAAAAACATAAACAGGACAAAGTGACATGAGTTGTATCACTGGATGTAAATGTACTAATATATTTTTTCCCGTTTCAGATGCCAATGTGACAGAGGGAGGAGAAAACTTCAGTCAGGGCCAGAGACAGCTCTTCTGTTTGGCCAGAGCCTTCGTGAGGAAGAGCAGCATCCTCATCATGGATGAAGCCACGGCATCCATCGACATGGCGACGGTCAGTCAGTGTGTTTTACATCAGATGGGCAGAAAATAGGACAAAAGGAGGCAGCAGAGACAGATGAGGTCAAGTGAGGTGAAGGAAATGACAGAGACTGAACTGAGGCCAGCGTTGAATTTAATGTGAGAGCTCAGCGGAAATTTTACATCAAAGATAAGAAGCAGGAAAATCTGTCAGAATGAGGGATTGTTTTAATCTTTAAAGGTGAAACAGTCTTTAGAAATGCATGAAGAGATAAAACATGGTTCTATTACCAGTATCAGAACTGAACAAGTGGTGCCAGGCACAACAAACCCCAACCTTTGCACATATTGTAGCTTATTTTGGCATCAATCCACTCTTTCATTCATATTCAATATATGTTAAATATAAAAATGATATGTGCCAAGTTTGAAGTAAACTGAAACAAAATTGATGTTTTTATAGACATTTGCAATTTCACCCATTATAAGTAAATGGGAAAAGAAAAAGATTCAAAAATTTAACAAAAGATTTTAAAAAAACAAGCCATCACTTTGATTTTTTGCAAACTGATGTCTAAAATTAATCTCTATATCTCTGCAGTGTTTCAAGTAAATTGAGTTAAAATTGATGTTTTTGTAGCGATTTGAAATTTTGGTCATTATGAGTAAATGGAGAAAAAAAAAAGATTTAAGAAAATCATAAAAAAATGTGAACTTTTACCTACTTTTCCCAAAATATAATCAGATCTATTCTGGGTCACTGAAAATCTATAAACCCAATTTGGTATGAATTCAACCAATAGTTTTGCTACTAAAGTGTTAAAAACAAAGAAACAGAGTAAATATTACCATATTCTGTCGCTGTCAGTCTGCTCCCAGGGAATGGAGCTAAGGTGGAGAAATACATGAAGCAGAAAGAAAAAGAACCAAGGAAAACACTTACTGCACTGGAGCCTGAGGGGGAGTGGGCATCAGCAAAGGGCTCCTTGGAACTTAAGACTCACTCCAATGATCAGTCACAAAAAGCGACGTTTCTAGTTTATAATAACAGAGCAGCTCTGCCCCCGAGGAAACGCAGCTGAGCTTATACTCAGACCTCCACTCTGAGCTCAGACCAGGAATTAGAGACGTGACAGTTTAAGAAATAAGATCCACTGGGTCTGAACACGAAGGTTTAAGTGTGTAACTGTTTTCAATAAGACTTTGGAATGTTTCTCCTGTTGTCCACACACACTTTTGTTTTTCTCCTTTGATGCAGCAGAAAATGACCTAAACAGCAAAAAAAAATTTTGTGGGAAAAAATACCAGGAAAAAAATTTACCGGGGGGAAGAAAATACCAGGAAAAAAAATTACTGAGAAAAAAATACTAGGGAAAAAAATACCAGGGAAAAATTTACCAGGGAAAAAAATACCAGGGGAAACATTTACCAGGTAAAAAAAAATTACCAGGAAAAGAAATTACCAGGGGAAAAAAATACCAGGAAAAAAAAATTACCAGGGAAAAAAATTACCAGGAAAAGAAATTACCAGGGAAAAAAAATACCAGGAAAAAAATTTACCGGGGGAAAAAAAATACCAGGAAAATAAATTACCAGGCAAAAAAATTACTAGGAAAAGAAATTACCAGGGAAAAAAATACCAGGAAAAAAATTTACCAGGGAGAAAAATTACCAGGAACAAAATTTACCAGGGAGAAAAATACCAGGAACAAAATTTACCAAGGAAAAAAACATAACAGGAAAAAAATTAACAGGTAAAAAAAAATTTTAGTGGGGAAAAAAACCCTGAAAAATATATTTTGGGGAAAATTTAAAAAAAAAAAAGGAAAACTTTGTTGTTTTTAAACAGTCTTAAATACCTCACATATCACTAATTGATGCCTTTGGGATTATTTAGAACTGTCTTCTTCCCTGGAGTCTCACAGGTTTTCCCTGGATCCTCTCTGGACCTGCTGCTGTGGTCCTGCCTTTCTCCTCCCTTCATCATCCTCACTCACTTGTCCATATAAGGGGGTGTGTTCCATAAGTGCTGTAACTGGCATGAAACCGAAAGTGAAACTTAACCTTGGACGTCCAACTCCCATCCTTTATGCCTTTTGTTTTACTCTGGAGTTTACATGAAATTTGTTCAACTTCTAACTTATATCTGCTGGGCCCCATGAATTTGTCATTTCCCGTGTGTATAACTCGGTGAACATGTGGGTATGTGAAGTTTGTCCTGCTCTAACTTTGCGTCTCTCCCCACAGGAGAGCATCCTGCAGAAGGTGGTGATGACATCCTTTGCTGACCGAACAGTAGTTACTATAGCAGTAAGTATCACCCTGCGCTGCACCACTGCTCTGGGCTTTTCCAGTGAAGTATGCAGCTTAGCCTTTCCCCATGAGACCTGTGACGTTCGCTCTACTCTGCTGATGCAGTTCTTGTAAACTAAAGCCGAGGCACTGCAGAAACAACACACAGCATACACAAATGTTATAGTTACTAAGAGACAGAGGGAAGGTGAAACTGAGCAGGGAGATACTGATGACGAACACATGCTTCTGGACTCGACATGGTCATATTTGAGTCAAAAAGACAAAAGGACTAAAATCCTGTATCCTATTAACCCTTAGTCTAAACAGCTACCAGAGAACAAAAGCATCTGGGCTCATATTTTGCTAAACCCACTTTTATTAGTCTTTGGTTCATTTATTTGTGTATTTGGACCCTAATAGTTCCAAAAGTTTGAATTTGAACCCTCCAGGTGCTGCAAAGCTATCTTTATATTCACTTGGCAAAATCGAGGAGATTTCTACAACCCGTTTTAATTCCTACTTAACTTGTTACGTTTTATAACTAGTTACATCACGACATTTGCACATATAAGGTCAAGACTTCCGACGAACATTTCTCAGGGTACGACATAATTGTTTATCAGCAGCAGCGGTTGTAGTAAAACTGAAAATATGTCCAAACTTTGAGCCGATTACCTAAAATGTTCAGTTGTTGGTTGAAAAGAACAAAGCAGCACAGCCAACAACCTGGAGGGGGTGGGGTCTGAAGTGGTGCATTTGCATTTAAAGGGCCAGCGCTCAGAACAACCCGTCTTGTGTCATTATTCATAAATAGGGTTGAAGATGGACCTGTGGAGTTGAATTAATGAAGGATTCAGACCCAAGTATAGCATTTACAGTTTATGTAGACCACAGGGAAATATTTTAAAATGCATAATTCCATTTAAAAAAAACAACATATTACTCCTTAAAAAAAAATTACTCCTTTAAAAAGTTTAATAACAAATCTTATTAATACATTGAAATAATTCAGAAAATGCCATTTGTCATCTTTTCATTTGGACACTCAGAGGCTGTGTAGTGAATGTAGAAACACCCATGTAAATTATATATGACAGTGGGTGCAGATGCTTGTTTTTATGTTTAACTAATGATATATTTGACTGAAAAAGTCAGCTTTTCTTCAGTTTTCTATCCTTTAATTATGTAACAACTTTTGAATGTACTCAGAGCTTTTATGAACATCTATATGATCAGTAAATAAAATGTAAGAAAATACCTGATTTTCACTAAAAAAATGCAAAATTCAGAAAATAACATTCCAATACAAGGCGATAAATCACTCAGTAGAGGTTTAATGTAGAGAAGAAGTCATCACAAAAATAGCTCTAGGTCTTTAAGGGTTATGGCTTATAGGGGCCACGTGGAGGACACAAAAAAGGTGGAAATTTGAGAATAAAGTCATAGTATTTTGAGGAAAACAAAGTTGTAATTCTACCTATATGAAAAGGAATCTCATTCCATTAAATAACATAACGACTGAGTGAAACCTCTTACGAAATCAGATCTCGAAATACTATGACTTTATACTCAAATAATCTCATTTTTTTCTCCTCCTTCACAGTAAACCCCCAGTATTTCCTGTGGATGGACACTATTTTTATTTCTCTTTATTTCAACCACCAGTTTAAGTGTCTTCAGTGTGTTTTTGTCCTCATGTGTACATGTATATTGTGATTGTGGATGTAAACATGTCTGTGCCACAGCAGTGTATAACCTACTGACTTGCCCCCCCCCTCTCTCTCAGCATCGTGTTCACACCATCCTGAATGCCGACCTGGTGATTGTGATGAAGCGGGGGATCATCCTGGAGTACGACAGACCCCAGGCCCTGCTGGACAAGGAGGACAGTGTCTTTGCATCCTTTGTGCGAGCAGACAAGTAGCACAATGAGAGGAGAAACGTTATAGGAATACATTCAAAGTGCAATTGTCCCATGGAATATATTCCATTTTATTTTTTATTCATGATGTATTATATTTGTATATAAAGAAAATGTTAATTCTTTGTTAATAAAATATAAATTATCATTGAAAATCTGGGTCAGTGTTGTTTTTGTAGAAGATGGGGAGGATGATGGAAAGAAAAAGGGGTTTCATCTGAATTTAGACTGCAGGACCAGGCTGAGCACCAGAGTTTGCACTGGAGTCACAGTGGGATTAGACCAGTGGTTCCCAACCTTCTTTGGCTCCTGACCCCATTTTAACGTCACAAATTTGCGGCGGCCCCAGACATTAAAAACTGAGACATTTTTTTGCTAAAATTAATTTGTTTTTGATCATGCACCAGTTTGCTATAGTATGTTGCAAATAAACGTTAATGTTAGATGACATTTAGTCTATATAATGTATACTATTATGGATGGAGGCAGTAAAGCCGGGTGTAGATTACTGCACAAAATGAGGAGTTTATTTTCCTTGGTCAGGATATGTAGTCAGTCCAGCTTGGGTTTACAAGGCTGACAATTAATACTGAACAAACAAGAACTCAAACTATGAATTATGAAAGAGCAGCAGTGTCTGTCCACACAGTTTTGCTTTTCTCCTTTGATGCAGCAGAAAATGACCTAAACAGCAAAAACAAAAAAAAAATTGTGGGAAAAAAAATACCAGGAAAAAAAAAATTACCAGGGGGAAAAAATGCCAGGAAAAAAAATACCAGGAAAAAAATTTACCAGGTAAAAAATACCACGAAAAGAAATTACCAGGTAAAAAAAAATACCAGGAAAAAGAATTTACCAGGGAAAAAAAATTACTAGGAAAAGAAATTACCAGGGAAAAAAAAAACAGGAAAAAAATTTACCAGGTTAAAAAAACACCAGGAAAAGACATTGCCAGGGAAAAAAAATACCAGGAAAAAATTTACCAGGTAAAAAAAATACCAGGAAAAAAATTTACCAGGGAAAAAAATTACCAGGAAAAGAAATTACCAGGGAAAAAAAATACCAAGAAAAAAATTTACCAGGGAAAAACAATACCAGGAAAAAAAATTACCAGGGAAAAAAATTACCAGGAAAAGAAATTACCAGGGAAAAAAAATACCAGGAAAAAAGTTTACCAGGGAAAAAAAATACCAGGAACAAATTTACCAGGGAAAAAAAAATAACAGGAAAAAAAATTACCAGGTAAAAAGAATTTTAGTGGGGGGAAAAAAATTTATACATATATATATATATATATATATATATATATATATATATATATATATATATATATAGTGGGGAAAATAAAAAAAACAGGAAATCTTTGTTGGTTTTAAACAGTCGTAAATACCTCACATATCACTAATTGATGCCTTTGGGATTATTTAGAACTGTCTTCTTCCCTGGAGTCTCACAGGTTTTCCCTGGATCCTCTCTGGACCTGCTGCCGTGGTCCTGCCTGTCTCCTACCTTCATCATCATCACTTGTCCATATAGGGGGTGTGTTCCATAAGTGCTGTAAATGGCGTGAAACTGAAAATGATGCTGCAGAGCTGCAGCATCTGAAACCGACTACAATGAACATTTGACAGATAAACAGAACCACAGTGCTTCAGTTTCAGCTTCACAGTTTGTCATGTCTTTTATGAACTCACCATATGTTTTTTTATTAGTAAGTTTTTATATTTATTTTTATCAGTTACTAGAAATTTCAGGTGACCCCATTTGATTTCCAGGCGACCCCACACGGGGTCCCGACCCCAAGGTTGAAAACCACTGGGTTAGAGGCTGAACTTTTGACATTAGAAAGTTATATGGATGCCAGAGGTGTGTGTGTGTGTGTGTGTGTGTGTGTGTGTGTGGGGGGGGGGGGGGGGGGGGGGGCTGTAAAAGATGAGTCTCATTAAAAGGGTGAGGAATACAAAGGTTAAGGGATGTAAATGAATACAGAATGTGGCTCAGATCTCTTTTTTCTCTCACAGCTTGGTTTCCATTCATGCGTAAAGCTGTTAGTTTTACGTCAAACCGCCTCAGGACGGTTCAGTGTGTATTGGCCCACATTTAACCCCTTATGTATTCACAATATGCACAGCCATGGGCCTCCACCGCTGCACATCTGATCTATTTATTGTGTCATGTGTTCGCTGCTGCATTCTCATTGAAAATCCGTGGAAGGGCAGCACAGATAGAAGGTGGAGGGAGGGAGGGACTGCCTGCGCCTCACAACGTCTCCGTCTCACGTTTCCCAGCTGTAGTAAAGTGGTGGAGTCAGCAGCCTGCGCCATTAAAGCCGGCCATTTCATCCAAAGGTGATAAAACGGCTCAAAGGCACATCAGCCTCTACAGTGGATTTTCACTCCGTGCGCACCACGGGTGGGCCGATCCACAGTGGGACAGGGGTGCGAGGCGCGGCTATGGCCCTGCAACCGCTGCGATGAGTGACGGCGGCAGCTGCGGCGCTGGAAGAAGAGTCTTCTCATGGGATTTAGCGGTTGTGAAGCGCCTGATCTGGAGGGAAGGTGAGGAGCGCACATGCCTCCAGAAAAACGGGCGACAACAAGACTCTGACCGATGAGCGCCGACCGGTGAGGAGACGCACCGGTACCTCCAAAGCCAAAGGGTTCGGACTACATAGTATGGGAGCGCTATGTTGTCCAGGAAGGGAATTATTCCTGAAGACTTCTTGCTGACACGTTTGGCAGAGGATGTCCAGCAGCCCAAGTTTAAGGCGAAGGCGAGGAAAGCTCGGTTCGTCGCCAAAAACGGCACCTGCAATGTAGCGCACACCAACATCCGAGAGCAGGGCCGGTTTCTGCAGGACGTCTTCACCACTCTGGTGGATTTAAAATGGCTCCACACGCTCATCATCTTCACCATGTCCTTTCTGTGCAGCTGGCTCCTTTTTGGGATGATCTGGTGGCTCATCGCCTTTGCGCACGGGGACTTGGTCCAGAGCGGAGAGGACTTTGTTCCGTGCGTAACGGACATTCACTCCTTCTCCTCAGCCTTTCTCTTCTCCATAGAAGTTCAGGTAACCATCGGCTTCGGGGGTCGGATGATCACAGAGGAGTGCGTCTCCGCCATCATCATCCTCATCGTGCAAAACATAGTCGGATTGGTCATCAATGCCATCATGCTCGGCTGCATCTTCATGAAAACTGCGCAGGCCAACCGGCGCGCAGAAACTCTCATTTTCAGTAAACACGCCGTCATCTCCGTCCGAAACAACAAACTGTGTTTCATGGTGCGCATAGGGGACCTGAGGAAAAGCATGATCATCAGCGCCACCGTGCGGATGCAGGTGGTCAGGAGATCCACAACGCAGGAGGGTGAAGTGGTTCCTCTGGACCAGATCGACATCCACATGGATAACCCGGTGGGAACCAACGGGGTCTTCCTGGTGTCGCCCCTCATCATCTGTCACGTGATCGACAAGGACAGCCCTCTGTATGACCTGTCCGCCGCTGACCTTCTCAACGAGGACATCGAGGTGATCGTGGTGCTGGAGGGGGTGGTGGAGACCACGGGCATCACCACGCAGGCTCGGACCTCCTACGTGTCGGAGGAGATCCTGTGGGGGCAGCGCTTCGTGCCCACCGTGTCCGAGGAGGATGGCATGTACGCCGTGGACTACTCCAAGTTCGGAAACACTTCCAGAGTCCCGACCCCCTGCTGTAGCGCAAGGAGACTGGATGAGGTGGGAGGCATCGCTCAGTTTAAGCTGAACGAGGGCGTCACCTTGCGGGCGTCGGTGAGAAGGCGGAGGGGGGCTGCGGCGGTCCGAAGATCCAAGATGGACACTTAGATCTGCGTAACCGTGTCTGCCTGCTTTTTGTATAAGAATGATTTTGAGATTAATTTTTATTAGGTTGAGGATTGATAAGTGACAGGTCGTATTTATTTTATACTGTTATGAAATGGTTGAATATTCAAATGGAAGCCTTTGCTTTTTTCTCAGGGTCCGAGTAAAAACGCACAGAAACTGAATGCACTGAAGTCAGACAGATGGTGACACTTCAGATCCACAATGAGCAGAAGGTCCAGTTGAATCTTTCCACAAGACTTGAGGGCTCTAAAGCTGTACTGTAAACTGTTAAACACTGACTGCACTGCATGTACCAGAATAAATGTAAGACAATGCTTCCTTTTAGATGTGTTGTGGATGGAAATGGAAAATTAACTTTGATGTCAGGTTTGTGTTGCTCTTCTATACTTATACATGGCCTTAATGACAAACTGTTGATGTCATTTAATGTAACCCTTTTCTTAGTTTTAAAGACAAATCCAACTTTTAATAACCATACCAGGCTGAATTGTGCCCCAAGTGTCAAAACTCTTCCAGTATGTGACTGATATTCTTATAAAATTACAAAACACACAAGACAAACAGTGGCATTTCTCTCTTTTATTAGATTATAATCCGCAGAGCTTAAAATATTAAATTGCTTTTAACTTAGTTAATAATTAAAATACTTAAAAACGAGAGCCAGAACTGAAGAACCCTGCAAAAAAAAGGAAATTAAAATAAATAAAAAAGGAGAATTATATAAACCCAATCCTCCTCTCATACAGAGGCTATATCTGACAGAACCCGCTTGCGATTCTTTGTACAGTAAAGTCCAAGCAGACTGTGCATTTTCTATACATGTGTGATGATACCATTGTTGTTATTTCTCAACTAATTCTTCTCTGATAATCTTTTTTAAAAACAAATTTTACATGGACATGTAAGAACAAAAAGAAAGGAGTTTAGTTTCGCACTGGGAGTACTGGTGACTGAACAGCTCCACACCATCCCTTTCACCCCCGTCTCTCTGTCTCTGTCTTTGAGTTTCCCTCTCGGCCTGCAGACATTACCTCATGTCTTTGTCCTTCTCTTGTGCTGTGGATGGGTGGGTAGGTGGGTGTTGGTGGTTTAAGGGGCTGCAGCAGAGTTCGAACATCAAACTGCTTTAATTTAGCCACAAACGGACACCAGTCGGCATCATAGCATCGATTCTCTGATCAGATTAAATATCTAATATACAATCTTTCTATTTTCTTCTCTGTCTCCCTGTATTTGTGGCTCTCTGTCGCCCACTACAGGTTGGTTCTGGGTGGTTATTATGACTGTGTGACTATACACAAACAACATCTGTAATACAGAGGATTGAACAGTCTGGTGAACAAGGGATAGAGACAGAGAATGAAAAAAAGAGAGTAGACTCTCTGGCAGCAGTGACATTTTCTCTCAGTTCCTGAGTAGGAAACGCTTTAATCATCCCCCAGATAAGCAACCCAAACAGTGATTGGCTAGTATCTCCCCCCTCCCCGTCAGGCAGTAACTTGGCTCCCCACTGGCCGGCGCTGTGGCCGGTGGTCAGCGGGGACGCCTCTTCTCCACACGTGAACAACACTGTACAATAGTAGGTTGAAGCAAAGCAGAGCCCCCTTCCTGTACTGTATGTTAGGTAGAGGATAAAGGGAGGTGAAAGGGCCGACTAAAACACCGCCCACCCCCTCCCCGACTGAGAAACAACGATGAGAAAAAAAAAAAAAAAAACTGAGTAAAACTTCAACAAAAATAAAAGTGAAACAAAAACCAAAAAAATAAAATAAAATATACACATACTTTTTTGTTCCTAGTTTAAATTGCAGAGAAGATGGGAGGGATTTGCCCCTGGGAGGAAGAACGCTCACGCCAATTCCTGCTGGCGTGACAAACCCCTCCCCACCACCCCCAACCCCCTGGAAAACCCTCCCCTCCCTTCCGTCCGGCTGGTTGGTGTCGTAGCGAAATATACGGGGTAGTGGAAGGTCTCTAAGTCCTGCTGGCACCGAGGAAGGGGGCCAGGCTTGTCTTTTTCTTCTTCTTCTCTATCTTATCTTCTATCACCCCCCGGGGCCGCCGTCTCGCCGCGGACCCCCGCTCATCTCTCCGTCACGTGGTTTTGTGATGAAGGGGAGGGCGCTGAGGCGGGGGCCGAGGAGGAGGGGGCCTGCGCGGGTGGCGGCGGGGCGGGGGTGCAGAGGATTTCAGACAGGTCGTCCATGATACAGGTCTCCTTGGGGTCGACCAGGTTGAATTCCCTTACGAAAACGATGAAATGTGCATACAGAGTGTTCAAGTGGCCTTGCAGGTCCAGAGCCACCGTCTCTTTAAAGTGCGCCCAGTAGAGGTGAGCCAGCACGTGGAACAGGTACCGGCAGATCTTCTTTACCAAGGACTCAAAGGAGTTAGGGAACTCTTTACCTGAAGAGATGAAGACACACAAAATGAGAAAAAAACAGAATTAGACACAAAACAGACATACGAGGAAGTTTAAAGGATAAGTATCAATAAATCACATAAAACCACGAGTTAGAAGCAGAGAAGAGTGATTGGCAGATGCAGATATACAAGATGATATTTCACTGACAGCAGTGGTTGATGTTTATCTGTTATGTTATATAAAAGGTAATTTCACATATTTGTATAATTGAATGAATCTGTGCTTATTCAAAGACAGTGACTGAAGACCTGACAATCAGACAGTCTGTGTTCAAATGTTTTACAGTCAAGAAGGCTTTGTTTCTGTAGCACAAAATACAGAATAAATGAAAAGTGAAACAAACTGAAAACATTATTATTGGCATCAGCTACAGGTAAAACTGTTCTACAAATATCTGTCAGTACCAGCCAAGAATTCAAGAATTTCACAATTGGTGCATCCCTGCTGTGGGTTATAGTTTACTCAGATCAACATTATTTATTTCCAAAAAAAGAAAAAAAATCCTCAAGGAGATAGTTAGCAGAATTTATCGAACGCCTATTAAACAAGCAGCGATGTCTCCGAATGCTCCCTCTACTATGTTTTACACAAACACACAGAGCTTTTAAAACATAGAATTAACAAAAACAAATGTAAATCCTAAGCAGCTGGGTACTTTACTCAACAAATTCACCATTGCTAAAGCAAGAATGTATTTGTATTCACTCTATTAGACTTTTATATTGACTACTTGTAGTTGAGTCCGGGGTTTGGCACTCAAAGCTTTACTTCACTTTTTACTTGTACTTTTAGTTTTACTTTTAAAAGTGTGCAGTATAAGGGTCCTAGACGTGTATTGTGTGTTTTTGTGATGACTGATATTAGGCCACCTCTAACCACAATCTAATACTTGTCACTAATGATTTTTAAGAGTCTTTACACATATCAAATCAGCCTGAGTACAGTTAGTTTGATCTTATTACTCAGAGACTCCCAAACCCATTCAACACTAAGTCTCAGCACCATTGACATTTCCTGCTTGTAACTGAACCATATGAGGCAGTAGGGGGCAGCAGCAGGCAAGCATCAGAGTCTTCAGACCTGACAAAGGCACAGGAACAGGACCACTCACCATATTTTGTGGGAAAGATTTCCTCATCTGTGACCAGTTTCTGACAAAGACTCATTACGAAGTCAACGTATTGTGGAGCAGTGCACTTCGTCTTCTTCCCCCTCTCGTCATACCAGTAGTATATTCTAGAGATAAAAAGAGAAAACATGTCAATCACTGTTGGCACATACATGCTACATAGTAAGTCACACAAACAACAGGATACTGTTACTCAAGTGTGAACAAGGTTCAATTAATCATAATGAATGTCTTCTAAAGAATGTCTGTGGTTGAGAAAAACAAGACTACTTCCTGGAGTTTAAAATTATCATGTTATTCACACACACACACAGGGAGGAAACATTGCACAGGTGATTTCTGAAATGAAGTCATGTATGACGACGATAACCAGGCTTTATTTCATCAGTCAGGGAAAACCCAAATGGTCAATGATGCCTTTGGTCCGAGTCAAGTGAACCTGAAGACAGACACCACCCAGAGACTTTGTTGTGTCTCATACTGACACATTCTCCGAACATATCGTGTGTTCATGTTTTCATTCCAGTGGACTCGCAGCCCCGAGCTTTAATTTCCTGATTGGGCCAAATTCCCCGCCGTCATGGGAGTAACGGGACACTGATCCCCCTCAGTTCTCTGGCAAGACCCGCGGCTGGTCAAACATTTCAGTAGGGGGTGACCCAGATAGGGGATTCCTGAGTGGGCGGCTTGGGTTTATAGTTAATGTCAAACTGCAGGAGAGCAGCAGTGGGTGATGGGGCGGGAGCGATGAGGATGTGGAGGGTGTGCAGATGAGACTGAGGGACTAGAGCACGGGTGTCAAACATACAGCCCATGGGCAAAACCGGCCCGTGGGATGAATTTGTAGAATGCAAAAATTACACTGAAGATATTAATCATTTAGGTTCAGGTTTTACATTCAGCCCAATTTGATCTGAAAAGGGTCACACCAGTAAAATACTATCATAACCTTTGAATAAAGACAACTTCATATTCTTCTCTTTGTTTTAGTGTAAAAAAGGTGCAATTATACAAACATGTTTAGACTTACAAACTGTCCTTTCACAAAACATGTGAATAACCTGAACAAATATGAACCTGAAATGTCATAAGAGAAATAAGTTTCATTTTAACAATATTCTGCCTCTTACTAAATGTGTATTTGTAGATCCACTGTGATCTGTACATTGTAATGCACAAGTTTAAATGATATAAATGAGGCATAATATTGTTAAAATTGCAAATTTACTTAGTTATTCACATTTTTTTAAAATGATAGTTCATAGATGCAAATGTTTTCATAAAGTAATTTTACTTTTTTACTCTAAAACAGAAAAATATTTGGAGTTGACATTTTTTATATGTTATTATTTTACCAGTCCGGCCCATTTGAGATCATATTATCTACTAAAATGAGTTTGACACCCCTGAACCAGAGGAACCAGGACTCGAAGTGGACCGAATGCTGAATGAAATGTGCCCTAAGGTGCAGCTGCAGATCAGGCCGCGAGCCATAGGGATGA
The DNA here is from genome assembly GCF_902148855.1 of Sphaeramia orbicularis. NCBI lineage: Eukaryota > Metazoa > Chordata > Actinopteri > Kurtiformes > Apogonidae > Sphaeramia > Sphaeramia orbicularis. The sequence continues at coordinate 19,445,503 of NC_043962.1, forward strand.
AGACATTACAAATCCTGAGGAATGTAAAGAGTCCACATAACTGACCCTGCAGGAGGGACCTACTGACCACAGGACCAGGACCAGAGATTTACCCACTTACTCACACACCATTAGTCTGTGAGTGTGTGTGTAGGAGACTGATTAAACTACAAACCTGCCTCCTCCACGTCAACACAGACATGATGAAGGTCTGACCATATATGGAACAAAATAACGCCACTGACCCTTTATGAACACACAGATCTACTAAGTATTAGTCACTTTCTACTCTTTTGTCATTTTCGCTGATGCAGACGGTGTTGTCGGTACAGTTAGTGCTGTTAATGAAAACCCAGACGGAGAAAATGATGTTTATTGAAAAAACCTACAACAAATTGAAGATGACATACAATTCTGGGTGTGCACGAATGATTGATCAACTGATTAATCCAAATGTTAAGCATAGTTGACTTACTTGGGGTGGGGGTATAGGAGGAGATTTATGCTTTACTTCATAGAGTTGTTCAACTGTTGTGTTTAGAAAAATATACGTCATACTTATGGTTCACCCACTCCTTCACTGTTGAGTTATTTTGGTTTGGGCGGAGGGCAAGTTTTAATGATGTAGTCATGACTCGTCAACTTGAAACGGCATGAATATTTGACTTAAAAAAGAAAAATGTCCACCCCTGCTTTGCATCATATGGGACTTCTTATGAAACATATTTGATGTCACATTCATTAGTTCTCATCTTTCAGCTTGTATAAATTAAGCCTTTCCTCATACCTGACAAACTAAATGAAACCTGAGCTAATAACTTCCTCAACATCAAATTGACAAATACTTATACACTCATAAAACTAAACTGGAATGAAACCAAATTAAAGACTGGATTAAAATACGAACTAATGAGAATTTCTCTGCTTTGACATTTCCATTTTGACATTAAAAGAAAAGGCTTTAGAAACAAATCTCTACTTTTAGGATATATAATGTAGATTTGAGATAATATCATGTCATCCTGATGCATACACAGTGTAAATTCTATACTTGAACAATTAAAAGACATTTAAAAGGAGTGCTTTTTAAGTTTTGACAGACATATTTGATGAATAACTACTAACGGAACATAAAAAGGTTTGATCAGACGTTAATTATTGACCCTAATGAGCTCAACCAGTGGAACCAACTATCAGCAACCATCGCTTATGTACTGAACACATTACCACACATACACACCCATCTATCTACCCACTCGTACAAAATGAGTCTAAATAGCTACCAAATGGTTCTTTTCCCTCATAGCTCATGGAAACATTTTCTTCCAAAAATAGTGCTGAGCTGTGCCTTAGGGCAGGGGCACTGACGCTGCTGCCACTGTGGCTCAGGCAGTTTTCACCACAGAGGGAGGGGGGGGTGACAGGACCTGCATGGGCAGGAAAGGGCGGGGTGCTGGACGGCGAGCAGCAGCGGAGGACGGGATCATACATGGTGAGGCTTTCAGCTTTAATAGTGCCCATCAGGCTTTACTGAGAGACTAAAATGCATTTCAGTGAGGCTGTGAGGTGAACTGAGAAATGTCTTACTCTGTTTTCTCTCTCCGTGAAGACATTAACTCTGTTTTCCACAGTTCAATAGGCTGCGCAAACAAAAACATGCTGATCTCTCCTGCTGTCTGTTCACTTCACATAAATCAGGCCAAGCACGTTTTCTTCTTTCTTTTGTCAGGGTGTGGGTACTAATGGCACCTTAAGGCGACAGCAGTGGAAATAGCCACTGTTGACTGAGAGGTTAACTCGTGACGAACTTGTTTCTCACAGCAAATCAGTCAAATGTGTCATTTCAACAGTCGAGCTGTTCATCTCTGCCAGATTTTTGTCTTGTGTGTGTGTAGCTGAGCTAAATATAATGTGTTAAAAGCTCTGCAGTGACTGTTGTAGTTTGGAGAAGTGTGGGGAATCTGGTTTTTCCAGCCTTCAGTATACACACAGGGGGAATGAAGGCCTCTGTGGAAATACAAGGGCTCACATATAAAGACGCACCCCACCCTGGCAGGGCAAACTAGTTAGATAAATACTTACAGTTAGTCACCTCCCCTCTGTTAACACTGAATAAAAACGCCTCCATGTTATGATTATTGTTAAACTTAAACCACAAAGCTGTTTCCCGCTGTACACTGAACAGTAGCAATTACCACCTTTGGAGAAAACTGCAGCTACAACATTTTTGTACAAAGTCAGAGTGGTGACGTCAGGGTGGAACAAAAGTTTCAAAGCCGACTTCTTTGGTAACAGTTTGATCACAGCACTCCATCTGGGAGTGTGTGAAGTGAATGTAATGATGTTAGCAGACATCAGACAGTGTAAATAGGACTGTGAGGGATTAAAGTGGAGCTCCATAGGCCTGTCCCCATACATGTCCATGTCCACATATCCAGCTCTGATTCTGAATGCCGGATGAGACATCACACTCTGGTGTAACACAAAAATACAAACTATAACACAAACACTACCATGTATCCATGTTACTGTCCAGTGAATTAGAAAAAGAAGGGAATTAGTTGTGCTTCATCAGGTAGTTTACAGGGATGGTTTCTATAGAATCATTTGTACTTATCGGTTCGCACGACCTGTTCCCACTACCAACTATGTTTTTGGACTTTATGCGAATATCGCCGATGTCACTACTAAAACAGCTGATCACTTTTGTGAGTAATAGATTTTCTACGGAAGGACTTATTTGGAAAATGTGCCTCCATGTCCTATTTAAGAGTATTTTTTAAAAAAGTAAAAAAAACTTTGCCAATGTTTCTTCACATCCCACCATCTCATATCTTCTCTCAACTATACATTATGACTTCAATAAAAAGCCCCAGAATTACATGAAATATAGACTAAATGGTCTGTAAATGTCATCACAAATACTGGTGTACAGTCTTAAGCTGTTAAATCTGCTGCACTGCAGCACAGACACAGCTGGCCTGGAGACACAAAGGTGCCACACTGGGTGTACTGCAGCTCTAAGGTAAATATACAGCGCACTGTAGAGCATTAAAGCTGCATACTGCACATTCCAAGACGGACTGTACTTGAAAACTTAAAGATCAGACTGAACATGAGTATGCCCTCAGGGTTGCGAGCCTCCCCTTGATGAATTAACCAATGGGATGGTAGATATCTGATGAATAAACCAATGAGCCTCAGCAGGTGAGCGATGAATAAACCAAAAGAGGGCGAGATAACTTACGTGTTGCAGGCCGTCATGGCTTGACAGGTGTCCCCAGTGCAGAACTCTGAGATGGTACTGTACTGCAGGTTGATAAGGTTGAAGAATGTTGTTGCTGCAGAAAAGACAAGAGCAGAGTTCACAGCATGTCATTTCACGTCGGTCGTATCCTAAAAGCAGCTTCACAGTCACAGAGTTACTTATGAAAATACTTCCAGGACATAAAAGTGAGCTATTTCTGTCATGTCACCTTAAGGTGATGACAATACACCAACGGTATTGTACACTGCTTTCTATCCGTCACCGTCATCAGTGGGACAGTCACAGTCACATGTGCAAACTAATCCATCAAGTAACCGCCGCCTTCATCAGCGTATGAGCTGCAGGAAAAAATGGGAGGTGGCTGCGGCACTGACACACATTTCATATGTTGCTCAAGTCAGTTAGAAATGAAATGGGCATTTCTGCTCTGAGAAATGTTTTCAAAGCCTGAAAAGCTACGAAACAAAGCAGTGAGCAAATACACAGAGGATTCAGTCACAAATATTTGAGATTTGTTCATGTAGAGCAGCACTAATCCTGGAATGGTGACACACTTAACATTTATCCTTTAGTGTAGAATAAACAAGTAGCTGTAAGTTAGCAATAAAACACTGGTTTTATGTCGCTGCTTCATGTTTTATTATTTCCACTGACTTATTCTAAACTTTGTTCCAAACTAAACTTATGTGCAAAGCTTTAGGGAGCCTGAACCCCATAAACAACCCTTTAAAATGTCTTTTGACCATGATTTTGAGTGTCATGTTGGCCTAGTAATCCTGTTTAACATTACACTGTCTGTGCTGTCATTTCTCTCAGTTGTTTTTGTCTCTTCACTTCCTGCCTCCTTAACTTGGAAAATACTGAGTGAATTACTGTTGGTTTATGCTTGGATGTAATGAAAACAATACTCAGCACTATTGTGTTGAAGTATTATCCCAATTAGTGGTGATACAAGGTAACGCAAGCCATCTTATGCAACCTCCAGTTTATGCTGAAAAACACATTAGCAGGTGAAAACACAACCCATCTGTTTTATATAACAATGTTTTAGCAACAAAATATTTGAGGAATGATTTAATGTTTTCAAGCGATTGCTGAGCATAGGATACGTAACTAAAACAAACCCAGAGTCAGCGACAAAATAAAAAGCCTCATGAGGATCAATCAAGTTGCCAGGCTGCAGTGAGTTTACACAAATCCACAAATGACGCTCGTAATGGTGACCATAAATTTCAGTAAGAGTTAAAAACTTGCCGCTGTGCTAGGTAACGTGAAGACAGAAGCCAGCAGTAAATGATGTTGTTTAAAGAAGCGGTGTGTGGTGTTATTAGGAACAAGGCTATGACAGTGCAGTGCCGAACCTGGATCATGTTAGGAACTTCACAACTCAAGAGCTGCATCTCCTGCAATGTGAACATCTTGTCATGTTCTAATGTCAAGAACATACTGGTATAGACAAACAGTTCCAAGGCCCTAAGGACAACTTTAAACACACTTGAGCAAATGCTGAGCTTCACAAGAGGAAGTTTTAGGTCACAAATAAGATAAGAGGCAGCTTTCATGTACTAACAACCACGGAATTGTGTCACAATGTTCATCCGTGCAGTAGTGAATTCCATTCACATCAATTTCCTTCAACTTCACAGACTCGTATATATTTTACAATTAACCACCATTGTAATCACTCACTGTTGCTGGCTAGCCATTCGTTGAGGTCTATCTCTCTGGGCAGCACCACTAACTCCTTGAGGTCGAAGTCCACCACGCGTATTTTTGTGAACTCCGGCTCCAGGTACTGCTTCTTCTCTTCTGCCGGAGGCTTCTTTCCATTTGGCTTCGTCTTCGACTTCCTGCAACATAGAAGGAAACAAGGAGATGCAAGTTATTTACAAGTTAATTGGTGCAATAAAATATCAAGGAAGTCGCTGTTTTATTTTTAAGGAGAAAAGTGCACATGTGCGATCCAAATCACTGCTGAGACTAGTGGTGGAATATTTCTTTTACTCAAGTGCAGTGTTTGATTGAGATACTTTGTAGTTCTGCTCCACTGCATCTTAGAGGAAAATATTGTACTTGTGACCTGGTAAATTTGCTCACACTGTTGCTTTTTCACTATTTTTTATTAAAAACATCATATTCAAATCTTGTATCAGTATGGATGATAGTTTAAGTGCATTTTGCTGTAAGCACTTCTGTAGTAACATTTTAAATTCTCCAGTCCTTAAAGATCTGATATTCTACCTCATGACTCAGCGATGGCTTCTACAGGACTGATTGCATATGCACTGTCTTGACAGGACGATATGACAGCACAGCAGAAACATACATCATCCAGTCCGATATACCATGAGTAATGGCCGAATGTCGTGCCAGTGCTGAATGCAGATAATGAATCAGTACAAGTTAGTTCTGAAGAAAAATTCCACAAGTCAGTGAGGGTTATGTGGTATGCATTAAACACACTGTAATGTAAATCTTTTAATCAGATAACCTGAGTCACAGAGAAAGTTAAGAAATAGAACCTCCAGTTAATTTTATGACATTGAATTCCCAGAACAGCCTGAACAAGGAGTCCTCTGTTTCTGTACCTGACCCCCCGGCTCTGACCTCTGACCTAATCTTAACTCTATAGCCACGCAGACAGCCGTCCCCAGTGCCTTGTACTTCCACTGCTAGTTTTAGCACAGGGATGTCATATCACACTCTTCCTGCACTTCCAGGACCCTCCTCCCCAGCCCCCCACCTCTGTCTGTATCAGCAGAGGCAGTGTAATCTGGGGTCAAAGGTTGAAAGGCTTCATACACAAGTGCAACCAATAAAGAGACACAGTTGTCTGGAAGAGATGACCTTGAGTGATCACATCGAAAATGGCAGACTAATACAATTGGCTTCTCTGAAATCGTCTTTGAGTTAAGTGGATTCACACACGTCTTTATTTAGGATAATTACAAACCTGTGAATGCACAGTTGGATCATTATTCTTTTTGACTTGTACTAATTCTGCTTCCATTCCAGACATTTCTCTGCATCTTTATCCCTCTCCTTCTTGGCTCTGCTGCTGTTGTTTGGGTTTGTTTAAGGACAAGGGAGTTTCAGTTTGCTCCCGGAATTTATTATGCTTTTGTTGACCCTCATTTCCGCTGTTCCAACACTCTTCTATATCTCCAGCTCTTGTTCCTCCGTTCTCCACACCCACCATCTAAACAATGATCCAGCCATGTACTCTTGGCTCCAATTTCCCTCTTTCCTTCCCAGTCACACTCCCAGATCTACCATTCCTGCAAGACGCCAGCACCAGCTCTCAGAGCTTTAACAGCAGCAATCATAAACAATATTTTCCAGCAGCAGCCAAAACCCTTCTCACTTACACTTCGGTAAAGAGAAAAAGAAAAGACTGGAAGTCTGGAGGAAAGAAAAGGCATTACATTCACGGATATTTGTAATCAATTCATGGAGAGGGGAGACAAAACAAAGGGGAAGCAAGTGGAGAGGAAGAACAGGGAATAAGAGGAGATGGTAGATTGACACAGGCCTGGCTGATATCCATGGGAACTAAGAAACACTTAGAAAACATGACAGGACTGGGGAGCACGAGGCCTCTTTGGCCAGATCACAGTGTTCAAAAATCCTTTTGCAGTTTAATTCCCCTCTCCAGGAAGCACTGCCTTGCTTTCCACCTCAGCAAACAGGGGGGAAGGCATGTCAACACATGGATGCACACACTGTGCCTTGAGATCTCAGTCTGTAGCTCCTTACTTTGTTACTGTTGGTGCCTGCTTGGTCTCATCTGATCTATCAGCTATGAGAAATGGTTACCTGTAAACTCCCCTTAGGCCTCCTGACTAAAACATTAGGCTACGACTTCAAACATGCTTACAAAAATCATGACACATACAGTACTGGTAAGATTTCCCATGGGCTGCTGGGTAATGCTTCATTGAGACATTTGGCTCTTACAATCAGGCAGCGCTCACGCTTGTTTTTGGCCTCATTTTAAAACCAAGGACACCACAGATTGCACTGTTGGCTAATTATTAATGACCAGCCACTTTCTGTTTCACCTGTTTTCTCTTGTTGCTCTGCTTTTTTTTTTTTAAATCAGCCCTGGGCATCAAGAATGGTCCCTCGCAAATTCAGATTATTTTGCTCATTTCAGTGTATAATTTCAAGAAACATATCTTACACATTTGTTACGCTGTAATCCAATTTATACTAATCCCTTATCTGACAACTATGGAGTGGGAAGAAAAAAAAAATCTTTTGCCTGCCACTTTCTAAATACCATAAAAACAAACACCCTTTTTTGTTTCCTCTTCATCTTTCTGTGTGCTTCAATGGTCTCCATTGTGACCACTTTTAATATGACCCTTTTCTAAATTTATAAGCCATTTTAGTGTTTTTTTTCTCGTTATATGTCTGCTTCTTTTTCTGCACCTAAAGTTGTTTTTTTTTTGGCTAATAATTGCACAGACATCTTCATGTGGTTGGAATGGTTTTACATGTTCTGTCATGTGAGAGAGCTTTTCCCGGTGAAATAGCTTCCTGTACAGATATACTGTCAGCTTGCACAACATTTCAAAGGCTTTGCTAAGCTCCTTGGAAACCTGTACGGATCCTAAGAAATCAGACTCGCCACCCACACCAAACCCCCCCCCCCCCCCCCCCCCCCCCCCCTACACACACACACACACAAAGCTATTTCCTGCCTATGTAACTTCATTTTCCATACAAATACGCCTCCTCCTCTTCTTGAGAACATTTGTGTGGTATGGGGAGGTGAAATTCTGGAGCCATTAGTTTATTTTAGGATAAAGAAAACTTCCTCTATGCCAGCACTCCTCCCCTCGTACGTACATAGCCCGTCTGCGCTACAACACACACACTGCTTTGTCTGTTCTTGGTAAAGTTCTCCCAGGCAAGTCTTTGCCATAAAAGGCAGCGGATGCCTCTTTCTCCTCACCAGATCAGCTACAGATCAGGGCAGAAGGTGAGAGCAGAGGGGAACTGAGGCACATGTCTTGAAACCAGCCTGCCTGGCACCAATAGGGGCTGGTCTATGATATAGGCTCATGATCTGAACAACACAAGTCACCTAAATCTAGTCATGTATGCACATTTGATGTCTTTTGAAGCTCAAGTGGAGCGCGAGAAGCACGAAGACAATCCTGCTGGTGTTTATCTGCAGTAAAACCTAGAGGGAAATGGGGCTGTATAGTTGGGTGACATGGAGGTCAGTGCTGCAGAGTGACTGACCTGACAGCTGTTCAACTCCGTCTGTTAGCCACTCTCTGGAGCCTTTCACTTTTCACAGCAACACCACCTCCCCCTCCACCAGTCGTATTCACTCTCTATACCTTGCTTACAATCCACAAACAGTATACCAACATGCACACACTCACACCTGTGCTTACAGGCACTCGTGCACACTCTTTGACCATGGCTGTAGAGCCCCTCTCCCTTTTCACAATCAACCCAGCTGGTCACGACAGCTGCGTCATGAGCCTGATCCCACCCGAGACTTTGAGAAAATCCACAAGAAGTGAGTCTTGTCTGGTCAGAGTGTGTTTGTCCAAGCACGTGTGTGATCAGCAAGTCCATGTCTATGCTGTTCAGCCTTCATACAAGTGTGTTGAACATATTTCTGTCTGGTTGTACAATAGCACATGCTTTGTTGCTTGGCTGCTGAGCGTTAGGTGAATACACTAGGATATAAAACTTCTGGTGAGGAGGAGCAGTCTGCTGGCAGGTACACAACAAGGCGGTCTCACTACTAAAACCTGGTTTCAATTAATCCTGAACTAATTTGGAGCCGCATTACCGAACAATCCTGGAGAATTAGCTGAAGTGCTCACTATGGAGTACTACAATTAGCTACTAAAAATTTCACACAAGACTCAAAAGGGCAAGATTAAGACCACACAGCTTTTTCCAAAATTGGTAATCACATCCACTTACAAAAAAATGGATGGATTCCATCAATAACATGTGACTTAGAAACCAGAGTTCCTTTTGTGCTTTTATAGGTGCTTTGTGATTGCATAAAATTAGTTTAAAAACAAAACATGTAATGATTTTCCACTGTAGCCCCAAGCTCCTGCCAAGGCCTGAACTGTACAGCTGTTGCTTTCACCAGCTCTCAGACCACAAAGCAATATAACTATTGTCCCATGTATGTGGCTAATGCAATCTGTGAGGGTGAAAAGTGCATGCAACACCATACACTGACAACAACAAAAGACTTTGATTTCATAATGGAGATCATTACACTATAAAAAGCAAAGACACTGATAGTTCAGTAAAATTCAGTGATGTCAGAGGCAGGGGGGTTTCGTTTTCACATTTATTTACATAAAAGATGTGAGATGCAAGTACAGCATCTTTCTCTGAAACAAGAGCGGGTCCAAAGTACAGAGATATGCTTCTCGTGTCATCATTTGGCCCCAGTAGGACTGTTTTCCTGGAAAACAAACTGAGTCTCTATGATAAGGATATGAGAGATAACAAACCCCACAGATAATAATCACATCGTCTGCCAGTTATTGGGAGGAATCAAACTCTTCTAACTAACCTGACCTTCAAACATCACCTGATCAGGTCAAAAAGGATCATCCGAAGATGAAAGTAATCTGATTGTAGGCTTCATAGCAATCAGGGCACAAACAGCAATAAAACATCAATGCCAACAAGATAATCATTCCAACAGCTATTGATAAGACGCAAACTCGTTTCATGAGCTCTGCCATTTTCTAAGAGAAGCAGTTTCAGTCAGAGGGATCACTTTTCTTCAAACCAAGCCTCCTGATCTATTTTAGTATCCAAATTGAATACATTCAAATGGCTTTTTCTCCGAAAAACCACAGGCCGAGGACAGCAGGCAGACTGAGCATAGCAAAGTTAAACCACAGGAGCCATTACAGGGCTAAAAAGAGACCAAGTAAAGGACGAACTGAAGCAGAAGTTCAGCCTTGCAATGCTGAAGTTGACGGCGTAGCTAGTCTGTCGCCCCTGAAGTTTCTATGTGGACTCAAGCATGCACACACAAACACTGGGTTCGTTTTAGTTCTGGAGTGAAAAGATAAGAGGGAGACAAAAACAAAGAAGGCCCAGCTGCCACCACTTAATCAGTAAGCGTCACCAGGGGCGTCAGCAGCACTGTAAATCAGTAAATGAGGATTGTATCCAGGGTACAGGCCGAAGCATGTGCGCATTAAAATACACACACCCGACTAATTTAGCTACTGACCCCATCCTAGCACAGCGCTGGCTACTTCCCCTCATCATCCTGTGCTAAATCCCATTCAGTGGCACTCAGGCCTGCAGAGTATGTAAGGACCCCCCGCCAGTATTATAATGAAGCCTCATCAGCATCACAACGCACATGTGACAGGAAAGGGGGTGCAGAGAGATAAGAACAAGCCAACACTTGGCTAAAGCAACACTGTTGGAAGAAGGTACGCTTTAATTTTGATTTGGCACGATATGAGTGAATGAGGAGGATGTGCTTGAAGAGCTGAATGAGATTTCTTTACACTGATCAATCCATCAGAGTGGTTGCTGAATATGAATCAGAAAGTACAAGAAAGAAGATAGGGCAGTGTGGGGTAGTGCAGTTTTTCCACATAACTAAAAAGAAGACGAGCAGACTTTTCTGAAAGAACCGTTAAGATTACACACCCATACATATACACACTTGTTGGACTGGAACACTAACGGCTATCTTTGTCAGTCTAGCATTCATACCTGTTTCCAAGCCAAGGGCACTCAACCATTCACTGGCGGAGGAAACATGTTATAAGTGGAGCTATAAACAGGTCTGCTACACCCCCAGCACCCTCATAAAACTCCAAACTATGCATCCTTGTTAACTTAGATAAGTGTTTTTGTTCAGTTTTGCCTCAAGATGACAAATGTGTGAAATCCCCCTCCTGTCCCTCCCAGGCAAATAAACTGAAGGTGCTCTTCTTTGGTAACCAGCAGATTTCTTAAGCAAGACCGTGAAGTTGTCTGTAATATAGGTGCAGCAGAACGTGTCCCTACCTGCCTCACTTCTTGCAACAGTCATAACACACACTACAATAACATTCAATTACATCCTGCTCTCAATCTGGTAAAAATCCTAACATGGTGCACACTCGCCACATCCTCACTTACAACAATAGGCTTCTCACTCTCTGCCTCTGGGCTGCTGCTTGAAAAGACACCTGTCCTCAGACTTGAAAGGTAAGAGGAAACTTCACCAAAGCCCAAAAAGGACAGTCTGTGCCCCGGAGGAACACACTCATAATGACTGTATGTCTTTTTCACATGACGCAGAAACGCACAGATGTAAATGGGCTTAGGAATTGCATTAAACAAAAGCTCTGACATGGTATTTTTCTTGATCTTAACAACTTCTCTGTGATGTTTAATAATGACCAGTAGCCTGGGTGTTTGTGTTTGACATACAAACACAGTGTTAAGACTCCTATTTAGGTCATGCATTCCTATGGTATTGCTTCTGATTGGCCATCTAGATGACAGCAACAACAACTAATCCAGAAGCCTTTAACACAAATACTAGGTCACAAATACTTTGTGCAGCACACACAACCAGATGCATGTCACGAATACTTGCAATTGTAGAACCAAACTGTGTGATTGATTCCTTCCGCTTTCAGTTAACAATCCAGCCTGCATATATTAGAGATGGGATTTAATAGCTAAACTACTTTAACCCATCTGCTTCTACTTAAACAAAAGTCAGAGGAATTTTTAAGAGTGATCTTAAAGAACTGCCCATTTCGGTTTTCTCAGTTAAACGTTAAAATGGGTCCTTAATCATTCATTAGACTAGATGAGGAGACAGTGTCACGTTTCTCTTGCTCTTGTTGAGTCTTGCTGCTGAGAGCTGCAGGCAATAGGAATGATGCGTTCAGGGTCCAGTTCCCTATTACCTGCTGCTGAAAGGCAGTGACCCAGGAACCAGAGGGTCCAACTAAACTACTGCAGACAACAGTCAAGTATTGCAGAGCATTAAGCATTTACACACTGGATAAATGTGAGTCACGTTGCTTTTTGCTTTATATTCACACATTAGCTCTGTTTTAAAAGGAACTAAGCGCTTGTAACGCTGTAATAAAAGCAGTGAAGTTGCAGTTAATATGAGGTAGAAACCTGCTCTGTTACAAAAACGTACTATCAGATGAGTAAATAAAGTAAAAAAAAAAAAAAAAAAAAAAAAAAAAAAAAAAAACAAAGCGTGTATTAATAAAGTTAATTACTATATACTGTGGTCTGTCCGAGCTCCGCATTGTACCTCTCATGTAACCTCACGTTGAAAGTCAGAGGAACTCTCTTTTCTGTCGCGTTATTTCTGTTTTATTGTAGGAAAGTATTAGGATCTATAAAGATGAAATACCCATGTTAAGTGTTAGCTTAACAATTAATGGGTTAGCTTAATAATTATGCTTCTTTAGTGTTTCCGGTCGTCGACCTGTCGCTGAATCTCTGATATAAAAGAAGGAATGAAGTACAAATTGAGATTGAGCCCTTCTCTGCTAAAACATTTTCCAAATAAATAAATAAATAAAACTCGACTCGGGGGTTAATTAAATAATCCACTGTGACAAATTAAAACGGACACGGAGGTTTACCTTAGTACTTTTCCGACTGCTTGTAGCACCATTTTGCAACTTAGTCCGTTTTTGGAGTTTCTCTGTGAGTGCATTTCCGTCTTATCTCCAGAGAAAGCGCAGTAATCTCCGACCATAGCTCAAAACATCAAGAAAATACGTCAAAATCCTTTCCCTCTGAGTATTAAACCAGTACGGTCCAGTCCACGTCAGGGGATCTTCACTCTGAAACTCTGAGTTGCTGCACGAGAGAGAAAAACTTGTGAAGACTTTGCAAAATCCCCGCCCTCTTTGGCTTTTTTGTCCAATCAGAAGAGGGATAGCGCGTTGAATGGGCGGGCTGTACTGACGTGACAGTCTGCCCATGTGGACGTGGTCTGTATGTAGCAACAGGTGGGCTGCTAGTAACACCGCACTGCATAGGAATAAAAAGGTGTTTGCTACATTTTATATACCTGTTTTACGAGAACACGTTCACAAGAGCATGGAGCATGATGACCTTTTGAATGAATGGGCAAAAAATAAAAAACAGCTGGACGATTAGTGATGCATTCCTTACAACACTGCATCAGGTTCCAAGATCAGATATTGAATAGTAAAACATGTTTTAGCACATGACTTCATTGTAATGAACCAAATCAATGTACATAGTTTTGTTTGTGTAATGGCTCGAAATAATCTTGTTTTAAAATAATCAAGAGGTTGGCACTGCACCGTTATAAAATGCATATACTAAGAAGTCTGAATATTTGAAATAATGTATTTACACAATAATACAGCCTGCAGAGTTATTCTTTTTATTGCAGAAGAATTAGCAGAATTGTAAAGTATTTTAGTGCTTCAGTTTCAGCAGGAAAAAGCAGTGAAAATATTGTAAATATAGCATATAAAGATTTTTCTTTTTTGGGTTTTGTTTTTGCATTGGTGTCTTTGTAATTGTCTGTCCTGCGAAAAGTCTCTGACCAACTTGTGACTCTCACGTCCAAACCTACCCCCTCAATCCTTGTTTACCTCTTGACGACTTTACAGCACAAAGGCTCAAATCGGGGGTGAAGTTCTTCTTTAAAGCCCTATATTAGTGAGCCTGTGCAAGTTGCTAAAACCAAGCTTCAGGCTTACTTCTGCATTACTCCCAAGGTATAACGTGTGGTTAAAAACACGTGGATTTTCACAGCGCTACACTTTTTGCATTGTGAGAAACTGTGCCATGTTAGTTACAGAGTGCACATTGAGAATGTGTGGCAACATTCCTCCTGTTGCTTCTGAACTTCACCTGGACAGCAAGTATGACAGGCTGGCAGCATTCAGACAAGTCTAAACGTGTAAAAGCTGAAGAACCAGTGAGAGAATCAAACAAAGCCTGTTTGAGAGCCAAAGGCAGGTATGTGGATATGTCTGGGGGGCAAAGCTTTACTCACCAGAATTTTTTTTTTTTTTTTTAAGCATAATAGTTTTAGAAATATCATTTTTCACATACGGGCCTAATTTCAAGCATGAGTTCAATGGAGATTCTAATTAAACTGTCAAGGTAAAGCAGTGTCAATAATGCTTTGGCATCAAATGAGCAACAGGAAATGAACACTGAATGCTGAAAGTTGAGCAGCTCGTGAGAAGATTACAAGTAGTGTTACAAACCATCATTCCCTCACCCTTCCTCCCTCTAATTACTGCCTCTCAACAAGCATCCTCTCTTATTCTCTCTCCTACTGCCTTCTTCACACATTTCTCCTCCCATCTTTGGTTTGTTCTTACGCGCCTCTCCCTCTCATTGTCTCGCCTTCCCCTCAAAAAGTCTATTTTTCCCTCTCACGCTCTTCAGACAAAACTTATGGAGCCATGGTACAGCTGCGGATGTGACAAATACAAGAAAATCTATGTGGATCTCTCATGCAAGGTGCTGTATATGGGCGTATGTCCTGTACAAGTCCTGCATGTGCAAGCAGTTGAAAGAGGGAAGATGAAAGAGATAGAGAGGCTGTATGTATGGGAGTGAGTGATTGGTATGTCCGATGGTGTGTGTAGTGTCTGGAGGCATGTTTACTGTGGACGCGCAGACCCTCTGGTATGCATGTTTGTTTATGCTTTAAAGCCACCATGTGATATAAAGAAACATCTTAAAGAATCAGAGGGGACAGGGGTCTAGCTGGCGCCTCTCTGCACCCTCATCCTGCTCACCACAGTGGGGGTGGGAAGGCGGGGCTGCATCACCTAGAACAGAGTGAACCAGACTGGGTGGAGCTGGGTGATCCAGAGGCCTCCTGAGGGGCATGAAGAGGGGAATGAGACCAGAACAGGCCGCCGACTTTTCCTCTGGTTCTAAATATAACGCAGTGCACATAGAACAGTGTGAAAACAGTGAGGGGAGGGGTAACATGCGGTGTTAGTCTGTCAGCTAGTGTGTGTGTGTGCCGTTTATGTGTGTGCTGGAATGTACAAATGAGTATTCATCAGTAACTGTGTGAAGAGACAGACTGAGCTGGGGAGGGGTATATAGACCTATAAACAGGTGTGGGGTTTGGTGTTGAACAGAGGTAACAGATAAAAGTGTTAGTTTTCCACCGTAGTTCGGATACCTTACAGCGTTAGGGTTCTGAAATTACAATAAAATGCTTTTATTAACAGCTGGCTGAGTATTTAAAAAATGAGGTATACATATTCACTGTTAGCTACTTGCTTTTTACCATACTCATTACTTATTAATGTATTATAATGCATGAAAATATTCTATAGCTAGTAGGCCATTAATTTGAAGGATTTCCTCAATAACCTCCTGATTATTGCTAAGTTACAGTAAGAAAGGAAGTACATAAAAAATTACAATCTTAGTACGCTTTGCTCACAATGGCCATAAGGTAATATCAACTTCCATGGTTCTTTACAAAGCCCAATAAAGAGTCAATGTGCTACTAATGTGTACACAACCATACCACAGTGGAAAACTATAAAACTTTAACTACTGCCAGTGTATAACACCAAACCTCACACCTGTTTATTGGTCTGTATATTCCCTCTCAGGTCCATCTGCTCACATATTTACAGATAAATACTATCATTTCAAATAAACATTGATTTCATAGAGCATTTTAAAACATGTTTGTACCTCTTAAAATGAGGAGTCTCAAAACCTTTTTTAATATCCCTTCTAAATTTGTCACTAAAATTTTAGTAAATGGTCAAATCACACACATTTAAGTGCCTTGCTGTGTTAGACTTTGTCAAACCAACTGCCACCATGCCAAAAGCTCATTCACAAAGTTTTTCTGTAAGGTGTGGCATGTTGAGAATCCAAATAACATTTTATTATTTCGTTTTATAGGCCCAACCCGCTAAAACAAAAGCACTTCCCAATTGTTTATGACAGTGTGATGGTTATACTAAAAACAACTGAAGGTGCTACTCTTGAAGCATGCTGCAGAAAATAAATGTTGAACTTGGTACCTAAATGATCATTTCCCACTGTTGTTCAACATATCAAACATATACAAGTTAAAGTTACATGTGACAGTATAATATTATTATGTAGCACTCCTTCACCACTTGTGACCACCCCAGAGAAAGCATTTTGTCACTGTAATGGAAATCCCATGCTCAGCGAACTTTCCATTAATTTGCTTCAAACTACTGGACCCGTGCGGTCTCTGAAAATAGAAGACATCCATTGAGGATCAGTGAGGCTTGGCTCAGGCCTGTGCTCCTATATTCACTGCTCAGTTAGACGGACAAAGTGCTCTAATGAATCAGGCTCTGAGGTTAATGAACAGGTGGCTTTTAGCTTAAAGTGCCCCTTTTTCCCCAGTTTAACAGCCAATATGCCCCATAACCTACAGGTTTTTCACGTCATGTGAGCTGCTCGCTAACAGAGCAGGTGGAGACTGAAAAGGTGCCCCTGATCCACATATGTTTGACCCATCAAATGAGGTCTTACGCAACCTCTTACGTGGATGGAAACCAACGGTTGCATACCATTGTCTGGCGTACAGAGGTTTATTCATTCTTCTCTCCTACCGTCACAGCCACCTTTCTTTTCTTCTGCCAAGACAAGACATGGCATCTGTTATGTGTCAATTGCTGTAACTGAGCCACAATAGGTAGCTTTTTGACTGGCACCCCTTTTTACAAGCACATTAGCTCATAGTAACAGGCACATGCAACTTTTAATAAACTACAGCACTTATTTGTGAGGTAGGTGAGGAATTTTTAGGATTTCATAAAAACCTTGAAATGTACCTACACGAGAAAATCTAAAAAATAACATTTTTTAACTGCAAAATCACACAATCTAAAGTTGTGGAGGTAGGAAGTTCAATTAGTACTTCGCAGCTGCTTCACATGTGATAACCTCATCCAATGAAAACCAGCCTTGAGACAAAAACAGGAAAAGTCTAGATTTAATTAGAAAACACATCACTCTTTATAAAGAAGGGAGGAGAAGATAAAAGGGAGTTCATGGAAACACTCTGACGTCAGTCCATTGTGAGTGATAGATGTGTTGAGCCTTAATCTGATGACTGAAAAGTGACAATAAGAAAAGTAACCAAAGCAGTGACTGATCAGACCAGCAGATAAAACTGGGAAAACAAAAACAGCGGTGAGAAAAAAATTTGAGTAATTCTAATCATCAAAATATTGACGTCATAACATGCAGCTCTGGAAAGAAACGTGATGAATACAAATTGGTGTCTGCTTAATAGTGGACAGAGACACTGGAAAGCAAAGCTTGAATGAAACACAAAAAAGCTGAAAGTTGTCCAAAAGAGTAGGAAATTCTGGACAAAGCATGTTGGGTGGGGGGACTTGTTCCTCTTAAGTGAGACGGATGGCTGGCCCAACAGGTTGGGTCTGAAAGTCAGCGGACATTCCACCTATTTGAGACAAAGAAAACACTGATCCCAGGCCAGCAGTAGATGACTCACAGCCCCAGCAGATGCGCCTTGGGGCCTGGCAACAGCTCAGTCCCAGCCCCGGCTAAAGCAGTTCTCCAGCCAATCGCAGCATGGATCAAAATGACAGACAGGTCAGGCGCCCAACCGTGTAAAACGCAAAACGAACAAGTAGAAGTCAGAGCAGTTCCAAGTGGCTCTGCAAGACCTTCAGCTGCCATCCATCGCGTTGTGGGTGTGTGGGATTCTGTAGTGTGTTTAGGTAAGGTCTTAGGCAGTGAAAACAGCGCAGACTGAAGGGTCTTTAGTGCCTGGGGGTTTTCTATAGGCCAGGATAAAGGTCAGCAGGGCCAGGAGACACTCTGCATACTGAACCCAGCGACCTAACATACAATTCCAACTGGACACTCATCAATGAAGCAGAGATTTAAAAAAATAAAAAATAAAAAAAAATAAAAAAGCCGTAGTTTGAAAAATGTGAATAACTGAAATACATCATGTGCTGACCACTCTGCTCCTAAAGAGGAAAAGCAATTAGTGCAAGTATTGAAAGATGCCAAGAGAACTGGGGCAAACTAGGGTTGAACAGATTCTTGAAATCACCTTACAGCCACATGCAAAAATCAGATAGCAGGATATTAAATTTTATGATAAAAGGTAAAATGTGTCACAGGATACCACTATCATTGAACAAATGTGGTGTCACACAAACGACCTGACCGACAAGTCTCCATTTAGAACGGGATATACTTATAGTGCAGACTTCAGCAAAAGTCATTCTCATTTTTCTACTTTTTCTAAAAGTGGGGAAAAAAACTATTTTGGGTAAAATGAAGACTCATATTACACTTTTAATATCTGTCAAGTTAGATATAATATGACTTTTTGGCATAGAACAAACTTATTTGCATTTCCTTCCATTTCTAGAAAGTTATACAGTTTTTGCAGTGCTTGCCTGAACATGTGCTGAAAAATCCTGGGCAGAATCAGCATTTTTAGTTTTGCAAAGTACCAAAGAAACATCCATTGACACCTTCTTTGTATAGGACACTTCAGGCATGTATAAATAGGTGTGTTGTCACTGCCATTCCATCTTTATGACTTAAAAATGTATGGCATTTTACCATGTCAAAGACAGGTACCAAGTCTTTGAAATGTGGAACAGATATCCATTGTTCATGGCCAGTAGTTCTTCTCTGACCTAATTCTTTCTACCTTGATGGTCTTCTATTCTCTTTTTCGCCTGTTCACACATTTTCTCCCTGGCTTCATCTCACCATTGCTCTGCATTCCTGTAGGGGAAGGGCTGCATGCAAAGACATGCCATTGCTCTCTGCACACACAGCCTGGCTAAACAAAGAAGAGCTGAGGAGAAAGCGCAACATGTAGAGAGAATTAAAGGAGGTCAAGAGCTGGAGATTGAAGACATGTAGCTCCAAGTTTGGTTTGACTTGACTTCTCTTGTTTGAGAGATAAATGTGCACTTGGTGCGCAAACATATTAGGGTTCAAACTTCATGCTCCATTTAACAGCAGTAATGGTACAAAGGGAAAATACTAGGCTGTCTAATTGCCAGTGAATTCATAATCCAATTAGAAGTCAGGTTAGTTTGGATTTCAGAGCTGGTCCTGCATACTTTTGGCTGCTGGCGCCCTTTGCAAAGAGCAGAGGGTAGCCAAGTATGCTTGAAAGATGGGAGGCCATGTTTTAACTGGTTTATGACTGAAGGAAGGCTTCAGCAAGATGGAAGACAGGAGATGAGAAATACCAGACTCATGTCCAGACATTTATAAATCACCATCTCCATGGATACTGCTTAGAGGAACAGAAACGGGCCAAAACGAAACATTATGAAGTGCAAAGAAGGATGAAATAGGAGAAGGTACCAGATTAGGGAGGAAGGAAGGAAGGAAGTGAGAAGAAGGGAGTAGCAAAGATTAGTTAAGGGAGAGGGGTGAACACAGGGCAACGGAGGAGGCATGGAAGTGAAAAACAGAATTAAATGAGAGTAAAAACAGAACTGACTAGAGTCAGAGTTTGGCTTGGTGAGGGAGGTTGTCACAGCATGCCCTGGCCGCCTGCTGCACTCCTCCTCCCTACATTCCTAAGCACGGGAGAGTCGCTATCCATCCCATAATTCATCACCTGGGCAGCCATGCACCTGTCTGTCAATGTTAGAGCAGACAAACATACACACACACACACACTGCATACCATGAACCCCAAGGCATAAGTGCAAGGTCAGCAGTGACAAACGCAGTTGGTATATTTGCAGGTACAGTACGCTTAGCGGTCATAATGGAGGAGACACAGGTGAGGAAGCACAGCTGTGACATGCCTGATGTGTTGCTGCTTCACAGGTGTTTACGACACCAGAACGAGACTTTGTCTTCAGGTAAAAGGGTAATGGTAATGAAACTTTCTGTGCTGCTAATGGCTACAGATCAGCGGCAAGGTCACTTCATCTGTGTCATGAGATTGATCACATGACATAGATGACTGGAGGATAAAGACAGTGTGAGAAAGTCAATGCACGGTGCAGAGGCTCTCTAAAAGACAAGCAAGAAAACGAATCACAGACTAGATAAAGTCAGGACATCGGCAAACAAAGTGTTCTTGTGATTGTACTTTGGCAAACAGTATGAACTACTCAAAAAAGACAAACAGAACTTTTATCAAGCAGTTGATTTTTCATATGTGTGTAAATTCTGAAATGAAAGTACAGCCAGTGATCTACTGTCATGTATGACTGACACATTTAAACACACTGATTTAGCTTTTAACAATACACTTCAGTGCAAATACATGAATAAGCCTTTATTGTTGAAATGAATTAGTGCTTAATTGACATCATGCATGAATCATACTAAATGACTGCCTAATTCAACAAATGATCGATGCTAGTGAAGATAGAGAAAAATAAAGAGAGCGGAAAAATAGCATACCGCTATTATTTTAGAGGTTGCCCTAAAATGTCACAAATTATACTTTCAGGGAGTTCAAGGATTTCATATCCTGCTTGGAAGTCGCTTCTTGACTTTGGCACAAGGAGAGGAGAAAACAATCTCTCACTCCACGGCCCATTAAGTAGCTGTTCTGGACCTTTTTATCATATCAAATGATCCTCATAAGCACATGGATTTTGCTCAGTTATTATGGAATCGTAGATGTTCAGATTTCCTCATCTGGGTGTAGTGATAACTGTAATCGCATATGAATTATACGAATTGCACATCACATATTTCTGCTCCACGAGGAAGCAAACATTACCCCAAGGCTACACTTCTTCCCCGTACTCTAACAAGTCTAAGAAAGGACAAGAATGTGAAGCTTTTCCTGGGAAGAATATGATAACCTTGGCACTGATGCTAGGACACACACACACACTAAATTGGCTGAACTGACTGAACTCCCAACTGTAGATAAAATTCAGAACATTTCTGAACCAAACCAAAACATTACCTACAGATTACAGTTCCAATATAACACAACAGAGCACAGGGTGTTTTGGCTGCAGTGCTAGGCCTGTGAGAGAAGAACATTCCTTGTTTTATACACAAACAAACAGATTGAGGTTTGAGAACAACACTGCCACCTGCTGGCATAACTTGTAGGTATACAGAGCTCTTATATGAGGAAATTAAAATCAAATACAAAGCCACATGAGAGAACTTTAGAGGAAACTACAATGACAAAGCTAGGATTAAGCACTAAATATATGGCACACACTTGCCACATAGCCCACTACTTGGTACAGTCATCTAAAGCTTGCACAACCTCCCACCAGCACCAAGTTTTCCACTGGACTTTTCCACTTCAGGTTTTATATTGGGGGGTGTAGATGCTCAGATGTGTGTTTTTCTTGTGATACTTGAAAACAAAACTGAACCAGAACCATGTTATAGATGCCAGCATCCTCTGAAGACTGTTAACTTTAATGAGCGACTTTCCACTACTGCTACGGTTGAGTAATAAAAAGAACATAAGAGAAGTGTAAAAAAGAAAAAAAGAAGCCAGACAAGGGGCAACAGTATAGTATTTTTTTTTTCCTGACTAAATAGAGGTGAAGTTTGGGAGTTGGTGACGTAAAAGAGAGGTGCAAAGGGGAGAAAAGGGGAGAGCTGTGGTCAAACATATGCTGCTGTTTGCTCAGGAATACAAGAAGCAGTCTGTTTGTGTGAATTTTAAAGAGTGGAGAGGAGGGGGCTTGATAGAGGAGAAAGAGCGTCATGGAATAGAGGGATAAAGCAAAGAGGACGTGGCGGGAAAAGGACTGAGGTAGCACCCATGTTTGTACAGGATGTGTGGGTGTAGGGCAGAGTATGATGGGGTAGGCTGTGGTTCACTCAGAATGAATAGAGCTCTCTTCTCATGGTCCTGAGGAAACATTTTTCTAAAATATAAAACAACAAAACTAGAGCAAGACCAATTCTAACCAGGACTGAGAGATTATATAGCCCACATTTCATAAAGCTGCCGTGGGACAGACGGTAATGTGCGAAAAGCTTAACACAGATGCAACTTCAACGTGTGTTTTTAATACAGTCTATGTACGTCTATTCATACTTGGCATTGGAATGTGTTTTCACATGCATCTCAAGTGGGATTAGATCAAAAATTAATAACACTCTAGTACAAATTAGCATTTGCTGGAGACATTTTGGATAGGGCTAGGTAAAAAAAAATCAATTTAATCAATCTTAGATCAATTTCGTTTTAATTTTGCATAATCGATTAATAGTAGATGAGATCAATTTTTCAGAGCAGGACCGGGAGTACGCGGAAGCACGACCGGCTCCGTCTTGCGAACCCCAGGGGAAGACTTGGTCTCGCTCGCCACGGCTCTGGCGCGGAAAAGACGCAGAGGAAGGGTGGGAAAAACCCCTTCGCTGGAGGTCCTCCCGGCCTCAAACTCAAACCCGCAGTGTGAAGGAACTGGTCGCCCGGAGGTTCTCCGAGGCGAGTTGCGGAAACCGGTCATTCTTGGAATAATAACTTGGATCCATACTATCACCTATGGCTGACTATGGAGTTAGAGAGAGGAGTAGTAAAGCGACAATGTCCGACCACTACGCTCCCTGACCAACAATCACAGAGCGCAACCCCACCCCCGCTCCAATTACGGAGCAGGGGTGGGGTTTCTTTTTTTTTTTTGTATAAAGTTGTGAAACTCGTCCACAAATGTGAACAGTGGGTCTTAGGAGGTTAAGCTGACTTTGTGAATCAATCAATACCCTCTTTACGTCAATCTGAAAACTTTGATACTTTTGTTTATTTTTAAAAGACTCTCTTGCATCTTTCGCAATGACTGGATCTTCAAATACTTACAACATTAAACCAGATTATGCAAACTGGGGATCAGTCATTTCCTCACTTGGAGGAAAACAGTGTCAAAGTGTCACTAGAGTGCACTCAAGCAGGACCATACATGTGAAGCACTGTTAATTTAACCCTGTATTTCTAGAAATGTTCTCTTTAAGTAATTTCGACCAGAGCTGTGTGAAGAGGCCCAAAAATTAAATCTCTTTTTTTTAGTGTTATGGAAAATTGTCAACTGAAGTAAAAACATGACTGAAAAAAAACTAGATGACATAACTGGAGATTTACATTCACAATTAATATATTGTAAGAAATAAACAGGTTTGTGTTGAGCAAGAAAGGTCTAGAAAGAAATAACCTCAATTTTATTTTGGGTTTAGGCATGTTTCATAATTTTCAGAACGTTAATACAATACATGTGATGGATAGGATGTCAGTTCTTCAGTGTGACCCTGGAGACATTCACGTTCACACTGTTAAATAAAGGTACTGAAGGTCCCACGGTGGGTGACTGCCAGTTAGCTGTTTGCGCAAAATAATGTTCCCACTCTTAATGCCGTGATCAGAAACTTAATGTATAAATTCATAGGCTGACTGGAACTGTCGCAGAATAAAATTATAAATGCAGTTGTCAGACCTGGGAAGACCAGTGTCAGGTACACATCTGGATAGTGCTTATATGAAATGAAAGGTTACATTTTACTGTATGTGTGTGGTTGTTTTATTGTTATGTTTTTTTAATATGGACCTTTGAGACTGAAATAAAGATTGACTGATTGATTGATGGGGCCCAGATCAGCTCGGGTCTAAAAGAGATCAGATCACGAAAAATCTCATCAATGCCAGTTCTAAACAGAGCAATGGAAACAGGTTCAAATATACAGCACACAATAGCGGCACTGTGGGGACTGTTGGTGGGTCTTAAAAGCAAATGATGCAGAGATAAAGAGAAGGGTGTGTGGGTTCATACGCAGAGTTTGGGTGGCTTTCTGTTTTTTTGCTCCAAGGCTGTGCATGCCTACCCTGATCCAGCTCATTAACTCCTAAGTGAGGGCATTTAGTCACAGACTTCCTATCGAGGGGAATGTGTATGCATGGAACCTATAGCAGTTCCCAGAACACATGTAGACCAGCACGCAAAGACGTGAAGACGAACTATACAGCATTGGACTAAAATGTGCAGCATGCTCCTTTAATGCGGAAACCTGAGCATGTTCAGTTGTACTCGCTCAAAGTGAACGACTACGGGGAATGTGTGACTGATCCATGTCGAGCATCATTCATTTCTACTTCAGTGCACTTTTGACTGATATGCATATTCTGCATATCAGTGTGAGCCAATGAAATGAGGTATCTACATGAAAAATGATTAAAATCCTTACTACGTAAAATCAGGCCGATGCTAGCTTGAAGCCATTACGTCTGCAGTAATGATAACGATTTAAAAACACCCATCGATAAGATCAACACGCTGCCTAAAGAGCAGAAGTCAAATCTCATTAGTCTGCTTCTCAACACAAGGAAGTCTGTTTTTAGGTGTGTTACATAACTTCTGTGAGGATGTATTCTATCGGGCTGTGAGATATAAGTATTAACCGATATGAGAGATGAAAGGAGAAATTTCGGGGACCCCCTTTTCCCAGGGGAAAGGTCTCCATTTCCTGATTTAGCAGACACCGAGACCAACATGACTAGACTGTCTGGCATGTGACTGAACAGGAACACTGGTGTTAGGTTTGTTTTTTTGGCCAGCGTACCGCTTGGTCTTTGACCCCGACAACACGGAAACAAACTGACCGGGCCTAAACCCACTGAGGTGTAGGACTACAACTGGGCAAGTGTTAATAGATTATTACCTCTGCCAAGTGTAACAACAGAGATTATGTTTTCATTGGGGTTTGTCTGTCTGTCTGTTAGCAAGATAACTGAAAAAGTTATGGATGGATTTTCATGAAATTTTCAGGAAATGTTGATACTGGCACAAGGAACAAATGATTAAATTTTGGTGGTGATGTGGGGGGGGACTGATCTGCCTTGGTGGAAGTCTGCGCTCTCCAAGTGCTTTTCTAGTTAAGCATTTGTTCTTTGAGAGCTTGAATTCATGTGTTAGGTTTTTTCAGGTGTATTTCAAATCATTTTCATAATAAAAAGTGGGCATTAAAGGTTATCCTCTTAACTGATTCGACACTATGAGAACACAAGAAGGAACTTGTCTAAAGAGAGTTAAGTAAAATAAGTCAAATACCAACATAGAATCAAATCCATGAGGATGAAATATGCATCATGTTGTTCATCAGCCATGTCGTCCAATCTCAAATGTCCGATTTCCTCTGAATCTATGATGACTCGCATGATGACTACTGAGAAAACACTCAGCGCTATCACTGTCACTGATGCTGTTCTCCACAGATGTGAGTATGTGTGAACATGGTGTGCATTTCCTTCGGTTTGGAGTGGTTTTGTGCAGTAGCGGTTGTCTCGGAGAGCATCAGTGTGCGACAGTGACTGACTGTGACTTTAAAAAAAGCCAACTCGCATCTGCTGCTCTGCCTAACAATAGCACAGTCAAACAAAGGGAAGAAGCATAACTTATTCTTTTGTTAAGACTATGGTTTCATTTGATAGAGTGTGATGAGAAACAGGGAAAATGGGGAAAGAGGGAAGGGCAATGTCATAGTTGCAGTAAATGATCAAATCAGTCAGGGCATTTGAGCCCATGTGGTCTGCAGTCAGCTAGGGTCATCCTGAACAAGGACATTTTTAAGGAAGAGAACAGTCGGTGCCTCCTTGCACAGACACAGACTTCATAAATTCATTAGTTCTGCTGATAAATTCAGAGTATGACTGTTCAAATGGGCACTTCATGGAAGTCTTTATGTAATATCTGTAATAGTGATGACTGTGGGATGTTGATATGACAACCAAACAAAAGCAAGTTAAAAAAGAACCATTGTCTAGACAGAAAGCCGGACATTTAATGAAGGAGAAAAAAAAGAGAAAAAAATGTTACCCTTAATGACTAGATGGGATCTAACAATCATCTGATAACAACGGAAGCTCTGGTCTATTGTGTGAGTTTGATTAATAGTGGGAGTGGGTGAAGATGGAGGAAGTGGTCACACCCAAGTTTGGGCAAAGAGGTAAAATGAAGATTAACAACCAGACTGATGGAAAATGTGTGCGAGTAAGTGCTCCCTGTAGGAATTACTACTGAGTTCATGTGTCCTTGTGTTGATTTTAACCTTTAATCAGCTTAAGTACATTAATGTGTGGCAAGAAGCAACACCTCTGCTGGCCAGAACGGAAGTTTGCTCTCTCAAAGGAGGAAGGCAGGCATAGAACACAAATGATTTAAACACCAGCAATGGCCTCATGGATCATAACAACAACAACAACACCTCCAGTAAACAGGCACTCCAAAACAAGAGGCAAAGAAGGTTACCCTTCAATAAGGGCAGTGACAACAAAATACAAGCTGTTGGCTTTTTGTTTTTGGAAGGATGTGCACCCTTGAGTTTTTTTTTGTAATCAACCACGACAACAGGTCATGTAAGGATGTCAGTAAATATCACACTCTTGGGGCCAATCAAGAGGAAAAACATGTGCATGTACATGTGTACGTGTTTGGCTGTGGAAACAACGGAGTGTGAGCAGCAGTGTTATTAGGTAAGACAAAGCGACGGTGTCACATGTTTGTGTGGCAGCCACAACACAAGAGAGGAAAAGGAAGACTGGGGAGAAGGTGAGGCCTTGGAGACAAAGAGAAAAGGGAGCAAATGTTATGGAAATTCCTGGACAAAGCCGTGCATGTTTTTCTCCTTGCGGGCATTGCTGGGATGACAGTGAAACCACAGCGAAGCCCTGCCCTTTGTCACAGACTGGCATGGAGGAAATATGAGAGTGTGTCCTCTGTCAGCAAGGAAAGAAAAAAAAATAGACAAACACATCCGCATTCAATCTTGTGTACAGTCCCCGCCACATACAGGGAAAACAGTTACATTATGCTGAACTCCCTTTATCCAAGTCCTCCCAACACATATGGTGCTAAACAAAAAGCAGCGCTGTCGTCTACAGATGGCGCATCAATGAGTGAGGGAAGGAAGTGGGCGGAGGCAGCTGCTGCCAGTGTCAAAATGTGAAAATAAAAGAGAAATGGATAGAGAGGAGAAACAAGGGAGGTCAAATCAATAGACGTCCTTGGAGCAGTGAGAGGTGGGACGAGTGCCCTTCGACTGCTGCCGCACATCGTCAGTTCCCTGACGAACACGGATGTTCACATTATCATCCGCTCTCTACAGATGTATCACACCCTTAAGAGGTAAAGGATGAGCTGTACTGAGAACAATATAATCTCATCCTTTTATGAGCACATGAGATCAGCACTATGTAGTTGAATGGATGAGTGTAGGTGGCTCCTCACAGGGGGATTCAGGTGTAAACAAGCCTCTGATTGGCTAAGCCTAGAGGAGTAACTGGCTCCCACCTGGGAAGATGAGGTTATGGAGTGACATCATCCCTCAGTGAGGGGGAGGGGATAGCTGTTGGTGAAACATGCACATCTGTCTGCAACACAAAAGACTTAAACTATTGCAGCACACAGAGCAAAAATAATGCTAAACTTGATAACATGTTTATAGCACAAAGGAGATCTAATGACTGAAAAGAGGGCATTCAGGGTTAATTAGAGCTGGATCATGTGTGAATTGGTTATTCTATGTGAACATTTTTAAATTTTGTCAGGAAAGAAAGGTCTCCAGAAGAAGCACTAATCTCAGTTTGCTGGTTTGAGCATTATTAATAGCATCCAAAAAGAAAAACATGAATTAACTCGATATATTGCGCAGCTCTACATAATAAACATTACCAACATCACCTTAGGAAATGCTAGAGTCAGCGATCTGCAGCATCCCTGTGTGTTCCTGAGCATCGTGTCCCCCACAGCTATTCTGTTTAAATATAGTCTCACAAGAAGGAAGTTTAATGTGTGTGTGTGTGTGTGACTCACAGACCTGAATATGACGTAGGTGGGATCCAGACGCACTATTCAGGTGTGAAAAATGACAACCTCCATGTTACAAAGATGCATTTCTGGAGGCCTCTTTAAACTTTTTCTGCCTTTCTTTCAGTCTATCCTTAGTAACAACAGAATGTCAGATGGTAGATAACTGAAACAAATGAGGGGGCACAGCTGCCAAAGGCACTGCAGCACAGAGGCAATTTCAGAGCTATGCAGGCGAGTGTGTGCGTTTGAGTATGTGTTTTAGTAAGGAAGAACTAGCCTACTCGCCACCACCTTCTCCATTCAATTAGACTGCACCAGACTGCCCCTCCTTCTCACTCTCGCCTGGGACAAACTCAACAAACAGGAAGTGAGGCGCCCAGGCACTTCCTGTCTCCCCTGAAATGGGCCTCTTGTTCCCAGAGGCAACACCGAGAAGCTGTGGGCTGCTGCAAATGTCGCTTTCTCTGTCACCTTTACAACCTGTGCAAAGCCCGAGGCCTGTTGTTTTGGTGTAGTTTTGCCCTGACCAACCTAAAAACTGAGCCGTTATCCTCTATCCAACTGGGCCACCAAGCAGCTGTAATGGTCCAAACAAGCCTCCCTATGCCTGCAGGGCACCTGCTGTCTGTGGCACACACATTTACATCCTTATGTTTTATTTTTAGAGATCTTAGCTGCAGAAAAAAAAGTTTGTTTCAGTAATAAAAACCCTGCAAAGATGTCCAGTGTGTTTTTATTTCAGTGTGCGCGTGTGTGCTGACTGTGTGGATCTAAATGCGGAGGTGAGGTTAGTGCAAGGCCATCTCTTTCTCCTTCCCCCTGAGCCAGCAGGACGAGGCTGTGCTTCAAAACATACACACACATACGCAGTAACAGTGTTATGTAACTGGTCCATGTGTGAGGTCTGCCCTCCACGGTGACTGAAGTGCAGGTGAAAACAGAGAAGGACGATCAGTCAAGTAAAGACTGATGGAGCGCTTACATCTGCACTGTGCCCCCATCTGGGTCTAATGTCCTGACAGAATCAACTGCTGTACCACGCACACATATGGCAAAAATTATCAGTTTTGTGTTATGATTATTGGCGATAAACCCAGACAGAGTTGTTATTTGGAGCTCAGGGAACAAATCCATAAATCCATAGAAAAAGGTACAAGTACAAGTTGAAACAACACTGGTGGAATTTTTTTCTGACCTGTATTGGTATCAATGTCTGTGCCTTATCTGACTGAAGCCTAATGATGACTAACATGGGTATCAAGTCCACTGAATCCTTCAGTCTAACTTTGGACGACATGAACTGGTTTGTATGGAGTACTATGCAATAAACAAAAGCAGAGTTGATAACTGATTCTGAAGAGCAAAAATGTAGTAGACCAATATTTTGCAGAAACTTCTAAAATTTCAACAGACCATCAAACTTTCATTTCAACATTAAAAGGCTTATATTGTTGCTTATAGTTACATCTCGCAGTACAATACCATCCAACTCCGAAAACAAAGCTTTTAATAGATAATTGCATGATGATTTAGTGCATGTGTAGCTACAGCCAAAGGTTTTTGACTAGACTTTCCTCAAAGACTTTTCAGCTTGATTCAATTCAGATCATCTGAGTGACGTTCGACCACGGGCCAAGGGGAGGGACTGTGGGGTTTGTTGGTGGAGAATGGCGTCCTTGTTGAGCTGCATGTCTCTGCTCTGTGGAAGCAGCCGGGTTTGCCAAAGATAGCCTAATGAGAGACACATGGCAAACAGCATGGTCTGCTCTGCTAATACAACACACACACACAGTACCATGATACACTCATAACTATTATTCGACAGCGCGCATAAAAAAATGTACCCTCTGATCCACAATGAGCATACAAGCACACATACACACAAGCTTTTGTCATGTGACAGAGTTTGCTTCAAGCCACAAGTCAACAACAATGCATCATATGGATGAAGAAACATTAAACCTTTGTACAGAAAGAAAAATTGAATTTTCTGCCATGCTGTAACTGTATAAGGAGAAATGATGACCACAACTTAAACCTCTGACATTATTCTTGGGAGGAGGGGGCACAAGGGGCACAAAATTGATCAAGCTGAGTAAGAACTTCAGCCAGGATTCAATTCAAGCTGCTTCAATACTGTTGTGTTGAAAGAAACACAGCTACAGAAAACATGTGAGTGAGAACGCACTCACGTGACAATATACATGATATGAAGAAATGACAGTAAAATGTCCCAAGAATAACTCGACACAATAACCAAAAGGTCAAACCATTACTCTTCCCTACATTGTTTCACTGGCACCTAATTGCATCATAAATAATGAAATGCTCATCCTACAGAGACGGAAAGGGAAATTTTCTGCCTTCTTTTTTATAGATGAGAGAACTAAAAGCCATCATCAAATTATCAAATATAACTCGCATTGTCTATTTTTGACCACTGACCTAGAAACTATGCATGCATGCTTAAATCTTAACCAGCTTTGTTAATCTGGGGACAGAGAGCAAACACGCATGCACACACAACAACACAATACACAACAACAACAAAAAAAAAACTCTGCATGGTCAAAAGACATATTTTTCTTAGAAGAATCTTTCTAATATTTCTCCATGTTGTCTCTTACGTAAACTGTGTTTGTATTGCTTTCATGCTTTTACAATTTTTTTTTTTTTTTAAAAGATCACCATAATTTTGGTTTTATAATCAGTGCATGCTTCTACTAACCTCACCCTACTTACTTCTAAATAATCTATTATTCTGATTTCTGATGTTTTATACATGTGCAAAACTTAATTTAGAACAATGATAATAATCTTTGGTTCTCACATACAAAACATAAATATCAAACACGACCTCTTGTGACTGTACACCAACCAAATACAGAGTGAGAGAGTGAAGGTCATTTCCAACTTATGATGACAGCTTTTTCAATCGCTCTCCTCTGTACAGGGTGTTCAACATTAGACTTGACAGGCTTTGACGCAGTGTTGGCAGGCAGTTTATACTCTATACAATGCTACTGTTGAAAGGTGGAACACCAGAGCCTTGGGATGGCGAACCGGCCCGGCCTGAGGTCAACGAGGACCCCGTTTGGATGGGTGTGCCTCCAAAAAAAATAAAAAAGAAAAAAAAGAAGGAAAAACAAAACACACATCAGTCAAGCCGTATAACATCACCGTCGAGATGTCTGATTGGCTGACAAGAGATGTCAAGGGAGAGGAAATGCTAAAAATAGAAGTGACAGCCCATTTTGGTTTAATGAGTCTGTGAGTGCTGGCCAGGTCCCACCCCTGCCTGATCATGACAAGGGAAAAAAACCAAAACAGAAGTACATCTGGCATCGGATCGGCTCTGACTTTATGAAGCTTCTGTGTGTATTTCACCAAGGCCTGCAGTATGTAACACATGAAGATACATACGACACACACAAAGAGAAGGCTGTTACTCGTACTAAGACTAGTGAAGTGTAAACAAAGATCTGAATCGCAGCAAGGCCTAATCCAAAGCAGCTGTAGTGTAGTCTGTGTTAAAGCTACAATTTTACCTCGCCATCAAAACGCTCCCCGGAGAACTACAGAGTTATATTTAGACTTTATACAGCAGTTAAAGGCAGCCTCGGCCCCACAACCACAAAAGAGGGGAACCAGATTTTTTTCTGCTGTGACTGCCAGAGAACCAGAACTAAATCATTTACCCTTTCTCCAAGTCAGTAAGACTTTAAATTCTACAGGAGAGAGTTCTGTGTAAAAGTCTCATTAGGTGATAACAAACTGAAAAAGAGCAAAGTCTGTCCAGTTCAATGCTATGCAAACACACGAAAAGAACACACACATCCCTGCATCCTTGTAAGGGAACACTGTGTCCAAACAAACAGTGCAGCTCAGCCAAAAGGGCACACGGGAGGATGAGAAGAAAAGTTGGGCAAGCTTGACTGACTCCTGGACTCATGCCATTTCATTCCAACTAAGCTAAACCTAAAACATAACAAAACCCTATAACTAGCAACTGTCCTATTCTCCTTCAGTTAGCTATAGGTGCCTGGCTCAGAGCCACCGCTGTCCGTCTGTCCTCAACTTCCTCCCTCCCTCCTCCTCCTCATCCTCCTCCTCCTCCTCCCCTCCCACAAGTCAAGATACCCTGTGTCTGACTACAGCAGAATCTCTGCCTGCTACAGCAGCACTGTCCTCAAATGTCTCCTCCAAACCGCAGCACAATAACAGAGAGAATGAATGGAAAGGAGGGGAGGGGTGAGGGAAAGGAAGACAGAAGAAGAGGTGAAAGTTAATGACAGGCTCAGAATTCATTACAGTTCTGAATATTGATACTAGAAACAATGATGAGACTGACAATCACTAAGAGGAGTAGAACAACAAGAAACAGCACATGTAGAGAGGTAAACAGTTAAGTGAATGGGTAACTACCTATAAAAGAAGCAGTCGCAGCACACCAGAACCCCCATCCGGACGGTGATGGAGCCAAGCCAGACCGGAGAGGGTCCGACCCACAGCACCTTCTTTCCTCCCCTTCGCCTCCCCCCCGTCTTCGCTCCTCTTCTGCAAACTCGTCTACAGGTGCAGCAGGACAACAGCTCCCGAATCCAACATCGCACTTACTGAAACGGACTTTGACTATTAACAAAGGTTCCTCGCAGTGGATGAGCTGTACACGGGGCAGGCCGTTCCCTGAGTCAGCCGCATACAGAGGAAATACACTTTCAAAACAAAAATCATTCATGAAATCAGACACACTTCTCTGCGCATGGTGCCCTTTCTCTCCCGTCCAACTACTGCAACTGACTGCTTCTCCTTCACACTCATGCTCTCTCTCTCTCTCCCTTCCTCCCTCTCCCTCTCTCTCACTGGCTTCCACTTGAAAGGCGGGAAGATTAGCTTGGCAAACAGAGTCTCATAAACAAACTGCTGACTGCTGGGCAGCACAGGGTGGACTGCAGGGGAGAAAGAGATGGACAGAGACACAGCATGAGGAGGAGGAGGAAACAATCCTCAGGACGCAGCAATCTTAGCCATCTGTATACATCCTAAACAAGGGCTAACCATCCTATCTCCACCCAACCACAGACAAAACACATGCTCCATTTGCTAAATCCCGTCAAGCTTCTCTTAAAGGTTAACCTTCATGCGTGCCTCTTCATGTTTTTGCAAATAATGTGACGCGTAACCAATTTAAAGAGCAAATGGCTTACTGACAGCTCTAGAGTACATAGTGAGGGACAAAACATGTGAGCAAAGGGTGTACAGTGTTTTTAAGCACGTATACAATAACCGTGACTCTTCATTCACACAAATGATGCAGAGGCACGGGATGGGAGGGGCCAGTGCGGTGACAAGCCCACAGGAAGCAAGCCAATCACTGTAGAGGACTCTGGTTGTGCTGTGGGCAAGTAAGGTGAAGGACACAGAGTGAATTATGGGCCTCGTTACTGTTTTTAACCAATCACTACTCTCTTCATAGTCTGCACCATTCAGTAAGAATCATCATCTTCCTCACAACCACTGAGGAAACACACGCACGCACACAAACTGCAGAGGACTGCAGCCGTCAAGGAAGACGAACGCACCGATCAGACGCTGTAATCAAAGGTTACAATCCCTGTGCTGGACTTGACAAACAACACGGGATTAGCCGACAACGACGGCGTCAGCCAATTGCAGCTGAACACGGATGATCAGACTCTGCTGTGGTCAGAGAAAACAAATCACTGCAGCCTGACAAGAAAAAGACTGAGAAACAAGAAAGCGGGAGGCGACAGTCACCTTCAGAAAACGGCAGTTATGCAATGACTGCGGGGTGGGGGGGTGTAGTTCTCGTTCTCATTCTGTCGAGGGGGTTATCAAAGAAAACCTGAAAAGTGAGACAGATTTGACTTGCTGCATGCAACTTCGAGACAACATCACAGACAGCATAGCACATCCTCCTCCTTTTACTACTTCTTTCTACTTTTGTTCTTTTTGAAACAAATAGATGACTAAGAAAAACTGCAGCAGCTCAGCAAAGCACCTTTGCATCCAATGACGTCATCCCTGCTCCTCCAGCACCACCTCCTCCTCCTCTTTCTTCTCCTCCTCCTCCTCCTCCTCCTCCTTCTCCTCCCTAGGGACTTGTCACTAGGAGTCGCAGCTAACAGGCCTCCTCTTTCACCGTTTAATTACCTCACCCCTCTCACTTTCAAACACACACACTTACACGTGAATACACACTTGCATTGCAGCACACATCTCCCACACAATGCTCGTGGTACACTTATTGTTGTGCTCACTTCCGAAGCGAACACAAAAAGAGGAGGGGTATAGTCCAATAACATCATCCTCACAGTTTCAGCTGTGTGATGAAGTGTGTGTTTCAGCTTGGCACTCATTAGTTCCCTTTGTGTTTCACTACCTAAGAGCCAGGATGTGGGTTTTTGTGTGTGTGAAGTGCAGCGGAAGGCCATGTGCCCTGTAACAAGGCAAAGGGGAACAGAGTGCCAGAGGAGAAGCGTATTGAGTCAAACTGCCATTAAATCAACTGTCATTTTCAACAATATGAGCAGGTTCGCGCGGGCTTGTGTGTTTGTGCATTTCCTCAAACTTTTGGATCTTATCAAAGTGTGCAGGCAAACAATCAAAGCAAGACATCCGGTTTAACGGTTATATGGGCTGAGTTGGTCTGTGTGACTTGGCTGGAGGATGGAAGAAAAGACAAAGACAGTATTTTTGCTTAAACTTGTGACTTAGTGAGATAACACAATGAGGAGACAGAAAGAGTGAGGAAAAAAAAAAAAAAAGAGCGAGGGACCGAACCACTGGGCAGGGAAAGACCCGACTCGTGACTGGGTTTAGAAACACCAGGATGTGAATAAGGGTAGCTGCAGTCATGAAAAGTGGTAAAGGGGAGGGGGGGCAGAAAGAAACACAGTGAGTGCACATCATTCACACTGCTACACAGATATAAACACATGTAAAAGTTGCTAGGTGATGGGACCACTACGAGGGGCATTTCTGGGAAAAGGGGTGAGCAGAGAGGGAGGGATTTTCTTAGTAAGGACAGAGAGACAGATTAGGAGGCAGAGATGATTGTGCTTAAAGGATGGAAGAAGACAAAAGAGAGCGCAGCCCCTCAGAGCGAGACAGACCTGTTTCTCCTGATCGAAGCTCACAAACAGAACCCTACACGTGGATGCACGTTGGAAGAACAAGGAAACCACAGAGAATAGGAGCGGAGACAGGATTTTGCTGGAATGGCAACTTTAATTTTGCAAAAAGTGCAAAGTTTCGCAAGCGTTGCTGTGCTCAGGTGAAAACACTATGTAGAATAAAAACCCAGCTGTCAGTGATGGCATAGCTGATGATGTGTGCATAACACTGGTAATGCAAGAACAAAAAAAAAAAAAAAGTGATGTTCCTCTAGTAATAATGGAACAGTATTATAGGATGCAATAATGGCAACATAAGCCTACATAGAAAGAATACAGAGTAGAGTGAACAGATTTATGGGAGAAGGATATAATAACACAACCTGCCCCCTCACCCCCACCATCCCTCCCTCCCTGCCTCCCTCCCTGCCGTATGGATGACACATGAATAAGTTGCACCCACATACATGAGCCTCTTACCTATTCAACGTGTAAGACCCGTTCCGTTTGAACCTCATCCTGGACGACAGGAAGCGAATAAAGAAATCCAGAATTGACGGCGTTTCAGCTTTTCGTCGCACCTCGAAAGAAGCACCGTGTCTTCAGAACGGCTGCAGAACAAACAAACGCGGAACAATACGGAGTTGCTCTTTGCAGCCTTCCCTCTCTCTCTCTCTCTCCCTCCTCAACACCTTTCTCTCCGTCTACTGCTGCTTCCTAGACCTCCTCCTCCTCCTTCTGATCCCCCCCACAACAACGTCCTGGCTTTTTACTTTCCGTGGGGCAGGGTAAACGAGTCTTCAGACTGCAGGCGTTTCGATTATAATAACAAAAAAACACGCGGCGCGTATCGGTGACATGCGTGCG
The DNA here is from genome assembly GCF_902148855.1 of Sphaeramia orbicularis. Classification (NCBI taxonomy): domain Eukaryota; kingdom Metazoa; phylum Chordata; class Actinopteri; order Kurtiformes; family Apogonidae; genus Sphaeramia; species Sphaeramia orbicularis. The sequence goes on from NC_043962.1 coordinate 19,481,565, forward strand.
TCCGGACGCCGCAACTTGGAAAACAAACCTCTGATATTAAACCCAAGTGTGGCGGCTTTGTGTCCACAGCCTCGCTGACGCAAACCTCCACGGTTTTTTTTTTTTTTTTTTTACGCCCCCCTCCTCCTCCGAAAAAGAAAAAAAACACCCACTTGAAACTTAAACCTTGGCTTTCAATATTTTCCCTCCGATCTGCGCGTAAAAGACGCACCGGTTACGCGCAGAAAATAATCAAAACTACTTTACAAGCTTGCGGTTTCTTCATGAAAAATGGTCATCGATGCGAGCCAGCTTCCTCCTTCTACCCCATTCACGGTCCTGTGGAGGCTCTCGTGTTTCAACAGCGTTTCCTATCTCGGAGGAGCTATATATACACATTTATATTCCTCCATAGCCTGAACACAAACCAGACACCAGCGACCCAACCGAGCTCATGTCGACGCCTGAAGGGTGAGGCAGATTGGAGGCTAAGAATAGGGCTGAGGATCCATTAATGCCAGTTTAATCCACAGTAGCCCTAGTGGACACATAGTCACTTTACATTTCATGATATAGGAAACTACTTGAATTCCAGGGCTGAGGATGTGGTCATGAAAAAAAAAAAAAAAAAAGTCAGCTTGGACAATAACCCAGTGACCATTGTGATGACAGTAACCCATAATGACACACTGACTGGCAGACTGGTGAGTAACATCTGGAGCAGAACGATATGGACAAAATTTCATATCTCGATATTCATGCCAGATATCTCGATATCGATACGATATGACTACGGGTTCGGTGAAAACCAAGCATTTATCAGAAAAATACAAACATCATAATACAAAAGAATGTGGAAAGTGCAGTTTTATTTATACGAACTCACTACCAGTCATCAACATTAACATAAAGTACGAATAAATGAAATATGTTGTGACTGCCAGAGCTGTACATGCAGGGCGAGCGCGGGGGAAATCTATATCGTTGCTTTTTTGATATTAATATCTTGAATGTTCATATCTAGATATTGATACGATAATGATATATCTTTCAGCCCTAGTAACATCCATACCATTCTGCATCTCCTCCAACAAAAAAGTACTGAAGTGACAATGAATGGAGCCGCAGGAATGTTAAAGGTCAGATAAGAGGAGTGTGAGCAGGTGGAATGACTTGACTCCGTGCACTTTGGCCTCAGGGAGACAAAGCGCCTCTGCCACCTTTACTGGATCTTCCACAATACCAACATATATTCGTCTAGACTCGCTGTAGCCGAGCTCTTGTTTTGTCAGGTTTGGAGATGTTAAAAAAGAAAAAACAAAAAAAAAAGGTGGTTTCATGGAGCTGGAGAAGAGAGGAGACTAAGATAGATGGATGGAGAGAATGAGAGAGAGAGGAGGGGGTGTTGTTCAGAGGCCAAGACCACAAAGACTGAAAAATGAAGAGACCAGATGTGCTTTTGTAACAGCCAATTGGGGAAGCTTTGCAGAAAGGGGAGGATGACATGCAACAAGGGTCGTGAAGATGCGGATTTTCAATTTGAAGACTAAAAAAACGACCTCTATAATATAATTAGAGATTAATTAAATGACAAGCTCAAACATCAAATCCTGAGTTCCTTCTCCAGTAATATAAAAAAAATGTAAAAACTTGAATAAAACAAATCAAGTCTTCTTAAATTTTGAGCCTGTAGGTCTTGAAGGAGTCAAAAGAGCAAAATGATGAATGCAGGCGAGTGGTGAGTTTAAGAGCATTCGGAGTTCTTCAGCATTACATCATGGCAGTGCGGTGCAGCGAGTGTGTTCGGTGAGCGATTCCTCTAGTCCCGCAGAGCACTCAGCATCGGTTTCACTGGCTCCGGGCTCGTTTATTACAATAAAAGCAGCCTGGCACCAGAACTGCTGATCAATCGCACCATCGCCGCTCAGTCGGTCACTGCAGAGTTACACGACGACCACTGGAGAAGAGGCACCAACGAAGAAGACGTGCATGGGGAGGAAGTGGGTTAAAAAAGAAGAGGGAAGAAGCTATAGGGGGATTGGAAAGAATAAATAAAAGGAGGGGAGCAGTACGGAGCAGGAAGGCACAATTAGCCTGAGCTTTATTGATGCAGCTGAAAACAACACCCCCCCCTCCTTTCCTCCTCCTATTCACTCTCACTCCATTCCCCTCTCCTGCACTTATTCATCGCCTCCACCTACACCACCCTGCATTTTATTGCTCTCTTTGCAGCCCCTTCATTAGGCTAATTTGAGCTTTCTTCCTTCTTTTCGCAATACTTATTTCTATTCAATCCTGTTCGCCTCCCCTTTCCCTTTCCCCTCCTGGGTTCTGTCCTCCTGTCCATCTGTCCGTCACTCCTGTCACTCTTCCTGCTCGGTGCATGTTGTGCAACAATAATGCGAACTTTTGAGTGTGTCCTTGCATACTAATGGTGTTCAAGATGCCAGTTTATGCGCTTTTTCTGTCTAGAGCGAGAGGGAGGAAAGTGTAGAATACCAAAAAATGTTTCTGTTAATCTTAAGGTATATTTGACTAAACTACACCTCAGAGGAAGGTCTCAAAACTTTTCTTACTCCATTAAAAAATTCTTAACTACACTATGCACCTTGAAGTGTTTCTTTTTTTTCCCCAGTTTTTGAAAGTTCTCATCAGTTTTAGCTACATTTACAGATCTTTTTCCGAAATTAACATTAATAAGTTGATTTTTTTCTACCTGTTTGACTAAAACTAATGCAAGACATCATTCTTACAGCCTGTCATAAATGTTTAGACACATTTTTACTCAATACTTTAAATCCTGTTCCTGCTTTAATTTTTCCTTTACATGTGTCAACTCATTAAATTTGACATTTTTATATTTTTATGCTTTTAAGTTAATACATTTCCACCTCTTATGAATAATGCATGTCTTCAAAATTCATACCTTTAAACTGTTTCATTCAGCTTTTTCATGCTCTAAGCCTCTTACAGCTTTTGCTGCCTTGATGTATGTCACTGTAACAGGGTTTTGTACCTTGAGTTATTTCAACTTCTCCTTCAATTTAAATGAGTCACTTCAACATTATTTTCTAATTTAAAGTACTTTAGCTAAATTCAGCCATGATTCAGTTAAGTTCCAGCAAAGCTTCAGCTGTCAGCAAACACACGCAATCTCTTCAAAGCAATTTCAGCAATTTTTCTAGTTGAGTTATAGAATGGTCAAGCTCTCTTCTTGTAAATGTCTTCAGTTTTCCTTCTAAATTTACAACATCAATCACCTGATTTTTGTCCTAACCCACAATGACCCTAATTCAACGTTTTATTTTAATGACGTTTATACAAAACAGTCATAAATTTACTCTTTACTGTGTGTGTTGTCTTTTGCAGCCTCATTCCCAGTGATGGATGTGCTTCCAGAAAGCAGTCATCACTGCCTGTGTTGCGGCTGTGGAATAGTCCTGACCCCTCTACTCCTACACAGGCTTTCCAGGAATACACTGGACCGCGCTTCACACACAAACACACAAATGAGCGCGCACATACACAGTCGACTAAAGCCACTGCAACCTGAGTAGATGCATGAGAGGAGACGCCAGCGTTTGACCACGCTGCTCCATGGGCCAAAAATCCCCAGCACAGAGGTGATACTGACAGAAAACACACAATCCAGGCTGCTGTAAAGCCAAAAAGAAAAAAAAAAAAAAAAGTGAAAACAACCGCTCTGTGTGTTATGCAATTTATTTACATATGATTTTGCAGCCAATCACTAAAAACATACAGTTTTTTTCCTCATGACCTAGACAAACATATGTGCTGCTCTAAATATGTTTTAACACACAGAAACACACACACACACATTGAGCACAGTTAGAGCTAAATGTGAGCTGGGGCCACACCAAGGGGTGCAGTATGAAAGGGCCCATATATATGTATGTATGTATGTATACAGCCAGGCTGGGTGACGCCAAGAGTCTGTCAGTCTGTCTGTGCAGAGCCTGCCGTACAGTGACAGGACACCACTGTAACTCAGAGTTTATAGCAGCCTGGGCAGGCCCATCTGTCTGTCTGTCTGTTTAGTCTATAGGCTTCTGTTGCCCGTCTCTGCCCTACCATCTACCTTCACAAAGCTGAGGGACGGTCCAATAACACTGAATAAATACAGTCCGACAACGTATGAATGTGAAATATTGAACTTGTGTTGACATTTTTTCAAATGTTTCCTGGACGCTCCCAAAGGAAAAGTGTTATGTCTGAGTATTTCTGGATTCTGTACCTAATTAGTATTATCTTTCTTTATCTAAACAGCTTTGCAATATTTCAAATTCCGCCTTATGGAGGGAATGAAATACAACTGCATAGCCTACTGCTTGCTGCTCAGGCATTTACAGAATGTAAAGCTCAGTGACAGATTAGCAAAACAATCAAACTTCCAATCTGAAGGGTTTTTTTCTGTTGGTATGTTACTGCAGATCACCCATACACTATAGAATTTGTTCAGATTTCCCTTTTAACAGAAAAGGTCCAACTACAGAATTTACCCTCACGTAACTGACTCTAAACCAAGACACACGAAAATTAAGTAAAGAAATGCATGTATGTTTTGTGACTTTTTTTTGGGGTGGGGGGTGGGGTGGGGGGTGGCGGGGGGGGGGTTCCCAGTCTGTCTGCCCCACTCGATTAGAAAAAACAAGAAATTTTGCACCCTTAAAAATGAAACTCACTGTCTTGTTGAATGAGTCATGAATGGACACTACTGCATTTCAGGCCTTCACAAACCAAACTGCTTAACTGTGAGCATCATAGAACAGCGGTGCCACCTGCTGTTACTGAGGAATAATGCAATGTTCATGTGGAAAGAACAAAAATGCACATGAATCTCCACCTTCACATCCCTTCTCAGAGCTGCTATGCAAAGTGGGCTGTGCTAGCGGCGGGAAGCGGCGTTGAAAGAAAGGCAGCAGGCAGGGCGGGTAACCTGTGGGTTGAGGTGTTAGGAGTCAGTGATGTCCTGTTGACTGGTATGTGCTCTGGTATTACTGGCATGTGAATAAAGGCCCTGCAAAAACGATGGAAGGGCGGAGGTGAGCGCAGAAGATTAAAAAAAGATGAAAAAGACAAGGCAGTGAAGGAGAAGGAAAGCAGGGCTGATGCCTTCGCTGACATCTGGTATTGCTGGTATGTGAAAGACATGGAGGGCATGTGATGAGCGCAGGGAGACGAGGCATAAGGTCTGTAGATGGTACGTGATTATTACAAAAACACGTCAGCGTGAACGGTTTAATCAATGTGGAAAAAACTAAAGTCAAAAGTACTAAGACAGGGCACCATGGCAGACTTTGTAAAATTAAATGCTTTTTTTTTTTTTTACTTCTTATTGGAAGTAAAAAAAAAAAATAAAAAAAAAAAATCGGATTATTCATTTGTTTGTTTAATTTAAAAGATGTAACAGCCAAGAAAAAGCACATATGAAGCCTCTGATTTTGCAATTTCACGTCTATATTGTTTATTCTGATTTAACATGTGCTGGTTTTCAAAGCTTTGAATCAATACTAACAAAATTACTTGAGCATTAAACTGTACAGAAGTATAAGTTTAATGTTTATTTACTGTATTTGTAAAACAATACAATTTTGGAGGCGTTTCAGCTGAAAATGTAACCAAAACAATTCCTGCTGACAAAAGTAATATGTAAATTATGTTGTTGTTTTTTTTTTAAATCAAAAGGCTGTTCCATGATTAATTTGTGGTTTAAAGTATTTGTTTAAGACAAAACAAAAACTTAATGTAAAAGATAAAAAAAATGGAGGCTTTGTGTATGCTTTTTCTTTGTCTGATTTTGTGCTTTAACACCTACTTTGTTTACTCTGATTTAGCGTGTGCTCGTTTTCACAGCTTTGAATCAAACATTAAAGTATATATATGAGTATAAGTAAGTAAAACAAGATTTTTTGAGGTGTTTCAGCTGAAAATGTAACCAAAATAATCCCTACAGACATAAGTAATATGTATATCATAATACATTTAGCAATAATAATAGCACTTTTAGAAGCTTATTAAACTTTTAAATCCTACAAAAATGTTGTCATGAGATGCATAAGATGAAGACATAAGCCTTTGTGTTTGTCTAATACTATGTGACTTCACTATGCAACCCCAACTATAATGTGATTTGAACATGGAAGCATGTAAAGCTTGGATGTTGTGGGAAAATAACAAATTAACCTCCACCACTTTAAACCATTTAACCCTTTGATGCATGAATTATGAGAACCTTAGTCAAGATTTTTTTTTTTTTCTCCTGAGTGTTGTTATTCCTCTTTAGGCATGAAAAAACCAATGTGACTGAAATTTTTTTAATGAACCTATTTTTTATGGAGCTGGACACCATGTGCTTAATTTTTGAAGCAAAGAAACATGTCTTTAAAATGCAGTAACAGAAAGTGATATACTGTTTGAAAACTATGAAATAAAAAAAAATTAATGCAGCTAATCTGATGTTTTCTCACATTTGAACATACTTTAATACTAGTTATTACTCACTTCAGGGAGATAACATGAAAAAAAAAAAAAACTTAAAGAAAATTGAATTACAGCAAACTAGCAATTGATTTACACTCAAACATGTTACTGCAGATCAGGTTTATCAAGAACAGTAAAGTTACAGTAATGGTATGAATTGCAGTGTATGAGATGGTGCATAAGCGTCCACTGTGTTGGCTGATATGGAACTAAAACAACAAAACCCATGAATATACAAGACAACAGCTGGAGAATAGAGGTCCACTGTAGTGACCACTATACATGAAAGGGTTAAAATTGAAAAAAAAAAAAAAAAAAAATGAGTGTGTCAGTGCAGATATAAAGCTGCATTATTGATCTCTGCATGTCTGCCTCTGGCCTGTGGTGGACTGGTATTGCTGGTTTAATGCTGCAGCCGCTTGATGCAGTCATGTGATACCGGACTGGAAAAAGCCAACACAGCCTGGTGCGCACTGGGAAGGCCTGCGAGCCATGATTATGCAACTAGATCTGATTTCATGCTCATAGGATTTCTCTTCCACTACCATTCCCTCTCTTGGAGTTTTTGCCCTTCTTTACTTCAACGTAGTCCTCTGTGAGAATCTGCTTCAGTTTTTGTGCTGTCACTCATTCACCACATGCACAGAAAGCGGGAACACGTCAGCCCCTCGTGGAAAACAGTGAACCCATATGACCTGCTCAAATCAATACATTTGACCAAACAGAGCCACTTAACTGCTGACAGGGTGGCGTTTTCCCTCCCCACCATCACATTTCTGCTCACTGGACAGTTATAAGATATGGACATGTGCTTCCCTCTTGTGGCATAAAGAGACACTACACTGAAATGTGTCCAACTGTCCATATCAAGTAGAGGTCGAGTTAGCGCTGTTGGTGCAGTTTTAAGTGTTCTAACATTTTTGCCATTAAGGCGCTCACTAGTTGATGGTCAGCATGTATGCCGGTCGATTCTGCTGAGCTGTAGATCAGGTTTACTCACAAAGAGAGTAACACTACCCAGCTAAAAGCCTGGGAAGGTGGTTGAACTAGAGCGGCTAATGAGTATCACACAGGAGGAAAGTAGAGTCTGAAGTGAACCACAAACAGGAAATGTAAGGAAAAAAGAAACAAGTTCCTTATTGTGCTTTCCTCTTTTGGCCTATTTAAGAAAAAGGAACTGAAAGAAATGTCTTATTTAGAGATTTGCAATGGTATATTATCGCAGACGTCTGACCGATGCAACATTTATTAAAACTGAGCTTTACTAAGAGATCTATGTTTGTGCATGACAGAAACTTGGCTTATAATACTTTCTATTAGACACCCACACAAGATTTAAGGGTCATCGCAGCCTTTGCTCTATGAGTTACGCATTAATTCGTGTAGCTTTCTGCAGAGTCAACATCGTTTTTTCACCTACAAGTATTAACATGACCTTCTCTCATCGACGTAACCTAAGACTGGGCCCATAACTGTCAGTCAGTGACAAAATTTCACTCTGGGACATTGACATTACTCTGAGTATATGTTCAGATGTCAGGGCTTGATTGAGTTCATGAGAAGCCGTTTGCATGTCTGAACATTCTGAGCCTTATTGTTTTGCCCCCAGCAATTCTCTGGTGATATTTTTCAGTGCAATAAAAAGGCCCAGCCCAGGTAGCTAATCCCAACACTGACTTGTTCCCTACATGTACATGAACGCTGTTGAAGTGTGGGTTCCACAGCTGCCAGCGGTTATGTAACAGTTGGTGTGTGTGCGTGTTTGTGAGTGTATGTGTTCATTAACCGGTCTGCTGTGGCGGTGCAGTCCAGAGCTCTTAAGGGACCAGTGACCTAGAACCACCTTTGACCACAGCTGCTCACCTTTCAGCTGTTAGAGCCGCTATCCAGAAAGAAAACTGAAACATCCCAGCATCAGTGAAGGGCTCAGTTTAATATTAGACAAAGGGAAGTAATATGATGGGGTCAGCTGCTTCAAGCAACACAGAAGAAGCACTATGAAGAATTTATGTTTGTTATTAAAGATAAGAAAACTGAGCGACAGAGAGAGAAAAATCCACCTTAAATCACTATTAGCTTTTGGAAAACTGTGTGCATTTCTTGCCTTTTTGTTTCTTGACATTTTTTAAATCCTGTTAATAACTGGCCAGACAAAAAGTGCAATATATAACATCACACCTCACTTCACTGCACTGTCAAATTAGAAAAAATAATAAAGCAGGGGACCTGAAGGCAGATTAATACTTCTAAGCTATGTAGTGCAGCTGCAGAGGGAAAGCAGTTAAAGCTGGGCTTCAGAGATATCACGGCACTGACGATGGAAAGGACACGTCCACTTTGGGAGAAATGGACGAGACACAAAGGCATATGCGGTTAAAGATGGAGCTCATGTTGCTGCTTTCTGATAAACCAAGCAGAGAGTGACAGACGCCCAAGTCGGAGCCTGTATGAGGCAAACGGCGCTTCCTGTGTTTGTGCGTCTCACTGTTTGCTGTCCCTTCAGAGAAACGAAGAGTGACGAAGGCTTCCTGCGAGCTCACGCTTCAGACGCCATGGCCCGGCAGAGAGGTAGAACAATGAAGAGGAAAGGAGAGGCGTTACGGTACAGGGCGGGACAGGGAGGGAGATAAAGGAAATGGCACACTGTGCAAACAGACACACAGGTGTACACGAGGACGCACACCTAGACCAAACAAACTAAGCATTATATGCAGCCTGATCACATATTAAATAGAACAGAAGCTCAAAGGATATAAAAATATTACCAGACAAGTGTTCAGAGAACGCAAACCTCCACCAAGCACCCCGAACAGTGTGCATGTGTGGATCGACTATTTCTTTTTAAATTAAACAGATTCAAGGTTGTTCCATACAGCAGAAAAAAGTTGAAGCTTGGTACCAGTCATGTGTATGTCAAACTATATTAAATTCCAATCAATATTTGTTGAGTTATAATGAAAAATGTGTCGTAAATGGGATTTTCAATGTTAAACGTAAATGTCCACAGAGTCCACATTCCACAGTGAATGTGGACAATTTTGTGCCAGATACAAGATATTGTTATAAGCTACGGCTGCATCAAATTGGAGGCTAATCGGGGTCGTTTTGAATTTTTTATGAATTTTGGAAAATTCCTCAATGATGAGAGATAGGAAAATTTAAGAATTTGTGACCTTGCTGGGACCTTGAACTTTGGCCTACTTGGCCCAAAATTTTATGGGTTCGTTCCAGGGCCTAGGCCTATCTGTGGGTAAAATTTGGTAAAGATGGTTGTAATAGTTTTCCGTAAAGTTGCTGACAAACCAACAAACAAACATGCAAACAAACACACACACAAAGCAAAGTGATCACAATACCTCCTGGCGGAAGTAAAAACAGAAAAAGAGGAAGTGAATGCTAAGTGAGAAACTTTTAGCCCAAAAACCAGCTTATCAAACAAAGCTACGACATTCAGGGACAGTCACTGAACATGAAAAGATATATAAAAAAATCACAGTTAAACAAGACAAACCTTTTCTTAAAATAGAAAAAATGACCATTTTAGGTGGCTACAAATGGCTAGTATCTCACAGATGTCAAGTAAAAGCCCCAGTGGTTATGAGAAAATGTATGCAGTGCAGTGCAGACCATCCACCCCCTCATATGTGCAGAACGACACATGAAGTCACCAGAGCCCACCAAACCCCTGACCTACTGTTCCTCAATAAGAGGAAACGGATGTGGGGAATGTCTCTCGCTCTTCTCTCTCTTTCATTCTCTCTCACTGACACACGAGGAAAACGTGCAAACTAACACACCGTCCAAAGGTTGAGTGCACAAATGGCTTACTGAGCGGATATCCACAAGGAGAGACTTTGTAACACATATAGCGTTGCGCAAAAAAAAAGCTATAGGCAGAGAGTTTCTATTTCTATCTGTGGTGCTTGTTAAATCCTGGCATTTAAAGTGGAGTCAGGGTAGTGGAGAGAGGTCAACATGACTCAGCACTTCATGTTAAAGAGCATTTGATATTGAAGAGCTGAAGTAAAACCCCAAAATGTTTAATGCAATACAGGCAAATCCCACAGAAATGAAAGAAAAAGTAGTGTATCAAAAGACATGATGGGTGTCATTATCAGACTGTACTCTTACAGTGTTAATTACCTAAAAAAACTCATTTGTTTGCACTGGCATCACAAACTGAGCAGGACGTTTTATCTGTTTAATCTGTTTTTATTTGTTTTATCTGTTTTTATTTGCCTGTTGTATTTGTTTTTACTGTTTTAGTGTTGTTCTTAATTTCTTCATTGGTACTTTTAATATGGCTGTAAAGCCCTTTGGGCATCGTTGCTTGTTGTAAATGTGCTATACAGATAAAATTGACCTTGACTTAGGTTACTATTAGTGCATGACAGTACAGAGTCTAAAATATTAGAATCTCAAAAGTGACTTGGAAAATTACTACATCAAAATGAACATAAGTGCTATATTAATGGGAAAGACCAAACAAACAGCACTATTAATTAGGCTAAACCTGAGCAGTATATCATGTTAATTTGACAAATCAAAGTTTGTGTTCTGAAAATTCTTGTGTGCTCAACAAAAATTCAACATACAGCTTGTTTGCTTCTAATAATATTGATTGCGAATGGGTTTCCCCAGTCATATATAACCTAGTATACAGTTTTAGTAAAGACAGAATATTTCTTTTCTTCAGCTCTTATACCGAGAAAACAAGTGATTAAAAATGTTACTCATCCATAATATTGGAATGTAGAAATAAAGAGATTTATTTTCTGGCCATATCACCCAATTCTAACAAATATAAGGCAAAGCATCTGACCAACCATGGCAAATACTGAGGAGTAGAAGAGTCTGAAACAATACTATTGAGTGAGAAGCATGAGATGTTCACCAACAGGGCAGGAGGTAAAGCTTCAGGTTATTTTGCAAAAATACTATTCATAGAAGAGTAGTGAATTGAAAATCTGACAGGTGTGTATCTGATAGGGCTGCACAATACTGGAAAAAACTGACATTGTGATTTTTTTTTAACCCTGCGATATATATTGTGATATGAAAATCTACTCAGGAGGACATAATAACTGTGTGGCGCCGACATAAATGGTCAAACAAATTAGTTGTGTTTCCTCTTATTGTGGTGACAGGTGGAGGGCACTATTGATGCAGAACATGTGTTTCAGTATCATCTTTCTTGTGGCCGAAATATTTTCAGATAATGTATGTTGCTTTTCTTTTTGGCACCAAGTCTTCGTGTTCAGTAATTTTCTCTTGTTCAGTGCTCATCTTTCAATGTTGTTACCAGTGACTCACTCCATGTGCAGGGGCGTGGTCTGCTTCAGCTAGCTGATTAAGAACACTTGTGATTGGTGGATCGCTGTGCGCAGTGTGTGTCAAGTACCCAGGTTGAAATTATGAAATTAGAGGAGAACACATTGAGTTCATTTGCCTCCTACATTGCAGGACCTGTAATGTGACTATTGAGCACACGTACATCGCGATAACAATGCTCAAATGATATATTGTGCAGCTCTACTGCAAAGTAGAGGAGTCTGAAATAATAATACTATTGAGTGAGAAGCGTGAGATGTCCACCAACAGGACAGGGGGCAAAGCTTCAGGTTATACTGCAAAAAAATTATTCATAGAAGAGTAGTTAATAGAAAATCTGACAGGTGTGCATCTGACAGCATCTTTGAGGCAGTATCACTTGCAAAAAGTAAAAAAAAAAGTAACCTAGTTAATTTCTCCTCTTCATTTGCAATGTGTCTATCATGCATGTTCAAATGGTGATGATAGGGAAAATGTGTTGATTCGGTCAGAAATGCATGTAAAAGCACATTTTATAGTAAAAGTAGTATGTGTTGAATAAGATTGAGACAAAAACCTAAAAAACTTCAACATAACCAAGACAGTTAGCAGATCTCACATCCCATATGAGGATGGACGAAGGGGTAAAATAGCGGTGCAGAGGACGGACGATGGAGGACATAGAGTCTCAGGAGCTCAGGAGTCACTGGTTTGCTTCACAGATCTTCTCCCTCCATCAGTCTTTATGTAGGCTAATCTCTTCCATCTCACCTCCCTGAGCTGGCCAGCTCACTTAGCCTCATTTAACCAGCTAACGGCCGGTAATAAATCAGCAGCACACTCCTCGCACCTCTAATCTCCAGTAGTCTGTTCTGCTCTGCGAACTCCCTCTGATATATGACTCGGCCAACTCGGGTTTCCAGATGTGAAGCAGTTACTGTAGGTAAAAAAGTTCAAACTCTGCCCTGAGAGAACACCATGAGCAGAAGAAGAAAATCTGGGAGATATAATTGGAGTCAAGACATGGAAATCAGATCAGGTTCATACTTCTTGATTCTATTCTTCTAAAATCCACTTCTCTAAATCCACTAGGCATGGATATTGTTAAAAAATGTCAACATGTTCACCAACAAAATACTTGATATTATAAAGTTATGGAAGTTTTTTTGATGATCATAATATAACTGCTGAAAACACTTTAAATGAAGAACTTTGAATAAATAAATAAAAACTTCCCTTATTTAATTCCAGCAAATTTTAGAACATGACCAATTATTTCATGTATTGTAGTCCAAGTGGATACCTTTGACATAATAGTCCAGATTTAATACTAATATCTAGTAGGGGTGTGTATTGGCAAGAATCTGGCGATACGATACAAATCACAATGCCAGGATCACGATACAATATATCACGATATATCATGATATTTTTAAAAAGGCAATTTTTTTTGTTTCTTTCTTTTTTAAAAATGATTATTTCCTTGAAGAATTGAATTACACCCGAAATATGCACAAATACTAAACACATTTTTATTTGATCACAACAGGATCTAATGCTATATCACAAAATTTTCCTCTGTTAAAACTTAAATTATCTTTTACAAACATTACAGTTTAAGATTCTGTTCCAATGCTCATATTCTATTAGTTCATAACTAACATCAAAATATTATGTTTGTGCAATCTCAACAAAGGAACTAACATCTGTGCCTCTCAGACAGTAAAAAGTGCTTTTAGGATGCTTCAAATAACCATTATTTAATAAAACAGTGTTAAATAATAATAAATAAAATATAAACAATAAAGAAAACCAAAAAAACAAAATGAACCTCCATCACATCTGCATTTGAATAAATAGCTAAAAATATTGATACAGTACTTTTTAATATCGATACAGTATTGAGAAATGAAATATCACGATATATTGCAGAACCGATATTTTCTTACACTCCTGATATCTAGTCTACACCAGCCTAGAACTCCAGCAGACTGAGCCCAGCTTTACAATTAACTTTACTTTATAACAACTATAGTGATCTTGTCATAACGATGTGAAGTACTTCCTTCCTTTCTCCTGGCTTCCTGGACTCAGCTGTGCCTAAGTGAGCAGCTGCCCTAATGTCTGGACTCCTCATAATGCATGCACTACCGTTAAACCTAGCCTGCAATGCTAGCGGCCTGTTGGCTCTAAGTTAGCATTCATCAGAAGTCACATAGCCCAGAAAGAAACAGTGATTAAAAAGGCTTTTAGAAAGGTCACATTTAGCAGGTCTGTGGCTCAGAGCGTGACCTAAAGAAAAGACCAGTGTTATGACATGAGGCAGACAACTGTGCACCTCATACTGTGAGTATATGGACAGGGAGCACAACCCCCCGCCCACCCTGATGCCCATTCTGTAAGCCCCCAGTCATTTGTGTTTACATGCATACAACTCCTTAAGGGGAGATCAGGAACCTTACAGGGGTCAAACACTATTTGGTATCTTGTGTTTTTGTGTTACATGTCCTGCTTTGAGCTTTTCTGCATTTCTGTCTCCTGGGAGGTCGAGTCAGCAGTTTCCTTACAGTGACCCTAACTCAGCAGCGGAAATCCCTCTCAGCTCTCTTTTTGCCTTCATTCCAAGTCAAACTTGTCTGTGAAAACCGCCTCCCTCTTCCTTCACATCCCGTTTGTGTATCATGTGAATCACCTCACGCTTCAAACCTCAAACTTGCAATCAAACAACCAGTGGAAATATGATAGTTCAGACATACTGTACACACATCCTGCACATATTTCCCTCTGAAACTTATGTAAACTAGTGCATCACATCTACATCAGCAGCTCCGAAGTGTTTCTGTGAAAGGCCTTGGATGACACCTCAAGAATACTGTTTGATACAATGTTTGACATGTTCAATGAAAATGTGACACATGCAAAGGGTCGCTAACAACAAATAAATATGCCAAGTTCAGGTGACAAACAAATCCCAAGCATGTTCCCTCTCTGGCTTATAAAAAGATAATAAAATCCCTTGATGATGGAGTTTGCCACAGACAGTAGACACACACAGTCAGTCATTTAACAGGTGTGTAATTCAGGTCCATCATCACCATGATATTGAAAAGCAATGTCTGCCAGTGAAATATGATTGACACGGCATGTCACACAGTTCCGGCATATGTAACATTCACTGAAAATATTAACAAGACATGCCAAGTTGAAGTTGATCCAGCTAGCTGCGGTAGCCTACGTAAGAGCGACATCACTTACTGTTTTATAGGCGACATTTAAGCCGACAAAAAGGCATAAGCTAGGAAAAACCAACTCTAAAGCCATAAAGAAAAAAAAAAAAAAACATGCTGTCAGCCACTTCCTTGATCAAATGTTATAATAACCAAATTAACACAAACATGTCACTCTGCATATACTCCAATACTTTCACAGACTCCGAGAGGATGAAAATATCAAAATGAGTGACTTATAGGTTCTGTTTTATTTACCTATGTGCCTTACTAAACAAAATCGCAAAATTCTAAGAAGGGCAAATAAAAAAAATGTCCTGCCTTTTACTGAAAAAAACCCAAACATTATCTACACTGACCTGCCCCATGATGCACTACACATTGATATGTGGTTAGGGTTGTAACGATATGAAAATTTCATATCACGGTTATTTTGACTAAAATTATCACGGTTATCATTATTATTGCGGTATTGTTGAAATGTGCTCAAAATGTTCAAAAAGTACTTATACACACACTGAAATGATTTAACTAAGTTGTATTTTGAATTAAAAATAAATAAATAAATAAATAAATAAATAAAACAACAAAATAGGCACAATGTACTTTCTGTCGGCAGATACATTCAAATATTAACATGTAAACATCAAACATAAAAATGTGCACATATGTTTTGGCACCTTATCGCCATTGTTGACCATTTTCCATATTAATATGTTACATATGTTACAATACATAATTTCATTGTAACATGAGTACAATGACAATAAAGTATATTCTATTAAGTTTAACTTGTTTTAGTTTCTTATTCATAGATAGATAGACAATGCAAACTGTGCATGCGCACCTGGAGTGCTGCTGCTTCTCTAGGAAATGAGCAGTACCATGAGTTTTCAAAGTGTGGTAATCAAACACAGTTATCATGATAATTAGGATTTAAACGGTAATATTAACCATCTGAAATTTTACCGCGGTTTATCATTATACCGGTAATTGTTACATCCCTATATGTGGTCAATGTTGTACTGCTGTGATTCTGCAGCTGTACATGGTAAGTGGAGGGTTTATTTTGCTGGCACTTTAGCATCAACTACATTGTGCGTCTTTGTTAAATTTTAACCACATCACAGCTCCACCCTCCTGATCCTCCTCCTCTTCTTCTTCTTCTCTGGGCATCCACAGGCCTCCCCTTCTTGGCTGCTGTCGTGGTGGCAGGAAGTTGTGAAGATGTACAGCCATATGGGCCGATCAGAGCCATACGGCGGAGTTTGTCAGCGGACACATATGAAACATATGGCTGCTGGCGTTCAGCTGTCAACTACTAAACCTCTTCTGTCACTCTCACCCTCTAATCTTTCTGACTGATTTTCTGCTGTGTAATTTCAAGTAACAACCACATACACATGTGCAGTATGAGAGTAAACACACAAATATGAAAAACACTGAACTGGGAGGACTTCTTTTCCCCTTGTAACTGGACTTTCTGCAGGGACGTCAGTCTCTTGTTTGAACCTGTCCACCAAACCTTTAAAAAAACCTCACCACACCCTTCTCATGTGTTACTGTGATCCTTAACACCTGACACCTTTAAGCACACCAATTCTACCTTGGCAAGCAGAGCAATGAGATAACGTCCATTTTCCTCCTTGGCTTTTGTTTCATTTTATTCACTGGTACTTGTGCTGTTGTGCAAGACTATTCTGTGTAACTGAACCACCCCACACCTCCGAGACATAAATCATGTGAAAGAACCAGAGACAGAAATGGACAGAATAAGAAACACACTGTACCCGGTTTGTGTCTAACTGGGTTTAAGGCAACTACTATCATGAGGTCTTTTCCAGTTCTTTTAAGCACACTCTTGACAGATTAGTCTTTACACACGGAGAGGTTAAGAGGGGCAAAGGAGGCCATCAGGATGCACACCACCCATGACATCACCTTCTACTTCCTATCCATTGCTGCTAAACAGGAAGTACACAATTGAAAAAAGGTCAAGAGCAGCTCTTTCTTTCCCTTCTCCAAGTAGGATATGTCTTCATATTCACAGCATGACTTAACTATTTTTCCCGTCCTTTATTCTCCTGCGTGCTCTCAGCATGGGCACCGCTGCAACTCCTGTAATCCCATTTAGACTGGGTATCCATGACACAACACACACACGCAAACACTACTGGAAATGCACAAACAAAAGCATGATGACACACACCTACACAAATGCACAACAGCCAGGGGGAGCACAAGGTGGGCTGCTGATTAAAGGAGGGGATAAAGAAAATAGCAGGATGCTGAGGACAGAAAAAAATTCAAGAGGATAAAAAAATGGAGGCGTAACTGAGATGAACACAGCTCCCCAAAGCGTGTGTGCTTTTAAAGTGTGTGTGTCTGAGTGTATACCCAGCCTGCATTGCCTGATGTAACGCAGAGATCTCTAATCCAATTACGGTTCAGACCAGCCTAGCGGCCTAGCCTCAGCCACCAAGGACAAATCTGGGGAGCTAACGCCAAGGCTAGCAGCCCACCGGCTCTGCACAGATTTAACAGC
Organism: Sphaeramia orbicularis; assembly: GCF_902148855.1. Classification (NCBI taxonomy): domain Eukaryota; kingdom Metazoa; phylum Chordata; class Actinopteri; order Kurtiformes; family Apogonidae; genus Sphaeramia; species Sphaeramia orbicularis. Next base: position 19,499,127 of record NC_043962.1, read on the forward strand.
TCAGATGAAGCCTTCCCTGCAGGTGCTGCCGACCACGTCTTGGGAAAACATACAGCCCCTGGGCCAAAACCAACCCACCAAAGGGTCTAATCCGGACAGAATTTGAGAAATACCAAAATTACACTGAACGTATCAACAATCACTTTAGTTCAGGGGCCACATGCAGCCCAATTCAATCTCAAGTGGGTATGACAAGTAAAATACTATCATAATAACCTATAAATAATGACAAATCCAAATTTTTCCTATTTGTTGTAGTGTAAAAAAGTTAAAAGTACATGAAAATATTTACATTTACAAACTATTGTTTCACAAAAAATGTGAATAACCTGAACAAATATAAAAAACTGAAATGTTTTAGGAGAATTGCAATTTCAACAATATTCTGCCTGTTACGATATGTTTTGTGCCTTTGTAGATCCACTCTGGCCTGTAAGTTGTAACGCACATGTGTAAATGATAAACCAAGGCATAATTCTGTAAAAAAAAAAAAAAAAAAAAAAAACTGCACTTCTTACTGGCTGCAACTTTGTGCAAAAACTGAATTTTTTTCTTAAGAAATATCAGGTTGTTCATTGTTATTCATGTTACTCCCAATTTTTAAAGGATATATTTTACATGTAAACATTTTTTCCTCTAAAACATAAGAAAAGTTCGGAGTTGACATAATTTATCAGCTATTTGGCAATTATCTAACTGGTCCGGCCCACTTGAGATGATATTTGCTCCTGTCTTAGTGAATGAAAAATTGCTCGTCCTCCAATCAAAATTAAACTTCACTAGTTGAACGAGGACCTGATGGTTTGCTGGGCAAACGTTCAGGGGTTGATTTTGAGAATCCAAACAATAAATGCAGGAGTTTGCTGATTGGTTTTTATCTCCACATCTCTACCTTTCTGCTGGCTTCTGTTCAGCCCCAAACTCCATTTCTCTGACTGTCAGCAGAAGCCTGGACCTCGGCTGCTAAATTTCCTTCTATTGCAGACCTCTGCCGTTTCTAATCTAGCTCTGTGACCCACGTCGCCGTTTCTCATTTATCTCCATATCTTACCTATCGCCTCTGCGTCACTATCGTTTCCCTCCTTCCCTGCACTTTCTATATTCTCCTCTTCTCCTTATCAGCTGCCCTCTCTTCCTCTGTCCCCTCTTTCTTTTTATCTGGCGTTTTCAATTTGCCCTGTTCGAGTATGGCATATCTCAATTTCTTAGCCTACATTTTACATCATAGTTTTCACCAACTTTTGGTGGAAAGTTGGATATTAAGTGGTTTGATTTAAGTGCAGATAATGCTGCCATGTATTATGTTCATCATAATTTAAGCCAGTCTAAAGGTCAGACACTATACCATGACTTTGCAAGAAGAAGTATGTGTGCAATTGAGTGTACATAAAAACATACTGGATTCATTCAGGTGCAGTTGTATGATAATGAAGCTATATGAATCCCAGCCTCCTGTGAGTAATACAGAGCAGTGCAACATAATACATATTTGATAATAAAGAAATGTATAGTCTCATATCTATGATTTATTTCATTGTGTCACAAATCACATTGCTTACTGCAACACATTCCATCATTTTGACAGGTTTTTGTTCTTCTATACAGAACGATGAAGCTGTTCACTTGTTATGTTAATATACTTATGCGAGCCGTATTTTGCTGCTAGACTTTAAATACGAAAGCGTTCCATGTTTATATTTAATATTTACTGTACCAATATTTATATGAAGTCTATAATATTTTTGTTTGCTGTTTTAAGTGAAAACTGTTGAGTATTGTATATTTGGTGTGGAAAAAATACCAGGTTTATTTTTAATTTAGTTGCAATGATAGAATTAAAGTCTGTTTTTGACAATTATATCTTGTAATGTTTTGTTCATGGCTCCACCGAAAATATGAAAAAATATACAGAGAAATCAAATTCTCTATTACAATATGTCATTTTTCTTATATTGCACAGCCTTAGATTAATTAGAACTTTATTTTAGGAACCTGAAATTACAAGCACAACAAGCACAGTGACACTTTACTACAAGAACTGAGGCATTGTTGCAAATTATTTACAGCCACAACTTAATATGAAACAACCAAGCCTGAAAAAAAGAGAAGTGTTCTGCAGGGGGTATCGTGTGGGTGGACGGCAACAACAATCCTAAATCCTGCTGCAGGGGGGCTGACTTATTTTAGCTGATCTTAAGACAGCTCTAGCCGGCAGCTTGGTGTGACTGTGATCCTCTTCGACACAACAGTAGCTGTTCCCTGGCCTGTGGCAGCTGGTCCTGCTACCAAGCAAAGCAGTGAACTTCACAATCTGTGCTGCAACGTTGGCCCTGTGTTCTAGAAAAAATAAAATCATAACATGCTTGACGAGAATGTGTCTTGTTTTGACCAATAACAGGACATAAGAGAGATAGCGAGAGAGAGCCGCTGATTTGTCGTGACTGTTCCAGCCCCCGGTCTTTCATTTGCCCATTGCATCTCTCTCCATCCGTTGGCAGAGCCAGTTGTGTCCTGGGTAGGGCTGCCCAGAGCGTTACAAAAGAGTAAACACAGTCACAGCGTGGTGCCACTCTCCTGCCAAGTGAAACAGAGGCAACACACAGACACCACAGGCAATGCCAGGAGCACAACGCAGTGTGGTCCAAACGAGCAGAGGATCTTTAAAGTGAAAGGGTCCGTATTACACAACAGATCTGCAAAAAAAAAAAAAAAAAAAAAACTAGAAGGGCACCCAGAACACACAGACCTCTGACAAAGCCACTGTTCCTCTCATCCCTTACTATTACTAAGCCTTAAACTATGATGCATACTCTGCTCTTTTTTTGTCAGTTAAGGCCACTTGTTTGTGTAACTGGCTGTTACTATGGTAACAAGTCGGGATGCACTGATAGATAGGCCTTGTTGATTGCCATCAAACCATGTGCAAAAATAATCACTGGCCAATGGTAGCGGCTTATGTATATCTACTTTATTACTATAACGTTTGTTTCATACATTTGTGTAAGTTTGTATGACTAAATCTGTGTTCATTCAAAGAATCAGTGAGAAAGACGAGTGAGATCAACTTGGTGTAAAAATGGCAGAATAAAGAACATGAGAATCAAAAAAAAGAAAAAAAATTATTGGTACTGACATCAGCTTTTGGTCATATACATCAATGTTGGCCCGTGATTTTACAGTCTGTGCATTTGTATATCAAGGTGTGTTGGTTTGTGATTTGTCAATCGGTGCCACTGGTCAGTATGTTTTTCCTCAAATTGTGAAAAAGACTAAATTTGCCTTGGGCTCTTTAATTTTATAGACAATGAAATACACCTCCAGGATCTGCTCCAAAAAGGGGTTTGTCTTTGACCCAGAAACTAACCCTAACTAACTTTCATAAAAAGTGATGCTGTGGTTTTTGTTCAGTCCTGCTGACAGACAGACTTATCACATAGCCTCCTTGGAGGCAAACATATGGCTGCACTAAATAAAATAGAGTCCAACTGTTGACCTAAGATGTTACCACATCCTAGGTTGAGAGGCTGCTGATTAGAAGTCTGCAGTTCATACAGCTGACATTGTGAAATGCAGATTGTTCAACCTCTTGAACAGGTCATGACTGATCTGAATGGAAGCGTCACAAGGACAGTTAGCTACAGGTATTGACAGGGGTTGCATTTGCAGGCTCATGATCCATCACAGTGTCAGGTTGCATCACTGCTGTTAGACTTCTTGAAACCTCATCTTCAGTTAAATATGCCAGTGAAAAGTGCAGAAACACAACAACTGGCAAGAGTTTTTATTTCAACAACTACCAAAAGTGTTTAGTGATGGCACGCATTCATTTAGATTCTTCAATTATCCACTTATGCATATTCAGTGAAAGGCAAACTGCAAAGTCATTCTAGTATCACGTTTATTTCTGGGCCTCTCCCTACCTCAGAGAAAGGAAAGATAAGACGGTGAAGCAGAGAAGCATCTCAGGAGAATACAGCAGTATTTACTCAGTAGTGTGTCTTTGTATGTGTGTGTTCTTGTACCCAGGCTATTTGCCTCCTAAACAGGCATTCAATAGAGCCTTTATATCAACTTCAATGATGCAGACTGATGTCCCAAAAACTACACTCTGTGATACAGTATTGTGTCTTCGAGCCTTGGGTAGACACACTTATGATTCTTAAGAGACCAGCTGGTTTAAGACTACGCTGAAACACAACATTTAACCAAACAACCTTGGTGGAGTTGTCTTAGAGGTCTATCAGAAATGCAAAGATCGACAGTATCTCCTGGTGTGTTGACAGAGTGCTAGCCTTAGTTGTTACTAGATCAGTCACTTGTTCTAGGTGTCATCCTCCTCCTGTGACCCGAAGTCAGACACCCCTGAACCATGACAGCTGAGCTTTTATGTTGCATTCAAGGCCCCGCTGCTCAGTTTTCACTTTGTTGTGCTGCTAGAGAAGCCTAGCAATCTGTACTCAGCCCCAATATAAAATACAACCTTCATGAATGGCTAACACTGCCAAAAGTCAAAGAAAAAGCCAATCAGTGGAGATCTGACGACTTATTTTTGATTTTTTTACCCTGCTCCTACTGCTCTGTTTAGCGTCTCTGTCCCTCATCCACAGTCACATCTACAAACAGCACAGGACAACATTACTCAGCATAATGGAGGCAATCATTTTACACATCAGCTCTACATACGACTAACATCCTGCTGGCTGTTGTTGTCAAACATTTTTTCCAAGAGGGTTTTGGATGCCACGGGTCTTGCATTCGGCACATCAACAGTCCAGTGAAGACAGCAGCCAAGCACGCAACCTTCTCTGCACATCAACGTCCCATGAGAGAGAGAGAAAGAGAGAGGGAGTCCACTCAAGCAGAGATGAGCCTCTCTGCAGATCTAAAGATTGCTTAGGCATAGTAACAGAATCTCTGAATTTGATTGTATTATAATGAATGGGACTTTGTATTAGTGTAGTGCATTATAGTAGTATACTCCATAACCCAGGCCTTGGATGACCAGCTCCACTGCAGTACTGACACACTTCTGCCTTACAGACTGAACGACTGGAAACATAAAACTGTTTATGAATAAGTTATAACCTTAACGCCATCAGTCAAAAGATGTCACCTTTGCAAAACAAATTATGTGAACCGTGGAGTCGTTTTTAATCACCCTTGGGTGCTGTGAAAAACAAAAATCTGGTGAAATACTAGGCCATTCACAACTCGAGGTGAATTTGTGAACCTACACTGTGTTACTGTCATTAAAAAGTTGGCTGGCTTCAGTGGTATTAAAAATCTTGGCCTGCTGCTTTGGATGTGTAGTTTCAAAAGTATTTTTTTGGCAGAAACGATAAATGGATTGTTAATAGAGCAAGATCTCTACTGTTGGCAAAGACATCTGCAACATTAACAAGCTAAGAAACAAGTGGATAGTGAAGTCGTCTGATAACCTGACTTTTAAGAGGCACCATTTCTGCCTTAATAACTACACAGAATAGGAAGTCTACAAATAAGCAGAGCAAGGCCAAGCTTCTCCATCCTCTACATCAAGTGGCACTGTGACTGCGTTGGTTACTTTCTATTCTCGAGCAGGTGACTCCTTTGAGATGATGCTTGCTCGTCTGTCACAGCCTATTATCAGCACCGCATCTGAGCCACAAGCAGCGGAAACTGCCACCTGGGCTGAGGCTGTGTGCAAGAGCGTGAGCATGCGTCTGTTTGGTGGAGGTGGAAATAAGGCAGTGAGGTTGTACGAGGACAGGGTAGCTGTGTGCAAAATCCCCACTGGGAAATGGCTGTGCATACACGCAGAGTGAGTCAAAAGCAAATGTACTGAGAGACGCGGACACGGAATACAAGTCATACCACCAGCCCCCTAAACCAATACTACAGAGAGTTAGTACACAGTGGCTGTAGAAAACGCCATACAGACAAGTTTGGATGGGTAAACAGGCTCATAACAACTTTACAGAACTATTTTGACATAAATAAGTTTGAGAGGCATATTTGTAGAGTGATTTTACAAAGTATGTTCTAAGGAAACACCTTGAAGAAAGTGAGTACATTTCTCTCAAGATATTCTTCACACTCAACAACCTGAACCTCAACTTACAAAACCCTTGTTAAATGCTTATATTAATTAAGATACTCTAAATTTCTAGTCCTTCATCCAAACAATTCATTTTTACTCTGTTTCAGTTTGGTTTGTGTCTCAATGCTACAATTTTTTTTAATGGGGAAACCCAAAATATCTGCTACAATCTGAGACAAAAATGGCTTAAGACAACTTCATTTCTATCACTCGGACAATTTAAAGTTTTGATTAGGGGTGTGCAATATGATGGCATTAGATCGTGAAGGATTAGAAAGTATCGACGAGAATTATTTGAAATGGGCATTTCTTCATTGATATTTTGTTCTGTTTTTTTTTTTAACTTCTCATGATTGTTGCTGTTTACATTTTAGTATGTTTATGTTCTTGGCACATATTGGCAAAACTGCACTAATTACATTAAAAATGTTCTGGAAGGTTCTTTGGGCTAAATTGTCAGTTTTATTGTTTTCGTTTAGGGCTACGTTTTACATAAGGAAATTATTTGGTTGCGCTGTTCAGAAACTGGTAAATTAGTCTCAAAGATCAATGTAAAGAATCGTGATAAAATCGAAATCGTGATTTTATTTTTCAAAATCGTGATATGATATTTTTGCCAAATTGCCCACCCCTATTTTTAATTTTACCAAATTTAGCTTTGAACACTTCTTACTTTCACTGATTCAGTTGCTTCATATTGTATATAATTTCCTTAATCATTCTTGGTTCTACTTTATTCCAGTGAAATATTACATGGCGATGATTGTTCTTGTCACCAGATTTTATTTTTGTTTTCTTTGCTGTTTTGCAAATGGAACCACTTTTTCATTATAGTCTGAGATTAACTAAAGCCTAAAAAAATGACTGAAGAAATTGTCAGTAGCCAGGATCAAAACTTGAGATCATTACATAGGTTTTATACAGCCTAATGTTGTACTTCACACACCTCTAACATTAAAGAGTTGAAGCTTTTTCAGCAGATGTTTCACCTGCAAATAACCTGTGTATTTTATATTTGACATGTCAACTTGACTTACAGCCAAAGTTCTGCATGATTTGGTGATTCAATGAGAAGGTTAACGCACCTGCTGCAAAAACTGTAACGTGTGAAACAATCATGCTACGCTCACATTTATATGACATGGGTCTGTTAGCAATTTACAGACCACACAAAGTTGTGAGGAAATGGGTTTAGAGAACAGTCACGAATCACACCGCTAAACACCTGCTGTCAGACGTCAAAGCATAATTCATTTTCAGTTGTGAGACAGAGGTTTGCAAAGTATAGAATAGACATTTCCCACAAGAGGAAGTTGAAACTATAAGGAGCCTGAGTGAATTCCCCTTCAGCAACTGTCAACAGGTCATTCACCTGCCAGTGGCTTCACTCTTCTATTTCTAACAATTTTAGCCGACATGTTAAGTAATGAGAAAGGTCGCAGAGTGGGAGACAATGACACACACTAGGTTGTGGCTGGTTCAAGGACGCTGCATGTGTAATATCATCAGATCCTGTGCGTTCTGCATTTAATTTTTCGCACCGCTGCTATTTAAGTAGCCTGTCTCACTGGATGTACTCGGCCAGAATAAGGGTGAATAATCCTGTCATGCGGTGTCAGGATTGTCATTCTCCTTCCTTCTGCTATCTGTGCATTAGCCCTTTGAAAGCCCCCCTTCGCTACATATAAAACAACCTCTGAGATGTGGCTGCACTCTAATAATAGCAACATTTAATATGTCTTTTTAAGTGTTGTTATGTTTTGCAGGGACTTACTCATTTTAATACTATGATAGATGAAATGCACGCCAAAACAACTGCTTCCCTGACGCCAATTTGCAAATACATCTTGCGATCAGCACTGCCCTGATAACAACCCAAAGAACTTTCCCTGATTCCAGACTGACAGTAGAAGTGAGAAGACAGGTGTGGTTATGCAGCGAGTCTGAAAGAACCAGCCAAATTTCTCAAACATCACAAGATCCTGCCAAAATGAAACAATGCTGTCAAGTCAGGAAATATCTGCATCTGTACAAGTAAACAAGATGTGAATTTTATATCAATTTTTCCTTTATCAGACTTAGCATAACGTTACACACATCTGTTGCACAAAAACTACTGAGGTTTGACAACAGACCTCAGCAGTATGATTCTTCATTTAGTTAAAATAAAAAAATAAAAAATCTGATCAAATATCATGCCACATTTCTTTATTCTAACATCAGCAGACATAACAAGCAATCCTTCATACACTTCTGCATTAGTCCACTGATGCAGGATAATGACACGCCCTGTATATACTATTAAGTAGCAGGTGATGCAAAGGGAGCTGAGTGTACATTACAGCCTGACTCTTGCTCAGGTCACGGAGCCTACAGCACGCTCCACTTAGCTGCTGTAGTTTCATTCAGCATTACCAATCCATCACTCAAAAGCGAGGGGATTAAACATCTGTCAAAGCATGCCCATTTCACCCAGCAGGAAAAGACACATTTAGGCGTCGTGCATCTCCCTTGTGATTTAGCATCCTGTCTGACTCTGAATGCAGACAAATGAGGTCATTCAGCTCCAAAATAATGCAGTCTCTCTCCGTTTAACTGCACACTACACAGGTTTAAAGCATCTACTTCACAAACACACTAAATTTAGACTTTAGCTAAACATGGTCACATGGTCATACGCTACCCGGTGCATGAAAACACAAATTGCAAGAGGCTGCTTTTGTACGCATAACCACCTCCATGTCATGCTCATAGCACAGTAAAAATACCTTACATTCCCCCTTCTCTCAATTTTTCTACCGTTAGTAGGCCATCACACACAGGCTTGTCATCTCCTACAGACCTCCATTTCATTCCCTGTGGAGTGTCACCCCTCCTATCAACTGGTTCACTTCATCCCCCACCTGCTAATACACTCAATTTTTCTCCCTAATCATGTGTCCTATCAAAGGCATTCACATCCCCTTCCTCAATCCATTCTTTCCCGTCCATCGATCAGAAACATACGTCTACCATTCATCCATCCCTTTAGATCTCTTTGCTTTCTCCTCATCAGCCTCGCCTCTTTCATTCATCATGCTCCTTCCTTCCTTTCTGCACATTTCTTCCCCAAATCAGTTTCTTTCAGCACTCCCAATCTCTCTCTTTCTCTTCCCTCTCTTCTTCTCTCCAGCGGCCCAGGCTGTGGCGTCCTTCACCCTGGGTCTGTATTCAGAGTGATTACACGCTTGGTTAACTCATTCATGGACTCCACTCTGTCAGTGACGCATGCTGGACGCATGCCTGCTCACTGCCAATGCATTCAGTTCACATAGACACCGTCCTGCATATGCACAGCAGACAATAAGCAGGTAAACACGAACTCAACACACATGCTCACCATCAGTCTTGGTCAGGAGGGAGAAGGTTTGTCAGTTTAATAGACAGAACTGACAGTAATGACGCAGCCGTGGCAGGTACTATACTTCACTTGTCATGAATAAAACAATTTCTGTTCATAAATAAGCATGACTCATTTTTCACAGAAAAACAACTTTTACAATACAGATTTCATAAAGGTTTTTACACCAGCTATAGTTATTATTATATAATGAAGCAAGGCTGCTTTGATGCCAAAACAAGTGGCATTCATCTCACATGGTTCTTTGCTTTCCTCACCACCTTTACCATCAAGACCCTACAGGGCGTTGCTCTTGAATTTCTTACAGATCACCAAGGAAACCAGTTTAGTTCTGACAGCACCGACAGTTGGGGCAAAAAAAATAATCATTATCTCAAGTGAGTGACTTATGGAAAGAAGAGAGCAGAGGACCAGACCTATAAATCACATTTACAACTAAGAACTTCTGTAACACAAGACAAGCTGGTGCAAGAACCAGTTACCAGGAAAACAAGTGTCAGAGGAAGGAAACACAAAATATGACAAAAATGAAACAAAGAAAACATTCAGAGTGCATGCATACTTCCTCATTGACTGTACTGTACATGACATGTGGCAGCTTATGTAGACAGGCTGTGCATCTACAAACACTCTTTTTAAGAACTCAACTTACATTGTCCTCTTACTGAGTAAAGGTTGGAGGAAATGTGCAAAAGTTAAAGAAAATGGTGATGTACAAGCAAGAAGTGATACATCCTTCCTCATACACCACCCTACATGAGTGATGAATTAAATTCTCCAAGTTTTGTAATCACTACCTACATGAGTAAACAAATCTTCAAGTGTTCCTTAAAACATGGCCAAACATCAGACCAAACAGACACCTCCTTAAATTTAAAAAACAAGACAAAAACAACAACACTGGAGCTACATGGCTGGTACTCTGGTTGGGGCGAATGGGGGGGGACTACAACATTATCTTTGAGTCAAAGTGTGCTAAAATGAAGAAAACACCCCACACAACAAGCCTCCACCCTTCCTCTGCCCTGTTCACAAAGTGCTGCAACTAGCCAACCAACCTGATAACTAGTCAGCAAAAACATTGCTCACAGTTTCAGCCACACCTGACTGAGCAACTCCAAGTCTTATGTTTCAATGCACTGAGGCTATTATGTGATAAAATGACAAGTAAGCATCACAGAGTAATCCCAAACCTGACATTTATCTATAAAATGCACTAAAGCCATTTGAACATGTCTTGGATTGAACCAGGTCTCCTTCACTAAAAAACAAATCTGGCTTGGTCTCTGCTCAAGGCTGTGACCTAAAGTTTGCATAGTAAATGCATAAGTACATGCAAAACTGCCTTGTGTTCTAGGAAAAGCAGACTGTCTGCAAGTAGGCTAGGTTACTGAAGGTTAAAAATATATCGTTTTCTCTGGTTTCATGGGAAAATTTCCAATAAAACAGTCGTTTCATTATCCACTATAGTGCTTTTAACATGTAAACCGCTGAGACAGATGTTCCCCATCCACTGATCACATCTAACAACCAAACTCATCACATGAAATAAACAGCCCAAGGCCAAAAGTCGGCTACAAGTGACAAAATAACAGGTGACAGTTGCTACAATAAATAGCATATAGTTAATAAACACCTCATTTATTGCGTGTCCATTAAACTGCTTTGTAACCAACAGCGTGGTTTGTCATTTATCCATCTGAATATTTTGACTATATTAATTATAATGAAGTAGTTACCATTAGAACCTCTGTTAGGTCCAAAAAGTAACACGTTAAGTAAGTTAGCACGACTGCTAACATGAGCACCGGGAATAGCGGTCAGTGAAGGTGCACCTTGCACAGGAAATAAACTAAAACTGGGCATAGCCGCGTTAGCAAGACTGGCAGACTGCTAACGTTAGCTCGTTTGCTGTGTTAATCATTCCTATAAATAAGCTCCCTGTTCAGCAAACTGGCCTCTACAGGGGTATTTTGACGACCATATCTGGCCACTGCCAACGCTGGCTAGTTAGCTGCAGGCCAAAGAGATGCCCAAAATACCGCCTGGCCCGGGGTAACATTATGCTGGTTTACCGTTTCAGGATGAGACCGTTGCCAGCTTTGCTACCTAGCTAGCTCCGCAGAGCTAGGCTAAGCTAAGCAACATGCTACCCGCGGAACGCTGGATAAATGTGTTTAAGAATAAATTTAACAGTATTCAACAAGACAGTGCACGTGTCTTATGTCGACCGTGGTGGTGTCAATAAATGAGGTTGGATTTTGCAGCCAGCATCAAAAACACTGCGCAGTTGACCTGTCATTGGAGAGTTGTCGTAGGCTAGCTAGGCAGAGCAGCTGTCGGTACTCACCCCATCAACCAATCCATGATGCCGTTTGTAGCTAGCTTAGCTAACGCTAGCTGGCAGGGGATAAATCCACCAGGAGCTGGAGGCGACCCCCTAGTTTATCCGGCCACCACCCTCGCTGCCCTGGCTGCCTGGCCCCCCGAGTCCCGTCGCTCTCACCCGGGGCCGGTGTCTCTCCCACAGCCGGGATCCTGGCCGGTCAAACGCAAACGCCGCTTAAACTTTGAGCGATTGTCCTTGTTTTGATCCTCTGCTAGCTCGGATCATGAAGTGGCAGTTAATACAGTCAGATCAGTTTGTTAGCTGGTAGCAGGAGCAGGAGCGCAGCATTGAGTGACTTTGAAAATGAAGGCGAGCAGATGAGAGCAGGGACCGGCGTGGAGCGGCGGTGTCCGGTGGCGCTGAGGGAGTGTGCACTGCTGGGATGCCGCTGTTCAACCCGGTAACCTCTGTCATGAAGCTGTGTATGGCTACCGCGCTAGCTGACAGCCTGAACCCCCACTGGAGCTGCTCCTCTCTGAGCGAAATCTAAATCGGAGTCCGGAAGTAAACACAGACCCGACCCACTCTGTCTCTCCTGTGCGTAAAATGCGTGTCACGCAGAGCTGCATGAACATGGATGCAATGGGATATGTAGTTAGAACCCATCAGAATCGATTCATTTGGAAAACATGAGCTCTAAGATGATTAAACTGATTGGTGTAATACATCAGTCTTCTCATCCTGTTGTAAAAGTCTCCAGCTTGGGGCTCATCCAAGTAATGTCAAGATAAAGACTTAGATTTGAGTCAGGTCAGTGTTATTCTGGCAGGAGTGGGTATTCTCATAAAATCAAAGTGCCATGTGTGGTCTGCTTTGTGCCTCTGTAAGTGATGGCTACTTTTTTTTGCTGCAGGGCCCAACACTTAATCTGAGAATGTATTTGCAGTCTGTGTAACTCCATTTGATCCTGTCGTTTCCATCACTATAACATAAAATACACTGGAAATGACCTTTCAGACAAAACCTACAGAACTGTCAGTGGAGCCCATATAACCCAGAGGCGTTCAGGTGCACCGACCCCTCACAGTGAACCTCTGCAGTCCAGGGCCCTTTAAATTAATGGACCATGTATCACTGACTAAATGATGATATACTGTTATCTACTGTTGTACTCGGTCAGTGAAACCTGACTGTACCCAGACAGAACACAATGGGTTTTAGAGCCTGGTTGTCATTTATATTCCCTAAAAAATAAAGCAATTAGTCAAATAATTAGTGGAGAGAAGTAATTTCGATCAGACATAAAGTTCATCATATAAACTGAGATTAACTGATTTTCTTTATCTTTATCTTATGCTACAGTGAACTGAATATCTCCAGGCCTTGTGTTGATGAAACAATTACTCAGCAAATGAATTAGTTAAAAGAACAAAAATGAACTGATAACGTATAATTAATATTCCCTGGTTCCAGATTTTCAGTTGTGATGATTTGCTGTGTTTCTGTATGTCATTGAATTGTTTTATACCGTTTGGGTAAAAGAAGCCACTTGAAGGAGAAACTTATGTTGTTGAAACTACGACAGATACTATAATAACAGATTGTCATGGTTTTGCAGCAAGGCATGTAAATCACAGATAGAGGTAGACCAATATATTGGCCGAACGATATATCGGGCCGATATGACTTTTTTAAATATCGGTCATCGACCTTAATTTTTTTTTTTTTTTTTTTTTTTTGAAAGCTGATATTTGCTCAGTAGTAAAAATGTTATAAGATATTTGATCAGGCACCTGTGTGGGCAGCACTTGAAGTTCAATAAATGTTAATAGAGTACTATGCGTATGTTTATTAATAATTTCAGTTATATTGCTGCATAAAAATCTTAATTAGGGTTGAGGGTTTCAATTGTATTTTACAGCCAGTGTGCTTTAAAAACAATAATCTGTCTCAAAAATCAGCTATAGATATTGGCAATCGGCAATATCAGCTGACCAAATTCTTAAAAATCGGCATCGGCCTTAGAAAAACTCATATCGGTTGACCGCTAATCACAGACATACCTGCTTTGTAACTTGTGGCAACAAGGATTTTTGGTTGTCTGCACACGGGATATTTTTTATTTATATCTTAAGGTGTAATTCATCATATAGCCCATTCCATTTTACTCTGTTTAACTTTTCATTGCACTGAAGTCTTTCCCCTCATTCCACTGATTTAAAGAAACCCATCAATCAGACAAATCATAGGATCAATAATAATTTCTGCTCTGGTCTCATCTGTCAGACATGACCATGAACTATGATCATCATCAGAGCTGAACACTCCTCTCTTCCTCCCTCTAACTTCCGCCTCCTTTCCTTCCTCTTCCACATCCTCAGGCTTCTATAAATAACAGTTGCACACAGGCGACAGAGAGGGCATTGAGAATGGGAGCCCTGTTAACAAGAGGCAGAGACACAGGATTGGCTCAGTGACACCCCAGCGCCCCGGTACTGACCAATCAGATAAAAGAGAGGCGGAGCTCCGGCAGTGATTGACAGGACTGATCTAACTAAGATTTAGTGCCTATTAGAGCCACATGAGGGCGCTGTGGGATGGTGAAACGAGCATCCGCATTCAGAAAGCTTCTACAATCAATAAATGGAACAGCTAAACAGTCCAAAAATGTTACCTTCACATGTTTTTCTTTTTGTTTTTCTTTTTTCTGGATTGCATTTGTTTTATTAGTATTTTTTCTAATTCAGTTAAAAAGCTGTGCACTCCAAGTACTTAATTAATTATATTAGTTCAACTACATTTCATTCATAAATAAGGGTTTTTTTTGTACATGTGCCACACACTGTCTAGCCATACTGATTTTGGTTTTTATATGCTTACCTTTTGCTTTATATTTCTGATTTACTGTTATTTTTGGAAGGCTTAGAGAGCTACAAATGGATCTAAAATACACATGGGCCAAATATGCCCTAACAACAAAAAACAGCCTGAGATGTCCTCAAAGGGAAGCAAAATGACCCTCCTATAAATAACTAGATAAAGTACCATTGTGTTTTTTTTTATCACACTGATCAAGGAAAACAACATCAAGTGAACTATGCCACAAAGATCTGAAGACGGAGATGAAAAATTGAATTCCATTCCACCTTAATATCTAGGCAGGATATTACATTTCCGTCTAATATAATAATTACATTAAAAACAACAACAACAACAACAACAATAATAATACATGCATACATACATACATACATACATACATACATCATAATACAATACAATAATACAAGTAAAGGTAAAAAAAAAAATCTACTTTTTAAAATCTGTCTGACAAAAAAGAAAAGGAATCTTTAGGCAGAATATTTTTTGCAAAATGGGTCTATGCAATTCATTCATGGGCCAAGTGCATCCCTAGAACCAGAACCAGCCTGCAATGTCCTCAGAGGAAAACTAAATCATCCCCTCTAAAAAATCCAAATAAAATACAGCAAACCCAACTTAATAAAATCATGTTTTGTATCACACTGATCCAAAAAAACAACATCTAGAGGCCAACCTAGACAACAATGCCACAAATGTGTAAATGGAGGACAGAAGAAAAAGCAGTGAAATTTGTTTCTTAACTTAATAACCATGCAGAATATTTTTACAAAGCAGCTGACCATCCAAGACGTGATAAGAAAAGTTACCGACATTATGTCAGATGGACTCAGAAAACAGAAAAACAAAGCAAGTCCTGCTCTGTGAGGGGATTTTATAAGAGACTGTTAATGCATTTCATCTGTGACCTCTGCAGTGGTAGATACTATATGGAACCACTGACAAGATCTGGCCAAATATCAAATTTTTTATGTAACAAAAAAAAAAAAAAAAAAAAGGGCACTGCAAGTTCACTACCCAGTAGCCCTTTACTTCCTGTATCTAAATCAGTGTGACTCTATAGAGGAAATCTTACTAGCATTTAAATGAAGACAGATATCCCAGACTTCTTAAGACTTGTAAAATAAAACTATCTGCATGGCTAAACATGATTAACTGTAATTATAAAATGTCTCATTAGTTGTGTGAACCCATTCCTGTGCACGATGGCAAGTACATTTCCTTTTAAAAATGTGATTTGGTCTCTTCTAGTTAACATTTAGTGCGCCAATAAACAAGCAACACATCCTATCAGTGTATATTTAGTGTGTGATTGTGCCTCATGAGCATCTGGTAGCACTATGAGCATGTCACTGTTGCAAAAAAACAAAACAAAACAAGTGTAAATAATCAAATTAATGATGCTTCAGTGTCCAAGTATTTTGCATTGTGCGTCATGGCCCAAAAACGTGGCTTAATGATACCTCACAGAGATAAAGACACTGTTAGGATAATTATTATTAATACATGTGTTTCCACAAATCATATTGTTTACTTGGGAACAGGCTCCACCCCCTTCAGCATAACAACAACACTAGCAGCAGTCTAACAGCCTTCATGAACTCTTTTTAACACACTCCCATAACCAAAGTCATGACAGTATTTGTAGCATAAACACAATGACTTCTGCACACTCTGCAGTGACCTAAGACCAGTCCGGTGAACTATGTTTACCCCTCACAAGCGCATCATCCGCAGTCTGTTTCCAGAGGACCGGCTGGTGCCAGAGATGTGCTCTGTGGGAAAACGAGCCGGGCTCTGGTCAGGTGATTGTCTGAGTTAGCCAAGGTCACTTCCTGAAATCCATCCACTCGTCAATACTGAGGCATCCAGGGGTCGATATGTTCCCATTCCACATCATCCTGGGCAATGCACTCCATGCAAGAGATCTGTGTCAGTATCTAACTAATCTAAGAGATACCAGTGACAAAAACAACTTTACAATGTAATGCAGTCCCTATCACAACTATTAGAAAACACATGTGCAAATTGATAGTAAATGCATGAAGTTGTTGGATAACCATCAAGATGTGCATTTGTATTTTAAGCGTAGGAAAATATAGATAAAATACTGCTTTAAAATCTTATTGCATTAGACTTTTTAAACACTGAACATTTTCCACAGCAAGAAAAGCTCTGAATTTACTGAAAGAAATACAGACACAAATTAAAACAACTACAATCCAGTTGCATTATATAACTGTTGCTTTCATGCATTTTTGCTGTATTGTGTAGTGACCACAGCTGGCAGCAATATTTTCCTATATACAAAATATATTCATATTATGTCTGTTATATTATTAAATTTACACACATCATGATGTTTTTTTCCTACTAATGAGCTTTAACAGTCCTTTTTGCAGGACATACTCTGAAATATCACAGTCAAAAAAGCATATTATCATGGTTTGCTGTGATACTTGTGGTTTTTATTGTAACTGTACAAAAAGGCTGCAATGAAAGTCAGTGGAAGCCTCAATAAAAGTTTGTTGTCTACATACGAATATATGTGTATATATGTATATGTGTATGTGTATATGTATACATGTGTGTATGTGCACACACACACATATAGATAGATAGATAGATAGATAGATAGATAGATAGATAGATAGATAGATAGATAGATAGATAGATAGATAGATAGATAGATAGATAGATAGATAGACAGATAGATAGATAGATAGATAGATAGATAGATAGATAGATAGATAGATAGATAGATAGATAGATAGATAGATAGATAGATAGATAGATAGATAGATTTTTTTGGGGGGGGTTTGGTCATCTTTTTTGCTTACATCAAATTGATTTCGTGACTGTTGTTTTGTTGGTTTGTACTCATTAAGAGTGTAAGTCTTGGTTTTGTGGACTGAAAAAGTTTAAATAAAATCATTTAAAAAAAAAAAAGTTTGTTGTTTATATAAAAATAATAGTTCTAGGGTTTTGTTCATCTACATTTCTTAAGGTTTCTGAGGCTAAAGAACGAGATCAAGACACAGTATGAACTATGTGAACTCCATCATCCTGTTCACACACACACACACACACACACACACACACACACACACACACACACACACACACACACACACACACACACACACACACACACACACACACACCACATACCGATAGATCAGCCCAGCACTGCCAGGGTGAGGTATTGGCCTGACCATGACTGATATGATTTATTCATAGCTGGCAGCGGTAACTCAAAAAGCCATTAGGAGGCATTAAAATGGAGACACCTCACATTACTCTTGCATGAATAATAAATGTTTAATAGATGCAACGAGGAGCGCGTGTGCATATCTGTTTATGCATAAATTACACAATCACAAGCTGCGGCATTTGTTTTGTAGCTTTACGAGATCTATTTTTGCGTTCCCATCAAATCATAACAATGTTTTAATTTGGAACAGCTGATTTAAAAATCTGATGTGTATTATTATTATTGCAATCTGAAAAAAAAAATCAAGGCATTTTTTTCTGTAGATTTCTATAACCATGCTACGCCTATGCAAGTGAGCCCTTTGCAGTATAGTGACAGTGTTTATGGACTTTTGGACTTTTTGTCACAACTTTATTATCATGATGGTAGCACAAAAATAAAACTACATCTTTGTTGTTGTGACGTGGAGTTTGGAACATCTTGTCATTTATAGGTCCTCTCATTTACTACTGTACAAAGGTCACCACATTTAACCCATAAAGACCCAAACATCCGCCGTCAACCAAAACCACCAAAAACATCGATTCACCAGTAAAACCTATGGAGTCTGGTCAATGACAGTGGATGGAAATGCATGTTTTTACATTTAGTTATTGATATTTTTGCTGAAAACGTCACTTTTTCCTCAGTTATCTCCTAACCTTTGAGTTTACTTTGAGTTTTCATAAACATCTAAATTAAGTATAGGAAATTAACCCTTTCATGCATGAATTATGAGAGCCTTAAACAAGAGTGTTTTTATTCTTCTTTAGGCATTAAAAAAAAAATGTGATTGAAATTTTTTTATGAACCTATTTTTCATGGACTTGCAGCTGCACACCATGGGTTTAATTTTTGAAGCAAAGAAACGTGTATTCACTGATATACTGTGTGAAATCTATGAAATAAAGACTTTTTAAAGCTGCTAATCAGATGTTTTCTCACATTTTAACATGCTCTAATACTAGTCATTACTGACTTCATGGAGATAATATGCAAAAAGAAACACATTTTGTTTAAAAAAAAAAAAAAAAAAAAAAGCAGTCTAATAACAATAACAAGTATTTGCTTTACACTCAAACATGTTAGTGCAGATCAGCAAAGTTACAGTAATGGTATGAATTGCAGTGCATGGGATGATGCATGTTGGCTGATACAGAACTAAAACAACAAAATCCATGAATATACAAGAGAACATCAGTAGAATAGCTGTCCACTGTAGTGACCACTATGCATGAAAGGGTTGAATAAAAGGAAATGCATGATTTACAGTGGAAAATAAAAAATACAGAGAGCAATATTGTAATAAATGATGACAAGTCATTGAAGTAAAGGTTAAATAGAGAGGAAAAAAATCATTTGGTAATAGCCACAAAAATGGCACTGGGTCTTTATGGGTTAACTTCAACTAAAACTATTTTTTCTTTAAGGGATTTGTTTAAAATGCACTAAAATTTGGACTGTAGCAGTAGTTTTCATCAAAAATGAAACACAAAACTAAAATTTCCTATTAATATAGGAAACGCCAAACACTGTGCCCTTCTATTGTGTAGTCGGTATACACAATTCCAGCTCCACTTGTGTGTGTCAGACACAACATGTTTACTGTCAGCAGTCTGATGTCATCTCATCATCTGATGGATTCATTTTCATTTTCTCAGTAATGATCACATAGTAAAAGGTGATGATATGTCCATTTGTATGACTGGGTTTCAGATTGTTGGCGCTGCCGAGTCTGTCTGCCTGTGTGTCGGTTCAGTATATAATGTGTGTGTATGTGTGTTGTGTGCTTGTGTCATTGCTGGCTCCACACTGACGGCTGATGTCTTTAGTGTATGAGTCAGTCTTAGCCACATTACTCATGTCTGCAGACCTACCTGGCACCAGCACTCCCAAGAAGGAATGAGATGGAGGAAAGCAGAGGATGGAGTCTGGGGGGGGGGTTAAGAACAAGAAGGAGAACAAGAGGGGAGGTGATGCAGAGATGGAACTGATAAACAAAAGAAAAGAGAAATGAAGCTACCAGCATCAGTAGACTGAAGGAAGCATCTCAGATTGTCAACAAAAGAAATCAGCTGAGTGGTCCAAGTCTTGGTCTTCAGTTTTACCTCATAGTGATATTAACTAGTGCTTGTACATTTAGCATTAGACATAGATACCCCCCCCCCCCCCTTTTTTATGTTTTTTTTTTTTTTTTTTTTTTACAGCAAATCAGACATGAAGTCATTTTCAGCCAGAAGCAACTTAACAGAAATAGCTCGCATGTGGCTCTGAGGTCATGGGCAGAGAGGAGAGAAATGATAACAGAGCAGCAGCCACAGACGCTGTGTGTCAGCGGCAAACACTGAAGATTCAGCGTCAAAACAGACGGCTGTTAACTGCAGGTGTAAATATGGATCAGTGAAATAGACCTCCACTGGAGTATGTTTAAGGCACTTCAGTATTTTGCAACTAAATTGTAGAATTGTAATCCCAAAACAAATCCTTTTGGATAACTCTAAGCCAACGCAATAGGATGCAGTTGTGGTTTTTTATTGTATTTTTGACTCATAGCCATATATTTGATAAAAGAGATAATTATTGTATCTGATCTGAAAATCTGAAGCAAGAATTACCATATTAACATTAACATCATAAGAGTGAATCAGTATGTAATAAAATGTTTTACCTAATGCAGCTTAACCTGATAAGTGGAAACTTCAAGACTTCATGTAAAGAATTAAAGGCAAAAACAGTTCTGATACGATATAATTTGCAGTTCTTTATTATTCTGTATTTTTCTTTATTATTTATTGTAAATGCCAGCTCTATCAATCAGTGATGTATTTTGAAAATTCACATATATTAATCATTTCTAATGACTGTCTTTATTGTTAAGGTGGTATCTACCAGACTGTTGTTAAATAAACCTTTCATAGTTACTGTAACTAGTGAGTGTAGTTGTAAACTTTAATACAAAGGGACGGTTACATTCAATTACTTCGCTGGTCTCCAACCTCCTCTGGTGTTCACAACTTGAGGGGAAAGTATGTGTCAAAACCAGACCTGTGACTATAGAAGTCTGTTTTTAATCCTGGCTTCATCATTTAACAGGATGAGGCAGTGTCTGACCTTATGTCAGTGGTGCCACAAAAACTTGAAGCACTTTTTTCTTCTGTGGTGGTCTGGGATGTGGTTTTAGAGGTGCAGATGCTGAGATATGGGATATGCGCTGCTGTATGCTGTGTGTTGCTGACTACAGTAGCAGGAACAGTGTGTGTGTGTGTGTGTGTGTGTGTGTGTGTGTGTGTGTGTGTGTGTGTGTGTGTGTGTGTGTGTGTAGGTGTGTGTGTGTGTGTGTGTGTGTGTTTGCATTGGTTGCATTGATGGGGTTTAGACCTGGGCAGAGAGTGCTGATGGAGCTGATGCTGAGAGAGAGAGAGAGAGAGAGAGAGAGAGAGAGAGAGAGAGAGAGAGAGAGAGAGAGAGAGAGAGAGAGAGAGAGAGAGAGAAAGAGTAGCAGTTTGTTCCACCGTTAGAAAGACAGAGACAGATGTCAGCAGCTCCAGCTGCTTTAGTCAGCACTTCGAACATACATTCACACACATGTACACACACTGACAGTGAAAAGGTAGTGGCTCGCAGCTACATAAAAACACAGAGACTGAAATACAGAGGTACACACACTGTGTGTCTCTTTGTCCATTCACTTTGTTTCGTTCCTTGAAAATAAAAAAAAATAAAAAACAAAGCAAATGCTAAGCGAAACATGAGTACTGACAGACTGATGAACATTTAATCTGCCGCTGGCTTGACTTGTGGAACAAAATTATTGATCCTCTCTCACCTTCCTGTCTGAGGACGAAGCAGAGCTGCTGAGTTTGTCCTGGATCCAGCAGTAGGTGGCAGCAGCCAGTCAGACAACACCTACCTGAACATCAGAGGAACTGTCTGTTTCTGTTGATGCACCACATAAACCAAACCACATCACAACAAAATCACCTGCAAGGATGTCAATAATATAAAGCCAGTGTACATGTTCTAATGAAACTCCACCCTGATCACACATTGGTTCTATGACTCATCTCTGTGCGGTTCATGTCAAACACACACATTCCAGACATCACATCGTGCCCCTTGCAGCCTTTCTTTGTTTTCCAGTGATTTGCCCGTCTAGACACCCCCTCTTGTCTTGCTGTAACTCTGCGGTGTGCAACACACAGGTGGCCATGACAACCCTTAACTGCATTAAGTTGGATTACCTGAGGCCTGCTGAGTTTCAGAGGCAGCCAAATACACACAGACACACACTTGAACTGTTGCAGCCAATGCACTAATGATCTCCCTGCGTTCATTTATTTAGCTCATGTCTCTGCGGTGACTTGTAATTCCTGCTGAAATGAAGACGAGCTCATGAATGCACTTCTGACTCCACAAGGGCAGCAGCAGGAAGGAAACATTGGACACATGCGTTTGTTCCGAGGCTCTTGTTGGCCTGGCACCGGGGAGAGGGGAACTACCACAAGCTGCCCGGCCTCCCTGCCCACACAGCTCTACTTTTTACCCACTTGCGTGAGAGATGGATAGGGATGAGAGAGAAGTTAAAGAGAGGCTGACAGGCTAAGAGAGAGAACTAGTAGGACAAGCAGGCTGCCAGACTCAGGGTTATATAAGGACAAGAGTTTTCCATGGAAAAAAAAGGGCAAGAAATGCTGTTTGGAGGCAGTCACCCTCAGTGACGTGTGGAAAAGTGTGGAATGCTGTGCTGACGCAACTTTCGAGCAGTGAACGTGTGTAATGAGTGTGTGTGTGAGATTAAAGTGTGCAAAAAAGGAGCAACAGAGGACAAAGAAAGGAAGAAAAAGAGGGCATGTTTTAGTCAAAATGTGTGTGTTAGTACTTTTCTAATGCATGTGTGTGTGAGTGGAAAAGCAGAAAGTGCCGTAGCCTGCTGACGTAACGGTTCCTAACTGTTTCCATATAGAAGGCCTGGGATCAGGCGCCAGGCAGACCCTGAGTGTGGATACGTCTGGTACCCATCAGCCGACGTGAGAGGGAGGACACACACTCTCACACAGGCAACACACAGCATGGAGCAATGTGTAAGACATTCAGTTCAATTAAAAAGGGCTTTAGTGGCATGAAACACAGCACGCTCTGTTACCAACACAAAACATTACCACCCATTCATCCACTCAGGTACAGACCGCTCCACACAGGATGCCATCATCATGTGCAAACCTGGACATTACAAAGTACAGGAATAGTACAAATACAAAGAACTAAAATAAAACCTTTTTTTATGTGGTCATATCAGACTCAAGTGTGATCATGTCATCATCCTGAACTGAGACATATCCGTCCATCCATCCATCCATCCATCCGTCCGTCCGTCCGTCCGTCCGTCCGTCCGTCCGTCTGTCCGTCCGTCCGTCCATCCATCTGTCCGTCCATCCCTCCGTCCTTCCTTCCTTCCATCCATGCATTCATCTGTCCGTCCGTCCGTCTGTCCGTCCGTCTGCCCGCCCGTCCATCTGTAGGTCCATCCGTCCATCCATCCATCCATCCATCCGTCTGTCCGTCCTTCCATCCATCCATCCATCCATCCATCCATCCATCCGTCGTCTGTCCGTCCGTCCGTCCGTGCATCCATCCATCCATCTGTCCGTCCATCCCTCCATCCTTCCTTCCATCCATCCATCCGTCCGTCCGACCTTCCATCCATCCATCCATCCATCCATCCATCCATCCATCCATCTGTCTGTCCATCATCCATCCGTCCAACCTTCCATCCATCCATCTGGGGCTGGGTCTTGGAGGTAACAGTCTAAGCAGGGATGCCCAGACTTTCCTCTCCCCACACACCTCCTCTAGCTCTTCCAGGGGGATCCCGAGGTGTTCCCATCGTCTCTCCAGTGTGTTCTAGGTCTTCCCCGAGGCCTACTCCTGGTGGGACATGCCTGGAACACATCCTGCCTCAGCTGGCCCCTCTCGATGTGGAGGAGCAGTAACTCTACCCCGAGCTCCTCACCCTAACTGAGACACATGCACAAAACAACTGATGTCAGACGTTTTCAGATTGTTTCCTTCAGTTAAAATACTAACGACTCCCTGAAAATACTTCAAGTACAGGTTATGCATGTATCAAGTGTTATTTTTCCATAAAATATGTGAATGTTATCATGTAGTAATGATGCAAAAACTGTCCCTCTCACTGTTTCACTTTTACATTTGATGTTTTTATATTCATTTTAATGCTGCATTCATGTGTTTGCTGCACGTTTAAACTTGATCTCATTTTGTTTAGTATTTGTGTGACTCTGTCCAGCGCAGAGGTGTGATGAACCTTAATCTAGGGTAAAGTAAAAGTCCCATGAATTCTGATCTGACTGCAAACTGAAGTCACATTGCAAAAGATCACATCTATATCTGATTCAGGATCACATAACCTATGATCACACCACAGGCAAAAGTGTCCTGAATCGGATCTTTTCACCCATATGTAACTCTGGAATCAGGTCCTTTCAATTCTGATCTGGGCCACATCCACATGACATCCTGAATCAGATACAGATCTGATCTTTGTCAATGCAGCCTCGCCCTGAACAGTCAGATCAGAATTCATGCAACTTTTATTTCACTCCAAATGGAGATTAATAACAACTGTGCTCTAGAGAGTGTCACTCAAATGCAACGCATACAATCATGCAACAACCAAATGAATCCAAAAGCAAACTTTTTTGAATACTGGCATTACTTATTTTTGCTGAAAAGTAAGGTTGGATAGTTAGTTGTTGTTTTTTTTTTTTTTTTTTTTTTCCTGTAATGTTTTCAGTCAGTGAAGATGAATTTCCCCACGGGGACCAATAAATTAAATCTAATCTAATCTAAGTATTTTCACTGTTTTGCTGAGAGAAGTGATCTGCAGACTTTTGACCCCACTGGTTTTGTGGATGTGTTTCTGTTTAAAATTGTGATTACTTAAAAAAAAATAACAATGTGAACAGACCTGAGCAGTGAATCAGAATAGACCTCTGAGACTGGTAGGCTGGTGGTGCAAATGTTGAAGTGGTCGAAAATCACAGAGGATGAAGAAAATCAGGAAGATGACTGAAAATTAATTAATTAATTCATTCATTCATTTTATAAGTGCTTAACCTTCTGTAGGGTCATGTGAGGGGGGCTACTGTCTATCCCATCTGAAATTAGCTTTAGGTTGGACAGTTCAACACAGGCCTCAACATAACAAACACACTCCACTCTATGTGATTAAATAAAAAAATACTCATTAGAAAACAGTTAACAGAAATAAAAGAGTAACTAGACATTAATAATCACATTATAATAAACCTTCAATCTCTGTCTGATGTCACTTCTTCCTGGCATCGAATTATTAGTGGGGGATTTACCAGACAAGTCATGCTGCCCTGCAAAACCTACTGTATGTCAGTGTGCACAGTGAAATACTTGTTTCTTCATTTGGCAGTGTTTTGCATATGCACTACTCATTTACATACACACACACATGCACTGATGACTCAAAATCGTGCACAAAAACAGTCACATATGAATATACACATAGTACACATCTGAGTTTTATCTAGTCTAGTGTGTTCATTGGAGAACTATATCCTCTTTAAAATTATATATATATATTTTTCCATTTTGTTTACTTGTGTTTTTTGTACATATGCAGCTTTAGTTCTACTAATTATTTGGTTTCAGTAAGTGATTTAGTTTTTCAGGAGTGATGACAAAAGCTAGAAGCGAAAAATTGTAGGATAAAATATGAATAATATCAAATTTGATTATAGAACAAGCTTTTATTCAAAATGTCATATTGTGCAAAGTCCTTTTAACACTTCTGTTCATTTTAGGTGTAGTTATTTTTAAGAATTTTTCAAAAATTTCACCTCCAATTTTTAAAAAAATTTTAAACTATATATGTTTATATAAACATGTACTTAGACACAAGGAACCACACAGACACAATACAAAACTAGAAAAGCACTCAGAGAGCACAGACCTCTGCCAAGGCAGATAAATGCTGCGCCCCCCCCCCCCCCCCCCCCACCGCCCCCCCCCCCCACCCGATGACCATCAAAATTGAATCATTTGTTCCTCGTGCCAGTATCAATATTTCCTGTAATTTTCATCCAAATCTGTCCATAACTTTTTGAGTTATCTTGCACACAGACAGACAAACAGACAGTCAAACCAACGCTGGCAAAAACATAACCTCTTTGGTGGAGGTAAAAAACAACAAATTATACAACAAACCTACAGACCTATTTAACATAAAAAAAGAGAAAAAACAAAACAAAACAATAAACACAACAATAAAAAACAACAACAACAAAATAAATAATATTACCAACTCCTCTTTACAATCACCTCCAATTTTTATTTCAGACTTAGTTTCAGACAGATTTCCATTCACTATAATAACCTCGCTTTAGGGGGAAATGTAATTCTCCAAACATTAAATGCTGCATCGTGGTATTAGATGATTTCAGCAACTTAAAGGAAAAGACACTTTGCAGTGACTGCAAGACCACTTAACCCAGCTGAAATATGGTTACAGTAAAATGAAAAATACCTAGAGGAAGCTATTTCAGGGTGCTGAAGCAGTGCAGTATATCTGCAACAGGAAACCTGCGTTGGAAGTGCAGACTTCAGCACAGGGGGACAGACTGTAGACGGATAGGTTTCCTGAGATGCAGATCCATATTATACAAGCTGAGGGCACCTTGAAAAACAAACACACACACAGAGGAGGCATATTGTGAAAGGATTATCCACTGTGATCCAGGTGATAAACACACACAGCAGCATGCCGGGCAGGCCGCTCATGTCAGAGTGGATGAAAGTGAGAAAGCGGGATTTACTGTGTATTCTATTACCATGGTGGTCTTGTCAGGGGGAATTCCCATGATGGCCATAAAGTAAAGACACACACACCCACAGAAAGCACTGGGACTCAGCTGGAGATGCTGGTAATGCCATTACCTCTGCCTGTCTCCTATTGGACTTACTGAAACGCTCATTAAAAAAGCATTGTACTCACTGAAAAAGGCCAAGGGCCGTCTGGTTTTGCATGTGTATGAGTCTGTGTGTGTGTATAAGTGTGTATGAGTGTGTGTGTGTGTGTGTGTGTACTTTTAGAAAGGATTTGCTGCTTTTCCTCATCCGTCAGGTCCGCTACAACAAACACACTGCTTGTTCTGGCTAGAAATGCCCGCGCTTTGAGAATGTGGGACGTTTTTGTTTATGGTGAGATGTTGTCTGATTGCATGAGGTGAAATTCCTCCATGACATCATGAAACCAAAACTGCTTTTGTAGTCAAGCCCCCATTGAGGGACGAAACGAATTGGCCCCCCGCTGGATTTAGACGTTTTTTTCTCTTTTTTTTTTTGGGATGTCGTTGTACACTATGTACACTGGGGGGCAAATACCTCCCTTTGTCTTCCTCTTTCTCACACAAACACACACACTGCTACCTCATTTCATTCTCTCATCCCCTGGAGCTAACCGCCACTGTTCAAACACATCACATCATCATCGACAAACACCGCACCCTCAACAGCCGCCTGGCCTCCCTCCCTTGAACCCACAGACGCACTCAGATAAGGAAGAGGTGGAGCAGGGAAACAGGGTGGCGAAGACTGGAACACCAGCCACGTACACTGAATATGTGTGTGTGTGTGTGTATGTGTGTGTGTGTGTGCGTGCGCACGTGCATGTGTGTGCTGGGAAAGAGAAGAGGAAGCACAGGGATAATACCAGACAATGAGTCAATCTGATCTAAGAGACAACAAGGAACGACGAAGCAGCATTACTATCAGGCGTAGCTGATGAACACACAGAGCCTTCATTTCTGTACTTAAGTAAAGTTTTCAGGTACTTGTGTTTTTCCAACTGTCTGGTCTTTACATGATCGAAACAGGCTTCTTTAGTTTAAATACTAAGTATTTAGTGTCACCCTGCACTTTCACAATATCAACACTAATGTCAACCTAAATGTATGGAACAATTACATAGAAAAGACAGTCCATTGCTGTATCCATCAGTGTGTATCATGACAATAATGTAAAACTAATCTAAAAAATACAAGATGAAACTGTCTCGCAGAACACAACAGAAAACATTTGTATAGAGCACAGGTGTAAAACATGCGGCCCTGGGGCCAAAACCGTCCTGCCAAAGGTTCCAATCTGGCCCATGGGATGAATTTGCAAAGTGCAAGTTAGGGCATCAAACTCAAAAATAATATCATAATAACCTATAAATAATGACAACACCAATTTTTTCTCTTTGATTTAGTGCAGAAAACATTAAATTATGAAAATGTTTATATTAACAAACCATCCATTCACAATAATGTGAATAAGTTGAACAAAATGAAGAAATGAAGAAAATTAAGCGCAATTTTAACAATTTTCTGCCTGTTACTAAATGTTTTTGTGCACATGTATAAATGATAAGTCGAGGCATAATATTGATAAAGTTGTACTTTTATTTCTTAACACATTCCGTTTTTTTTCAGGTTTTTCACATCCTTTTTGTTTGGATAGTTTGTAAACGTCAATATTGGCATAATTGAACATTATTTTTTGCACTAAAACAATTTGGAGTCATCATTATTTATCGGTTGTCATGCTATTATTGTACTGGTCCTGCCCACTTCAGATTAAATTGGGCTGAATGTGGCTCCTAGAAGAAAATGAGTTTGACACCCCTGGTATAGAGGTAATAAAAACTAATGTGACGTAAAGATGAAAATGAGGAAAAAGATGATCTTGAAAATGTTGTTACTCTCTGTTTGTTTATTAGGTTTGTTATTTAACCTCCGCTTGATAAAGAAGGGATTATTATTATTATTATTATTATTATTATTATAGAAAAATAATTGCTATTTTCAGTCTTTCTCATCATATTATCTTTCAATTAACATCGATTCAAACGTATAAATTCATACAAAAAAAAAAGAAAAGAAAGAAAAATCAATACCATGAGAATACTGATGTCTAGAGGATACATCTGTGAATCCCTAAACAAGATGACACATATATGCATTTTTTCCACTTTTACTTCATTAAAGAAGTTTAATCGGTCCTTTTTGTTTTCATTCATCTCAAGTATCTGTCGTAGGGACTTTTAGTGACCTAACAAACCCACTTTCCATTCCCTTTGTTCTGCATCAACAGGTCGGCCTACATTTATTCCACTTCTTCTGTACTTACAGATATTTTGGAATTTCTTTTCTTCAACATTTCGAGCAGTTTCACGTTCTGCCCTCACAACTACATTTTAAAATGAAATTAAGTTTTTATAGTTTTGAAGGAGCCTGAGCATTTTAAAGGGTTTTTAAAGTGTACCTGTACCGGTCATGCTTTATGCTAATGCTAATTGTAATTGTGCTTTGTTTTTAACTTATAAGCAAGAGAGGTACAAATTTCAATGTCATATCATGAAATCACGTTAATATACACACCAGTTTTAATTGGCGTTAAATGGCATGTTCACGCTGCGTTAAATACCACGCACTGAGGGTTATAGTTAGGGATTAGGGTTATGTGAACTGGAGATCTTAGCATAAATTGACACGCGATCAAATGGCGTTGAATAACACACGAAAGGACAAAAATGCAAACGTATAGCACGCCAAATGCCATAAGAACTGGCGAAACATACAACGCGAATTCAGTAACAAGAAAAGTCACCGTAAAGTCACACCGGACCTTTTTACTATGTGAATTGTGTGCATGGGCAGAACCTATGGGGAGGAGCCATTGTCAGCCATAAGTGATGTACCCTCGTAGATTCCAGGTGATCAAGTGCAAGAAAACAAGCAGCAGTCAGTGAGCAAGATTGAGTGGAAAGCATGTGTTCGCACTTGTTTGTGCAGCTGTCAGCTTTGTACTTCACCATTGTCCTAGAGACCCGACCCAGCACTGGTTGATGATGTGTCATCTTAGACTAGTGTTTGCTGCACGGGGTCAGTGACCAGTCCATCGCAGCCCAGGGAAACGGACAAAACAACAAGGCTTCGTCACTGTCAGTGCTAAAACAGCCCATGAAGAAGGCAACATGTCACTGACCATGCCTGACTGACGGAGCAGCGGCTTAGTACTTGACAGGCTATAATGTAAGTTACCGGAAAGAATTGCTAGTATTATATGTGATCTTTTGAAATAGCTAGCAATGAAAATTCCCTACAGGTACCCTTTAAGGTTTAATATGTAACATTTGTGCATATTTATCTGAAGTTTGGAGTGGAGCTGGTCTTTTGTTGATGTTAGCTGCCTGCCTTTCTAAGCTAGTAGTCAATAGTTAAACAATGTAGCTGCTGTAGAGGAGCAGAAAAGAGGAGTTTCACAGAAAAACTTACTCCAAGTTAAATTAAGGAACTCAGTCTAGATGCTGTTAACAGATTAACTTTATTCATCCCCAAGGGAAAATTCATTCACCGTGCTCTTGTCATGGATGTGGACAGTATTCGGCTTAAAAATTGAGTTAGCTAATGCCAAAAAATGACTGGCTCATAAGCAGCACAAAGCTCCACTCTCCTTTCGTATTTCTTAGCTGTTCATTATAAAAATAATAATGGCTACAATGCATATAAAAGTTTATAGCATAATTTAAGAGTTGAAACATTGCAGACTTTTTTAACACTAAACCATGAGTGCATCATATTTGTTTCAATTTTATATGGAAACTGTTTATATTTAACTACATGTATTAAATATTAACTTTTGCATGGCAGACTCTGATTTTATAGTCAAAATATACAAAGAACTTCTAAATATTAAAGTAAATAGTAACTAATAAATATCACAGATTTTTTCATTCACATAAATATTTTTTTTAATCCAACTTAAAGAAGCAATTTATTATCATATATATGAATGTGATTGTGTGTTCTACTGTATTTTATGTATTTTTCTTTTGTACTGCATTGCCAGACAATGTCCATATTATGTAAATGTAATGAACTGTGATGAATGTCATCTGTTACTTTACATAATTTGGTGTAAATGTGATATTGTGACAATGATTGCTTTTTAAAAAAAATTAACTCCACTCTATTAAATTATTCAGAATCCTATCAGCTCATGGGTGAGCACATGTGGCATTCATACAGAGTGGAGGAGAAAAAAAAAAAAAGAGAAAAAAAAAAAAATCAATGGAACCGTGTTATGTGGCCAGAGTGGAGTTTGTTAAATACAAAATCAATAACCAGAATCCAGGACTCAGGATGTTGTAATGTGTGCGTAACTGTGTTTGGTGGAATTCCCCAAATCCCAGTTTAGCCCCCATGCAGACACACAAGATAAAAAAGAAGAAGCAGAGAAGAGGTTGTATTTTGTCATGTCTGTATTTTGTCTCATTTTCACAAAACATGTACAGGGGAAGGAAAAGCCTTTCAATAGAACCTGAGGTATTTTTGCGTCAAGCAGCCTAAGGTATCAGGATTTTCTTTTAAAAACTCATCTAAATTCATCAGTGTTCTTAGATGCGTTGCTATTTACACATAATAATAATAATAATAATAATAATAATAATAATAATAATAATAATAATAACCACAGTTTTAGCAAATGGGACAGCCTGCATCATCTTTGTTACATTTCATAAATAATTCTAACAACATTGATTAAAAATATAGAGAGGGAAAGGAGAGGACAGGTTGCTTGAGCCTCGTGCCATTTACGGGGAAAAAAAACTGAACACAGGAATCTATTTGAATTTACTGTAGCTGCAGTAGCAGGAGGTCAAAGGTCAGAGATCACTGGAGAGAAAAGCTAATCAGTGGGGGGCAGGGAAAGGAAGAAAATACACATATTACATTATAAATAAATAATCTCGCACCAGGAGAGCAAAGTTTTCATTTCTTTCGCCTCAGGACATGACGATCCTCTTTATTTCTGTCCAAGTTGTTGTGGTGTTTTTAATAAAGAAAAAAAATTAAGAAAGAAAAGAAAAGACAGTAAGAGAAAAAAGTAGCGAGGGAGCTTTATGGACATGCATTGTGCTGATGTACCAGCAGCTGTGTACCCTGTGCTGGGCTTGGCTCACTGAAAGATCCCCTGAGAATGAACAAAAGGGTGTGTGTAGGGCCTATGCTTTACATGTGTGAGTATATGTGTAAGTGCATACAGTATAGGATGTGTGTATGTGTTGCTTTTTAGCTTTGGTGGGACGCGTTATAATGATGGCAAACTGGTGCTGGCTCGGAGAGGACACTCGGCAAGAGTCTGTAAATCTCAAACTTGTTGAAGAGTGTGCATTTTGTTTGCATATACGTGTTGTTATGCAAGCACTCCTACATGGCAAAACAATGTTTTTAGCATTGTGGTTTACTATTTATGAGAAGAATCAGAGAGAGGCAGAGCGGCTTCTCTGTCTGTCTTTGCATACAAACAGTTAAACAAAACAGTCTCTTCATTTAACAGCCCTCAGTTGTGACAAATCCATGAATTCACGCTGCAGATGAGCCAAAACAGAAACCCTGTTCTTTAAGATCTTACTATTGGGATGTCTGTACCATCCTGCTAACGCCAAACAGAGGCCTCTATACTTGTACTATCAAAATTCAAGACTTGGCTTTTGTCTATGGTGACTGGACTTGGTTATCAGAAAGCAGAAAAGTGCATTTCAAAGTCATACATCACTCTCCCCAAAGAAGGAACAGCACATATTGCTCACTTGAATTTGTTGAATGTGTGTATTTGTATGAATGTGTGTTCATAAATACCATACAGCAAATAATAATAATAATTCAACAAAAGAAAATGAAATAAATCCACAAAACATTATATTATTTCTCATTACCAGAATGAACCAATACAATAAATTAAAACTATAACTGAACAAAAAGTCCATTAGAAGTCCATTAAAATTGCTATATATATTCATATTGTATATATAGTATTTGTCTGTCTGTAGTCAGCCTTTCTGGTGCATGCTCAGTGGTGACCATAGTAGGTGACTGGGAGCAGTGGGAGGGGGTTGAGGGGTCCATAAAGGATTTGAAGCTAATCCTTCAACACCATCCCGAAACCTCAGTCCCATCAGTTAACACTGGAAACAAGGAAGTCAAAGTCAGACACACTGTGTGCTTTAACATGGGGAAACAATGCCTGTCGCAAAGAGTCTTCAACTCAAAATCTTTTCATCAGCATCATGAAAATGCTGAGGATCCTTCATTGTTTTTTGGATGCAGTACCGCCTTTCGATTGAGTCCTTGGTAAAGACAGAAAAAAACGCTGTTTGGGATCTCTGCTTTGTGCTGTGGTGGTGTGAGGAGACGGTGCTGTTGTAAGGAGTCTGTTGTTGATGTAATGCAGAGTTTGCAGCAGGCAGAGCCGCTGGGGAAGGGGTTGGACGTCGTCGTGCGAGGTTCGGAGGCTTTCAGACACTGGGGTGAAGCTTTTGGAAGGAGACACAGGGGGCTTGGTTCAAATCACGAGCTAAACACCCACTGAAGCACATTACATTTGACCACAGGCAAGCAGTTTAAGTCTGAACTCTGTCAAAACAGGGAGGCTCCATATAATAAGGATGCAACACGATACTTGGCCTGGGTCGTTTCTTTTTAATCTGTGACAGAGCTCAAAAAAAAGAACAAAAAAAAAAAAAAGAATCATCTCAGTACCTACAGTCACCCCCCTTTACGCCGCTTTCCCCCAGGCTTTTCTTCAGGTTTGTATGAGAGTTCACGATGGTTATGGTCTGCTAAGCACCGCATCTCAGGCTCTGTCTGTGGGTCTGTCTGTCAGAGTGATACACAGCACTAGTCCAAGTGCAAATGCTAGTTCACTTGCTGATCTTTTCACATTAACTCTGTGTATCAATTTGCCCTTTCCTCAGCAGGAGTCTTTAACACTGTCTGTGAAGGGAACACTAAAACACCTTCCCTTTATTTCTCTTCGTGCACTCCCTCTAATTAGGTCCATTTTTGCCCCCAAGGGACAGCCCCGATCATGTCCATTATCTGTCAGGATACCTCAATGATTTCCATGCTCCCAGAAAAACTCGACTGTTTCCCGATCTTCCCCAGTTCTTCTCGGGACCGTGTCTCAGAGATACCCTCCTCAAACTCCATCTGACAGCTGCGTCGCTTGAACTGCTTGTCCGGCGTCGTCCCGCTGTTGTTTGCATTGTTGGACAAGGACGACGTTGTTGATGTGGAGTCCCGGTGGTCTCTCTGTGTCGGTAGAGCTGTGGACTTCTCCCTTTGGGATTTATCTCGTAACCGCACACCTTCACTGCAGCCGAACGCCACGTAAGCCGAACTGCTCCCAAACCTCACCGACGACTCCTCTCCCCCTCCGATCCCTCCTCCACCAAGCTCCATCTCTCCCTCTCCACCCTCTTCCGCCCCAAAGTGCCAGGGGGCATCCGTTGTAGGGGTGACGGGAGTGACAGGAGTGGTGGCCTGGACAGTGTCTCTGTGTTTGGTCCACATTGCTCCAGACCCCACAGTAGGAAGGGAGGGTAGTGACAGGAGTAAGGAGCCCTTTAGGTTCTCCTCCAGGGTCGGGCTCTTGTTGTCCAGTGACAAACTGAGGGACTGGGGGGGTTGGTGTATATGGTGGACTGGGGAAGTGCCAGAGCTGTGCTTGGGTTTCCTCCTGGGCCTGGACGAGGAAGAACTAGATCGATGGACTCCTTCACTTCCCCCATGCCCCAGACCTCCAATGCTGCCCCCACTGCCTGGTGAGGGGAATGGTGAATCTAAGGAGCTGGGGCTGTCTAGGACGGGAGACTGGGAGCAGATACCGTTGGAGGTGCCTGTTCCTGGACTGTCCAGCTTACACAGCTTTGGGACATCTTCAGAGTGCGTGGGTGCCAGGGTGGGACAGTGGGGACTGTTAGGGGAATAGACAGATTTAATGTCCAGGGAGAAGGATCGTTTGAGTCGGTTAGTGTCCATGATCCTCTCTGCGGAGAGGTGCAGGCCGTTGAAACCTTGCTGGAGGGAGATGGGTGATGGCAGCTTGGGCTCTGGTGCAATCTGCAGCTCTGCCACCGATGAATCATGGTTGCTGTGGTGACCATTCATCTCCAAACACGTGCTGATGCCATTAACCTCTGAGTTCTGCTTCAGGCTGCTTTCAGAGATCTTGTCATCAGAGTTTGAAGTTAATGCTTGGAGTAACCGTAGGCCCTTCTCAAACTCCAGCAGCTGACCGAGGAAGTTGAAGTTGGGAGATATGGACGGTCTTCGGTCCTTCACAAACCTGTCAGGGAACAAAATAATTACAGTTCATTTGTGACAGTCTTAAACTTTGTCAAAAGATGCCACCAATATCATACTGCCCTCAACCTTTAAAACAGCCATTTGGTCACAAATGAACCCTCTCTAGTGTCAATAGTCTGTTCATTCTGGACTACAGTAGAAACACAGCTGTGTAACATAGTGGACTCCATGAAGACAACCCACTCCCCTTGTTGATATAAACAGCTCATTCATAGATACACTACACCACAGTAGTGAAAACACATTTATGAATATTATACTCCATTTGTGCAGCTAGATGCCCCTGTATCTCACACACTGGACCTTTGATAAAGACATTTATGCTATTAGTATGAATGCTATCTGTAAGGAAACTTTTTAGATTACGTTAGTTGTTAGGTGTGAACAGTTTCCTGATGTACAATACATAATCCTGTGCCAGGGTTGTCCAGACAAGAAAAAACAGAGCCTTTTGTATAAAGTCTGTTTCCTGGCAGCCATCTAACAATTTCTTTTCTCACGACTGGGGGGAGGATAAGAAAATCGTCTAGCATTTCCTTCAACAGTAAGTTTCCTTTTTACACACCTGACACCTTAGCTCAGCTGGTGGTGGGTGGGCGGAGCAAACGTACCTGTAGGCGTCATCTGATGACAAGCCCATTGTCTTCATGATGTATGCAATGGCGATGGTTGCTGAACGTGAGATTCCAGCCAGGCAGTGCACAATGACTCTGCAGTTTGACACCTTAGCTTTGTCTGTTAGGAAAAAACGAACAGGTATGAATACACATGACAATTCTCTAACGCACATAACACTGTTGATCCCTGACAGGACTCATCTTTTGCATAAAAGTCTCTGGAAACAATCAATGTCTACTGAAAGCAAACTGACATTTCCTGAGAGAATACATGGGTCACCTGAACGGATGTGCTGTACCTGCAGCTATTGTTACGTATGCTGCACGTGAGTGTTTTTTAACTGTGACAATGTGCGGATGTGTGATATTGAATGTCATGGCATTCTTTCACATATAACTGGAGATGGATTGTAAAGGCAGTTCTCCCACTGGCTGTTACACTTTAATACACTGTACTACTGATGTGCTGTTATATGACTTCTTCTACTCTCTTACCAATGAATTCGTTTGTTTTGTCCAGCCAGGGCAGCAGTTTCTCACAGTAGTTGTCATTAACTGGGATGCGCATGAAGTGGCTCTCGCTGATAAAGTCTGGCTTTGGACAGGTGTTACTGGCATTCAGCACATAGGTGATACCATTCTGAGCCATCAGATCCTACAGAGAGGAAGACAAAAAGAATAAAGGTCATGTTTTGTTGACAGGAATCAAAAACAAGCCTATAATCTTTGTCCCATGTTGATGAACATGAAAGAGCATTTCTCCCACTTTGATGAAGAAAAACAGATCAATAGAATAACATTGTGTATAAGTCATTATTTTGTCACAATTTGTCATGATCTTCTTTAATTGAGATACATTTTCTTCATTTTGACGTACTATCTTGACGTCTCAGGGAAAAAAATGCGCTTCCACAGCATGGGTGAGTGAGAAGGCTGAATTCCACGACACTAACCTTGTTCAGGACATCCTTCTGTGATCCTAGGTAGAGGTGTGGCAGGATACGAGTGGGCCCTACGTTAGCCACAGGCAAGCAGGGCTGGGATAAGCTCATAGGCAGAGCAGTGGCAGGCTTCCCTTCACACAGGCCGGGGAAGCAAGAGGAGAATGCAGCAAAGCCTCCTACAGAGAAAGAAGAGGAGGAGAGTGCGGCTTAGTTAATGGTTTTCCACTGAGTGCTCATACAGTACATCATACTGGGAACTCTTCAACAATTCCTATGAACTCAACAAGAGAGCTGAAAAAAACAACAGCATTGCACCATTAGCAGAGCAGACAGACAGGGTATTGACTTTCAGAGGTGAATCTGGGCTACAATGTCTGGGTCCTGCTTAGTACAACAGGAGCAAAAAAGAGGCTCTGTGTGCTTCTGTGTGTGAGTTAGGTTAACTGTTGGGCGGCCAGGAATGTGTGTGTCTGGCCCTTTAAGAGGCAGGCGGCTCCACTTTTGGCATATGTGTATATGTGTGTGTGTGTGGCTCTGTTTCCTGCATGAGCTCATGTCCTGTAGCAGTGCATTGCGTCAGGCTGAGGGAATGAGAGAGGCCACAGGTGCAGGGCCAGGACAGAGGCCCAGTAACATCCCTCTGACAACCACACACCACACAGACACACACACACAAGTACACATGCACGTCCATACAACCGCACACATTCACAATACTGCTCTAAACTGCGTATGCTGCAGAAAGACACATGCTTACAGTCCACATATGCTTAATATTCACTCTCGTTGTTTTTAATTCTCTCTCAAATACCCACACTCATCATTACTCTGCATTACCGCGGTTGTGTAACTACAGGGTGGGGGCCAAAGGGAGGAGGAGGGGGTGAGGTGTATTGAAGACCTTGCTGAGTGTGAAGAAGGGAGTGGAATGCCTCAAGGAAACCCTGAGCCTCAGAAAGGAGATTAAAGGAGCCTAATCTGGGTTCAACCCTGCTGCCTAACCCAATCTGGGACATAACACACACATACACACACATACACACTCGGTCACAGAGTGAGAGTGAGTGAGACATGACATCACTGCTCTAAAGTAGCACACACAGCACAGTGCAGGCAGAACTTTGCCTTCCGTTGTAACACACACCCAGTTGCACTACTCATGTAGCAACTGCTGGCTCACAGAGCACACAGTGTCAGCATTAGCCCATATGTGTGGTCAACACATGAAGGAGAACAAATGTGCAGATGCAGGTCATGCATGCAAATACTCTGATGATAAATTGTAATGGAAAAATGCGTTATTTTTTTTAAGTCCACAGCAGGCTGGGTGCATCTCCAATGCTATTTTGGGCACGCTGTCCCTTTAAGAGCAAAGTGAAGAAGGCTTGTCTGTTTCCAGCTATTAATGGCAACCGGCGGAGCAATGACATCAGCGCTCCACATGGGGGGTGAAGTGGAGCAACGGAGGGAAAGGGTAGATGGATGGATAGAGAAAGAGTGATCAGATAACTCAGATAACAAGAACCAGGAGAGAGCGCTGTGCCAGCAGGACTCTGTTATCTAACCTATTTGGCCTCTATAGTGTACAATAAACAAATATGTGCCGTTCACAATGCGGTCTTAGTGCAGCTCCATCAGAGTCACTATCTGGAATGGAAGAAAACCTCAATGCACTTGAGGATTATAATGTTATGATTTTTGATACTGTTTTGATTCTCAAGCATGCTGTATCGATTTTTAAGCAATAGTATGCATGAAAAGATTTGTATCACCGGACTATCCCTGATACAGAACTCTACTTTCAGTGTGATTCTTGCTACTGTGTGAGTAATTGATAAAACACATGGAGACAGGATCGTTCTTTGAAAGGTTTCTTCCTGGTCTCTCAGTTCCCATGCTGCTGGGGAGTGCACGCACATACACACAAGTGAAGATAATAAATGCTGCTCCATTTAGCTACCGCCACGGGCTGTATATACTGTATCTGTGTGAGGAAGTTGTATGTTCCTGGAGACACTTAAATCAACAGGAAAAGCCACACGTCACACAGAAACCATTTCCCTTTTGTATGCGTGGACATTGTTAGAGAGTTGTTAGAAAGACACAAGACAGGACGTTCCACAGTGGAGCCAGCGTGGGGAGAAAGTGTGTTTGTGTGCATAAGAGGAAGTGAACACATGAATGAAAACGCTGGACTAAAAATACCCTCGGCCTTTGATCTTTTGTGTGCCTGCATTAATGATTACAGCCATGATTACAGAAGCTGACCTCATCGCATGTTAATATACACAAAACAGCAGGAAAACTGTTGAGTTAGTGTGGGAGAGTGAGTAAGGGGTTACTGGCATTAACAGCGACTGAAGTCAGAGATAAGAGACTGGGACTGAGTGTGCCTGCCTGGTTTTTTAAGGGCTATTACATTACTGTGACATTACGTCAACACAATTACAAACACCTTCCTTGTACTCGGAGCTTTACACAGCCAGCGCTAATGGACGTTAGTCACACAGGAGATAGCATGTTATTGTCACCTCATCACCTGACCCCACTCTACTTAAGGTTACCATGACGACAAGACCGGGCAGTGATGTTGATGACAGTTGGCTCCTCGTGTCCATGGATTGTGTCCCCCCGAGTGTTGTCAAGATGAAACACACACACTAAGAGTCCAAAGGGTGCATGAACACATACACACATTGACACACACCACGGGCAGCAAATAACCCAAAGAGACATGTCCTCACATTCTCCAAAAGAAAATGATGACACATCCATCCAATCCAATCTGAGGACACAAAGTACACACATTAACACACACTGTACACTCACACTGAAGTCACTGAAAATACCCTGTGACACACAGCAGTACAGCTGTCTATGAAGATGACATCAGAAAGTCAAGTGGGAGAGATGAGTTCACCTTCAGCAAAGCATGACAATCAGCAGACACTAACACGTCTGGATTAAACTTAGTAGAATATACAGTGTGTTTAAGAAGTGCTGTTCAAACTGACACTTTGCACCTTTCGCTTGTGTTAGCATTTAGTGGTTTTGTTTTTTCTTCTAAAGTTTTATTTAAAAGTTTGGACAGATTTAATATTTTCTGGGGTGATGCAGTTCCACACTCCTCAAATGTATTTTCTTTTGCCGCTAGGTCACATTTTGTTCTGTGCTACGTCACGTATCTGGTACTTCTGGAAAATACACTTGGACAGGATGTGACTAACCCAATTCTGAAACACACGCGCGCAAAAAAGGAAAATGTTCGGATAGGCAAACACACAACCAGGAAAGAGGGCACTGTGTCGCCATCGGCAACGCTAGCCAGCAGTGACTTCCTTTTTCCTCTGCCCACTTCATCACTTATGCAACTGTTTATTTTCCCCCCCTTTGGCCTGTCAGAGCCGAGCGCCCAGGCCTTCTTTGTTCACTCGTAGCGAGCGGCCGTCTCACTTCACACATGTCATTTCCTACAAGTGACTTAATGTCAACAGTTGAAGGAAATTTAAAAAGGTCCAAGGTTATTAGTCAGCCAGTATTTAAGTGTATATTTAGCAGAAAATATTAGATCACATTTTGGCCATTTATGCTGCTGGGTGGGTCGATTCAGAGAACTGGAAGATGAATGTGAGTGGAATCCCAGAGTTATTGACCAGATGAACAGAGACACACAACACCTGCCTGGCTGTTGTGGTTGATGGGATCTCTGCTGTTACATCACTGCTGTTCATACCATTGACTGCCTCATCAATATGAGCTCACCCCCTCCCACCTGCTTTGCCTCTGTGTTTCAGGCTCTCTGTGTTGCTTTCAGTTGCCCTCTTTAACTCGTCTGTTAATGGAGAGGGACACACACAGACACACACAGACACACACATACACAGCCTGGGGGCATTGATCTGCCTGAATGACTACCCCGCACCCCTCCATCGCTCTCCTCTGTGGTTCATATCGGGGGAGACATGACGCCATCCTCTGTGCCCCTCCAGCTGTCCCCTCCACTATGAGGGGACATTAGCATCTCAATGTGACCCCCCCACCACACACACAACCACCCACCCTCCACATCCCTCCAAACATGACATCATT
This sequence comes from Sphaeramia orbicularis, assembly GCF_902148855.1. Taxonomy (NCBI): domain Eukaryota; kingdom Metazoa; phylum Chordata; class Actinopteri; order Kurtiformes; family Apogonidae; genus Sphaeramia; species Sphaeramia orbicularis. The sequence continues at coordinate 19,539,964 of NC_043962.1, forward strand.
GCACACATGTCCCACTCAGCTCCACAAAGGCCTGTGCTGCAGCCAGGAGAAGCTATAAGAGTGTGTGTGTGTGTTTAGGGGGTAGAGTGGGCGGTTGATAGGCCCGTCTGTCAGAAATGCCTGAATTCACAGGCCATAGATGAGCTAGTAGGATGAGGTCATTGCTTTGTAAAACAGGGCGTCAGGTTTACAGTATGACGGCAGGGGAATACTGTATGATTACCATGTCATCCTGGCTGATGGTTAAACTCTTTATTGTTTCTTTATCTCATTGGACAGATAGCGGCACTATGTCATTTTGATCAACTGCTGTTTCAGCATTATCTGTTTCAGTCCTATCTGTTATTGCATTACTGTATGAGGCTGTAAACCCTTCATCTGTAACCTACACTGCATTCACAAGTCTATTTCCACAGAGACATGATAAAGTGTTGTACTGCCTCAAAATAACCTGTGACGGAAACTATTCTATATTTGAATGGTGACAATAAATGTGTGAGTTTTTCCCCACAGCAACATAATTTAATTTAACACTTCTACAAGCAAAACCTGGCTATTGTGCACATGTGCATAACACACACATATCTGTGTGAAGTGCGGCAGGTGTGCTAACTGCTTTAAACCGGATCACTGATACTCCTCTGATATACATATGACATCTATAGTGGTATTACAACACTCACTTTCTAATGCAATTATAACTGAAATGTTACTGTACCCATAAAAAATTAACTTTAGTTTCAGAGTATGAAGTAATTTAATATCTTTGTAAATAAAGCACGCAATGCAAAATGCATGAACGTGCATAAAAGAGGATTTTTCCTCAGTGCCATTGCCTCATCTCTCTGTGTGAAAGGTGTTATGTTAAACACCTGCAGTGCACACTGCACACATATTGATAACATAATCTCCACAAGACACCATTCTGCGGAGAGAGAAAGCCAGCAAGAGAGAGAGAAAGCAAAGAACAGGGGAGATGAAAGAGAAAGAGAAAGACTCTTTGTGATAGTTTTACATCTCAATGACCACAGGCTGAGAGAGCATGAGCACTATGTCATACCGCGGGTCACGGCTCTCATTCTTTCCCCCTTTAGTCCTTTTTTTCTGTCCTCACTTTCCTCTTCATTGCTTCTCGTCTTCATGATGTCATCCCCTTAATCCCCCTTCTTCCAATTCTGTTCTCATAAACACATTAACTGTGCAAACAAAAAGGTGGGAAAACAATTAACACGTTGGCTGGATCTCCGTGATGTATTATTTTAGACTCCTGTGGCAGTAAATCTCACTACTGATTTTATACACGTCCTTAACATTCACTTCACATCCAGCTTTCATTTGCAGCACGCCTGGACTGGAATACCTCAATACCTGGGAGCCTGCTGTGCCTTTGTGCTCATCTGCAGTGCACAAACTGTTACTAAGGGCTTCCCTAGTATACTTCTTCTTTTAGCATCTGCAAAATCCACAAAAACAATATAAACCCTTGCATCTCCACCATGCAGCTTCCATTCTGCAGCCTCTGGACACAAAGGCCTACATCCTCAAAGTGTTACTTGCCAAACCTTATTAATACCTTATTAACCCACTGATACAAAGACAGTCACACACACACACGCCTTCTCTTCTGCATCCAGGTGAATACACACCTCGTAGCTCTCTTCCTTCCTTCATTCGGCGGACTCTGATCTTCAGCCTCATGTCTGTCTCCTGCAGGTCGGGCCAAAAACAGTCCTCCGCTGGAGCAATCACCACATCCAGAGGCATCCCCCAGAACACGCTCTTTCTCATGCACACACACACACACAGAAGCAAATGTTCTGGTGCTCCTTCCTTTAGGGATGGAGCGATCAATGCCCTCCTCCTTGCCTCACGAAAATGTCAGAGCAAAAATCCCAGAAGTGCTCTCCTTAGGGGTCTGATTTAAGTAAACCCAGAAAAAAGAGAAAAATCCCAAGTAGACAAAAACTCCTGTTGGAGTCCACTGGTCGAGTCAGCTGTTTAAGTGTCCAGACCCTTGTAGAATTAGACGAACAAGAAAAGACAACACTAGTCCAAAAAGTCTGTGGACAAGCTCCTCAGAAGCCAATCAGAAGTCCACCTATGGCCAAAATCCCTTGCGCATGGAGTGACCGCAAAAATTCCTAAAATGCTTCTGCGTCAATATTTAGTACTTCTGTGGTTGGTGAAGAATGGTCACCACAGAAAGAGCCAGAGGAACAACAAAAGTCAACAGTGTGCTGCGGCTGAATGTATACAGCAGCTGTAATCTGCCTGCAGCTGGTTTACAGAGCGTCTGTGTGTCTCTCTGAGCGCTCTCTCTGTCTCTATGAGTCCACGGTTAGAAGAGCAGCCCACTATTGTTGTGCTGCTCCACTCTCCCTGTCTCTCATTCGCTCAGTTGTTGGCTTACACTCCTCCCTCAACTCTCCCTCCTCCCCTCTCTCTCTCTCTCTCGCTCTCTCTCTCTCTCTCCCTGTGCAAAGCGGATGACGGAGCTGCACTCTCTCCTCGAGCTCTGGGGGTGAATGAGCTCACTTGCCGTGAGCTCAGACTCAACCCTCCCTCCCTCCTCCTCAGCTACCTCCCCTGCACCCTCCCTCTCTTGTGGAGCCAGCGCTCCGTCATAGCTAATGTCTAAGGCATGTAACCACATTCCTTACTCACCCAACAAATATGCGGCCACCTCAGGGGGCTAGCTGTAGAGCAGGCCTCTATCAGAAATGGATGCAGGCTAAGACACAACTATCAGGCTACTGAGGAGATAAATGCACATTTCTTTGAGACTGGATGGTTTCTATGTATAGAGAAGAAGAAAATGCATGATGTTTTAATGCTTTATGGGAGCATGAATGTTCAAAGCAATACATGCAATGCAGAGTTAAACGTCAATCACATTTAATTAAATATTTAAGATACAGTGTGTGTTGTGTATTTTCTAATGCTATACTGCATATTATTTGAGCAGATGTTAAATACTTATTAGGTTTATTACCTTAAATGTACTGTGGTGTCTAAGCACATTACACTTACTGCAGGGGGATTAAGACTGTGTCAGTGTGTTGAAAGCTGATTTGTCTGTGAAGGTAGGGGAATGTGTGTGACTTCACCACGTTTCCTGCACTGGTTCATGTCTAGGGCGCCTGTTTGGACACTGTGTTCTTGTCTTTGAGGAAGAAGAGGAGAGGAGAGGAGAGGAGAGGAGAGGAGAGGAGAGGAGAGGAGAGGAGAGGAGAGGAGAGGAGAGGAGAGGAGAGGAGGAAAGTAAAACTACAGAGAGGGGAGATGTACAGAAAAATTGAAATGAAAGCAGACAAAAGAGGAAGGGAAGATGAGAGGTGATGAGAACGCCAAACAGGCTCGTGGTCGCAGCCATCATCCGTTTGACAGGCCACAGACTTCTGGTACTTTACTATGGAATGACAAACATGTAGGCCACAAGTCCAGCTATGGAAAAGATAGAAGTACAGGACTTAACATAACCACTGGAGGAGAGTGAATGCTAACTCAAAGTTAAATCAGTATTGTTGAAATACAGTGGCTTTAAATATATTTTCAAAATGTAACATCAGATGGCAATTTGTTTTGGCTTACCCTAAAGGAATGTGATTTTTTTTTCAACTTTTCTGCAACCAAGTCACATATCTGTAGGATTCAGCAGAATGTGTTTTTACATCAGGTTCATTTATTAAAATGTTTCTAGGAAATAGGTCTTGATTATTTTTGTGGATGTAAATCAATTTGACATTTTCCACAACTCATTTCACTTTCTTAATGTTGATGTGCGCTCACAGCAACATGTAGGCCTAAGTGTCACACATGCAAGAGGGATGAATGTGGGTCAAAATTGCAGAAGATATGCAGAGCTCTGTGGAACTCTGTGGGTGCAAATTGCACACGAGCCCTACCTTAAGCATATTAAAATTTGTCTTTTTTTGGCTTACCTCTAATGTTTATCAACCCCTTTAAGGAAAACTGCAGCCTCTGCAATACAAAAACCTGTCAATTGTCTGCCCTGACCGTCTGTTCAACCTCAGCTTATGACATTATGGGGCAGTAAATGGACTCAAACTAGGTCAGATGGGCTTCAGTCATCGCACAGTGTGCCTCAATCCAGAAAAAAGGCAAATAAGCTTATACAAGATGTCTAGTTAGGGGGCCAGCTGCATGCTAACAGACTGACCTCATCTCATCACTGTATAGCCCTGTATGACCACACACGGGTGAGAACAGCCTTACGTCACCCTCTGTTCAACTATGGGTCACTGAGAGAGGGAGTGAGAGGAAATAGGTCACTCGATGATGCGCTTTGCAAAAAATGCAGACCATAGTTATGAGAGGGTGTCGAACTGCAGACAAACGCACACATGTGCATTCGTTGGCACACATGACCATGATCATGATTATGATCACTTATATGCACACCGGCCTGCTTTAGTTTTGTGTTTGCAGATGGTTTTTAGCAGGTGTGGCTGGGGTCACAGTGCTTCAAAGACCTCAGTATGAGTACACACCTCTGTTTGGTTGTTCTGTGTGTGTGGCTTGAAGCCGTAAACCTTTTGAACCACTGATCTTTCTAAACACCTGTAAACACACAGCGACGGAAGCCAACGACAACAAGACAAAAAGCAACTGCTTAAGTTGAGTTTGAACAGTGAGACTGCTTAGAGCTCCTAAAGCAAACAGCATGCCCCCAGTGTCTTTAGGCCCCTCTCCTCCTCCCCCTCCTCCTCCTCCTCCTCTAGACCTCAGCAGGGTAACAGGCCTCAGAATAGTAGGTGTGTTAATTAGAGTATTATAGCCAAGATGCTATAAATGACAGCAAGGCCTTTTTATTGACTGCACATGTGTGCCCTGCTGCGACAGAAATAGGTGTGACGGTCACTCTGGGCACCCCCCTCCTCTGATTTCACCTCTTTGATTTAGTGTGTTTTTATGGTAGAGGGGTTTGTAACCTGGACAACGCATGGTTTACACACACATACAGAATAATCAAAACAGACAAAGGCATGGCCGGAGATGAGCAAGAGAACAGAGAAGGAGTGGAAAGGCTCAAAGGGCGTCAGAGACCAGAACCACATGGCACTGGTGGAGCTGCAAGGTGTGCAGTCAGTGATGGAGTCGGTAACAGAGAACGATGACACTCATTCACATAAACAGACTGTTGTAAACAACTCCCTACTCAACATACTTTATCATTTTGCCTGCTTGCCCTTGATAAGTTCATTAATATTATATTTCATGTAGCTTATCTACTTAATATTGTCATTACTCTAAAACTAAAATAAATATTGTAACATTTCTAGTTTGTATTTAAAGCAGAAAAAAATATTTATAATATGTATTTAAGTGCTTTTAATTCATCTTTGTATTTCACAGCTCCCTAATAATTGCCTTACGAGGATAAAATTACAGATCGATTAACCCTCAAAGACCTAAACAACCACTGGGGACTAAAAGTGTTTCCTGATCTAAAATGTACAACCATTTCTGAACCACCAAACCTATCAATACAATTAAATAATTCATGTAAATTGTAGTTTCTCAGCTTTTCAGCACTGTACTGAAGATGAAAATACTGCAATTTTCTGCAACATTGACTCACCAAAAAAACCAGCGTAAAATATCAAATGACAGTGTATGTAGACATTTATTTTTATGTTCAGTTAATGATATATTTTGCTTAAAAAGCCATTTTTTGTCATGTTTTCTCTGTTTTGATTAAATAACTTTTGAATTTACTCTGAATTATGAACATCTACATGATCAGTAAATAAAGTACAGGAAAATACCTAATTGTCACTGAAAAATGCAAAACAGAGGATATAAAAAAAACAACAGTGATACATAATTTTGGAAAGGTTAAATTTCTGAAAAATTCATTTGGAAGTTGCCACAAAAATAGCTCTTGCTTTTTAAGGTTTCAATGACTGATTGAGGCATTTCAAATATTTATTAAATCAGTCATATGTTTAAAACACACAGATCTTTTATGGTTTTCTTTTACCATTGCCATTCGTATGGGGCTCCTCTTATTCACACAATCATTTTATTCGTTCATAATAAACAAACATCACAGTCAGTGTTACTTGTTTTAACTTGAATGAAGTGAAAGAGGACACCAGTCTAATTTTATCCCACCTGTTTTGAGAGAAAACTGGCCTTAAAACCATCTTCTTCTATGGGTGACCATAACGCTGTTAATCTCAGTATTAATAAATATATTAAATTTAACTCAATATGAATTCAGAACTTTAAGTACTATTATAATCATTATTTAAAGAAGCCAGCAAAGTCTTAATGAACACACATTTCATATTAGCTAAAATATGGCATAGATGACATATTTATGAAACTGATTTGCACTTCTGGAAAAGTTAATTAAAGAACCATGAATGCATGTAAAATAAATAAAAATAATAATCTTTAATATCTTTGATTAGCGGCTGCTCCCTCTTTACTCCACATAGAGACAGGCGGTGACAGGAGTGTCATCCTACACCACAGATCATCTGTCAGGATATCACGGGAATGAGAGACGTCATCCTCCGGATAGGGTAGGTTAGGGTGATGAAGACTCCGAGGTAATTTGTGTGTGACTTCACCTCGTGTGTGTTTGTGTGAGGAGGTGCACGTTGCAAGCATGTGATGATGAGGATGAGCGATGCAAGGTGAGAGGAAGACATAGGTGCTGCTGATGGGGTCTGGATGTTTAAACCAGGGTCCATTTGCTCCAATAAACACAAGTACATGAGGCTGTGCATGAGTGTGTGTCTCCATATGTGTGTGTGTGTGTGTGTGTTGATAATGCTGGTTGTCAGGGGATCAGTAACAAGGCTGCTCTTGCAGTGATGTAATGCCTACAGGAGAACGCAGCTGCCATGCTTGGGGGGTGAGGTAGTCACCAGGGGAGGACGGATGGACGGATGGAGCAATTGAGGGTGGGGGTGGGTGTAGATTAGGTGAGTGGGGCTGCTGGAGATGGGGGTGTTTGAATCAGTTGGGAGATGGGAGCTGAGATGGTCTGGTCATGTCTCAGGGGGGCATTAGGAGCACAATCAGTAACAGTGTGTTTATGTGTATTTTTTAACAACGTTAGAAATGAAGAAGCACTAGAAGAGTCAAATATCAAAACAGGGAATGAAGTTTTTAGTTTAAGTCCTTTTTTTAACGTGTGATGTGAGAAAAAAATGTAGAATTAGATTTTTGTTTTTTTTTTCATTTATTTGATTTTATTCTGTCGACCTGATTATGAAATAAGAAAAGACATGAAATTAGTTTCCTCTGTTAAATCTGAATATGCGCTGTATCAACAAACAGCAACAACTAAATGGTAATTTTACTTAAAATAAAGCACGACTGGTAGGCAAAGATGGGAGAAGCACATGCACAATGGATATATTACAACAATCAGGCTGCATTTTGAGTGTCTCTTGAGAACAAATTGATTTACAAGCAAAATAGCAGTTAATTGACTGAATTAGCTATATTGCCCTTGTGTTCACCCTTTTGGTATATTTATTAAAGGAGTGATATTTTGCTTTTTTAAAACATTTCCCTGTGGTCTACATAAACTGTAAATGTTATTCTTGGGTCTGAATTCTTCATTAATTCAACTCCACAGGTCCATCTTCAACCCTATTTCTGACTAATGACACCAGAAAGGTCATTTTCAGCACTGGTCCTTTAAATGCAAATGAGCCACTTCACGCCCCGCCCCCTCCAGGTTGTGGGCTGTACTGCTCTAGGTAATCGGCTCGAAGTTTGGACATATTTTCAGTTTTTACAACAACCACTGTTGCTGACAAACAATTATGTTGTACTCGGAGAAATGTTTCATCTGAAGTCTTGACCTTATATGTGCAAATGTCATGATTTAACTAGTTATAGACGTAACAAAATAAGCAGGAATTAAAATGGGTTGTAGAAATCCACTTGATTTTTGCCAAAATGAATATAAAGATAGCTTTGCAGCACCTGGAGGGTTCAAATTCAAACTTTTGGAACTATTAGGGTCTACAAATACACAAATAAATGAACCAAAGACCAATAGAAGTGGGTTTAGCAAAATATGACCCCTTTAAGTGAAAAAAGGTGCAAACATATTATAAATTTTATTATTTCAGTCACAAAACTGTATTTACCTTGGTGTATGTCTGAGTTTGCATATTTGATTCAGAAAACATGGTGAGGTAATAAATAATCACAAAAAAAAAATGGTGAAAATATGTGAAAAAGCAAAGTGGGGTGGATGGAAGTGGAGATCTGTGTACAAGATTAAAAGGAACACATTGGTTGTGTGTGTGCTGGTGCATGAGGTAGTCACATCTATATCTGTGCAGCCTGGGGGGAGGCTTGCTAGCTTCAGTCATACTGCGGACCCCCTGCCCTCCAAACAACTTAACCCCCTGGAGGAATGCAGTACCCCAGGCTACCGCACCAGTAACTTTATCTCACTGGCAAGAAATGAGTTTACACACACAGATATGTACACTCGAGGACACACATATACAAACACACACACACAAAGAGGAAAGGAAGGGGGACTATCAAACACATCGAGGGGGGCTTTCAAGACCAGACGGGCCCTCATAAACCAGATGAACTACTTAAAAATCCCAGTTGGAGATGATCAGCGGTGTGTGTATATACAGGATATGTGTGAGTGTGTGTGAGAATAAGCGTGTCCGTTAAGCCTCGGTCTGAACTGCTGGCCACCACAGGCATGCACTTACAGTATGTTTGCATGCATAAAAAGTCGCTGTTCGCTTTGTGTAAAAGTGTGGGCACGTAAAGCAATTGTTAATTTTAGCCGAGAGAGAGAGAGATGGCTCACAGCTGTTTTCTTACACTGCATAAAGATGAGAAATGCATGTGTGTTTGCATAAGTAAAAAAGGGAGAAAAGACTGGATATGTGCAGGGATCAGGCATGTGTGTGTGCATAACAGAGAGTGCACACTTTCCTGGGCTGATTTCCCCAGAGGTGAGTTTGTCTACACTGGTTCACTCAAGCAGAATGGATGGTTATTTCATTCAAAATGCTAATGGCCGGAGCTCGGATGCAATGAGCTTCAGTAGAGCACTGGAAGGCAATAACACACAGTAACACTCTCTCACGCAGAGGTGGGAAGTAAGAGTACAAACTATGTCGTTACTGTATTTATTCTACTAAAGCATAATAAGTTTTCAGGTATTTGTACCATTGTATTTATGTATATCACTTCACTCCACATGTATTTAGTTTTAATGCCTATGTGTATTGCAGAATTATTAATCATTTTTAGTTTACCCTTCCAATACTATGACCATTTTTCTGGCTAACACTGGACTAAAATCTACATTTCTATGCACTTTAATTAAACACATTCATGTATTCACACACAGCTTTCCCTTTTTTATTGTTCAATATACTGAGATCATTGCTGTGCATGGTTTGTTTCTGACTCTGAACATAGTAGTAGTTTATTTAGTCGTTAAATACTTTAAACAACACACAAAAACAACATATCCATTCTTCCACACAAAAGGCGACCGAAAAGGTTTAGGCAGAAGTAAAGACTTATTTTGCCTAAACCTATTTACAATTAATACAGTGTTTCCACAAGAAAACAAACAATGAAAAAAAAGTTTTAAAAAAATGATTTTTTTTTTCCAGTGTCATCATTGCTAAATATACAACAGAAGAGAATACATATTTAATTTTAATGCAGGTAAATCATGTCCTTATGTCAACTACCAATATTGATCCTAGTCTTTTAAACAAGTATTTTCTTTAGTCAATCCTGAGCTCTATATTTTTGTGTAATAGTTAATTTGTACATCTTTTTAAAAGTTTTAATTGTTTAATTGTTTTGCACATAGTCCAAGTGTCTGGAAATGATGCATACATAGAAAAGACAATCATTTGGTGTATTTGTTGATGTGAAAAGCACAACACATGTAAAAAAAAAAAAAAAAAAAAAAAAAAAAAAAAGAATGGAATCAGAATCATATGATCGAGTTATGATGAAACACATTTGCTTGTAATAATGAAAACAGATGAACCGGCTGCTTCCTGTTTTAAAATCCTCTTGAATCTTCCCTCCATGATGGTACTTTAGGAATAGTATAGAGTATGATTCTACAGCATGAAATCTGTAAAAACAAAATTGGTTTAACTGGATTTTTGTCAGGAAATTTAGAAACGTTTCAAGGCTTTGGCTCCCTGTGAAAAGGCTGAACCTGACTTCGAAACAGTTTCAGAATCAGGGGAAACATGGATAAAGTCGCAGTTTAATAGTTTTTGCATTTTGTATTTGATTTGTGCTTGTGTAACAAAATTGCGTCAGTACGTCTACTTTCGTACATAAGTGCCTGTTCTGGCCTGTTGTTCTACTTAAGTAAAGAATGAGTGTGCTGTTGGCACATCTCTGCCATGTAGGAACACATGTGGTACCAGTGTACAGTGCATTGCTCTGAAAAAGGGGAGCTGACAGTGGATCAGTTCTGTTTTAATAAGCTTATACTACAGCTACATGCAGACTGACAAGCAGGTCTCAGATCAGTTCAGTGTTAATTAGCTCCTATCGGCACAGCAGGCAGGCTGACACATTTGCTGTCCTCTCAACAGTGCTGGAAGCCACGCCATCTGTTCCTCTGCTGGTTACACCCACAGAGACACTCCTCAGCGTCTAGTGTCCACCACCGTCTTGTCTACCTTTAGCACAATCCACTCAGACTGTCTTAGTCTGGGGCAGGGTGACTTGAAATGAGTGCTATGATCAATTTTCTGTGGTATGCTTTTACACAACATCTCCTATTATCTCATCAGCACATGCAGCATGAGTCATAGCGTAATAAAAGGCGTAAAATTGGATACAAGTGCATTTTTCCAGTGACCTCAAATGCATATTGTTGCTTCAGGAAAAACTTTTTTCTAAATATTTTTATTTTCCAGAAGAGCTTTGTGTTACAGTTGGAAGCGCTAGTTGGGAAAATCCAAGAAGTAATTGAATTAAATTAGAAAAAACTGATACTGAAGTAGGTTAATGCAGAACATGTATTAAGATTTAACTTAAAAATGAACTACAAATTAATTTAAAGTAAATGAATGCCAAACTGCTCTTTCATCGAATACACTTCAACCAGGATTCCACTGCATCCCTAAAACCTTTAAGTTCTAAATATGATTTCACAAAATATCTTATTACAAAGGTACATTTTCACAAGATATTAACTGTATTATTAAAGTGTACTCGGATAAATGTTTGTCAGAAGTCTTGACCTTATATGTGCAAATGTTGTGACATAGCTAGTTATAAAACGTAACAAATTAAGAAGTAATTAAAACGGGTTGTAGAAATCCACTTGATTTTTGCCGGAATGAATATAAAGATAGCTTTGCAGCACCTGGAGGGTTCAAATTCAAACTTTTTGAACTATTATGGTCCCCAAACACACAAATAAATGTATCAAATACTAATACAAGTGGGGTTTAGCAAAATATGACCCCTTTAAGAAACCTAAAGAATGGTATACATTTGTGTTTGTTTAGGTCTCAGAAAGACTTTATAGAGCACAGGTGTCAAACATGCGGCCCGGGGGCCAAATCCAGCCCGCCAAAGGGTCCAGTCCGGCCCTTGGGATGAATTTGTGAAATGCAAAAATTACACTAAGATGTTAACAATCCTTTTAGTTCAGGTTCCACATCCAGACCAATTCAATCTCAAGTGGGCGGGACTAGTAAAATCCTATCAAAATAACATATAAATAATGACAACTCCAAATTTTTCTCTTTGTAAATGTAAATATTTTCACATATTTACACTAAAACAAAGTATAATTTTGCAAAAAATGTAAATAACCTGAACAAATATGAACAACCTGAAATGTCTTAAGAGACGTAAGTACATTTTTAATACGATTCTGCCTGTTATTAAATGTTTGGTGTATTTTTTATATTATAATGTAAGTGTATAAATGATAAACTGAGGCAGAATATTGTTAAAATTACTTTTTTTTTCAGTTTGTTAATGTTATTCACATTGTTTGAAAGGATAGTTTGTAGATGTAAACCTTTTCATAGTGTAAATTAACTTTTTTTCGCTCTAAAACATAGAGAAAAGATTGGACTTAACATTATTTCTATATTATTATGTTATTATTTTACTGGTTCGGCCCACTTCAGATCAAATTTAGCTGAATGTGGCCCCTGAACTAAAATGAGTTTGACACCCCTGTTACAGAGTCTAAAAATAGGCAGTGACACTGAATGCAACAGAATAAAGGTGGAAATCCTGGACAGTGTCTTCAGATGTACATGGTGACAGCAGCTATCGAAGCTCAGGTCACGGTTAGCATCACTGCTGTTATAGGCCCTGAAGGCTGTGAGTGTGTGTTTCTGTGTGTGTCGGTGTAAATGTGTTACATCCACAACATGGCAGTGACATCACTCAGCCACAGAAGAACAATAGAGAAGGAATGACGCAATGCTGCGAGAGGAACTGGGCAAGCTGTCTCTGTGTGTGCATCATGCCAACGCCTGCTTATTAGTCTCAAATGATTTGTAAAGCAGCTTGTGGGACGTTTCTATGTTTCTTTGTCCTAAAAAAAAAACCGAACTAAATCCACAAGCACACACTCATTTGTAAACATACATGTTTAGGTCCCTAGGCGTCTCCCTGTTTCACTCTAGGGAGCCCATATGTTAGTTTATCTAAAAGCGGAAACAGTTACACAACAGATGAGGAAGTAGCTTTTCGGCCTTTTTTCTCTGCATGTGTGTGTGTTTGTGTGTTCACGGGGGGGGGACATCAGGACGATGAGTATGATCACAAACAGTTGCATTCCACAATATGGGGGCCTTGGTTTTGCCTGGAACTCCAAAATTATCCTGTTGCTGTAGAGATGGAAAATCTCTGAGCTTTATCAGGAAGCAGTGGCAGCCCCAGAGGTTCAGCCCAAAGTTTGTGTGTGGTCAGCATGTATTTACGGTAATAAGACCTCTGTTACAAGTCTGTGTACATACCAGGAAAAGTGTTAAACCGCTGAGGATTGAAGCTCTCGGCTCTACAGGAAACTAGTCTCCTCCTCTGCCTGGAAATAAACTCTTATCTGTGTCAAAAATAGGTAGGAATCTCGAATTTAAACAGGATTTTCTCAAACAGCAACATACAGTATGGCATTGCCAAGACGTACACCTCATCCAAAAAGCATCTTAGAGAAAAAAAACTAGGTGTATGAGGAAGCAGCGCTGTGGTATGCAGAGATAAAGTGCATTAAAGACTGCGCAGTGATAAACAGGAATCCACTATTGTTCCCGGGAATGACGCTATGACAGGAGCGGCAGTGGGCAGTCCGAGCATGAATGGAATCTAGTGGATGCAGGCCAGTCGTGGTTAGGATAAACTAGCTTAATTGTTAGCTACTTCTTTCCCCCTTCTTCTGCCTTTGGAAATTTCCACTCCACATGTGTGTCAGAGTCATGTGGGTGAATGTTGCAGCAGCAAACCGATGGCACAGTTACAGTACCGGACTACAGAACACTTGGCCCAAACTCTGGGTGAGATTGGAGTTATGAGGTGCTGACGGCGGCGTAGCATCGACAGAGAGTGGCTCGGGTTAGCGCGCTGTTCGACTTCAGCTCCTGTTGACCTGATGTGTTGACACTGCCTTGGTAACAGTTTAAACAAACTATTTTTATTCCATGCTGGATGAATGCATGACAGGGCTGGGTTGGGATGTTCAAAAGAGCTCTAGATAGATTTCAAAATGCAGCAGGAGCCAGAAGGTATGTGCTGTAAATGGACTGTATACACAAAGCAGCTTAAACAGCTATGGTTCAAGTATTTAGGGCACTGTGATACAAGTACTGTCCCACAGGAGCTCATCTTGGCTGAGAAAACTACGTCACGACAGAAAAGAGGGCAAAGGTTATTGTCCATGTCTGTGTATCTAATTTACACTCGAAGAAATACATTTCGTCGGCCATTTTTTCATTCTTTTTTCACAATCACATATTCACCTTGTCACATTTATTCAGGCTAATCAGGGCTACAGACAAATGTCCAATCAAATGTCTATAAAATTGTGAAATTGTGTGTTGGTTGGTAAGATATTGAAGATAGTGCAACAGAAGTGCAAAGAAAACAGATGAAAGTCAAATTCAGAAGACTCGAAAAATGTTGACAACTAATCAATTAATCATATAATCGCTGACGTTCAAGCGCTAACTGCAATGTTGCAAAAATTCTGATCAACTGCTGGATATTTGTAACAATTATGTCACATTTAAACACTGTTTCTGTGTGAAAAAACACCATTTGAGCTTTATCTTCTAATCTTTCCATGATCTGTCATGTCAAAGCACTTTGTTTCTATTGGATTCTGTCATTTTCAGTTATTTATTTGTGTATTTAATTTCTTTATGTCTTTGTTTACTTGGCCTGTAAGACAAACAAATATATTTTTGTATGTTCTTGTGTTTAAAAACAATAAACATAAACATAAACTGTCTTGTTAAAGGAAGAAGAAGAAGAAGAAGAAGAAGAAGAAGAAGAAGAAGAAGAAGAAGAAGAAGAAGAAGAAGAAGAAGAAGAAGAAGAAGAAGAAGAAGATACTATATTGGAAATGCAAAATGAACAGAAAAGATAATTAAATCATTAAGTGCAATTATCTGTAATGACAAGTAATTATCATTATCATAAGTAAGTTTTCATTACTTTGACAGCCCTAGATGCTAGATTCATATCTTTTAACTAGTGACTTTATTCTCACGGTATGAAAAAAAACCTGATTATACTTGGTTGAAGCAGAGTTCCAATTACATTACACTTTAATCTGCACATTGTTTCATAATTACTGGACACATACCAAGATTTGCAAACAACTACTCAACCAAACTTTCTTGTCTATGTGTGCAAGACTAAGATCAACTGAGTCATGCTTAAATTTCTCCAGGAACTTTTGAATTTGTGGAAATAGTAGTACATGATGTCTCTGTCTGTATGCATGCAATATGAAAGTACTAATGTATGTGTGGGACAGAAATTGGTCACTTTGCTTAAGCATGTCTAAAGTGAAATGTTACGGCCTGCGTCTATTTGCTGACGTCTGGAGCTACATTTTTATCTTAATCTGCACTATTTTGTCCATCTCTTGCGTGCATGCATCTGACAGGAAATGTCCTCTTTCTTAAAATAAAGTATATATGCAGTGTGTACTTGTGTGTGAACCCTTCACCGGCAAGAAGCTCTGGGTGATGAAGGAGAAGGGGAAGAGGAGCAGGAGGCGAGCAGAGCAGTGAGATCACGTCATGGTGGAAACATTTGGCAAAGGCTCACATAAACACTCACAGCACACACATACACACACACAGACACACACACTGGCCTGTTTTTGTTCTCCGTTTTTGAGGCAAGAAGGGGAAAATGACATCAAGCTCATCATGTGAGGCCAATGAGACAGACGAGGGAAGGGAAGGGATGGGGGGGCGGGGGGGGGTTGAGAACACTGGCAGAAACAGAACATTGTTACATAAAACTAAGCTCAGTACAGGCCTCCTCTGGGCCTTGTTACCTTCCTATATGTGGGTGCGTGAGAGAGGGACCCTGTCCATACGCATTTTCTGAGTTTTGTGATGTGTTTGTGCATGTAAAGTGTTTGCATGAAACCCCATCAAGGTATAAGGACCTCATTACATACCTATACAGTGACTGAAGAAAACAGGGCATTATGTCATTGTGCAGCACTAGGGCTTCTCAAAGTCTCAAGCAGTTTTCAGAGGCCAGGGGTGATGTCATAGATATTTTTGTAGGCTATTTTCTTTGACCTTTGTGCTCCCTCGGTGCTGACTGGGGTGGGGCCAGTGTGTGCATGAGTGTGTGTCCTTCTGTGTGTTTATGTATCTACGGCCCAGGGTGAGAGCACCGAGGCCGCTGGCGCCAGATGTGACGACCGCAGGAGTCTGGGCCTAAAAATAGAGCTCTGTTCTCAGCACCGTGAAACAGAAGAGGAGGATGAGGATGAGGAGGAGGAGGAGGAGGAGGAGGGGATGGGGAAGGAGAGGAGGAAACGGTGGGGAAGGTTGAAGTGGGAGAAGTAAAGGTAGTGGGGTGAAGGAAAGCTGGAGCGAGGGATAGAGGAAGGCGAGGTCATTGAGAATAATGTGGCAGATCTCCCCGGGGAAGGTGAGCTCACCTCCTAATGGCACCACTGGCTCCTTCTCAATGAAATCATTGATCTGCAGGAGCTCCCCACGGCGTAATGGAGAGGGGTCAGATGGAGGAAGGGAGGGCGGGGGGGGGGGGCGAGGGGGGCAGGGGCCAAGAGGTGCACGAAGGGCAGGTTGGAAGGTTAAGAGAAGCAGGGGAGAAGGAGGGAGGGTCACGGAGACGGTGGAGAGGAAAAGGAAACCTCATGGACCTCATGCAACCATGCTGACCTGAGCACATCTAGATACCTGATGCCAGGTGCTCAATACCTGGTCTTCATCACAAACGTATGGCCCGTTGTGTGTTTATCTAATATTAGGTGAATCTGAGGTGCAGATGTTATCAGCAACTGGGAATAAAACACTTTGGGGTTATATAGAAACAAACAGTGGCAGGTAGAGGACTGGTTAATTTCCAACCTAAAGAATAAAGAATAAGATTTTTTGTACAGTTTCATGTAAAACTGTTATTCTTGATTCTATATTTTTATACATATGTTTATTCTATAACATGAGAGCTAAGGTTAATGAGCTGGAGTCCTTGTTTGAGTGCATAAACTTGGCCAATAAAGTGGATTCTGATTCTTAAAAACTAATGCTGCTGGTATTTTAGTGCATCCACTGGAAGACAACAAGCTTTATTATAATTAGTATGATTGAAATAAGACTCCCTAAAATACAGTAAATAAAATTAATAGGTGCAAACATGCATGTGACATTTTGAGGTTTGATTTTTGATTTTTCAGTTCTGTATATAAGCAAATGGCAGCTCTATTGTTTTGTAACCACTGATTTTAATATGAAAAAGGAATATTATTTTACATTATGTACAAATGCACTCTCTTTATAGGTCTGTTGTGAATTGGAACATGTTGGCTGGTTAAGAAAATTTCTCCAGAGAAAATATTTGGAAAAGCTGAACACACTAAATATTACTTTTCTGCAGGTGTGCATGCAAGTGTTTGCCATGGCTGTTATTCTGGTTGGGTTTCCCCCTCAGGCTGGTTCAGGGGATGTGAGATTTCCTTCAGGAGAAGAAACCATAAAGAAAGACTTTGAGCGCTGAGGAGGCTGTCGACTGGAGCACAGGTCAGCATGACGGCCTGTCTCACTGAATGAGCTCCTCGACCACACACACCGACCGACACACACGCATACACACGAGTGCACATTAATGTCGCCAACTTACACACACACACACTGAACTCAAGTACAGACACACATACAAGATGAAATAAGGAGCATTACCTCATCTCCTCAATAGCTCTGCTCCTTGATTTTTTTTTTTTTTTCTTTTTCTCACACTTAAACATTGCCTCATACACATGCACGTTGCCCTTCATTTGTACATATTCATGCAGACACACAAAACCTCACAAACACGTGCACGCACAAACACGCACAGACACAAACAGACCTCCTTATGTAGCTCATTGGAATGTCTCAGTGAACGACTGCATTGTGAGATCCGGCCTCCCACGATTACCTCACCTCTTCGCATGCATGCACACTAAAATCCGTGCACACACAGATGCACACATACACACACACACATAACAAGGCCACGCCCCGTTGTCTAACAGTAAAGAAGAATGACACATAACTGAATTGACCTTTGTACCTCTGCCTGTGCAGTCACACCCTAACCTGATCTCATCAAAGCCTCGGGACACACAGCAGCTCCTGTGTATGTGCGTGTTTTGAGTTTATGTGAGAGAGAAAGAGGGCGAGTAAAAGAAAATGAGAGAGAGGCACCTTTCATCTGCTAATACCTCTCATCAGTATGTCATCGCCATGTCTCGTCCTGTGTGCTCTTGAGTGGAGCTGGCAGGCTGACAGCGTGGGAGTCAATACGCTAACCTGTAAAAACTAAACCGTCCCAAGGCGGCAGTACACGATATATGTGTGCCATATGTTAGCTGCCATGAGAAACTATTGTAAAAGCCGCATAAAATTACTCAGACAGGATGACAAAGTGTAGGTAATTTCTACTGCTGCATATCTCTTAATCAAAATAATAATAAAAGATGAAGCAGTACATGACATTGTGAATTACTGTGGGATTATGGGAGTGGTTTTAACCACCAATGGTGAATCTAATGTGTTGACAGCAAAAGTTTCATTCACATTTGGTGTATATGAAATAGCCACAAGTAACTTTAAATATTAACAACCAAATGAAACTGATCAATCAAATAAAATGATGGACTTCTGTGACTATGAACACTATTTATTTATTTATTTTATTTTATTTATGTTGTCTCCTGGGTCGGTGTGATACACAATGGTCCCATCTTTCCATTTTATATAAGGTTTTTATGCACTTTTATTTATCTATATATATTTATGGATGCACATGGAGTTTTATTATTTTTTTTATAGAATTATGTATTTTTCTTGCATCTTTTATCAGACTCTCTTAACAACCACACAAGAGTTCCAATGTGTACATGCATAAATGGCAAACAAACTTTTTGAATCTTTGACTATTAGAAAGGTCAACAGTATATGTAGCATAGGAGTTCAGATGTAGGAATGTTACTGTTTTTGTACAGTCCATACATTGTTAGGATTCTTTGCTCTACATTAAAAAATTCCTTGTCATATGAGTTTGTACTGTATGTATGTACGGAATGTGTCTGACCAAACCTGTTCATCTACAACACAGGTGCAGGTAAGAAGTCTTAATACTTAACTTGACTAAAGAATTATGTAAATCTGCCATCTACCATTATCAGTCAATCCTGTACATTATTTTTCATATTAAGTTTAAAAAAAGCAACTGAATATTAATGAAATTTCAGGGAAACATGAGCATATTCTCACTTCTGAATGTGGAGTCAGAAAACACTTCAAAGGTCTGAGTTGTTGACCAGAAGGAGGTCATATATATTCAGATGCCCTCTGTGTTGCCCTCTAAATCCATCCCTCACTTCTTTCTCATTTCCTTGCCTTTCCTTTCACTCGATCACTTTGACCTAGTGGTGTGATGCTTTTGTAATCCTGTAAAAAACATTGGCAGATGGTGCTGGGAAAGATTAGGAGCAGTCTTGCACATCTGTAAACCTCACACTCACACTAGATAAAAGAAAATAAACACCTGCAGACCCACATACCTGTCTCTCCAAACTCATTTCCTCTTTGTACTCTTTCTGTGTTTTTAGTGCTTTAACAACAGCGTGTGCTATGAATAAAATGTTATTTTTATCACCACCTCCCCTCCTCTTGAAACCATTATCCACCTCTCTTGTCATGTGCAGAACACCAGTGCACACTTGCTTTTCTCTCTCTTTTTTTCTTCTTTTTGATGCTTTCTTGTCTCCCTTTAAGCTAAAACTGGAACATGAGGTTCAGGTAGCGGCATCAGAATGTTTTATCTTGGCAGGTCTACGGAAAAGCAGATGTGACGCTTTAGTACGGCTATGCATCTGGCATTAGCTGACATACCACCTAGCTCCACACTAACAGACTGTGTTGTCTTTGGTTTGGCTGTGTGCTGCAGATTGGTGGGAAACACGCAAATTTTAGACCCACTGGGAAGGCAGCTGGCTCCCAGCAAGTGATGTTCTCCTCCTCCTCTACAACACACACAATCAGAAGTCTGAAAAAGGCAAGATGCATCAGGCTGAGCTCTGACTGGGTGAGATCATCGCTGTGGTAGAAAGAGAGGCATGTTTCTCACAAACACTTTCACACAGTCGATGAAGTAATATAATAAACATGTGCTTGTACACAAACATATGCAAAACTCATGTCTTCACGAGCATGCACGCACAGCAGAGCACGCACATTTTCCAACTGCCACCACCGCCACATCCTGTGTGAATATATACTGTATGTCAAACTAAACACAGGGCGTGAGTGATTCGCTGCCTGGATTACTTGTCTCATTCACAAAAACAATGGCCCTGTTGGGAGATGGCCGCTCCATGACATCATCCGCATGAAGGAAGTGGTATGCTCTCTAAGCCACAGTTATTGATTATTTAGGGAACTGAAAGAAACCTAAGAGGCACCACCGATTAATTTTAGATCAATACATTCACAGTATATTAACTTACATTGTGTAACATGTCATTGAAGGAGTATATTTCCCATGCTTTCCTGTAGCTATTTTCCCATAGCTATTATCATTTTCCAATATTAAAACAAAAACAACTTCAGAAAAATGTGTGCCCAAGACTGTTGCCTAATCTCTCTTTGGCAAGCATCTGCAAAAGTAACTGTTAAGGCAGAAAATCCTCTTTCCCCTAGACAGTAAGCTTAGTAATTATTCTTTTATTCACTCTGACCATCCCATTTATGGATTCTTCTCTTTTCCATCTCTCTATCTGCCCTCTTTTTCCCCTCCCACCCACATTACCCTTTGCTTGATTTGCAGCTATGTTACCGTATGTGTGTGTGGTCTGCATATGTGAGGCTTAAAATAAGTCGTCAGTCAGTTATGAAGTCACTGCAGGAATTATTAGCAGCATAAATCAGAGGTTCAGGAGAGGGAAGGAGAGCAAAAGGAGGATTACTACTGCTTAAAATTTAAAGGAACCTGAAGAAAATGAGAAAGAAAGAAAGAAAGAAAGAAAGAAAGAAAGAAAGAAAGAAAGAAAGAAAGAAAGAAAGAAAGAAAGAAAGAAAGAAAGAGTGATGCAATTCAAAGCTAAAGGGGCACATACTGATGACCTAAAAAATATTATGATGCTGACTTAACAATTCAATATTTTGCAACATTTTGTGATAATGTAAGGAAGGCAATACATTGCATTTGTTCTAAATCTAGATGGTAGAAAACAGAGTATAAACATCACACCTCCAAAAAAGTTGCATTTCTAATGTAATCAGTAGAGCAGAATCTGTAAAGGCATTTATCACACTGCCTATAATGTCCAATGTTACTCTTGGTTGTCAAATATCAGTCCTAGCACAAAAAAAAATAATACGAATTCCAGACTTTCATGGATCTGCTCCAAAATATCATGGGTTTATTCTTGGCATGTGCCTGAGCTTTCCCCCAAGGTTCATGAAAATCAGTACAGTGGTTTTCATGTGATACAGTTTACATAGATGAATGTAAATTTAAGAAACTCTTAGTGCCTAAATTAAATTTAAAAAAAAAAAACAAAAAAAAAAACATATCCATGAAGTCAAATCCATGACTGCAATAGTTATAGTCATATTTTTTTCTAATTAGAATATCTTTGTAATTACATTTTCAGGAACTGTCAGTCTAAAGCCTTTAAAATTCCCTGCCAAGCATTTCTTCTCTGCTGTCATCCCTCTTATGAAAGCTCAGCAGCTTCCCTTGCCTCATAAACTGAATCTGCAGAGCTTATTCACATGACATTATTGTGCACAAATGCATACAAGGGAAAACAGAAATACTGCATAGATGTGATAATAAACACGTATGCACGGAAATACCGTCCATCTGCCCACCCACATACACGGATACACACAGAGGTGTATATAAAGTATACACAGACAGGCTGCTAGCTCCACTGACCCCAATAATACAACTACCCAAACAACAACCAATCCCTTGGCTGAGTCCTACCAGGGAATATTATCTGCCACTGTTGTCGTGGAAACAGCAGAAAAGGAGAGGCAGAAGTGGAAAAAGTGTGACTCCATGTGGCGTTTCATAAAGGAGCACCTCATTAAGGAGACAGTTGATAAAAGGAACTGTGAGGGGAAAATGCTGGCTTTCAGAGATGATTTGGTGGAAGTGTGAGCGATATGGAACATGACTGAGAACATGCGGGTGTGCCCGGTCTAAGCGTGTGCTCAGTACATCTCTGTGACTAATTATGGACCCTGGGTGCTTTGAGGCAATCCTCGGCATCTATGAATGACTCATGAAAAAGCGTTAATCTCCCCGCAGAGGGAGGAGAAGAAGAATGGGATGTAGGGATGCAGGGAGGAGGGCAGAGCAGAGATTTGCCTGAGCAGCATGCCTCTGCTGTCTCATGTTCAATCCTGACTGAGGCAGATTACGTTTTCCTTTCTGCACTGACACATTTGGGATGGATTCATAAGCCTCTGCTGCTGCATGTGTGTGTAATGTCATTCCTTAAAAAGCAGCAGTCACCGCAATCGAGATGTTATTAACTCAACAAGGCTATTAACAGTCTTGCCGGGGCTCAATTATAAGTCTTAGTGTGCTTAGTGGACACTATGACAGGATAATAACTGCAGTAAATAAGGCCACAGGATTGGAAGTTAAGCTTCAGCTTTATATTTCAGTGATGGGTAAAAGACAGATTCTGGGGGAGCTTAAACATCTAAAAAGTCATCAGAGAGGCTTTGTCTGCAAGCGGCATACATTTATATTTCCTCCCTTCATTCCTATATCCCCATAAACCTGACACCACGCAGACTGTTTGACAGCGAGATTACTGAAATGATGAATATAATGTTTAATGTGACTGAGAGATTGTCATTTTCTTTAGTGACATCTGCTGACCAAAATGTGCCATGACAAAAAAATGCACTCAGATTAGAACTGAGGAAACAGGAGGCACTTCAATTCATAATGACGATTAAAAAAAAAAAAGACACAGAGAACAAATATCACATTAATACACCACATATTCCTCACATCCATACATCCCGTATGTAAACTCTCACATACCAGTGAGGAGGGAGACTTTGTGGAAGGTGCCCTCTAACTTTCCCATGAGAATGTGCACAAAGCCGTCTTTGGACAGGTGCCCTGCCTCTTTGGAGCTCTGGTCGTAAACCACCACTTCCTGCTTCCTGCCCAGCTCCACCTGCACAAAGAATAAACAAGAAAGAGAAACGAGGAAAAATACTTAGTGACACCGTGGAATGAATGTCATCCTATACCAACAAGGAAGAAAGAGTTTATATGACTCTTACTATCGTCTCATCTCTAACATTTCATTGGCATTGGACATTATTACATTACATTACATTAACACTTAAAAATGTATTGCATTTCTAACAAAAAAAAAATACAGAACTCCAGTCTTCGATATCTATATTTTCCAACATTTTATATTTGTCAAACACAGTGATCTTTAGGAGTCGAGTGAACAGAATTTCTGCAAAACATTCTAATAATATTGAGCTGCTGCGATAGTATGTTTCTCTCAGCATTACACCACACCACAAGGCAGCAACAAGGAAACAAAAATGAATTCACAAACACACCACTGGGACTTATGACAATAAACACTGGCGTTATTGATGCCAGAGGCTGCAGCAGTAAACTGGATGAACTACAGGTGATTCTAAAGCAAGTTATACAGCATCGGTTTATGAATAATACATGCTATGGCTGAGCTCTGCATTGTGTTGTTGCTCTGTGAAGTCTTATCAGTAAAATCATAAGTCTGCTCTGAGGGTGTGGACATTCATCAAAGCACCAGTGTGATGCTGTTTATGCCGTGTAAGGTTGTGAGAAAGACGAGTGAATATGAGCATGCGCCGGTGTGACAAAGTGTGCTTTTTGTGTGTGTGTGTGTGTGTGTGTGTGCATGTGTGTGTGTGTGTGTGTGTGTGTGTGTGTGCGAGCGTTCATGTCTGTTTGCAAGTGTGAGCATGTGCATTTGCCAGTGTGCACCAGCCAGGCTGTGTTGTTCCCCCATGTTGTCAGGCAGGCTTTGGTCACATGACCATCAGGCAGTGCCTACTGCAGCTATGAATCACTGCATCACTGAACCGCCACTGGACAGAAGAGAGGAGAGGGAGGAGGAAGAAGGGTGAGCTGGAGGGAAGGGATGGAGAGGGTGGGGTGGGGGGGAGTGAAGTGGCCCGGCAGGAAAAGATGGAGAAAGATACAAAAGGAAAAGAAGAAAGAAAGGAATCGAAAATGTGGTAGGGAGTAGGGTGGTGAAAAAGATTTAAAAGGTACACAATACATGTAGCAGAGTAACATAGTTTTCTTTACATCAGTACACCATCTGAAATATACCTCTGGAAAACCTTTAGCTTCAAAGAAAGACTTTATTCTTCTTTCATGCTGATGATACTGTGCACATGTCTATGCATTGGAGGAAGAGACACCCCATGTCTAGAGTGTGTCTGATTATTCATGCGTCTGCTTACATGGCAGCTGTAGCCAAGCGGTTTGGCAGGCAGCCATGCAGGTGATTTAAACAGGACAAAGTCTGGTTAGAAGTAAACCAGTCCAGTAAAACCCACTTGATCCCCACCTACATTCACCATCATCAGCCATAATGTCTACAGTTGTTTAGATGAGTGTTTGTGAGTGACGTGTGATACTGTGTGACCTGTTTATGTGCTTACGGATAAAATATCAAGGGATAAAATCAGCTGAGACAGCAGTAGGTACTGCAGGAGATGGAGGTGTCTGATGGCTGGTACAAAATATGCTCAGCCAAGGACTTCTTCTTATCTGGAGATTCCACATACTAATTTAGACACTGACTGTGAGAAAATGAAACCATCAACATTATAGCTTCGTCTATAATTTATTTGTTTAGTCTCAGTCCATAGCATTAATTGTGTCCTAATCACTGGTTCATCTTTATTTCATTCTTCCTTTGTTTTAAATCTCCTACACCCTCTATCTTTACTAACCTTGGATAATTTTGGCTAATAATCCTAATGGGATCAGATCTAATTTGGGCCCTTGAGGATTACAAGGCCTTTAATAGTACATACATGCACATATACTCATGCACTAGGTGTGCAGCACAGATTTTGAGTCTTGACTGACATCTGCATGGTGTAAAAGTGCTGAACAAAAAAACGATTCCATTTTTATCTATTATATTCCCTGAAAAAAGCCTCTTGGCTATCCGTTTTGGGACTTTGTGAAGTTTTAATAAATTATTGTGAACGCAGATGAATATCATCATCTATCTATTCATCTATGTGATATACAATACAAAGCAAAGCAATTTCAAACAGAAAATAGCATTAAATCGACTGATTTTGTGGAGATTCAGTCAGCGTTCCTTTAAAGGCAGAAAAAATACCATCCTCTATGTTGAACAGTATCAGTAATCGAAAACTCAATGGCTGTGTGAATGACATGCAAAAGTGTCTTGTTCAGGATGTGATATGCATGGAGTTTGCTGCAGCGGTAGAGGTCAACGACCCGAGGGAGTGAGGGGCTGGCTGTCAAGACTGCAGCAGTAGTACCGATCCCTCATTCCTCTGCTGCAGTGCTACAGCACAGTTACTACTACTGTACTGGCCCAGGCGCTGTGACGCACAGACTGCAGGTAAACAAGGAATGCCACTGAAAACAAATGGCCACGGAGAGAGAGCAGCAGGAATGGGGAAAACAGATAACATTAACAAGTAGAGAGAGGAATGTTTGGGCATGAAAATGATCAGGGCTAGAGTGAAGAAAACAGGAGAAACCAGAGAGGGGGAGGAGGAAGGAGTGGCTGACCACATGATATAAACCTAACTATGTTTTGTCTAAAATATCAGAGGGCTGGCATTGCAACTAGAAACAAAAAATGGTTAGTGACGAAGTGAAGTTACTTTTCTCTATTCAAAAAGGAGATGACCAATGAAAAATCTGAACACAAATCAAGTGTGAGAAATAGAGAGGTATAACTAAACTTTTATTTTTCACCCGCTATTATAAAATATAACACAAAATATAAGAGAAGTGGGGTGACAAACAAGGGCTGCACAAGGCTGCAAGTTGAAACATGGCCTTATAGTCAATGCCCCTCTGTAGGGACAGTCTGTACACACACTCAAACAAAGACACATAGAAGACGAGCAGCTCGGCGTGTGGAATTGTGGAAACACAACTCCGGCTTACAGTAAGAGCTTGTGTAAGAAAGTGAAACATGGTTTCCCCTGACCTCAGCAATGCTAACTGACCAGCAAGGTCAGTGCTGAGCGAGACAGTATGCGTATTTGTGTATGAGCTGGTCTGTGACCCAACATCAGCACAAACAGTCTAAAAATGGCCATACATTCCTGAAGCACAGTCCAGTCCTCTCAGTGCGTCCCCTCTGGGATGTCCTACAGAAAGCAACATGACTACAGTATGAACTCCCTCCGCTGATACCAATTTAACAAACAACGCAAATAAAGATGTGCAGGGAACACGTGAACATAAACAAGTAAAAATTTAACACAGTGATTTTATGGTTCGGTATTCCCATGCACTATATAACTGCTATAATCACACACATGCAACACCTGACACTACATACAGTACATTACATACTAACAGAGGACCTGCTGCAACAGGCAATGACCTCTCCTGGTAGTTGATCTGTGAGTTTAAGACTCCTCCACTCAGGGTGTGACATATACAACTCGCCTCTGTAAAGATACCACCCAAGGGCCAGATGATGTCATTGACAGGCACTGGCAGCTGCCACTTCCATGTATACTGGTGTAGGTGTGGTGTGTTCCTGTTCCTCTATACTTATGAGGACCAGCTGCGCTTGTAAGAAAAGAGTGGAACAAATTTATTTATTATCCAAGTTGTGTTGTGTTTATAATTAAGATAATTGTGTGTTGAGGATAAAGGTATGAACCTGCCCATGTGTTTCCTATGAAATGGGGGCATAAAGCTGATTACGCACTCACACCGTGGAAACATAAAGCTGGACACCACAATGTAAATCAGACTTGTCTTGTTTTAAGTTTAGACTAAGGTTAAAGGACTAGGTTTATGTATCTACAGTTTATATTATGGTAACTCTCAGTGAAATGAATGGAGGTTGATGTAAGTCTCTCAAATGCATGAACATTTAATTTGTGTTTGTGTGTGTGTTTCAGACAAGGATGTGAAGATGTGGCAGGCTGGTGAAAGTCCCTGAAGCCTCTGAGCATGTGCAGTGTGAGGTCATTTTAGAGATGTGGTCACCTGATCTGGTCACACCTTTGCACCACTCAATATCAGAAGACCTTTAGCACATACATAAACTCACCACCAGGACCCATATACTGTAGGGAACACGTTCATATGCCTGCACACATTTATATACAAGTGTTCAATTTCTCTGACCCTGTGTGTTTTTACTGTTTGACTAAACTGACTAAAGAGCACATGCATGCTGTAGAGCTGGTTTTAACAAGATGCCCTCGTTACATATCCTCAAATCATCACTGAGTCACTGAACACACCCTTTTTCTTGAAATAAAAATAGTTTTGACATGCTGTATGATGTTACTTCTGTTTTTGGATGTTTTACATTTGAAACTATATGTGAGTGTGTGTCTATGTCAAACAGTAGGATCGTTAAAACAAACAATGATTCATGCTATGACCTCAGCAAAGCAAATACATGACATATCAGGCTCCACAGGAGAACCACCAAGAGCTCATGTATCTTTGTTTGTTTTGGCAAAAGGAAAAATGTGAATGAAACATTTCTAAAAATCCCTGATCTTGTCCTTTGGGTAATCTGGGACACAAGCCACACGGTGAGTCACTGACAAAGTTCACAGTTCTGCTGCTACTGTCAAGGAAGATGACACATAAAGCACTTATGTGCATCCCCGAAGTTACCAGAGTTTTCTGTTGAATAGACATGAGTCCTTATCTAACAAATACCAAACAAAGGCTATGACTTCATGCAATTTCAGGATTTCCCATGAATTTCCCATGATGTACTGTCTTGTCAGAGCCAGCTCCCTTCAAAAGGGGAATAAACACACCATATGGTACTCCATCAGCTGAATTGATGGAGATCTTCCTCATTGCATAAATGCATTAGTCGGTCACGTGCACTCTCCCTCTGTGCTCGGCAGCAGGGCACTGAGCCAATCCTACCAATTAAGATCACAGAGAAGATCACAGACCCATCACCTGCCTCTTCTCACTGCAATGTGGTCATTATGCCATGCCAAAATAACTGGGCTTCTGTTTGCTATCAAAACTAATATGTAAGCTTCACAGTGCTTGAAAATATACTCGAGTATAATTACAGGTGTGGGTGTTTACAGAAAACAACAGCACAAACAATGACTGTATAAGAGCTATTCAACTGCCACAAAGGTATGAAAACACCAGCACAGCTTCAACACGACTCCAACTAATGATTCATATCATTGTTTATGTTTCAGTTTTCCAAATAAACATTTAATTCTTTTGTCAATAAAATATCACAAAATAGTTTAAAATATCCAGGGAACAGGCCTGTCGACAATCAAACTTCTGCTTTGTTCAACCAGCCATCATTTTAAAGATGAATGAGGTTAGAGCAAAACCATAGTACAGTTTGTTCATAATGTCCTCATGACAAATTTTGTAATTAATTTATCAATAGCCTCACCACCATATGGCTTTGTTAAGTCCCTCTGCCAAAAAAACAGTCCTGAACAGGCCTTGACTGAATCAATCAGTGATAATGCATGAACACGTTCTGCTTGATCTTTACTTTTTTTCAACAGATATAGTGTACTAAATGTATATTTTGTCCCTCAGTTAAAAAAATCTCTCCACATGAGCCTCATTTTATGTCTCTGTACACACAGCAATGCAAGGATGACAACAAATACACAACCAAACTGTAGTTTCTGAACTTTATACTGCAAATGTGCACTTTCTGAACATATTACAATATAAAACCCACTGTAAATAATATATACATAAACATATATTCTAATAGACCGGATCCCTGTACACATCCACTCACTGTATAAAACTTCACTTTGCACTCTGTACATATTACAATATAAATCCATTGTAAATCTCATCCCATTGTTGTCCTTGTCTCTAGTCGAATGTTTGTTTATATTAGGTCTACATTCAAGTGTCATTGGGTTCATGTTGTTTTGAGTTCATGTTGAAATACGTGAGCAAAGAAAAACCGAAGCCAAAAAAACGGAAGCCAAATTCCTCGTATGTGTTCACATACTTGGCCAATAAAGCTGATTCTGACTAATGAATAATATTGGTTGAAGCAGATGCAGTATGTTAATGAAGTGAAGGAGAAATTAAAATTGGGACCTCGTATCCAAAAATGAACAACAAAACAAGGACATATATTCTGTTGTTATTGTTATTTCATCAGGTTCATGCTTATTACACAAACTATCAATGTTCACAGAGATTTAAAAAATCCTTACTCTGTATGTATGTGGATGAAAGACCCAAATGCTAGGGAAAAAATTGCTATATAAGATGTCCATATTAGTAAAGACATGGCCAGAGTTGGGTTTGACCAGCGAGGACAATGAGGATTATGCTGAGGTTTAGATTTTCATCATATTTCATTACCAACATGTGGAACTAACACTGTGTATAACAGTGAGTACTCGGTACTCTGGATCCCATTCACAGATGCATGGCCTCCTTCTTACAGGTGGAAGGGTGAATCCCCAGGCTGGCTGCTGGTAGTGAAAACCTCTGGTCCATCTGTCATGCCTGCCCGGCTGGCCGGCTGTCCCCATCACGGCAGCAGGGATTAACCAGGTTTAAGCCAAGAAACCAGCCGCCTGCCCTACAGCCTTTGGAAAAAGTCATGAGGAAGCACCACTCCCAGCTAAGCCTGTGCCATCCCTCTCCCAGCAGAGGTCCACTATTTCACCTACTGTATCTGCCTCTCTCTGACCTACATTAATACAGAGCATTAATAAAGAGGCAATAAAGGGATGGAGAAGAAAGAGGACACCATTTTGATTGCTGGTGTACTGCCCATGGATGCTCATTCAGCTCAGTTAACTGAAGCTTCTGTGAAAGAGGGTGAGTGCAGCGCCTTGGGGGATGCAGGCTATTAGTGCTCAATGGGATGTGAGGCGGGAGGCAGCAGCCCATCCATGAATGCCCTCAGTGCTGCTCTCCCGCTTCCTGCATTCACTTCCCCAACAAAGAGCCACAATAGTGTCCTTTGCTGTCTTGGCTGGCTGAGGCAGCTCCTGGCGATGGTCAGAACCATGTGGGGGGTAGAGAGGAGGGTGTATGTGTGTGTGAGGGGTTAGCTAGCCGGGAGCCTGCTTTAACACCACACATCCAGTCTGCACGTGCCCAGCCCGCGGCCTGCTAGTGGCCACACAAAAGGGATGATGTCATGCTTAGCCAATAACAAAAGAGTCTGGGTCCGTCTGGCCCTCCTCTCTCACCCAGCTAGTTCCAGCTTTATCCAGCCTAGCATTAATCGCAAGCCTTATCCTCTTTACTGGGGGTGGGGAATGGATAATAACAAACCAGCCATGGGGCAGGCAGCGCTAGACAGGGAGAGGTGGAAGACAGGAAAAAGGATGATGATAAAAGGGGGATGGAGCTACAGGCTACAGTTGTAGGAGACGCAAGAACAGAAAGAGCTGTCATAAAGTTGATCATCAGAGAAAATAGTAGGAAGCAAGGCTCTACGGGGTGTCACAGTGGGAGCCCTGCTAACCACAGGGCCCCACACAGTGATGGACCCAATACATCCAACAAAGATGCACACACAATACTAGTAACACAGGAATATTTGCATAGTAAGGCGAGACCCAAACGTCTCTTCACAGCCTGCACGTTTTTTGTCAGTTCAGTACTATCTTGTTTAGTGAAGGTTTCCACAATCAGATTTCTCAGACCTTTGAAAGGCTATTGTGAACACCATTTAGTGTAAAACTGGTGGTGCTGAGGCCAGACTGCAGAACAAGGTTACTAACAAAAACGAAATGATGAAAACTAGAATGGAAAAAAACATTTTTGTCAACTGAAATAAATAAAAACTATACTTAAAAGAAAAAATGATAACTAACTGAAACTGTATTGTGTGCTTCCAAAACTAACTATAACATATAAAAATTATGGATAAAATTCCCTTCGTTTTCATCTTTGTCAATGTTGGATTGATTTTAGCTGGTAGCACCATACGGCACTTCACAGTCCGTCACTTCTCGTCACTTGTTGTTTAGAGTCCGCTTCGCTACCTGGCAACATGGAGACTAAAGTTGGGAGAAAGCAGCAGAGTCCTGTATGGGATTTCTTTGAATTTGAAGGTGAGGAAGATAAAAGATATGAAAAAACGAAAACAAATTAAATTAAACTAAAACTAAGCCTTTAGAAAATAAAACGAAAAATAATTAAAACTAGCAAACCTGCTCTAAAAACTAATTAAAACTAACTGAATTTGAGAAAAAAAACCATAATAAAATCCAAAACTGTTATGACCTTGCTGTGAAAGTACTCCTGATGTGGATACAGATAACAATAATAGTCGGAGATGTCAGGTGTTTACTGGAGGCTTTATATTTTTCTGACCTCTACACCTGCAGTGCCAAATTATGCATTTGTTTTCCCACAAGTTGCAGTAGGCTTTAAATTTATTATCGCAGGCCTTAACTTGTGCTGTTTTCAAGTGAGATCTTGTTGTCTTGCACTTACCCATATTAGATGAAAGTAATTTCAATAGAAAGCTTTTTACCTTAATACTTCTACCAGTAATGTTTTGATGAAAAGATGTAATTTATTTCCACAAACCACGGTGCGACACACTAGTTGGCTGTGCTCTGATAATTTTTTTTTGTGCTCTGATAAATCCTGTCAGGACTGCAGTCTGAATCAATAATAACTGGTTCCATATTTACATCATTTTGCATATTTTTGTATGTAAATTATCATTTTGTACATTAAACATATGTTAAGCTACAACCTGATCGATAGAATTTTTCCTAAAACACACTGTGGCTGAGGTTCAGGTGCCTATAAATTCATATTGTAACACATTTTAGTGGCTAAAAGTAAGATTATTGGATTTTAAAGTTTTTCACCCTTTTTAAGGATCTGTAAAAACCTTTAACATCACAACCCAAAGAGAAGTAATGATCTGTGCAAGACCAGATCATTGGTCAGGAGAAGTAACATGCAGATGGAAGATCTCCCATGTGGCCCTCAGACCTACAAATGCTTGTTTTACAGGTATGTGTACTCTTGCTTGCAAAAAGCACAAATACAAAAGGTGTTTTACAAGACTGTTTTCCAGTTTATAATGGCAAAATTCGGGTGAGAAGAAAGGCATGTGCATTTGAGTGCCAAAAGCCTGTGCAATAAAGCAGAATTAAGAGTAATTGATATAACAGAGAGTCAGTGAGAAACAGCAGACACACGGGGACTCTTAGCCAATGTACCAATTATATGGACGCTATTAGCTGAACTGAAGGTCATTCGACTTGAGAAAAGTAACAATAATGCTCAGTTCTGCTCCATTTTACCATCTGACCATGTGGAAAGTGTCAGTCACCTACAAGTGTTAATTGTAATCCAACAGCAGTGGCAAAGCAATAATCTGAGGCAATAATGTATAATTATTTGCCATTTGGTAGGCAGGGCGTGGTTTTTAGTGATTAAAATTCTCTAGTCTTGGAAATACAGAGTCAGTTTGTTACAACCAGTTCCAGTTCTGATACAGTATCTATTGAGTATAAAATAGGAGCTGGTTGTAAATCGCGGCTCAACAGGGGGAGATGTGTGGCAGGGCGGACACTGACCTGCTCCTGGCAACGAGGAAGTAAAATAACAAAAACAAAACCAATAGCATTGCCATTAAATCCCTGTGTGTCACACCTAATAGATAACAGATGACACATCAGTCATCTGTTATGTGTCATCGTCCTTTGTGAACCAGAGCTTTTCTTGTCTAGGGTGTGACATAGTTAAAAGTTAAATATAGATTTATTTAGACCCAAAAATAGAATGCAGAAAAAGAGTGCAGCTAAGAAGAGGAATGTAGTCTTTGATGTCGGACAACTTTTTTCTTGCGAATGTGCTACGTTCCAGGCCATGAATGCACATACGAACTGCATGCATGCACAAAACACTCACAAACAAAACACACAAACTTCACCCCCTGCTTTGGTTTCCCCTCTCAGAGTTCCTTCAGTTTCACACAGCGACTAAAAATACAGGAGTCAGCGTGCCACGGGTGGACAGGCCATGGAAAAAAGGCTGTCATATTCAGAGGAGAAGTCATGGAAAACGGGAGGATCCGATTTCAGGGCCACTGATAAGCAACAAACTTACAGTACGCCCGCCTGCCCACCAAATATAGCCCCCAGTGATGTGGTGCAGGCTTGGACTAGAACAGAGAAGTCCAGTCCAGAGCCTGATGCTCTGAGACACACATGGAGCTGCAGGGGAGTCACAGTCTTACTCATCGACCCTTCATTCAACAACTGATGAAACATTAATATTAATCTGATTCGAGGGAAATCTTTTCTTACTATTCCTGCTGCATATTCACCGCTGAGCCTTCCACTTACCAAGAGTATTTGTTGCAGATCTAAACCCATTTGTCCACAGAGATTCTTTAAACAATATTTTGTGCAACCAGTCCCTTTTGTTTTCTTGCTGATTCTGCAAAAAAGGTTATGCTGACTTATTTCTGTGTATCGTACTGTAAACGCACCATTTAAATTCCTTACACTTTATTATGAGGAGGTTTTTCTAGATAGGTCACAGGCATATGCAGTAAGATTTCAAAGCATCTAATGAATTTTTAGACTAAGTTTTATTTATATGTGAAGAAAAGGAACATTCGCCTAAGCAGAGAAACAGATATGAATTTCAGTTCTATCCAATTCTGCAGAATCCTTAATACATTTTAGGCTTCTAACACCTCCTAAAGACAACATGCTTGCAATATTTGCTTACTTGAAATGAGAAGATTGATATCACCCACATGTTTACATGGTAAATATGAGGCCACAGCAATAAACCTATTAGCTTAGTTTAGCATAAAGACTGGAAACAGCTGACGTGGCCTGATCCAAAAGAGACAAGAACCTGTACTCACAAGCTCACTAATCCATACTTTTATACACTATATGGACAAAATGTCATAGAGGAAATAGAAACACATTGAATTCAGGTGTTTAATTGCTAACAGGAGAATTAGCTACGAAATGCTATTAACAAATGTCATAATATTACTTTATATTGTGATAAATATAATTGCAATAAACAATTAGATTTGGTCTTTAGAGATAATCTTGTTTATATCTAAAATGCTTAAAAATGTTTCACTTTGTTTTTGCTAAATACAGTCATCATTGGAATGTTTTTACAATTTTAATCGTTTTAAATGTTTTATGCCTAGATTTCTGCAAATATTTGTCATGTTCTGACCACAAATTTAGTTTAGTTTAGTTTATTTCAAATATGCAACAAAACAAAATAATCCTACTTAGTCCTTAAAAATGAAACAGATTATAAGAAAAAACAAAAAACAAACAAAAAAACAAAAACCTATACATACACATGAAAACAAAGTATGACTTCATTTGCATATTCAAAAAGGAGTGGGAGGAAGTATAACTTATTTAATCCCACCCCTTCTCCACACAACAGACTTTCGTTTAGCAGAATATATGAGAAATCAAGACCCTTGGATCAGTTAACCTCACTTATCATCTTCACATACACATACACATAAATACATACACACCTATAATCACTTTAAACCACAGCTATCCATATGGTTTCTACAACTGTCACTCTAGACCAAAAATCAGCCCTTAACTCAAATGAAATATTTATTTGACCCTTACTGTGATAATTATTTATGATACACAATTATTTTTATCCCAAAAATACTTCAGGTCACTGAGAATGTCCTAGATGTTGCAGGTGAGATGTGTCCATATAGTGCATATAAAACAGGTAATAATGAATGGCACAATACTTGTAGGAAGACGGTGATCTTTATTTTTTCAAATCTCACTATACTTTAATAAACCCATATTAATACTAACTGGAATATTCTCATTGTGGAGGGGAGGTCAGGGTACAAAGTCATATCTGAAGATGGGAACAATCCAGCATTCTGCCCTTATCAGAATAATGGAAGCTTGCCACAAAGACACTTACAATCCAGAATGCTATTTGGAGAAATGTCTCTCTGATCACAGGTATCACATCCTATCACTCTAAAAGCATTAACTGGGTTAATGGTGTATTTGACTCACCTTCACCTTGCCGTTGGGCTGCAGCAGCTCAGTGACAGACACTTTGTCCTGCTGCAGTCGCCTCTTCACCAGTTTGGAACAGCAGACGTTGACTGCACCTTGCACATGAGAGGCATTGTACTCAGAAAACGTCCTGCTGTCAATTACCAGCAGACGGCCCGTTCCTCTCTGGATGAGGCTCGCCAAGCGCTTGATGTCCATGGCGCTTCGTTTTGTTGGACCTTTCTCCCCAGCCATGATGCAGGAGGGTCAGAGTGGTCACCTTGGGTCACAGATGTGGGGTGGTATGGGAATGGGGTGTGCAGGAGGAGTGTATGAGTGGAGAAAGGGGTCAGGCGAGGAGGAGGAGGAAGAGATAGGGGGAAGGAGGTGAGGTCAGAGAAGGAGGAGGAGGAGGGCTACCACTGGAGCGAGCACTGAGAGATCCATGATGTCTGAAGAAAGAAAGATAAGGAGAGAAAATGTAAATACAATCACTCATCAATGCGTAAAGTGCAGTCTTCTGCATAGCATTCAGAGGTTTATTCCAGTGCTATTATTGGCCAGCAGTGACATTCAAAACTGCCACTGCCACTTTTGAGATGCTGATAACCAAACAGCTGTTCATCACACATCAAGACCATGATTAATTCTTTGTCCTTAGTTCCAGCACAACAAATAAAACTTCTCAAATTCATGTACTGCAAAGTGAAAATGACAGGTTCCTGTTCTTTAGTACCTGAATCAAAGTCAGATATATTTTTTGCGCTTTTGTAGTTCATTTCTTTATCGATCATGCTGTATATTAAAATAGCCTCAATGCTAAACAAGAGCATAAAAGTTATTTAAAGGCTTCAAAAGCCTAACGGATCATCCACTGGGATTTATCAGTGTAGAGATCTGAAGAAGTATCACACATCCAAAATACAAAGCCAAAGACTTAAGTCAGACACGCACAACAATAAAACATGGGTGTGTTCATGTCTGTGTGTATGAGGGTTGTTGATCAGGGGTCTCTTGTGCAGTAGCTCATGAAACAGGAAACTGAGGGCGTGAGATAAATTAAGCCAGGGGAATTCAGAGAGCAGGTCTGGACACAGGCAAACGGCCTGTGTGACATCCTGTGTATGTGCGTAAATGCATGTGTGTGTGTGTGAAAGAACCCATCCAAGAACCTGATGAACTCCCTCCTCTTATCTATCACTGGTACTCACTCCAATCAGCTCCCTCCTCTTGTTCACCACAGCATGACATTTATCATGAAATGCACACATGTAGTCATCTATGAGGATTAAATGCAGGGCTGCACAATATATCATTTCGGCATCGTCACTGTGATGTGTGCATGTGCAGTAATCACACCACAGGTAGAGTCAGTGTCAAGTAGACAGCCTGAAAATGAGCAAGGAGGAAAAAATGCAGAAAAGGAAGATCTGGTTGCAAATTCTTGTATCTTTTTCATCAAAGTATTTATAAAACAGCAAAAAACATCAATACGAGCATCATGTAGCTCTAATTAAAAGGCGCTTGTTTCTTACTCTACGATACACATTACATTAAAGCCAGGTGTCATTGCTGTGAGGAAACAGATTCTAAAAGGTAGGTTGAAAACCACTTCCGCAGTCAACCAGGTGTCATGCGACAAGTGAGAAGGTCAGAATGTGAATGCACTTGCGTTGTTTTATTCATCTACAGGCACGTGGTGTCATGAAAAATGAATGGGCCTCCTCTCATTTACCCTAAAGCCTAAATGGAGGTTTAAACCTCAGCTGAAAAGGGAGAGTACGAGAGATAGAGGCGTAGAAACAGATAGCGCAGAGAGATAAAATGAGACAATGGCACATTACAAGAGGAAAACAAAAGCTGTCTAGTTTCATGGTAATTTCACTGCAGAAACAGATACATTTATTATATCACACTTGCAACAGCACCAGATTAGCCCACGTCATAAAGAAAAACACTACAGAGGGGATGTTGAGATGTAATATGGAATTCAACAAAAAAGATATTACAGAGGAGAATGTCTACCTGGAGCTGAGAAAGAAAAACATTTTGTACATTATAACATTGGTGGGAAGGTGGGCGAGAGGAGACAGAGAGAAAAAAGAAACAGTCTTCTAAACAGTAGTTCCTTGGGAAAATGTCCAGGCAGCTCTACACTGCAACTTTTCACCTATGTTCTGACAACACCTCCATGGAGGGAGGGACAGGAGAGAGGAGGGAGGAGGTAGTGAAAGATGTTTTTCAGTGAGGATCTCTTCAGCCTAGCAACTCAGCCTGCTCAAGCCAAGGTAAAGGAGGGGACAACGGATTTAATAATGAAAAGAGGTAGTGAGCAAGACAAAGGATGAAACTGAGTGACAGGTCATGAAAGAGCAATGTGATGGTACAGAGGACTGCACCACACTCAATATATGTGGTAGTGACATGAATACAGAACATGGATAAATCAGTGACACCCTATCATATAAATAACTCACCATGTCATTTATAACAGCTGTTCAAGGTGTATGAAATTAAAGACCCACATTTCACTATCCACCACTGCCACCAATGCCTATATCGCCTATAGGCTGCTGACCAAGCCTGAACATGGATGTACACATGCTGTTGCTGCCCAGCAACCTGCCTGATGCAAGAGCAGCAGCACAGGAACATGGAAGGAAATCTGGATATGCAGTAACAACTGCACTGCACTGTAAACACAACCTAACTGCTGCTGTTGCAGAAAGTAACCACACTAACAGCAAGGATGTGCATAAAACACAAGCAACACAGCCTGAGTTTTTTATATATATATATATATATATATATATATATACAAAAAAACAAAACATGTTAGAGTCAGTTAAAGAAGGCTGATGTCAGTGCATATAGGCCACTGTATAACCCAACATCATTTTATATTGTACCTTAAAAAGCATCACAGACATATAAACCTAATCCACTTAGTCTAATCTAATCTGTCTGTATTACAGTGATGGCCGAATTCTGCATTAATACTTAAAGCACAGCATAATTTTGTGACCTGCAGCCACACAGCACATAAGCATACTGACATAGTGACATTTCCCCACTTTTCCCAAGACGTGCACTCCAGCAGCCATCCTGCAGAGGGTTACTTACTAATCTTTGCTGCAATGCATGTGCTCCCCTACCACAAACAGCCCCCACTACATTACGATCTACCCCATCACCTGTTATACCATACCTTATACGGCACAGAGCTCTTTAAGGCAGGCAGCAAACAACACAGTCTCCAGGGTGCGAATCTTTCCCTCTTTTTCTGCTTTTCCTGCTGCTGAGAATACCATCTGACAATGCATATGTCCAATGGCGACTGCGACTGCACTCCCACCCGCCCAGTCTCGCTCACTTTTTCTCTCTGAAACCCTCCTTCGTTCTTTATCACTCTCTTTCTTGCTCTAGTGCAGTGGACAGGGATGGGGAGGGGAGGACTGTGCAGATTTACATGTGTGGTCGTCGGAAGGTGTTCAGCACCTTTCTCCGCTTCAAGACGATCACCTGACGGTGTCCTCATCTACAGTGGTCCCTATGTGTTTGAATGAGAACAGGGATGAAGACAGAAGAGAGTATGGGAGAGTAAAGGAGACAAAATGACAACACAGAGGCATAGCAGCGAATGTGACAGAGGGTGATAAATGAAATGATGAAGCGGTGTGGTGAGGGAGCAAAACCCTCTGGATGCTTAGTCAGCATAACAATCACAACTCTGCCTCTTACGTTAAGCTATGGCTCTGCCTCCATCTTGCATCCAGACAGTTAAGGAGCAAAACAAACACCTCCTCAAACTAAAATAGGCAGCAGCCAGAAGCTTGCTGTGAGGCCTGGAGCAGATTCTGTTGTTGCCATAGAAACAGCCTGGTTGGGGTGATCAGGGGGCACAGGGAGGGCGATGGTAATGGGATGCTACTGGTACTGATGCTGGATCAGGACATGAGAATGGGAATGGGATACAGCTACCTGTGCAGTATTAAAACAGACTCCTACTGCAAAACAAACCTGTTAATGTATGTGGCTACCATGTCTCACATATCTTGGCTCCTAAATGAATATCTCACCATCACTGACTGGTTGTCCTTTAGGAAAATGTATTTATTTACTCCAACACCTTGATTCTCACCATTCTGAGTCATTTCTCTCTGGAGGGCTGCAAATTTTGCAATAATTGGTTCCTAATTTCAATATAAATTGTTGGGTTGGAATAGGTAGAACTGAATAGAATAACGTTACTTTCTTTGCAGCTTGGACATTTAACAGACACATTTAAACACAATACAATGAATAAATTTAAGGCAACATAACTTAAGACCTACAATATCAAATTTAATACCTTTTAAAGACTGATTTAAGGTATTAAATGCAGATTTGTAAATTCAAGACTTTTAAGACTTTTTGAGACCCTAAGCGAACCCTGGTATAGGACTTAAAGTCAGGTTTGTATGTATTTTTAGTTGATTTTTAGCTTGATGGAGCTTGAATCTCTGAATCACTTTTTGACCATGAACCATGAACACCAGGGCACATGGAAATCAAACTTGCATGTATACATACTGATTAAATATGCACTCACAAGCCAAGAATTCCCAATCACTGGAAAACCACTGCATCACATTTAACCTACATTTTTAGCATGCATTTTGAAGCTGAACATAGTCTCCAGGCCTGACAGTTTCACCTTTCATTACTGCTTATTATGAAAGACCAGGCCTCTTTGTAATAAATATGTAAAACAACCAAGTTGGGAAAGTTACTTTATCTCCATAAAATGGATAATCCATACAAAGGCTCTTCATACAAAACCATGAGCTAAGCATGATGGGCCAGCTCAATAACACCATATCGAGACACCAGGGAAGAAGGCAAACACAAAGAGAGCAACTGGAGGGCAACCAAAGCTGATGTAATACCATCCAGGTTATTCATTAACTCCCTGCATAACGTCACCTGTGGCCAGAGCCTTGAGTAGGCCAATATAAAAGTGGCTTTTAGTTTCATACAATGAGAGACATGGGCTATTTATTTAGACACAAACAATTACATCACCGGAGCATCTCCTGCCCTTCCTCTGTGTTTCTGGGTCTCTTGTGTGAACCCAGTGTTTTCATCCCTATGCATGCACACAGCAATGTTTACAGTCTTTATGGTCTACTCTATGTGGTAGAAACTAACCAAAATGGGTCACTTTAAAGAACATCATCAAGCCAATGTTGCCAGTGTTTGGACAGATGACGGATGATACAGTCATAAGTTTACACTGTGACCCACACATAGATCACATGCACCCATAAGCCTTAGATATAGTGCTGCATATCTGCTCATACAGTCTAAACGTGTGGCCTTTTTCCTGATCAGGTTTTATTATAGTAGCAGACCTCTCTTGCTTCTTAAAGTATTCATGCTTCCTATATTTAGTTGATTTGTAAGTCTTCATTCATTACTCTGTAGGTCAGTAGAATAAAGAGCCTAGTGTGTGTGACAGACAGTAAATATATTTTTAAAAAAAACATCTAATATGAAATGTGGTTTTGCAGCCATGATGCAATTTTAAAAAATCAATATTAAACGGCCCTGGTGGAACATTAGCATCATTACAATATAAACAACATCACCAGGTATGAAGCCTTCTGGAGTTCTCAAATCAATATTACAATCCTCTATGTGGCTGCTGAAAATTCGGGCTCAAATAACAAACTGGGAATACCCTGGACTCCAGCAATAACATCAATCACAACATAGATGCAAATGGACATTACGTGCAAGAAATACAGAGATTCTATTCTATAAAATGTAGTCAGATATTTCCACTATAGTGATGAGAGTGAGCGGACAAACAAATAAATGGGACATTGTGGCCTGTTTGATAACGTACAATAACAATGATGGAGGGTGAGCCGCCGTAGCGCACTATAATAAACCGACCCAGATAAGAAATAAAAACAGAGCCTATAAATGCGACTGTTGCCTTTATAGCTGTTGTGCAATTTGCTTTGTATAAATTACGTATGTGTTTAAGCTTAAAGGCTCTGTGTGCGCATTGTTCAAGTGGGACGCCTTCCCCTTGTGTTGTTATGACGCGTGGATATGTCCGCATGCGAAAATGAGCCACTCCATTGATCCGAGTGGCTGTAATAATAAAAAGCATAGCAGCAGTAGCAGCGCGCGCATTATAATAATAAAAAATAAATAAAATAAATACAATACGCATTTTCCTTACCTTGACATGAACGGACGTCAAAACAACAAAATACGGCGTTTTTTTTTTTTTTCAAATTGCAATAGTCGATAAATTCAGCTTGGACGGGTTTAATTCCCATTATAAGGCGAGCGCGCACATGAAAGGGGGGAGTGCGCGCTGACAGACTGGCTGCAGCAGCGCGCGAGGGGAGGAGGATGAGAAGGAGGGGGGGCGGGGGGAGGAGAAGGAGGAGGGGGGTGTCTGCTGCTAATGTAAGCTAGCTCTGTGGTAGCAATACACTTAATAACTGCAAAGTCTCATTCACAGACGCTCGTGTACTCACCTCCGGCTCCTGGTGTTGTGTTTGTTTTTTTTGGGGTGGGGGTCTTATTATTCAGCTGGACTCCATGTGTGTGTGGGGGGACACCGCCGGGGTCTTCATTGGAGCAGTCCGGTGTTTACCTGGCGGACACTACAGCTGACAGTGGGTGACAGCGCCAGGAAAAAAAAAAAACACAACACACACGAGACATGAAAGCGCTCCGCGAGGATACCAACTGTGTCTGTGGCGCGTGAAACTGAGCGCGTTACGTGGTCGGCTCGTGGAGAGGTAGATTAGTTTAGCCTTTTCTCGGTTAGGGAGCTAAAACGGGTATTATGTAGGCTATGTGTGTGTTGGGGAGGAGGAGGAGGAGGAGGGATGGTGGGGGGGTAAGTTACAGGAGGTGCACTTTAGCACTTTCATGAACTAAAGCGGTGAGGTCATGGTTCAGAGACGGAAAAAAAAGAGAAAAATATGAGGTTGACGTCACCTCCAGCCAATCACAGGCGGCGGCTCAGGGGCTGGGTGACGTCACCGGCCTGATCTGCGGATTTAAGGAGCAGTCCGTGTTTTTTAAAGGAGACGCAGTCAGTGACCCGCATGCGCAAAGTAAATGCACGCAAATAAATAAACCAGCCCAAACCTCATCATTTTATCTCACATATGACAAATTCACTGACC
Source organism: Sphaeramia orbicularis (assembly GCF_902148855.1). NCBI lineage: Eukaryota > Metazoa > Chordata > Actinopteri > Kurtiformes > Apogonidae > Sphaeramia > Sphaeramia orbicularis. The sequence continues at coordinate 19,582,193 of NC_043962.1, forward strand.
CTCCGGTATCCGGGTGCGCCTTTTAGGCACACTTCGCATTTCGTTTAAAAAAAAAACCTTCATATTATTTTTCATAATTTAAATAAGGTTAGAATTCAAAAGTTGTTCATTTTTGCATGATCTTTAAAATTCTGGCCACCAAGTAAAATTTGCACATTGAAAACAAAAGAAAATTGTAAGACTAGCATCTGTCTCCCAAGTGTGCCTAAAACGCACTATTTCTTCCATTTGATCTGTATGATTAGGGCTGACCTTGATTTACAAAAATAAAATCAAATTAGAGCAGAAAAATAAATCATTACATATTATTTAATAGTTTGATTTATAGGTGTGCATGTTACGCACACTTGGTGACAGATGCTAGTATTTTTGAACATTTGACCTAGCGCCAAAAATAATAATGCAAATTAACCAATGTTAGAGTTAATCATTGACATATGCCAGGCTGAAAAAAAAAAAACAAATAATATGCGATCCACTTTTTATGTAGTATATTGAAAAAAATATATATATTTTTTTTGTTTTTTGCATCCAAAAAATGGTTTGTTTACATTACAAACACAGCATTTAAAGGGTTAAAAAATGTGACAATTATTGAGTGTTTGGTATTTTTATTTATGGCTTAAGTTGATGAAATAGAAAAAAAGTGTACAAGAATTAAAAACAAACTGTATGAAATTTTTTTTGACTTTATTCCACAAGTGTGTGAAAAAGGCACACTTGGTGCTTAGTAAGGGCCTTGCTGGACAGGATAAAGGAGGGTTAAATATGGCAGTTCCTTTGTGCTACTACTACTACGTACTGTTAGACGTTAATTTATTACATTTTGAGTTAAAGGGCCTTTAAAGCTGCAGTGCTTCATGGTTTTTAGTGTAATTCATCAGAAATTCATACATTCATATGCTGGAATTTCATAAGTGACATGAGAATACATGGAAGTTCTGCATCTACTCCTACTACTGTGTTCTTTTTTTCCTCCTTGTTTGTTTTCAGGGTGTAGGAAATCTACCCTGTGATGCCCCAATTTTTGCAAATCACAGGCAGGTATGAGATTTGCAGCTGTAATTACTAATCGCTGATGTGATTATGTCACATGCGACCTAGATATGATTTAACCCTTTATCAGGCAAGTGACTATTGTTGGTAATTTCTGCAAACATTAAATATGGGACCAATCCTGTGCCTCAGTGAGGTCAAGAAGCATGTTGGTTTTTATAACACTATACAGTGATTCAGAGAGATTTTATAGAAATTTTGAAGCTGTAAATCACAGGTGTCAAACATGCGGCCATGGGGCCAAAACTGGCCCGCCAAAGGTTCCAATCCAGCCCGCAAGATGAATTTGCAAAGTGCAAGTTAGGGCATCAAACTCAAAAATAATATAATAACCTATAAATAATGACAACACCATTTTCCCCTTTGATGTAGTGCAAAAAACATTAAATTATGAAAATGTTTACATTAACAAACTGTCCTTTAACAATAAAATGTGAATAACCTGAACAAATATGAACAACTTGAAATGTCTAAAAAGAATTAAGTGCAATTTGAACAATTTTCTACCTGTTACTAAATGTTTTGTGCCTTTGTAGATCTGCTCTGTAATGCACATGTATAAATGATAAGTAAAGGCAGAATATTGATAAAATTGTACTTATATTTCTTAACAAATTGCATTTTTTCAGGTTATTCACATCTTCTTTGTTTGGATAGTTTGTAAATGTAAATACTGGCATAACTGAATGTTATTTTTTGCACTAAAACAATTTGAAGTTGCCATTATTTATTGTCTGTCATGTTATTATTTCACTGGTCCGGCCCACTTCAGATTAAATTGGGCTGATTGTGGCCCCTGGAAGAAAATGAGTTTGACACCCCTGCTGTAAATAGTGAATACGAGTGTTTTTTTTTTCAGTTAATGACCTTATAACAGTTGTTTTATTGCATGTTTTATGCCAAGAGGAGGGAGACTGTTGTCACACCAACTAACGGGGAGTTAGATGATGATCAATGTCCAATAACACACTAAGGCTGAAATTTTGAATTCCAGAGTATTTCAATAAGTGCCCTATAAAAGGTTCAGTATCTTTATTTGTCAGTATATATTTTATATGTGAACATGCAACACACACTGAAATGGACCCTCTCCTTTTAAACCATCACTAGCTGAACGTGCAGGAACACAAACTGCAGATTAGGAGCGGTGGGCTGCCATGTCAGGAGCCTGGGGAGAAAATTTCTCTGCCAGTCCAGGGAATTCATTCATTCGATCATAAGCCCATTCTCCAATCTTCAAGGCATGCATGAAGTCCATTCATGCAGATCTGAATGCCTTTTTCGTCTCACTTACTGAAATGATGTCACTGTTATTTCTAATGGAAAGCTGATGTTTATAGCCTGTTATTGACTTAAAAGATGTTGCAATAAACCTTTTTTTCTTTATCATGTCTTAGGCTGAATGCTGCAGTGATCAATACTGTCACCTCACAGGAAGAAGGTTCTGATTCTAGTGCCTTTCTGTCCAGAGTTTGCATGTTCTCTCCAGGTACCCCAAATTACTCCCACCATACAAGTACATGCACCTCAATAGGTTAATTATTCAATCTAAATGACCCCTTTGTGTGAATGTGAATGAATGGTTGTTCGTAAATGTCAGCCCTACAATGAACTGACAACATGTCAAGGGTGTACCTTGCTGTTTTTTTTAAGGATTACATCACACAAACACTCACTGGCTACTTGCATGCATTTGGGCATACAGACGTAGTCAAGTTGATCTGCTGAGGGTTAAACCGAGCATTAGAATGGGGAGGAAAGGTGATTGAAGTGATGTTAAATGTGGAATGGTTGTTGGTGCTAGATAGGCAGGTTGGAGTTTTCCAGAAACTGCTCATCTACTTAAATTTGCATGAGAAAGAGTGGTATGAAAAAGAGAAAATATCCAGTGAGCAGCAGTTTTCTCAGTTAAAATTAAGGTTCAAAAGGTTCATTTACTGTCATTCATTCAGTGTAGCACATGGAGAACAAAATGTGCACTTAGGTCCCAGTAATAAAATAGAATAATAAAATAATATATATCTAAAAAAAACACCCCCCCCCCCCCCAAAAAAAAAAAGAAAAACAAAAACAAAAAAACAGACACCTAAAACACATTCATCAATAAAAGACATTCCCTAGCTTATGCAATCCCTAAAACATGTTTGGTGATGTATTTCGATTATATTATTGGTAATAATGTATGAAAAATGATAGATATTTGTTTCAAATACTATTAGCAGCCTGTAAAAAGGCTATTACCAAAAAATGGTGCAGATTAGAACCACCTACAACTAACGACTGGATACAAATTGTGAATGGAATATTTGAGATGGAGATTCTGACCCAGAGATTGAGGACTCAAGAAGAACAGTGTCATGATGAATGGGACAAATGGACAATTTTCGTTTCAACGTCACATTACTAAAAGCCAATTGTTAGTCACAAAGGTTTTTTTATGGTCAATGTATCCCAAATGCCCCTTATGTTTGTATTGTACAGAATTCAAACAATAAAAATAAAGTAACAAAAAAAAAAAAAAACGACATTCCCTAGCAGCTGAGCAGACTAAAGAGCATAAAAGCCTTGTTGATGTCAGAGGTTCATTCAGGGTACCGCTGCTGTCAGGTAGGAAGAGGAAACTGAGGCTACGATTTGCACAAGCTCACAAAAATTAGACAAAAGATTGGAAAAATGTTTCTTGGCCTGATTTTTTGGTCCCAGTTTCTGTGGCAACATTCAGGTCACATAGTCCGATTAATCCTGCACTGCTTTGTACTAATGGTTCAAGCCGGTCGTAGTGGCGTAATGAGTGTGGGGGATACTTTCATGTCACACCTTGGGCCTCTTTGTACCAACTGAGCATCATTTAAATGCAACAACCTACCTGAGTGTTACTGGTGATCAGATTCATCCCTTTACAACCACAGTGTACCCATCCCTCTGATGGCTGTGTTCAGCACCATGTCACAAAGCTCACATCATCTCAAATTGGTTTCTTGAACATAACAATGAGTTCACTGTCCTCAAATGGCTTCCACAGTCACCAGACCTCAATTGGATAGAGCACATTTAGAATGTGGTGGAACGGGAAATTTGCATCATGAATGCGCAGCTGACAAATCTGCAGCTACCATGTGATGCTATCATGTCATTTTTCCAGCACTTTGCTGAATAGAAGCCATGAAGAATTAAGGCAGTTCTGAACGCAAAGGGGGAACAATGTGAATAGGCTACTCATTTTAGACATCATTGTATAATTATCTCTAATATGTTTAATAAAAAGGTCTAATTGTAAAATTAAATTATCAAAATATTCTTCTTTTTTTCCATCTTACCAGAAATTATACTATTTCTTTTCCATTATTTTTTCCATGTATATTCATTCATTTATTAGCCATAAATATTAAATTTCCACTACCTTCACTTACAGATGATCACTTCAAATATATTCAGGGTGAAATATTACATCAGTGATACTCACTAAACACACTTGCTTCATAATATGAAAAGGGAAGATGCAGGAGTATTTTTGATATTTTAAAAAATGAAGACAAAATTGCAAATTCTCTGACTAAATAATCAACCTTCCTGATATGAAATTATTTCTATGTGTTGAATGCAGGCTGTTGGAATTTGTAAGTTTTGGTTGTTTGACTTTGAGATCAGCTTTCTTTTGTTTGGTTGAATGTCTTTATTGTGTCTCCCTCCCATCAAACTGTGTTATTGAGTAAATAAATGAATGCATGGTATTGGTGCAGACAGCCATGTTTGCAGTTATGTTGTGTATACTGACACCTAGTGGTAGATATATTTAACTACAGTCTGTTGTTGTGGCTGCGAGTCATACCTTTACCACACTAGGATGCTATTACACACTTAACTCAATCAGCATCAGATTTATCAGACTTTAACCCTTTATGGGCACTCATTGAAATACTCTGAAATTCAAAATTTCAACCTTAGTGTGTTATCGGACATCGTCATCTACCTCCTCATCAGGTGGTGTGACTATAGTCTCCCTCCTCTTGGTATAAAACATGCAATAAAACAATCTTAGTGTGCTGTCCTGTATTGTGTAATTTTATTGTGGTGGCATCTGGTGGTGCTGTTTCTGTGTATGTATTTTTGTGTATGTGTTCATGTGTTTATTACGGTGGCCCAGAGGTGCAACAGCCCAAAAAATTATCCACTATGAGAAAAAAAAAGAGAACAGCCCAAAAAATTATCCACTATAAGGAAAAAAAGAGAACAGCCCAAATAATTATCCATTATAAGAAAAAAAAAAAAAAAAAAAAAGAGAACGGCCCAAAAAATTATCCATTATAAGAGAAAAAAGAGAACAGCCCAAAAAATTATCCACTATAAGGAAAAAAAGAGAACAGCCCAAAAAATTATCCACTATAAGAGAAAAAAGAGAGAACCCAAAAAATTATCCATTAGTCCCAAAAATTATCCACTATAAGAAAAAAAGAGAAAACACAAAATATTATCCATTGGCCCAAAAAATTATCCACTATAAGAAAAAAAAGAGAACAGCCCAAAAAATTTTCCACTATAAGGAAAAAAAGAGAACAGCCCCAGAAAATATCCACTATAAGAAAAAAAAGAGAAAGCCGTAAAAATTATCCACTGGCCCAAAAAATTATCCACTATAAAAAAAAAAAAAAAGAGAACAGCCCAAAAAAATATCCACTATAAGAAAAAACAAGAGAAAGCCCTAAAAATGATCCAGTAGCCCAAAAAATTATCCACTATACATTTTTTAAAATAACTTTATTTTTATGTTTCACTGACGTCCACTTCCGGTGGGTTACTTCCTTAGCATTAGCCACATTAGCTGAAGGCGTTCAAAATTTTCAGCCTATGCTTTTTTTTTTCTGGTGGCCTTAATTTTAAAGGAAGAGACCTTTTGGGTAAACAGCGCACTCTTAATTGAAAAGATGGATGATGTTTTGTTTTTTTTCTTATAGTGGATAATTTTTTGGGCTGTTCTCTTTTTTTTCTTATAGTGGAAAATTTTGGGGGGCCTGTTTTCTTTTTTTCTTATAGTGGATAATTTTTTGGACTGTTCTCTTTTTTTTCTTACAGTGGATAATTTTTTGGACTGTTCTCTTTTTTTTCTTAAAGTGGATAATTTTTTGGACTGTTCTCTTTTTTTTCTTATAGTGAATAATTTTTTGGGCTGTTCTCTGTTTTTTTCTTCTTGTGGAAAATTTGGGGGGGCTGTTCTCTTTTTTTCTTGCAGTGGGTAATTTTTTGGACTGTTCTCTTTTTTTTCTTATAGTGGATAATTTTTTGGACTGTTCTCTGTTTTTTTCTTATAGTGGATAATTTTTTGGGTGTTGCACCTCTGGGCCACCGCAGGTTTATGACCCCTGCTGCACACCAAATTTCCTTTTCTAAGGATAAATAAAGTTAAAAGTTGAAGTTATAAGGTCATTAACTGACAAAAATCACTAATATTTCACTATTTACAGCTTCAAAATGTCTATAAAATCTCTCTGAATCATTGTATAGTGTTATAAAAACCACCATGCTTTTTGACCTCACTGAGGCACGGGATTGGCCCCTTATTTGTGGAAATGACCAAAACTAGTCACAGATAAAGGGTTAATCTGTTCCTCTTCACATTACAGAAATAAAAGCAAGAAAACTCAACATACTGATTATATTTATAGATGTTTCCATTTATGAGATGTGTGGGTAATTTAGAAAAACAGCAACACATATTCATGAAAATCTACCTTTATTTGGATGCAAAACTCACAACTTAAAGCGATACTGGTGCAGAGGAGAGGAATACTGATTTGCTGGTTGGTTGTATGTCCGACTGTTTGGCTATTTCGTCATCCCCATTTCGGTCATCGTAAGAGGACCAAATAAGCATTGAAAACTAGCGCTAAAAATAAAAGCTTTTCAGTCAAGTACACTGGACATTATCAGAGGATTATGTCAAAAGTTCTGACAATAGGTTGTAGCTTTTCATCTCAATCCCAGTCCTGTGTTAATCTAAGAGGTCATTTTGGCAGTTTAATTTGCTATTTGACTTGATATTCATGAATTGGTCCAAGCCCGCGTTTATTTTATCCTCTGATAATGTTCACGACAGTTAAACTGACCCGTTATGTCAAGACAGAAGTTGTTAGAGTTTGATTTTTGTTACATAGAAAACTGTATTCACTGTTTTAGCTGCCTAACACATAGCAATTATTTCTCATGTTGTCAACTGAGAGTGGCCTAGAGTCACAGATGGAATTGAGTGGGGACTGTAAAAACTCAGTCTGAGGTAAAATTCTCCAAGAAAACGATAAAAACATACACAGAAAGCAAAGCATATTAAAGCAAAGCCTAAAGGCATAAAGTAATAATACTGAAGACTGAACATAATTTATTTTTTCTGTACTGTAAGGTAACTTAGGTAGTTGTCACATTTTGTTCTGTCAAATCTTGCAATATAAACCAATGGTTTGATCCACAGTATGAGCTACATTCCATCATGGTGTAAACAGAAATATACACAAGGCATCTACTCGAAAGGATTGTATCAAAATGTTCTAAAAATATCTCTGGTTGGTTTCACAAAAGCAAACTGTATCAAAAGCATTGGCCGAGAGCAAGCAATATAATAGGCTTAAACCTTTTTACACAACAAAAAGCGGGACAACCAATCACGTCGCTTGATTGTGGACCTATAAAGTCCCATACGGCACATGCAATCCATTAAACTCAACACAATCAAAACACAATACGGAAAAAAAAAGAACTTTTACAGCTTAACATCAGAGAGAGAACCATAGTTGGTCTATTGTGCTTCATACAGATTAGGCCTGGCCTGTCTATACAACAATCATGGGCTTCTTACTTCACAGATGTGTTCAAGCTACTGTTGAGAAGCAGAGGCATCAGAAAGCCAGTATCACTGAGAGCGACAAGCCTCATATGTGACTTTATTTTTACTTTTCCACCACCTCTTATCAGTTTGTAGTGCTTGCCTTTTTGCACCTCACTGCTTTTGCCTGCATTACACTTCTTTATGTGGTTAAGTCAGAAACAGCGAATGATCTGGTGTCAGATTCTCCAGAGGTCTGCATTGATTTTTCTGATGGTGCGGTTCTATTTCTGGACTCCATCCTCTCAGTGGTGCTGGCTCTGTGACGCCTCTGAGGGTACGTCTATGTGGCCTTAATGCAGGAGTTGTTTACTGTAAACATCATGGGCCATGAGGACTGCACAGGCAGCATGGTAGAACTGTAATACTGTAGATTGCACAGAAATCCTGATTAGTTAATTAATAACCTAATTGTTATACATTCCTATGTTCCATAACATTGCACATGCCTTTAATGAACACGTAGCACCATGCAACCTGAAGATGAGGTGGCTCCTGAATGCATCAAAAGTTGAAACAGGCCTTCTGCAATGATTTTTTTTACATTAAAAGTGAGAGTCAGTAAAGGTCAATGAGGAAAAAAGTTAACATATATTCAGTGTGAACTTTTATATCGATATAGTGTTAGATATTAGGCTGGCATTTGATCATTTCTGTAGATTTAAATTATGCTGGCACTTATGCTGTAAAGGGCCCTTCTTACAGACACTAACTTTGGGACTCTGAGCTAGCGGTTCATCTTTAAAGCAAATGGAAATCGCTGCAGTCGAGCTGATTATTTCAGCTCCAGTGTAACATTTTGATAACACTGTATGTATCCACGGGTGGTATTTTATAAGACACTCATTCCAAGCTCTCAGTGAGGCCCTCATGACAAAGACTCGGTTACAATAATATGATAAAAAAAAAAAAAAAAAAAAAAAAAAAAAAAACTCAGCAGTGCAAATAAACTGACGTCAGGAGTGCAGGCTTGGATTATTTTAGGTCTGACTGTTGTGAAGATTTTTAAGGGTAGGAGGTGGGGTATGTCGGGAGGGAGGGGACTATCTCAAATCCTACTTCCTTAATTTTTATGTGCACAAAAACATACAATAAGCACAAATTTAATGTCGACTGGTCAGTCCTGTCAGAGTGAGCCTGTCTTGGGTGTACAAATTAATGACTTGAACTTGTTAAAGGGTGACGTTGTGATGATGCTAGGTACAGTGGTGTGTACCGCCAGAGGAGGTACAGTGTACAGTGGTGTGTCTCGGTCTGGGTGTGGTTGGAGCGCTCACTCTACTCCTCAGCTGTGTGAGACAGTTGCTTCTCGAACAGACTGAGGACATGATGCACAAACTGGTACTGCTCGCACGTCTGGATCATCCCACCCCTGAAGAATGGACAGGAAAAGGCAAAGACAATGAGGTTATGTTCTGTCTGCAGGTACATTTAAGGTATGTTAGTTTGGTGCATTCATCGACAGCCACATGTGTGTGTTCAATCATCCATCCATCCATCCATCCATCCATCCATCTTCTATCGCTCATCCAGGATCAGGTCGCTTTCAATTATGTTGTGTTAAAAATGAAAAACAACATTATAAAAGTATAAAATATCTTGAAAAATTGGAAATTGTTTCACCCTTTTATAACCTTAGACTGGGTGAGTTGGGTGTCTTCAGTTTTTTTAATACAGGGGCAGACTTTTTATAGTTTTTGTTTAAAAAAAAAAAACAGTTCTTACCCACAGATATGCAGTATTTTAAATGCATCTGCAATTATTTTTTGATGACTTTGTAAGCTACATTTAGCTGGGTGGAAAAAAAACAAAACATTAATATCTATCTATCTATCTATCTATCTATCTATCTATCTATCTATCTATCTATCTATCTATCTATCTATCTATCTATCTATCTATCTATCTATCTATCTATCTATCTATCTATCTATCTATCTATCTATCTATCTATCTATCTATCTATCTATCTATCTATCTATCTATCTATCTATCTATCTATCTATCTATCCATACTGGACCTTTCAAATGCATTATTGAATGTTCTATTCCTACTATTACAGTAAAATGTGAGAATTTTTTTTTTTTTTTACAATAGCTTAATCATAACTCACTAATTGTAAGCGAATCACCTGACATGACTGTCTGACTTCTTACAAAATAGTGTAAAACCCCTCAGTTGAAAGAACTTTATTTTCTGTCCTGTATACCACTGACTCAGCTGCAGACAGAATGGGACATAAACAGTCTATGTGTATGTAACAGTTCAGGAATGTAAAAATACATTGTAATACATTTTATTATATTACTATTTTTACCTTTTATTTTGAAGTGGTTTGCTTGTCATTTGTAACATGTTACTTCCTGATGTGTTTGTAATTTCCTTTCACATCTGAAGTTTTACTGAAGTAAAACTGGATTGTCTTTTAATGGCTCCAGGAAGGGATAAAATGTCCAGCACATGCAATGTAATAGATCATGACATTTTGACTGGCCAAAGGTGTAAGCATAATAAACGTTGTGTTCCATTTAGCAGGACCAGTTTAAGGGTAAATCTGCCTTTCTGATGTGAGTAACTGCTACATTTGGATGGAACAGAGCCAACATTAATTGCTATACCTGTGCATTTCCTGCAGTGAAAAGTCTATGAAAGATAAAACATTTTTGCACAGTGTGATCTGCTGTTTTCTTTTCTTGGTGTGAAAAATGGTCAGCTTTTTCCTACCTGCCTGCTGCTCAGAACTGTTTACTTTTACTGACTTAGTAACCTACTTGTGCCTCAACCAACTGTCCATGATGACAATATCTAAAAAGGTGGGCTATTCTCGTGACTTAGCTCGTGATTTGGAACCAAGTCAACACAAACTACGTCAGTGAAAGGCTTTTCTCGCATAACAAACACATATTTTGGTGCCAAGAACTAAAGGCAAGCCTGGGTATGGATAAAAGGCTAAGAATATCTCACCTGTCCAGACGGAGTTGGCAGGTGGTTCTCAGGATGTCCACCACACCCTCAGTCCTCAGCTGCTTGCACAGGATGGAGGTGGCGATGAAGCAGCCAGTTCGACCAATTCCAGCACTGCAGACAAAAAGTTGGAGGAGTGACGGGTTGGAAAATGTCTGGATCATTATATTGATTAGCACTAATTTGATTAACGCCAAATCCTCCCTGGGGAAATCTGATGGCAGAGGACTGAACGAAGGCAAATGCTCTGCTCGAGGAAACCGAGCCAAGTGATTAATTCAGTTTTAGTTAAAAGCCCTCAAGTACATATTATAGACAGCCTGAAATGTGTGATACAGCAATATATATGTGATTAACTTAGTCACAAATCACAATCTTAATGGCATATTTTTTTTGTTTTATGTTCTTCCACTTAACATGACTGCTTGTTCATTTGTTGTGTTTTATTTCTACACTGTGAGGCTTATTTTGCTGTTATAGATTAAACTTGAAAGTGTGCCATGTTTATATTTGGTATTTTATATTCCATTACATTGCCAGTACTCATTTTGGTTTGGTGCTACAACTGATACTGTTTGGCTTGGATATTTGCAACCATAATGTAATTTTTATTATAGTAATATTTAATATTATTGCAAATCTGCACAAAATTTTCTAAAAAACAAAAAAAAAAAAAAAAAAAAAAAAGAAGAAAAATAATAAAATATGATAAGACAAAAAAACTATTTCACAGGGAGCTACTGGTATTCAGCAAACCAAAGGCGCTCATGGAGAGGGCATGAACCCTGACACCCTGAAGAAGGTGCATGCCGACACATGTTGGTGTGTTTTTAACTCCAGCCCCTGTGAATGAATCTACAGGCCCTCATGAAATAAAGGCTTTTTAAATTTTCTGACCAAGTGAGTGGCTGGATTTTTGTCTTTTTCCAATAAATAAATAAGATTGAGTACCTTATATTCCCGTGTGACCATTTTGCGTGATCTATTTCTTTATTAATTTTGCAGAAAATGTGATATATTGCGGCAGAATTTTCACCCTTGTCCTCCTGAGTATATTGCCTTGTATCAAGTTATATAAATTATAAAAATAGTCGTAGTTTTAAAACAACTCATGATTTAATGAAAATAATGTTACCCTTTTATGAGATAAAAGAAATATTTTGAAAATAAATTTGCAATAGTGTGACATAAAGTCATAATTAATAAATTGTAAGCCTTTAGCCTTGTTGATGACAGAGTTTCGGGTTACAGAGAACGCAACAAACGAAGTAGCAACTTTCACTTCTGTTGTTAAAAGTAGAACCTCACAAAATGTTCTAAGTTCCCCATTATGCAATGGGTGGGTATGACTTTATTTTTGCACATTATGATATTTTTCCAACCTGTTTTTAGATTATAACATTATTCTTGTAATATTATGGCTTTATTCTCAAAATATTACTACTTTATTCTCGTAAAATTATGACTCTTATTGTATTCGACTTTATTCTTATAAAATTACTGGTTTTATCTTGACATTTTATGACTTTATTCTTGTAGTGACAAGTGTTTATATTTTCTTATGTGGCCCTAATATGCTGGCGTATGAAATAATTGTGACAATATGATTTATTTTTGATAGATAAAATGTAACTGGGACTTAAAATGTAAACATTGCATCTGGACAAAGAGATATGTAGTGAATAAAAACAGAAATGTGTCTGGAAAAAAAAAAAAAATCCAACTTTATGGGTAACAGTGAATAAGCAGTATGTAAGATAAAACACTGGACAGTGCAAAACACATGAGTAACTGTGGGTGGCTGACTGTACCTGCAGTGCACAATGATAGGGCCGCTGGATGGCGGGGCCTCCTCTCTGGCCCTTTCAACTTCCTTTACCAGCTCGAGGAGGGGCGGGGCTTTGTCTGGGGTCTTCTGATCAGGCCACGAGGTGTACCAGTACTGACGCAGACTACGCTCCTCATCTCCAAACTGCAGCGCGCACACACACACACACACACACACACACACACACACAGAGGCATGAAATAAGGATGCAATCATGCAAAAATGTTCCCCTGACTGTTCATGTGTATGAGACAGACACATGTCGAATGATTTTTGATCAGCATGTTGCTTTGCATGTGTATTCAAATAGTTACCTTGGTGTTAGTTGCTACGACAACAATGAATGCGAAGCAAGATGGCAAAAAAGAGCGAGTCTTATATGGTGTGTTTGTCCATCACTTGCACTGTAACATAATCAAATCCATCAGCTGCCTCTATTCCCTGGGTGTACTTGTGTCAGTCTGACAGTAATTATTAATCCTATAAAAAGACAGCATTAGGCACGAGGAATTAAATAAAAAAAACAAGCTGTAATTCAGAGCACAGTTATATAATGATGCCCTAGTGCTTAGTAATCAGATGTAGGCTGCATTTTACAAAATTATCATGTTTGGCTTGCTGAGTGCCAGTGCCATTATGACCCCAAATTAAATATAAAGCACTCATGAACATGAATGAACGCAACAGAAAAATATTACCACATCAGCAGCATTGAGTAAACACCAAGCATATTAGCGGTGAGTCAATCAAACTAAGAACACGTTCCTCGGCCAAAATAAAAACCTGTGTAACCTATGTTCGGTCTGTTAAGAACCAGGCAGGTGTGTACAAGCTGTGTGGAGTCCAAAACACTTCAACACACACTGGGTTTGTTGTCACCAGATATAGCGTAGGTTAGAGGAGCTAATCCAATGGAGGCTAAAGGATTAGTTCAACCAAAAAAAAAAAAAAAAGAAGAAGAAGGGGACAGAGGGATATAGAGTCATGCAGTAGCTTAATGTCAATGTAATTTCATTTGTTTGGCTTAAATCACTGGAAAAATGCATGTGGTGTCTTTGAAAAAACAAACGGGAAGACATTTCAACAATACAGAGTTATGTTCTCATTTTCAGATATTTAAAATTTATGGTGAAATTGTAAATTATTTATTATTTGAACATTATATTGCAGTTAAATATTCATGTAGATGTACAGTACTGTGCAGAAGTCTTGGGCCACCCTTAGCTATGTTGGTTTTACATGGTTTTAAAGAGTGTAATATCTGTTTCTCAGACTCTTTATTAACCCATAAAGACCCAGTGCTACTTTTGTGTCAGTTCCCAATTGAAATTTTCTCCAGATCTAACATTTGTTAAGTGATTTATCACCATTTATTATAATATTATCCTCTGTATTTTTCATTTTATCAATATAAATAAAGTATTTTTCTATGTTTAATTTACTGATCATGAAAATGTCCATAAAGGCTCAGATTAAAGTTGAGGGTTATTATATCAAAAACTGAAAAAACTGAGGAAAAAGGGACTTTTTCAGTACAATCTATCATTAACTAGACGTAAAACAAGTGTGTCCATCCACTGTCATTTATTAAACTCCATGGGTTTTACTGGTGAATCAATGTTGTAGAAGATGACGGTGTTTCCACGCTCACTACGGAGCCTCTGAATTTCCAAATGAGTCATATCTGATGACCATGAAAGGATGACAAACTGCATTTTACACCAATCATTTACATATATTGATAGGATTAGTGGATCAACAGGTATTAAACAGTTTAGATCAGTGGATGGTTTTGGTCACCTGCGGCTGTTTGCACCTTTATGGGTTAAAATACAACCAAAAATAGAGGGGAATATTGTGAACAGCATTAAAAATTCACAAAAAATACAAACTACATAGCGTCTACAGGAAACAATGGGTGTGATCTGTGTTCCCATGACAAAAAGTAGTAGAAACATTGGTGTAAAACACTTGATTAATTCAGTAAATCTTCTATTGTCTGTACATAAGAGATCAAGACATGTTAAGTACAGTGGAAGGTAACACTAAATACTGGATGCAAGATACTTCCATACAAGCATTTTTAATGCTGTTCTGTTTCGGTTGAGAAATATACAAATACATTGTAACATATCATTACAATCTTGCTAAAACATCAAACTTGTGGTCTAAAACTTCTGCATGGTACTGTACAGTATATCTGTAAAAGTAAAGTAAACCCTAAAAGTGAATTACTTTAGTGATAGCTTTTAAAACAAACTACACATCAGTGAAAATATACAGCTCAACTTAAAGTGATTAGCACCTGTTTTAGAAAAACACATTACAATTCTCTACAAATTCTCTACTTCCAGCTGCTTAAATTTTGATGATTTTCTAGCGTCTTTCCTCCTTTGTGATGGTAAATTGAATATTTTGGATTATGGACCAAATGACAAATTTGGGAGGTCATTTTGGGCTTTGGAAAACTTTTTCATTATTTTCCGACAGATTTATCAACCATGAATGTAACTGTTAGTTACAGATCTAATATATGGTAAAATAGTACTGAGCCAGTACTGACGTAGTGAGTAGCTGTATTGGTAAGGGCATCATTGTGCAGGGTCAAAATGATCAGAACAAAGTTTAAGTTACAACAATATTTACAAATGTTTTTTGGTTTCACGCCTAGATTTTTGAATGAATTGAACGTACAAAAAAAAAAAAGAAAGGATGTAGTGAAGTGATGGTCGATCATTGGAACTTATTGTTTTTACCCTCACCGATATAGGACCTCATGTGATTCAAGCTGGAATAATGTTCCCATGTGAAAAGTTAGCATTTCATAGATTAGAGATTATGTTTAATTCAATTCAACTCAATTTTATTTGTAGAGCCTAACAAGGTCACCTCACAGGGCTTTACAGAATTTGTTGAACTGATAAAAAACACAATGAAAATAAGCAAACGGTCAAATAATTAGTTCAATAGTTATGGACCTATATTTATGATATGTCATTTCAATATGATGAAACAGTGTTAACCATGTTTTCCAATAAAGGGGGCATGACACTAATGACTAAAAGAAACACATACATTGTTGAAAATTACAGTTTTTTCTCATTTCTGGAAACATCTGATATAATGTAAGTGTACGAGTCAACAAAATACAGGCCATGGGCCTAGTTCTATTTAAACATTCTAATCAGGAAATGTTACAGGATAGAGTATGAAATTAAATATAGACATGAACACATAAAACTAAGCTGTGGTTGCACAGTTTGCTTGAATTGACTAGATATCATTGTATGTATTTGTGAGTAATGCAAAGCATTATAAACTGCACTGACACATTATGTAACAGTGTGTCTGCATAGGCTCACCTTCAGAGTAAACACCCTCAGACTGTAGTCATCCTCCTGGGTTACCGTGACAACAGTGATCTCAATACCCTCATGGGTCACAGTGTCCTCGGGCCAGTACTCTGCACATTTCTGCAAGGTGTATTGGGCAGAAATAAACAAAGACAGTATTTTTACACATACATGTATCAACGTATGTGTCTGTTTATTCATTAATGCATCTACCAGCTTCAGCATTCATTCGTTCATTCATCATCATCATCATCATCATCACACTGACCTCATTCTTCTCCTCCAGATTTGTGATCATCACTATGATTGGACTTCTCTCCTGCCACACCATCCTCCAGAAGTCCCCCACTGTGTTCACTGTGGGACCTTGGGTGGCGATGTATGAACACTCCTGACCTCCGTAACCCTACACACACACAAATATACACAAATACACACAACACACACACGAACATGAGCTTGCAGCATTCAGTAAATTACTGCAATGTGTCAGCTATGAAATACACAAATTTTGACTTACTTTGAGATAATTGGCATTAATATATGTAGTGAGGAAATCATCTTCATCCTGCGACTTCAGGATCACTCTGCTGTGAGTGTCTGGATTTGGACAATAAGATAATAGCACAAGGAAGAGAGAAAATGAGAGGAAAGACAAGAGGTAAAAGACAAAGAGGATGAGAAATAATATAATCATAACATATCACATGTAAAATAGAGTATACTGTGTAAAATATCAGTTTATCTAAAATGTTTTCTCTATGTATTATATATTAATTCCTTTAAAAGAGCACATCTTCAGCTCAGAAAGGGTTTACTGTGATGCTCTTTGGATGGAGTAAATAGTTTAACAACTATATTGTCATATCCATTTGGAAGAATCTCATGGTTAAACACAATTAAAGGACTGCTCTATGAAATTTTGCTTGATTCTCTAATGAAGAGTACATCTTTTATTATTATGAATGTGCCATGAAAATAAACCCATTTTAATTGTTTATAAAGAGAATGCCTTATTGTTTTCATTACATTTCACTACAAGTCATTATAAAACTAGAGTATAGTTTACATGTGCATGAATGGGTGAATGTGAGGCTTTGTATAGCGCTTTAGGCACCATGAAGGTGTGGAAAAAGCACTATGTGAGTGCAGTCCATTTACCATTTACAAAAACTAAATATTTTGTTTTCTGTTAAAAGTTTGTAAAAGAAAATCTCTTTAGTAAAGGTTTCTATCATAAAGTTTTTCATGATCAGCTGATATCTTTTTACACAGTTTTCCATAAAGTTGGAACAAAATATTTTTATAACTTTTATCATGAAATGTTTGTGACAATGTGATTTATTCTTGATAGATAAGATGTAACTGGGACTCAGTATGTAATCATTGCACCTGGTCAAAGGTTACTGATGTGTATAGGAATGTGTCTGAAAACAAAATAATTCTAACTTTTGGGAACAGTGTATGCATTTATGCGTCTTTAGTGTCTTGTATCTTACTGTGAGCATCAGCGTTCTCAAACATGAATCGTTTCTAAAATCATAGAAGCTAAATGCTTCTTCAGACATTGTTTGTACTCACTGGGTAAGATGGTTTTATAGCGGTTCTTTCTCACAAGCCCTGGGTAGTTGTACTCTTTAGGGTCCACAAAGTTCATGGGAGTTTCCTGTTAATGGACAGAACAATAGGTGCTGTAGATACAAGAACAATCAGCCCAGGCACAAATGAGGAGGAAGTCCAAATTTTATACAAAAAGCATCGAAAAAGACAACAAAAATCCAAAATATGAAGTCATCCACTACCCCTGACAGTTAATTCATCTTATGCGTACTGACTGTGTGATTGATAGACTATATTGGATATAACATGTATGTGTGTGATTGTGAATGCACATTTTTCTGCCTCACAGACATTGGATTCCTTTGTGGGTTTTCATATGCAAATACGCCTGTATCTATTCTTCCTTCGCCCACTTACAGGCAGTGGAAAAGCTTACGGGTGTGTGCAGAGCTCCACTGGGTGTTTGTGTGTGTGTGGGTGTGTGCATTTGTGTTTGTGCCCATATGTGTGTGTGTGTCAGTGTCTTTTCCGGTGAGTCTCTGTTCACTCCTGCTGCATCTATCTGTTAATCTAAGGAGTGTAGGTGGGTGAGACGCTGCTACTGCTGCTGCTCTCACATAAAACTCAGCCTGCAGGGCCTGGTCATCCATGGCCCGTTTGTGCAGCATGGCGGGGGTCAGGACGTGCGTTCCCTGTCGGAGGTACTCCTGGGCTGACTGGTCTCTAGGGGACAGCTGGGCCCCATAGCCGTAAGGCTCCGTGCAGCCCGGTGTGCACATGTCCAACGTCAGGGACACGTTGGAGCCCCTCCTGTTCCATACATACAGAACATGACAAACCCATATGAACATCTGTGTAGCACATACACCAAAGGTGTCAAACAAAGGTTCCAGTCCGGCCCGCGGGATGAATTTGCAAAGTGCAAGTTAGGGCATCAAACTCAAAAATAATATCATAATAGCCTATAAATAATGACAACACCGATTTTTTCTCTTTGATTTAGTGCAAAAAACATTAAATTATAAAAATGTTTACGTTAATAAACTATCCTGTAACAAAAAAAATGTGAATAACCTGAAATGTCTAAAGAAAATTAAGCACAATTTTAACAATTTTATGCCTTTTACTAAATGTTTTGTGCCTTTGTACATCTGATCTGTAATGCATATGTAGAAATGATAAGTCAAGGCATAATATTGATAAAATTGTACTTATATTTCTTTACAAATTTCATTTTTTTCAGGTTATTCACATCCTTTCTGTTTGGATAGTTTGTAAATATCGGCATGATTTAATATCATTTTTTGCACTAAAACCATTTGGAGTTGTCATTATTTATTGGCTATCATCCTGTTATTGTACTGGTCTGGCCCACTTCAGATTAAATTGGGCTGAATGTGGCCCCCGGAAGAAAATGAGTTTGACACTCCTGACACACACTCATATTCTAATGTCTATGAACATATAAGAATACCTCAGTGGTGGAATGTAAATGAATACTGTTCCTCAGGTACTACACTTACAAGTTTGACATACTTGTACTTGACCTGAGTATTTTTCTTTAAAGAAGTGATATTTTGCTTTTCTTAAATAGAATTATGCATTTTAAAACATTTCCCTGTGGTCTACATGAACTGTAAAAGCTATGTTTGGGTCTGAATTCTTCATTAATTAGAATTAGAGAAATGTTCGTCAGAAGTCTTGATTTTACATGTGCAAATGTCGTTACGTAACTAGTTATAAAATGTAACAAATTAAAAAGGAATTGAAATGGGTTGTAGAAATTAACTCAGTTTTTGTCGGAATGAATATAAAGATAGCTTTACAGCACCTGGAGGGTTCAAATTCAAACTTTTTGAACTATTAGGGTCCCCAAATACACAAATAAATGTAACAAAGACTAATAAAGGTGGGTTTAGCAAAATATGACTATTTATATACCTATTTTTTCCAGTGATATATACAAACTTTCACTTGTCTAGATTTGTCTAAAATTCTACTTACTTTAAAAATGAAGATTTTCACATGATACATATTAAGAGTTTATAAAAATCTGCCATTTTCTTATAAATTAAGCATCTTGTTCAAATATTATTGAAATTTCATTATAGTTTTACTTCCAGTCTATTAACATAGGTATTTTCTTATTGTCTTATTCTTTCACAATTTTAATGATGTTTTTATGACACATATCATTTTTATGATACAAATTGATTATTTTTACTCCACTGTCTTAGAAAAAAACTTGTATAATATGTATAAGTGGTGTATAAATAAAGTGCACCTATTTTTACCTCCGCCAAGGAGGTTATGTTTTTGCCAGGGTTTGTTTGTTTGTCTGTTTGTTTGTTTGTCTGTCTGTTAGTGTGCAACATAACTCAAAAAGTTATGGACAGATTTGGATGAAATTTTCAGGGTTTGTTGGAAATGGGATAAGGAAGAAATGATTCAATTTTGGTGGTGATCAGGGGTGGGGGGGGCCCACGGGGTGGGGTGGGGGGTGGGGGGGGGTGGGGGGGGCACTGATCAGCCTTGGCGGAGGTCTGCGCTCTCCGAGTGCTTCTAGTTTTTTTAATAACATTTCAGGAAAACGGCTCCAGTTTCTCGAAGGTGAAATTTGCTATTATCTTAGTTATTTTAATATTTTTAAAGTTTGGTCAGTATTTTCTGAAATTTCACAAACTAAACAGTTGATCAAGTTATGCTGAATAATAATCGGCAGATTACACCATGGTGCAGTTCTATACTAGCTGGAAAAAGTGCTCCAACTCAAACAACTAAAGTAAATTCCTGATTTTACATGAATGCATGAGTAATAAATAAATAATGCTAGACTTTATAATCACTAATAGAGGACATTTTCCTGAATTATGTGCTTTTAATTTTCATAACTTAAATGCATTTTGCTGACAATGCATACATTTTACATAAGTCATATGCTCAGTGCTGTAGTATTTGACAGTGTAGTATATTTACTGAAGTAAAGGATCTAAACACTTCTGGTCCAGGTATTGATATGCAAGGAAATAAACACACATTTTCTCTTTCCGTGCTGCCCTCACACTCCCACTCTAACCTTTCCTGAAGCCCCACTGGAGTGACGGTGAGGGTCACAGCGTCACCCTCCGTCCTGGTATCAGTGCCCATGTCAAAGACCGGTGTTTGGGGCACTGGGTCCAGGTCCAGCAGATCCTCCTGGGCGTCTGTCCACTCTGACAGAGTGAAGGAGGGCTGGCGGCTCACAGACTGACGCCGGTCCCCAATGTCCTTCGGTAGTGGACCCGAAGACCACAAGCCACTTCCGTAACGCCATTTACACACCATATGGATGACCTGAGGACGGAGGAGCCAGCAAATGAAGAAATGACATTAGTTTACTATTATCATTATTATTATTATTATTATTTTATCCATCTCTTTATTATTCAGTAAATAAATGAAAAACTGGCCATCTGTCCAACCTGCAAGTAATTCATATCAGCTTTAATTTGATGTGTGTTTCAATATCATATTAATAAACTCTCAATTACATACTTTTGTCGTATAGAAATGATTAAGTGCTGCTTTTCTGATTCACAATAAAACAGTAGCAATACACTCAGTGGTTTGATGATGCAGCATGGGATCATGGGAACTATTTTCACCATCACTGTGAATGAAAACCTCTGATGTGACTCAGACATGTTTACAAACTGGGGATGTAACGTATAATTCATATGTCATTCCATGGCATATATTCATGTTGTCATTTCCTTCTACTGAAATACCTGTAAGTAGTATTAAATGTTTGTAAAACAGGGTCATCCCTCAGTTGTATGAGCTGCTTTTTGGATTGTAATAGAGACTGGAGGTTCTTATGCAATAGATGCTTTTGGGGTTTTTTTTTACAATAAAAATACGTAACTAAGCATCATGCTTTACCAGTTTTACTTGTTTACACGTTTTCAGCATTTTAGAAAAGCTTGTTTATGTCTAATGGGGAATTACTGTTACCATTTTACGTAGTCTTGATGTTTTCTGTATAGATTTGACATGAATTTATCTTAGGTGCCACCAAAAATGGCTTGGAAGCAGCACCAAAGATTTATAGTTGAGGGGAAACCCTGAATAAAGAAAACAGACAGAAATGACAGATTTCTCTAAATCTGTTAGAAACTGTTGGATACGGACGTAATGCAAACAAGTCAAGAAAATATTTAACATAGGCTTTGTTTTTTTTTCAGCAGTTTGGAATAGGAAATGTAAAGCTATAAATACACATTTAAAGCTTTAAAATGGTAATGATGTTCATCAACTTTTTACCATGATAACACATATGGCAATCCCAATGCCTGCAGTGCCATGGACGATCCAGTTGTGCTGGTTGGTGTTCACCACTTCCCTCATCAACACCATGGACTGATCAGTACAGAGAAAGACAGAGACAGGAACAGGCATTTAGACAAGCTGAATCACACATTTAGAATTTTTTTTTTTTCATTTTCCTTCCAAGACAAACTGAAACAGCTCCAAGTAAAGTCCCAGACTAACACTTACATCCACTCCAAAAATTGGGTGGCAGGGTAGGATGAAGCCAAGGTAGAAGTCAATGACCTGCAGAGCTTTATAGATGGAAGAGAGGGGTCCATTTCCTTCCAGCACAAAAAACACCCAGTACCCCTGGGAGGAGAGAGAGAAGGCAGATTGTAACTGTGTACGCTGCTGTCATTCATGCACGCACCAGTTATCAGGCAGGGTTGTGGCTGCTCTCAGGTGAAAAGCGAATAGAGAAGAAAAGAAAATGGACTATTACACAGGCATAAAAAATATGGAAATTGACCACATGCAGTCTGGTGTCATAATCATAGCCACAGCTAGAAGACTTTTTTCACAAATGGAAATGCTGCACCTGTTCTTTTTTTTGTCAAATGAATCAAACATGAAGTCAACAGAGAGAGAGAAAGAGAGAGAGAGAGAAAGAGAGAAAGACAGAATGAATACTAAAAAGTCATCTACTTTTAACCCATAAAGATCCTGTGCTACTTTTATGGGTTTTTTTCTCTACATTTAACATTTCTTAAGTGATTTGTCACCGTTTATTATGAAATAATCCTCGGTATTTTGCATTTTTCCAGTGAATATCAGGTATTTTCCAATATGTAATGTACTGATCATATAGATGTTCATAAAAACTTGGATTAAATTTAGGATTATTTTACCAAAAAAACAGAAAATTGAAGAAAAAGTGACTTTTTCAGCAAAATATATCATCAACTGAACATATAACAAATGCCTACAATTGCTGTTATTCATCAAATTCCATGGGTTTTACTGGTGAAACGGTGTTGTAGAAGATAACAGTGTTTCCATGTTGACTACAGAGCCTCTGAACATCCAAATGGGTCATGTCTGATGACCATGAAAAGATGGCAAACTGCATTTTACACCAATTATTTACATGTGTTGATAGGATTAGTGGATCAACAGGTATTAAACAGTTCAGATCAGTTGATGGTTTTGGTTGCTGGTGAATGTTTGGGTCTTTATGGGTTAAACTACAACCAAATATAGGGGAAAATATAAGTTGAGAGAAAAAATCAGAATAAAAACAGAATAAAATGTAATGGATACAAGCCAAGGACACACTGTGTGCATTAGTGTTTAGGCGTCACATGTCTATTGTTGCAGTTGGAGAAAAGAAGCGAAAGCTGGATATCGCACATGGTCAAACTACCTTATTGCAGAAACAAAACCTCTAAAAACAAGTAAAGATGTCGACCACTGAACACTGACGTTGACAGACATACCGTGACCTGGGACACCACAAAGAGTGCAGCCCAGCAGTGGATCTCGATCACCAGCGCGTACACTTTGTGCAAAAACACTTCCTCCCCTTGTGAGCTTTGGCCCTCTGTGGCCCCGGCTTTGCATTCATCTTTTTTGGAGGCTCTGACAGGGAATTTGTCAGTCTTTGCGGGCTCATCGAGCCACACCGGGTCCTCGTCAGGCCTCAGGAAGATGGAATCCTCGGTGGGGGAACGGGTGGAGCTGCTCAGACGGCGGGTCATGATCCCCCTAATAAATGAAGCTCTCCTGTGTTTAAAGGTATTTTTAACATCAACCCTTGTGATAAAGGGAGTTCAGACTCATATACTAAATTCATATTTGCTTTTATGCTTATTATATGGAAATTTAAGGGTTCAGTTAGGAAAATTTGTGTGCACTTTTTTGTCTGTTTTGTGCTGTAGTTTGTTGATGTCGGCTAATACTATTTGTACATTAACTGGAGCTACTGTTGCTCAGTTTAGAAGCACATAGTTATACAGATAAAATAAGTTTTCTAAGTAAAATCATTGCTGTGTGGATTTAGAAAACCAATACAATTGTTAGCTTAGAAATGAACCAGCCCCAGCACAAAACAAATGACACAAAAACAAGCATATGCAAATCCTCTAAGCAGAATTTCTAAGAAAAATATTCAAAAATAAAGACTGTCGTTGCTACTAATATCCAGCAAGCTTGCATTTCTGACTAAAACATCAGGATGGCTAGTGCTGCTCTGACAAGATCCTGTATGAACAATAAAATGGGTTCAAAGTTCAACAAAAAAAGTTTTCCTGATCACAAGGACTTTCAGTAATCAGTCATTTTCACTCATCAGACTTTACCTACATAGAGCAGGAACCTAAACACAACTACACACTGATTTCAAGTTCAGTGATGTGTGTGTGAGTGTCTGATTGTGTGTTTTTAAATGAGCGTGTGTCTGACAGAAAGTGTTGCGTTTAATGCCATGAGCCTATTCAGATGTATAGCTAAGCGGTTTGGAGTGGCTCTCATCTTCGGATCCACTTGTCTCCCTCAGATTGGACTCTATTGTGTAAATGTGTGTGTGTGTGTGTGTATATATGTACATGTGTGTGTTTTTTTGCCTGCATGTGTTTGAGAGAGAGAGACTGAGTGTGAGTGGCTCTATTGTGAAGAGATGAGTCAGGGGTAGCGTGTTTACAGCCCTGTCCGTCACCTTGGCAACAGAGTGGCTCTCATCCCTCTCATACGTCCTGAGCATTATCATCTACCGACAACACACACACACACACACACCTACACACACACACACACCCTCTGTGTATCAGTCAGCAGTGTATTCAAAGCCCTTTTCCGCCCTGCTCTTTTGTCCTTCAACCATTAATAAAGGTGTTTTGTACATTGGCTGATTACTGCCACGTGGATCGAGTGGATGTGTGAATGCGGGGGCTTGTGGAAGTGGTGGTGTACTGTTTGCGTACATATCACTTTTGTCTGAATGTGTTGCTGGTGTCTAAATTTGTCATGAGTGTGTTTGGAACATGTTTTCATCAATGACTATTGACCAAAAATATGCAAAAAAATCCAACTGGTTTGCAAAAATATATGTATGTATTAAAACAAAAACAAAAAAAACCCCACAATGCCCAGCCCATCACATGACTCACCTGTGATAGATGGCAGGGAACTGGGGAGGGAGATCACATGATCAAGTTAAGTCCAGTATCCTGTGGCAACCAGCCGTTGTCAGTCATCGTGCAGCAGAGTCCTGAGTGGCAGGAAACAAAAGGTGAAAGTTGGGTTTTGTATTTTTACAAAGAAGAGGTTTTTACAGAGAAGAAGGAAATAACATGTAAAAGGGTGTGGAGTCAGATTTACTAGAAAATAAAATACATTCCCAGTTATGCATATGGATGCTACATGTACAGTAAATATGACTCAAATTCAGATGGTCACACTGTGACATGGTTAGTAATGCAGTTTCATCTAAAGATGGATCAGAGTAGCACCCATGTCAGCTCCCAGCTGTGCTTTCATGAGTGGAAGATGGTGATGTAAGGTGACACTGTAAACTGTCAATACTTCTTCTTCTTCTCTTTTTGTCTCTGCCCGTCTTCCTCTCTCAGGGATGATTCGAGGCAGACTACCCAGACACCCTCAGAAATACATTCAGATAGCTCCAGTGGAATCAGTATGCATGAAGTCAAGCCCCCTCTCCTCTCCTCTCCTCTCCTCTCCTCTCCTCTCCTCTCCTCTCCTCTCCTCTCCTCTCCTCTCCTCTCCTCTCCTCTCCTCTCCTCTCCTCTCCTCTCCTCTCCTCACCCCCTCACCTCCCACCCCACCTCCTCCTTCTGTGCCGGTGGACCCTGTTGAACGAATGGGGCGAGCTCAGCTGAATATGAGACCACACCAGAAGCAAGAACTATGTGTGTGTGTGTGTGTGTGTGTGTGTGTGTAAGTGCAGGTGTTGAACAGAGGGGAGCTGCTTTGAGTCCTTTTCTATCTCTCTTGCTTGCTGCGAAGGTGGTTTTGAAGTGATGACGCCAGCTAGCCCGGCCCGTCGCCATGGCAACGTGCATACATACAATGCACACACACGCATACTTATATACATACATACACACACACACATAGAAACTGTGTTGTATAAGAGAAAATGGGGATGTTTCTGTTTTAAACAGTAAATGGACAGGTAGATGAGTGGATGGAAGGATGAATGGGAGGAAAAGCAGTTCTTTTTTGTGTGAAGGCTGTCTGAAGCAATGACGCAGTGAGGTTGGCGTTTTGGTAACTGTGGCAACTAACATACTGTAGTGTGCTCATACACACACACACATAAGACATATTGGTAACACGGTATGAAAAATAAAAAGCACAAACACACGTCTGTACTGGGAGTGCAGCGACAATATTCTCATTTTCCTGAAAATTCAGCCTCTCGATGCTTTTATTGTTTTTAAGTCAATATGTTTGTTTTAGTCTCTCGCTTTGGCAACGCAGTGTGTGTTTTTGGTGTACCTGAGTTCTTCTGTTTTGTTTTTCTATAAGTAACTTTAAAATTATTAAAAGTCGGTTCAATTTGCAACATATAGCAATCTGATATTCTTCGATATTTGTCATGTCTGGTGCATCACTGTCCAAATACATGTTCAACACTAATTGTTACAGTATTATTTGTACACATTGTATACATTTTTGCTTACATGTTAAAGCTGTGAATCAGAATGAGCTTGACCATGAAAAAAGATGATGCTAAATAGTTGAATAATTAATTACAAGTACATATAAAACCTTAAAACCGCAGCTCAGACTCTCATAATTAAATTGAATTAATAGCATTATCATATATTATTATTATTATTATTTTTATTGAATCATGTGGAACAAGACCAAGTGGATTCACAACAAAGTCAAATCTGACAGCTGATTTCTCCTCATTCCTCACCGAAGGTCTACTGTCTTTGGGTCCTTACAAACACCACCCCCTCATTCTTCAAATAGAGTATGTGCGTACTATTTCCATTGATCTGCATCCATTCAAAGCACCCGACATCCAGCTGAGTCGAAACACTCCACAGAATAAACCTGTGGCCTCTGTCCCATGAGAAAGAACCACACCACAGGATACTTTGAGCTCTTCCCTGCAATCAGCAACAAGAGGGAATTAACATGATCTGTTGTTTTTGTTTTTTTCACCCTCCCTCTTTTCGTGACAGCTGGCTCATGGTTTAATGGATCGGCCTTCCAGCTTTCTTAATCTCGACAATAATGGAGCCCTATCAACATGTGTCTAAATCTGCTTTTCTGTTCTATTTTTACTTGCTCTGCTGTTTAGTGTTTCTTTCCTTTCCCTTCCCTTCCCGTCTTTCTCATGGTAACAAAACGTCAGGTGTAGCATCGTTTCCTGTTTCTAGGTGAATCAAGTGTGTGTTGTGAAAGTGCTCATGTGGCAGTGAGACGAGGTAAGAGGAAGCTCTTACTGAAAGTGATGATGGGATGGTAACGTGAGATAAGTCACGAGGGCCAAGACTTACTTGCCTCATCAACCTCTTCTTCACACACACACACACACATAGAAAAAAACCATATAAACACACACAAAAGCTCAGAATGACCTTAAAATTAAATACCCAGCAGGACTGCGGCTTCCTCTTGTATATCACAGAGACAGATAATCAATCAGCTCTATTGTTTACATACTCTCCTACAATCTCTTGCAGCAGCTCCAGGGGCATTTCAAAGAGAAATCTCATTAACACACATATAAACTTACAATTCTGCCTAAGCTATACTGTATGAATAATTGAAATGTGCTGCATAGCGAATTGATTTACAGGCTGCTGGAGATAAATCTGGATACCCGGTGACAAAGGATTGTGTTACGTGATTGCACTGCATCAAAACACCAGTGCAGGAATGGCATTCTCTGGCAGTCATTCATACTAAGACAAAACACCATTCATATCACGTACATGGCTACGGTGAGCTAGAGCGACCACACAGTGCAGAGCTGGATGGATTAGTAATGAATCACCCAGGGAGGTGGACTGTTGCATCTCTCTCTGGTAACTCCCACATTGTCACATAGACATGATACAACACAGAGGAAATGAAGCTTCAGGGAATAATGGACGAGAAAGAAAACACAGTTATGAGAGCGTCGAAGAGCCAACCTGTTGTCTGAGCATCAGTTTTGATACATGATCTGAAAATAAACACTGTACACAAGCATAGATCCCCTACCTTTTTACAGCCAGAAAAGCACAGCAGCAGCCACATGAACCGTCAGGGGCTTTGCTGAGGAATTGGTATTCACCTCATGTCGCACAGACACGATGGGGGGAAAAGAGGGAGAGACAGAAAGGAGGAGAGAGGAGAAGA
Source organism: Sphaeramia orbicularis (assembly GCF_902148855.1). Classification (NCBI taxonomy): domain Eukaryota; kingdom Metazoa; phylum Chordata; class Actinopteri; order Kurtiformes; family Apogonidae; genus Sphaeramia; species Sphaeramia orbicularis. The sequence goes on from NC_043962.1 coordinate 19,610,494, forward strand.
GAGGAGGGCTGGAACAGTCACTCATCCACAGCCTTAAGTCTGGTTAGGATAAGTCCTCTTACCTGGCTGAGCCCGTCTTCACATCGCCATCTGCTGCTCTGCTCCCCTCCAAGCCAAAATACCAGGAGCCAAACACCAAGAACCACGCCAATCCTTTTACTGCTCCTCTGTCTGGAAGAAGAAGGAGTGTGTTTGCATGTGAGGAGGAGACAGACCAAGAGAGAGGAAAGAGAGAGAGAGAGAGAGAGAGGGGTGAGAGAGAGGGAGAGAGAGAGGCAGAGGATGGGCGTGAGGTTAGAAAAGACAGAAATATGAATGTGGATGTTTCTGTCTGTGTGTGAGAGAGAGATAGAGGTATAAAGTCAGATGGGTTTTCTTTTGTTTGTATCCTGGAGGAGAGCGAGATCCACAGGCGGCAGCTTCGTCTAGGTATATGCAGCAAGAGGCTGTACGGTAGCCTTGGCAACAGAGCCAGAATGAGGGGAGAGCGAGCGAGGGAGTCTGAGAGCGAGGGATGGAGTGTGTATGCGTGGATTAGTCACTTTGTGGGGACATAAATCATTCCATACAGTCACATAACAGGGACTTAAGACCTGCTGCCTTGAATGTAGTAAATCATCACTGGTGTAAAGGGTAAGGTTGGTGACATGCTGTGTATTTTCTTACCGTCTACTAATGAAACCAACAAGGAATTAGTCACGCAGGCAAATATCACATGTTGAAATATAACCTGTTAGAGCTCATTCCTCTGTGACACAAAGCACCCTTATAGCCAAAAATAAGGCTTAAAAAAACCTTGTCAGTGAGCTGCATTGCTACATATAGGCTAATCTGTTCATACATTACTACAAAACATAGGCACTATCATTTATTTTACATCGATCTCACACTCGCCTGCTGCTGCAAATAGTAACAACTGTGTGTGTGCAAATGAATATGCAGCTGAAAATAGTTCCACAACCAAATGTACTATTTACTGATGTTGAAGTAAAATGTGCAAGAAATATTCAGTTGTTTTGAGCAAATTATGAAGCTATAATAAATGATACAAGATAAAGGTTATGGGTGATTTAGTTGTTTATATTGGGGTTTATTTATAGAAAGAAGAAAATAAGGTAAAATGGTTAAGATATGTGATGGTTGTGGTTGAGTATAAGGGGGAAGTGGGGGTGTAAGTTGGATCATATCACATCAGTGAGCAACAAACACCCCCCACTGTCACCTCCTCTGCAAGATGTAGGCTGCGCCACCGCCACCCTGTTTTTCAATCATCGCCATCACTCAACTCAACATCAACTATATCTGTACTAAAACTGTTTGATTTTTTTTCTTTTTGTCATCCTCACGCCGGGGCTGCTATTACCCATCTATCCTCTCGCATGCTCCCTCTTACTTCCTTCACCCCCCCCCTCCCCGTCCTCTCTGCTGCTCTCAGTCTCAGTACAACCTCCTGTCATTTCTCGTCTCTCTCCCCTTTACTGTGTTGCGCTTTCTCTCCCTCCTTCCTGTGCCGCCATATGGTAGCTTTTCCCTGTCAGCTCTTTGAACTGACCAGAAAACAGCATCCACACCTATAGTGATAAATGCACACAATATTACTGCTTTGATGACCATAGTTAGGAAGGTTGAACCATTTGTACTGTAGAATACACAATGCCTTCTCCAAAATACACAGTAGTATTACAATGCAATTATATACTAAGCAAAGAAAAAAGATAATTAAAAAAAAAGCACATTATTACCATGATACCTTAGTGTTACTTAAACCTCAAGAAACAAATCATATTAGCAGATTATCTGTTCACTACACTACAAAAACAACCCTACTGGTAGTAAGAAAAAATACTATATAACAATATAACAAAAAGAAAAAGAAAACTACGGAAGAGGATTAGGGCCACTGGAAAAAAAAAATAAAAAAATAAAATTACAGTCCAATATATATTTTTTAAATTATTATTTTGAAAAAAAAAAAAAGTCAGAATTTGGAGATTAAAGTCAGAACTCTGAGATTACAGTCAGAATTCAGACTCTTTTTCTCAGAATTCTGACTTTAATCTCAGAATAATAATAAAAAAAAAAAATTTAAAACAGTCAGAATTCTGAGAAAAAAGTCAGTATTCTGAGATTAAAGACAGAATTCTGACTTTTTTTCTCAGTATAATAATTTAATATATTGGACCTTAATTTTTTTTTTTTTCAGTGGCCCTAATCCTCTTCCGTAGAAAACCCTGAGGTACTTCTACTTAAAAATAAACCTGTATTAAGCAAAAATAATTTGCCAAAAAAAAAAAAAAGGAAGAAAAGCTTTAAAAAATAAGAAAGATGCACATTAAAAATAACGATGGCATAGTTATCATTGTTATTCTTATTCTTATTATAAGGTTAAGAGTTACATATATTTTCATAAAATTAGAAAAACTCCATTTTTCTTTTTTTAAAGGCTTCCAGAAATAAGTCTTTACTTTTTTGAAATACCTTTCTTTCAGTGCTTGAGATGAATGTAGTGGATGAAGGTAAACCAGGAAACATCGGCCAAATATACGGCAACATTCCCCGTTTGACTACAGTCTGTATAATAAAGACACAAAACAACACAAACACCAAGAGGTTGACACTCTAACACCACGACAAAGTTGTTTACTGTGGGTTATGAGAGCAGCTAAACACAACAAAATAACATGGAACTGTACTTTCTTCACTTGGACTTTTGTTTTTACTGTATGTCTTTTCTTTTCTGTTTTTCTTTTTTTATCCAGCTCTTTTTTCGTTTTCCTCTGTCTTCTCCCCTTTCTTCACTATTTATGACCCACTTCAGTGTCCACTCCTCTCCGTCCATATATCTCTCCCACACATACAAGTCCAATCAGCTAAATGATCTCCTCTGCCCTTCCTTATCTTCTCCGCAGTCTCATTCCCTTTTAAAATGATCTCACTTTTACACAAACACACTTTTTTTTTTTCTTCTTTTCCCACAAAGTCCCTGTCACAGATAAAGTATAAGTTAACATTTAACCTAATGAATGATTCGGTTAACCCTTTAACCCCTGACGTGTCTGTGGTGAGCATTTTGAATGTCTGATTTATTTTAAATATAAAAATTCTACCATTTGCTCAATAGGAACATTTTTAAACAAACTGAGAGAATAGATCTTCTTCTTTCCATAGACATCTGGGCATGCTCAGTGCACCCCCCACCACCTGTGGAATGGGGGGTAAAACACAGTGCAGTAAGTGAGACCAACTCCTAATAAAAATAGATGGTTTGGGCTTTTATTTAAATTTTACACTGTTTTCCTGTGGCTTTTTGTTTTTATTGTTTGGAGAGTTGTGGTGATTTTCCTTCATTTATTAAGGGGTGTTGTTTTTGGTTCGGTTTGTTTGTTTCTTTGTTTGTTAACACTCTAGCAGCAAAACTATTGGTGCAATTCTTAACAAACTGGGTTTATAGATTCCAAGTGACCCAGAATAGATGTGATTACATTTTGGGAAAAGTAGGACAAAGTTCCAATTTTTTATGATTTTTTTTTTTTTTTTTATCTTTTTTTTTCCAGTGTACTTATAATGGGCAAAATTTCAAATTTCTGTAGCGGCAAAACTACTGGTTGAATTCATATCAAATTGAGTTTATAGATTGCCAGTGACCATGAATAGATATCATTATATTTTGGCAAAAGTAGGTCAAAGTTCCAATTTTTTTTTTAATGAATTTTTAAAATCTTTAGTTTTTTCTCCATTTACTTATAATGGGCAAAGTTTCAAATGTATGTCGAGGCCCAAAACGGCAGTTGATATGCTGACATCAGCACACACATAGACATAATGACAGCAGCTGGATCGATGTCAAAATAAGATAAAATGTGTGCAAGGGGCAGGGCTTGTTGTGCCTGGCACCACTTGTTTTTGTTTTGTTTTTTTTTCTCACTGTATTTTAACCAAGTTTTGACCGTGTAACTGCTTTTTGGAGTTCAAACAGGTGTCAAAAAGTAGCTGGACTGAGTTCTGAAAAAAACAAGAGCCCCAAAACAAAACCTACTGTGCCAAAATTCAAATCCTTGTTGTTGTTCAGTGTGTTCCAGTTCACAGTTCATGTTCAACGTCCTAAATCTCTTCTTAATGTACATTCTGAGTGCCTTAATTAGTAAAAACCTGTCAAACTACAATTCCTCTCTTTGCCTTTTTCTGTTATTCCACCCTGTTTTGACCCTAAAGCACACAGCAAAGTCAAACCCCTAAAGAAAAGGAACACAAGCACATATGACACTGAAACAGACACAAATTCACAGCAGCACGTTTACCTGGAATAACATCTCAGGGGTTAAAGGGTTAAAGAAGTTGATATCCAGTGGCCTTGAACTTTCTGTCTTTCACTGAAACATCATGCAGTTACATCACTTCCTCCTTTTTTCTCCTGCTGACATTTTAATACGGGGTTTGCATCTGTGATTTTTATTTAGCAAAAGGAAACAAATGGAAAGTAATGTAATAACTGGAGCTGATGTGGGAGCAGCAGTCCTCTGGGTTACAAAGGGAGGCATCTAGTGGCTGTAATGTCTCACTGCTGGCATCTTCATGAATGACTAGTAGCCAGCTGAGGGAGTCTCTCTCATTACAGTAACACAAGCCTCAAGAATGAAACCAACCGAGTGAGTTTTAAGACGCTAATTTGTCTTTAATCTGCCCCGTCTGTTCCCAGTCGCTAACAAACTCAGATTCCACTGTGACTCATCACGTCACATCCAGATGAAGACAGCAGCGTCTAGCCTGCCTATCTGGAACCATAAAACACAGTCTAACACAGACAGGCAGGCTAATCTCACTGCACATTTGCATTTCAGGGAATCAGGGAGCTGTAAAGCATGCATCTGATGACCGCAGACTGCCGCAGTCAGCTTGTTTCCTGTAGACACATTGAGACTGTTAGATCTGTGGAGGAAAATATCCTCTGGGATGCTAATAAAATACTGAGACATATGTACAGTTACAGGTTTGAACTGAGTACAATACAGATGAATCAAATGAAGTACAGAAACTGACAGATCAAGGAACTAATTTAAAGGTGCACATATAGGAGGATGCAGCAGGATATAATATTCATAAATGTGTGTTAATAAGTGTACAGTGTAATTACAAGAAAATCTGATTTCTCAATTAGTTTGTTGTCTTTTATCAACAGAAGGAGTCCGCATAGTTCACCATGTTTCACCAGTAACTCCACATAGACTTCCTTTTGTTCTTCTGTATAGTAGGTAGCATCCTGCATTAACCCATATAGACCCAAACATCTATCACCATCAAAACCAAAACCATCGACTGATCTAAACTGATCTAATACCCGCTGATCCATTGATTTCTGGCTCAGAGTATGAGAAAAAAACTCATTTTGAGAAAGCGGCATTTAAAGATTTAATAGCACAAATTACACAGAAGAAGATTCCAAATGGTGCTGATATTTGGTTCTACTGTACCTGAACCAAATCAGGTGTGAATACCACATGCAAGGCCTATACGATAACAGTACTTTCTTTACTCTATGCAGTTTATTCTGTGGATGTCAATGTCACAACTTTTCTGGCACAGTGCTACTTCCTCTGTTGACACTGTATGAATCTATGCCTCTTTAAAGGTATTTGGTTAACACAGGGTCTAAAGATGTTCTTAGACATTTTTTTTTTCATAAGATTCATGTACTTGACTCTTGAATGGTATGATAAAGTCTATACAATTTAAAGTGACCTCTGCATCAATTTTGTTTCAAGCAAGTGCCCAAGTTTTGTGGACCTTTGTTACTCAACTGCTGAAACACCTATTTAACAAACAGCAATGATGATCAGTGAGTGAAAACTAATGATGTATTCCACTTCAGAAGTTCAGAACATGTGAGTAAATTTTTATTAGATTATTTGTTAAAGATTGTTTTAAGCATGGAGGGTTGCATACAGTATGTCTACAGGGTTATGATCGGTTCATCAGTTCAGTATCTAGTGCTCTGTTTTTAAGTAACATATTATATTTTGCATTTTTTCCATGACTGTAATTCAGTAACTTTCCCTTATGAGCATCTCATTTATTCAGCAGTTACTTCCTGATACACTCATCATTCATTTCTTAGTAAATCAACCTAAGCTCTTGCATCTCATCATCAAGTGTCACCAATTATAACTTTGCCCGGAATAAAGTCAAGTGTTTGTGGTCTTATGTTTAGCTGTTTAACTAAAATGATAGTAAGCAGTCAAAACACCTCCTCCCAGTTCCTGTGATAAAATACTTTTACACATCTTAGTCAGCTCAGAAAAAACCCAAAACTCAGCCAAAAGTGACACATGCTTTACTAATTCATATTTTACTTCTTCTAAACACACACTAGGCTGATTAAATTTTCTGAGCGAAACAAGGTTTGTCTTTTCAAATACAATCTTCCCCTAAGAAATGTGTGTATATTTTTATCTGATTGACTTTGTGTGGACTTTCAAATTCAGTAAAGTGCATTGAAAGGAGTAAAACTGTAGGGCCGTGTTTACACTGTAACAAATTTCCCGGAGAATTTACAATAAATACCTGGCAAAAAAAGTTGCCATTAAAGTGCTGTAAAATTTTTTGCAGATCACTGTAAAAATTACAGAATATTACTGGATATTTTTTACAGGTTTTTGCTGTATACAGCTGCGGAAAAAATTATTAGACAATCAAAAGTCATCAAAAACAATGGTTATGCAATCAAGCACTAACTCCTGTATGTGTCATGTGACTAAAACAGACAGAAAAAAAAACATGGAATGCCTAAAAGCACTGTTTTTTTATCAGTACAATGCCATAGCTATTGATGTAAGAACTTAAGTGATTTTGGTTATTATCAAGAAAACATGGAAAATGTCTAGATATCAGCTCTGAAATTAAACTCTTATGAGCTATTTTTGTTGCTAACTTTATATTTGTCCAGACAAATGTACCATTAGTTGTACCAGGCATTAAAATGAACAAGAAATTGAAGAAAACAAGGGGGGGGGTCTAATAATTTTTTTTTCTCGACTGTACACTGTTGCCTGTGAAGTTGGAATTAGTTAGTTTTCAGACACATTCCTCTTTTTATTCCAACTTCATAATAATTACATACTGAGCCCTAGTTACTCTTTATCTATTAAGAATAAATAAATTGTCACACTTATTTCATGAACAGAGGTTAAAAAAATATTTTATTCCAACTTTATGGGCATTAGCGTATTTTGCTAGATATCAGCTCTGAAATTAAATTCTTATGAGCTATTTTTGTTGTTATCTTTATATTTGTCGAGACAAATGTACCTTTAGTTGTACCAGGCATTAAAATGAACAAGAAATTAAAGAAAACAAGGGTGATCTAATAATTTTTTTCTCGACTGTACACTGTTGCCTGTGAAGTTGGAATTAATTAGTTTTCAGACACATTCCTCTTTTTATTCCAACTTCATAATAATTACATACGGAGCCCTAGTTACTCTTTATCTATTAAGAATAAATAAATTGTCACACTTATTTCATGAACAGAGGTTAAAAAAATATTTTATTCCAACTTTATGGGCATTAGCGGATTTTGCTAGGTATGAGCTCTGAAATTAAACTCTTATGAGCTATTTTTGTTGTTATCTTTATATTTGTCCAAACAAATGTACCTTTAGTTGTATCAGGCATTAAAATGAACAAGAAATTGAAGAAAACAAGGGTGATCTAATAATTTTTTTCTGTGACTCTATAAATTACATCAGTGTGTTGTTGTTTTATAAAAACAACTATTACTTGTATTTTAGTTTTTGTTAGTTTTGACTGCTCCAGTTTGACCATAGCCATGCTAACAGCCATGCTAACAGCCATGCTAACAGCCATGCTAACAGTGCCTGTACTATCAGAGGCATTTCTGAACAGGGCTAATGCACGCAGCTAGCGTTAGCCTAACTCCATCAGTTTTTTTGCTAGCTAACATTTGCAAAAACAGTGCATTCTGAGTCCCACACCCCATATATTCCATCTGAAACACAACTAAGATAAATAAAATAATGTGAAATACGGTCACTCCCACAAATTAAGAAACATTATTCTGGCTAAAATGCTGGTTTTGGCATGCCTACATTATACACTGAGTTAAAATAGACGTCTACACGGTCAAATTATAATGCATACAGTTACTACTTGAATCACATTTAAATTTTGTGGGGTAATAATGTCTTACTTACACTCTATTGAGTGGACGGATGTGGGTTCACTCCCCATGACCGCCTTCATGTCCTCTTTCACGCCTTCTAATACTAACAGTGTGTAATTGTAATTTGTATCGTATACAGTCAGGACAAGTGAAAACACAACCATCCTGTAATTTCGCAAAAATGTGATACTGTGAACAAACGCTTGAAGTTACCGTGAATATTTTTACCCACAATGCATTGCAATATACAGCTTTTTGTTTTGTTTTTGTTGCAATATACGGTTACATGTACACCTTGTAAATTGTTAGAACAGGAAATTATTTTTTTTATTGTAGAAATTATAGAAATTTGTTATAGTGCATGTTTCCTACTTTATGATTATATTTGTGTCTGTGATAGAAAAAGAAGGGAGTCTATCTGGAGCTAATCAGAGAAGACAAAAATACCAAGAAACACAGAGTTTTTAATGGACTATGGAGAGATAACGTGTTTCCAGAGGGTCTCCGCCCTCACTGCAGGGTTCTGTCACAATGACCCCCACCACCTCAGCCCTATTAGTCATCTCATTCCAGCGCTGTGTGATCCCACCAAGGGACTCAACGTGAGATTGGACGGTTTCAAATAAGAGATTAGGACTTCCTATTTACTTCAATTTTCAAATCTAAACAACAAGCTCTGACAGCGAAGATGTAAACACACTTGTTCATGGGTCACAGTGGCAATTATGACAATTTGCTGAACATAAACAAACACATGAGACAGAGTCGTAGAGACAGACAGATACGAAGCAGAGCTATCCCTCTCTGATAGTTGCTGTGATGATTGTTTTTGTGAGCTTTCTGTTTTCTCTAAATCTAAACATAGCATTTAAGTGGAAACATCCTTTACACACCCTTTACTGCATGAGTATACTGTCAAACTTCTGCAGCAGTAAATGTGTTAACTTCTCTAAAGACAATGTGGTTAATTTGAAAGAGTGAGCATCACAAGAGTGATAGCGATGTAAGAACAAGAACCAAAAAGCACAGGGTCACCCATAAACTGGCTCAATCCACATTAATAAAGACATTTTGCATAGAGAACTTGACTTTTACATTGCAAATAATGATATTTTGATAAACTCTAAAGTGAACATTTTTAAAAACTCTGGTTTCTTTGTATGCATGTGGACAGAAAAGTCAAAAAATCAGAAAAGAGTTGCATTACACTCCACTTTGTACACGTCTAGTGTTACTTTGTGTAATGAACCTACACCTAAAACATCAAATCAGTGTATGACCTGCAGTTGATCGAGGTCAACACAAATACCTTTGGGAGAAAAACTGGACCAGTGTTATGGACAAATCCACATCATGTAAAGAATACAGTTGGATAATCAACTCTTAACCAACATTTATGGCAACTTCTGTTTGTAACTTAACATGTTGCTGCTCAGTTCATCCCTGATTAAAGCCTCTGTATCTGCCCAGGTTATAGATGTTCTTGCGTTGTCATGTAGACAGAGATATTTAGTAAAAAAAAAAAAAGTCCTGGTGACAGAATTTTTTCAAATACAGAGGAAGAAAACATCCATCCGTCCGTCCATCCGTCCGTCCATCCATCCATCCATCCATCCATCCATCCATCCATCCATCCATCCATCCATCCATCCATTTTCTACCGCTTATCTGGACGCAGTCTAAGCAGGGATGCCCAGACTTCCCTCTCCCCAGACACCTATGCTGGAGAGACATTATCCTCCAGCGTGTCCTGGGTCTTCCCTGAGGTCTCCTCCCAGTGGGATATGCCCGGAACACGTCTCCAGGGAGGCATCCCGGGGGCATCGGAAACAGATGCCTGAGCCACTACAGCTGGCCCCTCTCGATGTGGAGGAGCAGTGGCTCTACTCCGAGCTCCTGCCTGGTTTAAAATGGAAGAAAATACCCATTTTAAACAAATGTTAAAATATTAGAGTGTAGAGGGCATAATTTGTATTTTTTTAACAGAGTTGAGACCCAAAATGGCTCATGGAGCTGTTTTTATCACCAATTAACAGACAAAAATATATACCAATAATATGATAAATTACATAAGAATAATAAAATATTATGCAAATATTTTTTTAAAACATGTTCTGTGGAAGAGTTAAATTGATATCAATAGTCCATACTCAGGCTAAATATAACACAGAGGCTTGTGTGTGTTGATGTTTAATCCCTCATGGTGAATAATGTAGCCTTTCATTATGTTGGTACAATGTTGTGGAATGACTTTACATTTCACATTGACTTGTAAAACACAAGAAGGGCTTTAAGAAGACAAGTTAGCATGTTCTTATGGAGTAGGGAAACAGACTCACAGGTGATATTTTGAAGTGTTGTTTTTATTGTAGCCATAGATTTTCATTGTTTTCACTGTTTTCTGTTCTTTTGTGGTGATGTAGTTTGGGTGATCAGGAATGGATTGCTTATTCCATGTTGTAATAAATGCTTACTGCTTTGGATCTGGTATGTCCGATGACGCATGAATGAAGTCAGTTAATCTATAAATCAATGTTGACCCTACCAAAGCCACATGAAAGGTACAGAGAAGGTATATAGTATGCAGTATGTAGTGGTAAAATATGTCACAGAACAAAAATGATGCAACAAGATGAGCTAAATAAAAAAAATAAAATTAAAAAGAAAAAAGACTTAACAAGATGAAAACATTAAAAATTACATAAAAAAAAACAAACTTTCAGAGACTGGGAAGTCTGTGGAAGAAACAATAAAAATGTAGATCTATAGCAATACATGATATATTTTTATAATTTTGGATCCCAAGAAGACCTGAAAAGGCAGAAAACTGTTTGGGAAAATCTGAATAATACTGTAGATGACATGATTAACTATGCTTTAAGGTTCATGTGCTGTGAGTCTGAAGTCTGAATACATCTCAAATGCGGCAGAAATAAAGTCCATTTATCCAGGAGAGCATTCTGCACACAGCAGTTGAGTCTCCATGGAAGCTCCCTCCCAACTCTCCATAAAACTCACAGCATGGATCCTGCCCGACTGGGTCTTGACCTTTGGATTAAAATACAACAAGAGTGCCTCCCTCCCAGGGTTAATAAGTTTGTTGTGTCCCTGTGTGGCTCTTTGCATGATTTGGAAAGGAAATTTATGAGACTGCATGTTGCCTTTTGGGTGGAAATGAAAAAAAAAAAAAAAACATTATAAGAAACTGCAAATGTTGAGTGAGTTGAATTTTGTGTCTAATGTGAAAATGTGTAAACTGAGGCAAATGAGACAAACACCTCCCAAATTTAACCTACACAGACTGAAACAGCCACCATCCACCAAAACCAACAACTGATCTAAACTGTTTAATACCTGTTGATCCACTAATACTATCGATACATGTAAATAACTGGTGCAAAATGCAGTCATTCATCTTAAGACATTTCAGGTTGTTCACATTTTTTTGTTAAAGGTTAGTCTGTAAATGTAAATACTTGTGTAATTTTACCTTTTTTACACTAAAACACAGAGAGAAATTTGTGGTTTTCTTTATTCATAGGTTATTCTGATAGTATTTTACTGGTCTGATCCACTTTAGATTGACTTGACCTAAAAGGATTTTAACATCCTTGATTGTTAATATCTTCAGTGTAATTTTACATTTCACAAATTCCTCCCAAGGGCCAGACTGGACCCTTTGGCGGGCCGATTTTGGCCCCCGGGCCGCATGTTTGACACCTGTAATACAGATGCTCAAAACACTCAAAGCAAATCCAAAACAGAAAAAACTCAAGCAGAAGATAACTTTTTCAACTAAATATATCATTTAATGAACCTAAAACCAACCATCTACACACCTACAACCACTGTAATTTGTCAAACTGCATTGTATTTTATTGGTGAATCAGTTTTGAAGAGGATGTCAGTGAAAACCTGAGAAACTGTATTTTACCTTCATTATTTAACTGCACTGATAGGATTAGCAGTTCAGAGGTTATTAACTCCAAAAGACCCAAACATCCACTGGAATCCAAAACCAGTGATGTAAAATGTTTAAAACCTGTTGATCCACTAATCCTATCAATACATGTAAATAATTGATGTAAAATGCAGTTTGTCATCTTTTCATGGTCATCAGATATGACCCATTTGGACGTTCAGTGGCTCTGTAGTGAACGTGGAAACATGGTCATCTTCTACAACATTGATTCACCTGTAAAACCCATGGAGTTTGACAAATGACAGTGGATGGAGACACTTGGTTTATGTTCAGTTAATGATGTATTTTGTAGAAAAAGTCAAGTTTTCTTCATTTTTCTCTGTTTCTGATATTATGACAGTCAATTTTATTCTGAGCTTTTATGAACATCTACATGGTGTGTAAATGAAATATGGGAAAATACCTGATTTTCATTGAAAAAAGGCAAAATACAGAGGATGCTATAATAATAAATGGCGATAAATCACTTAAAAATTCATTTGGGAACTGCCACAAAAGTAGCACTGGGTCTTAATGGGTTAAGGAAAACCACACCTTAGCTTTGGCATTCTTCTAAAAGATATTACCTCATTTTGATGATGGTGTTGGAGAAAACATTATAATTCTGGAAGAGACCACAGCACACCATCAGGATAGAAATGTTTCGTCACAGTAAAAATGTAGTCACTACTTTGTACTCAATTTCAGTGACACTTTCCTCTAAGGAGACGCAAAACAATAGCAGTAAAATACACTTCACAACACAACAGACTGACCTGTTCCTATTCGCTATAATGGTCCCAAATTCAGACCTTTAACAAAACTTGCACTTCTGACTCATTACATTTTTTTTCCATATTTCTGTAGATTTGTGCAGAAAGTTTTTGCACAGCTGGATTATCAAATATGGATACTTCGTAGCTCTGAAATCCAATCATAACATCCCTCTCTATGTAATTATTGTACTGTTCTTGCACCAATAGTCTTAGTCACTTGAAGAACGGTTGCGCATCTGTTTTTCCTTATTTATTACAATAATGCAAGGCCATCACACTCATAAAATGTGCAGCCTTGACCACATTTCCTGACTGTTTACTGTCATCATTCCCGAGGATCTCAGAGCAGATGTCTTTTCAAGGAACACTAGCCAGGTGAGGTGTATTTGTGACTGAATCTCCTGCCGTTCATACGCCATTAATGAATAACTTCATGGTATTTTTGCTCTTTCTATCTTCTTCCAAAATCAGAATCAACTAGCTGAACCAAATCACTTAGACTACACACACACACACACACACACACACACACACACAAAAAAATCCCCTTGTTTTTATGGAAAAAAAACTGGTAGCTGTGGTTACCAGAACAATACTGTAAAAAACACATCAAACCGTAAATGTATTTACAGAGTAACAGGTACAATTAACATTTTAAACATATATATTTAACATTGGATTTCGGTGATATTTACATGTTTAAAATGTTAAATTTATCTTTTTATTACTTTATTTAAAAAAAAAAGTATGAGAATAGGCTTTTATTGCAACATTATGGTCTTGCAATTTAAACTGCACCATATTATTTTTCAATTTACAGTTTTATTTTCTCAAAATAATAGAAATACATAATTTCTACAGACAAATGTGGTTTTGTTAATATACTCTCCCTGTAAAAACTATATATAAAACTATATTTGATTTAATCATTAACACAAAAATCTTTTCAAATAAACAACTTTGCATTGTATTTTCACTTGCAGTTTTTTAATGATGCAATTTTACAACTTTTTGGTGTTAATTCTATGGTCTTTTTTTTTTTTTTTTTTTGACAGTGTAATTCACTCAGACTTCCAAATTACCAATCATGCTGGATGATAAGTTAAAGGGGTTATATGCAATATTTCCACTTTCAAATGTAAAAAATTACCTAAAATGATCACTAAAGTGTTGAGAATACAGAATTATGAAGTTATGCCACTGATGGATTCGTTGGTGGTTTTGGTGCTTGTAAGTGTGTTCTGGTACACGACTTACCCCTGCTGTTTGGAATATACACATAACCTCTTTAATCATCATCATCATTCAAACTCCTGTTGTGTATTTAACCCTTTCATGCATGAATTATGAGAACCTTAATCAAGATTTTTTTTTTCCTAAGTGTTTTTATTCGTCTTTCAGCAATTATTTAAAAAAAAACAAAAAACAATGCAATTGAAATTTTTTTTATGACCCTATTTTTCATGGAGTTGCAAAAATGTCCACTCAGCTGGACACCATGCATTTAATTTTTGAAGCAAAGAAACATGTATTTAGTGACATACTGTGTGAAAACTATGAAATACATTTTTTTTAATGCTGCTAATCTGATGTTTTCTCACATTTTAACATACTCTAATATTAGTAATTAGTCACTTTATGGAGTTAATATGCAAAAAACTAAAACTTGTTAAGAAAAACAGTTAATTACAGTCCAATAACAATAACAAGCAATTAATTTACACTAACACATGTTGCTGCAGATCAGGTTTATCAAGAACAGCAAAGTTACAGTAATGGTATGAATTGCATTGTCTGGGATGATGCATAGGCGTCCACTGTGTTGTCTGATATGAAACGAAAATAAGAAAATCCATGAATATACAAGAGAACAGCTTTTAATAACTGTCCACTGTAGTGACCACTATGCATGAAAGGGTTAAGTCAGGGTTGATCACTGTTTCGGTAACTTTAGATGTGGGTGGTTAAGTCATTTGTTAGTTCTTTCCCTGCTCGATCATGATTATGCGTTCAGTGATGACAGTCTAGTTATCAGTTGACAGAATCTTTGGCCGTAATGACTGCAGTGTTCCTGTATGTAACACTTAAAGACTAAATATTTGCCTTATATTGACTCATCTACGTTTACTGTACACATTTTTCAATAGCAACCCATCTTTATCTCTGATAAGCACCTTCAGATGGAGTTTATGGCTGGCGTCCAACACATATAGTCACTTTAATTAGGAAATTCCTCCATTGTCTTCAGTATTTGGTCTGGAACTTGGAATGTTTTGGTTTCTTTCCTGCTTATAACATCTTTGAAGCAGTGAAAACATTCAGAGGATCACCTTTTCAGTCCGATTTGTGAACTTGAACCTAGTCACAGTGTGCAGTTCTTTGAAGCTCTTTCAAGCTACTCAGCTAAAATATGCAACACAAATATGTGATTAGGAATCACAGGACACACGCTAATGTAATCGGACAACCTTTTTCTCTCTTTGTTTAGGTAGTTTTGTCTTTCTCTATTTCCTTCTTCATGTATGTGGTTTCATTTCCGTAATATAAAACACATCATGGAAAAACGGAAATTCTAAAATGTTGTAGCACACACACACACACACACACACACACACACACGCACACACACACACACACACACTCACTCACTACTAGTCAAATTCTGAACTCTTAGATTCCCTTTCATACCTAAATATAATTACGTGTGGTGAGATTACAACACATATAACTATGTAATAAGCCAAAATATGTGCCAGATAAGAGAGGGTGGTCAGATATAAAACAGTATTCATCAGTAGACCATATAGCAGTCAACAATGAACCACCTCCTCGCACAATTTACATGAAAACTGGACCTTGTGTCAGCCTTTTACGTCTTGTTTAGAGCAGCTGATTATACCACAATGAAAGAACTGAAATCAGCCAGTGGAAAAAAAAACCAAACAAACAAGAAAAAGCCAAAGAGGCGACATGAATTTGCATCATATTTGCATTATCACACAATTTCTGAATACTGTCTCAGAAAAACAAACATGACAAATTCAAAATAACCTCAACAACCATGTGGAATTCATAGCTCGTATTACCTAAGTGACCTTTAAAAATATGTAGACAAATATTAAATGACATAACTGACCAGACCAGAGTTAAAAGAAGGGCAAATGATGAGCCTTTATCTGTGTCTGGATGTCTATGATAATGTTTGTGTGCATGTTAAACACAACCACATGAGCTTTGGATCAGCTGATAGATTTACTAGCTCCGCCAAGGAGGTTATGATTTTGCCGGCGTTGGTTTGTCTCTGTCTGCCTGTCTGTCTGTCCGTGTGCAAGATAACTCAAAAAGTTATGGACGGATTTGGATGAAAATTTCAGGAAATGTTGATACTGGCACAAGGAACAAATGATTAAATTTTGGTGGTGATTGGGGGGGGGCGGCACTGATATGCCTTGGCAGAGGTCTGCGCTCTCTGAGTGCTTTTCTCATTTATTATTTATTTTTTATTATTTATTTATTTATTTATTTATTTATTTATTTTATTCATTTATTTATTTATTTTTTAACCCTTTCATGCATGAATTATGAGAACCTTAGCCAAGATATTTTTCCTGAGTGTTTTTATTCCTCTTTAGGCATGGAAAAAGAAAAAGTTTTTTTGTTTTTGTTTTTTTAGGGAGTTACAAATACGTCCACTCAGCTGGACACCATGCATTTAATTTTTGAAGCAAAGAAACATGTATTTAAAACCTTCTATCAGAAAGTGATACGAAAAACTATGAGATAAAAATATTTTTAATGCAGCTACTCAGATGTTTTCTCACATTTTAACATACCCTAATACTAATCGTTATTCACTTCATGGAGATAATATGCAAAAAAAAAAAAAAAAAAAAAAAAGCCATTTTGCTTTAAAAAAAAAAAAAAAAAAAAAAAAAAGCCCTGTTCATTACAGTCTATTAACAATTAACAATTAGTTTCCACTCAAACATGTTACTGCAGATCAGGTTTATCAAGAACAGCAAAGCTACAGTAATGGTATGAATGTCAGTGTATGGGATGGTGCATAAATGTCCATTGTGTTGGCTGATATGAAACTAAAACAACAAAACCCATGAATATACAAGAGAACAGCTGGAGAAGAACTGTCCATTGTAGTGACCACTGTGCATGAAAGGGTTAAATTTTGGGACAGAAATAGGGCAGTTATGGCCACTTTTTCAGCCAAAATAAACTGTGTGTCTGAATTACTTTGTTCAGTTTAATGTTTTTTCCACTATTCTTCACTCATATATTTTACTCTACTAAATGTCAACCAAATGTCTAGATGTTTACTACATTCAGGACACTTAAGATCCTTTTACACAGCATTTCTGTTGTGGGAATATTTCACCTTTATTCCAGAACAACGTCTGTGTAAACAAAATGGTGGGATCATTTGGTTCCACCTCTGTAACACCTCTGGAGGTAGGAACAGAGCTGTGATAATGGTGGAATCATGATTACGGAAGGCTATGTAAAAGGAACACCTCTCGTTCCAAGGTGTTGTTTTGATGACGTATTGCATGTGTGACCCTCGTGCAAGGGGGATTTAAAAATGAACGTGGGCCATGTACAGTAAACAAACATATCAACGCGACCAGAAAGATGTCGAACTGGGGAGACGCCGACATCTGCAACCTGTTGTCATTTCATGTGGAGGACTCTGTATATGCTAACATTTGTGGAACGGTGAAAGACAGGTCAACTCTAGAGAGGTTAGCAACATCGCTATGCTCAGGGTATTTCCAACGTGTAAGATATACGTCACACTATATGCAACGCTGCATCATTGCCCCTTTGATTCCAGAACGCAGGTGTGTAGAAGTCCAGTCTGTCTCACCTCTGTTAGTCCTTTGGCTTGGCTGTGGAAATCAGTCAGTGGTGGGAAAAAAGGTGGGATCTGTTACGAAAACACAAGGCTTGGGCCCAAATGCATGAGACACAGACAAAATGAGCTTAGTTTGAGTATTTATTAACTCAAAGAATAAAAGTAACAAAAATCTCTTTACAATCGTGGAATCAAAAAATGAACACAAAAATCTTCTCAATCGAGGTATCAAAAGTCTAACAAAAACATCTTCACATACGTGGTAACAAGAAATAAACAAAAAAGTCTTCTCTAACGAGGTATCGAAACATCTAACTAAAAGTTCTTCACAAATCGTGCTTTTAAAAATTAACACAAAAATCTTCTCAGTTGAGGAATCAAAAATATAACAAAAAGATCTTCACAAATGGGGAGCCAATAAACTTACAAAGTGTAGATAAGCAGCACAGGAGAATGTCAAAGGAGATCTTGACTTGGCAAAGCATGGAAGACACACTGACAACAGACACGAGGAGAGGAAGGTATATAAAGGGTAGAGAGGTAATGAACCCCCAGGTGAAGACAAACAAGGGAATCAGGGAGGACGCAGACAAGACAGACATAGTGCACACAAATGAACAAAACCCCTCACCAAAATAAAACAGGAAATGAATGAAACCGACAAACATAAATTACTAGTACTGCTGAGGGTGGTGCGTCACAGGATCACCATCTTGGCTTTTTTCCAGGATCTCTGTGCAAAAGTGGCTTTACACTGCTCAAAACTCGCAAAACCTTGGGTTGGGAACAGCCTAAAACTTTACTTTTTAGACTTTGACAGATATTAGTGAAACTGAAATGCCACCAGATGAATATAGGTTGTTAGAAATGATACTCTGAGTTACTTGTCATTTTTGCAGACTTTGGTTGCAGAAGTATGAGCAGAAGACCACTGGACTTATATCTGCGCATGTTTAACTGGCGGAAAGGATCATTAACCCATAAAAACCCAAACAGCCACCGACGACCAAAACCATCCACTAATTTAAAATGTTTAATTCCTGTTGATCCACTATTCCTATCAATACATGCAAATAATTAGTGTAAAATACAGTTTGTCATCTTTTCATGGTCATCAGATATGACCCATTTGAACGTTCAGAGGCTCTGTGGTTGCCGGGGAAACACCATCATCTTCTACAACAGGGATCACCAATCCTGGTCCTCGAGGGCCGATATCCTGCTTGTTTTAGATGTATCCCTCTTCCAACACACCTGATTCAAACCATAAGCCTATCATCAAGCTCTGCAGAAGCCTGATAACGACTGTCAGGTGTGCGGGAAGAGGTCAAATATCTAAAACATGCACAATACCGGCCCTCGAGGACCAGGATTGGTGACCCCTGTTCTACAACATTGATTCACAAGTAAAACCCATGGGTTTGGATCAATAACAGTGGATGGAGACACTTGTTTCACATTCAGTTAGATTTTACAGAAAAAGTCACTTTTTCTTCATTTTTCTGTTTTTGATTTAATAACCATCAACTTTAGTCTGAGCTTTTATGAACATCTACATGATCAGTAAATTAAATATAGGAAAATACATGATGTTCACTGAAAAAAGTACAAAATACAGAGGATAATGTCATAATAAATGGTGATAAATCACTTAAGAAAAGTTAAATACAGAGAAAAAAATATTTTTGGAATGGTCATAAAAATAGCACTGAGTCTTTATGAGTTAATATGATTAGTGACTGTTTTTACTGTCATGTTAAATATATAGTATACTACATATGTGACAGTTGTAAAGATGTTTATCAAGATCAGTGGTGAAGTTATGGGCTAAAGGAGTGAAAAAATAACACTGTTGGATATGTAGGGGTCATTGTGTATTTACAGAGACCAAGTGGTGTTGAATTTCTGTGGTTACAAATTGCACTAATCACAGCAATACACAGCAATCAAAAGCTGGTTTACTGCAAAATATGTAAAGTGTTATACTATATAACTGTATCATAAATGAGGTGATGCCTGCCAGCTACATGAGGCAGCCAGTGTTACAGTGCACTGACTTACTCCTCTGATTCCAGCATAAAACCACAGTGGTGTTCTTAACCCTTTATCGGGCAAGTGACTATGTTTGGTAATTTCCGAATGCATTACAAGACAGTGACAGCAACAGTTACAGTCCAATGTGGTCTACAGGGTCTGTAAGGTCCACCTCTGCATGAACAGTGAGTGTACCTGCTTTGTTAGATACCATGAAGTAACAGTACTAATGTAAGATATGATGTTCAAAGGGATAATGTGGATGTGGACAGGTGTCTGGATCAGCACTTATGTTGTTGTAATGCTCTAAAAGTGATGTTCTAATGTTCTAAATTACATGTTCCTTTCACCTTGCATGTATTTTTCTTGCATTTTTATATTTATTTCTTGTTTCCTATTTATTTATTTATTTATTTATTTATTTATTTTGCTTCCTTACTGTCGTGGACCAAGCAGTCAAAGCACAAAACACAGGTTTAAAGTTCTAGAAAAAGGGATTTATTTCCCAAAAAAAAAATCTTTACAAAACAGATAACTGAAAAAAAGAGTTATAGGGCCCTTAAAAGAGGTCAACAAAACATAACTCTACTGAAGAAAAATGGCAACAAAACTAGACACCAACTCAACTAACAGACCGGTCAGACAGAGACACTGGGCCGTATATATACCAAAAGAGCAAACCACAGTTAACACACAGGGGGAAAGTAAATAGACATAAACTAAAACTAACACAAAGAAACCCTAATCCCCCCCCGATGTACAAGCTCTTGGTCTGGTCCACGGGAGGGACTTCAGCATAAAAGCCTGCTCCGCCCTCAGCACCATCTTTTGTCTGCAGCAGGAAATACCACCCAGCAGCCAGGTCACTCAAAGAAAAGAAAAAATGAATTAATAGCAAAATGACAAACGATGTAAACTAAATGTGCATGTTCCATCTACTGACAGTGTATTATCAAAGTGCTAATAAATCAATTTTAAACCAAAAACAATGAGTGTTGTATACACTTAAGTGACTGCGGCTCAACATAATTCAACATGAGGTGGTGTTTGAGAGTGTGACTGCTGCAACCTTTTGTGTGGCTGTGGGCACGGCCATCACACTTACTGTTAAGGAACCAAATATGGTAACTTCATTGACCTTGATTTTCTACATAACAATAAAAAATGAAATAAAAAAGTTATAAAGTCTTGTTATGTCCTCCAATAACACTCTAAAGTCAGTGTGATATCATGAATTGAGTAAATATACACTCCATTCACGCCGCTTTAATTGGCGTGTTATCTGGACGCATTATAAGCTTTCCGCATGTATGTTTATGCTGTGTCAAATACCACGTGATTGGGTTAGGTTTAGGGTTAGGGCTTTAGGGTTGGGGTTAGTGTTAGGGTTAGTGGTTACGGTAATGTAAACCAGAGACTTTGGTGTAAATTAACAAATGGCGTTGAATAACATGCAAAAGGATGAAAATGCGTACGTATAGCATGCCAAATGTCATAAGAACTGGCGTGACATACAATACGATTTCATGAGATCAGTCTGCTAAGGCTGAAATTTGGAATTTCAGAGTATTTCCCTATATAGCGCCCTATAAACACGTTATTTCACTCTCCACTGCTTTTGCTTTCGCTGCTGCTGTTTGTGTAGCATCTTGAAACTCCATCTCCATCTCAGTATCCACCTGTGGGTTCTGAATCTCACCAAGGTTATTATCGTTAACGAAAACTAACGAAATGACAAAAACTAGACTTGAAAGAAACGTTTTCGTTAACTGAAATAAATAAAAACTATAATTAAAAGAAAAAAACGAAACCTAACTGAAACTGTATCGTGTGCGTACAAAACTAACTAAAACGGATAAAAATTATGGACAAAATTCCCTTCATTTTTGTCTTTGTCAGTGTTGGATTGATATGAAATTGATTTATTTCACTTGAGCAGTTTTAGCTAGCGGCACCATATGACACTTCGCGGTCTGTCACTTCTTGTCACATGTCGTTTAGAGTCGTCTTCTCATCCCCACTCTACCTGGAAACATGGAGACTAAAGTTGGGAGAAAGCAGCAGAGTCCTGTCTGGGATTTATTTGAATACGACAGCGAGGAAGAGAAAAGTTGTAAAAAAAAAACAACCTAAAACTAATACTAGAACTAAACTAAAACTAAGCATTTAGGAGAAAACAAAAACTAATAAAAACTAGCAAACCTGCTCTAAAAACTAATTAAAACTAACTGAATTAGAGAAAAAAAAGTCAAAACTAATTAAAACTAAACTACAATGAAAAATCCAAAACTATTATAACCTTGAATCTCACCTCCTCATATGGGGTTACTTACAATCACTGCCCCCCACTCTATGCAAGCTCATCCTGCTGTTTCATCCTCAAGGTTGGAGCCAAGATGCCAAATTTCTGCCTTTGCATCATCAATTCCACGTGAGTTGGCTGAATAAACTTCACTGAGCATGGTTTGTAGATGTCTAAGTATTACATGTGTTCATACGGATAGTTTAACGTTGCATAAAATTGTTTGCTTACACATTAGTGGCATCATCTCATACAAGAAACGACTTTATTTTAGATGCTGTGTGATGAGGAAATACAGTAACAGTAGATAAACGTAACATAAACAAGTACAAAATGCAAATACTGTTGATGGTAAAAGAAGAACAAATGAAAAGAGCAGACAAGAGAGAGAGAGAACAGACAAACGTTCCCTGGAGGATTATGTAACAACATTTTCTTGGGAATGGTAGGTCAAAGCGACCAGTTCATATCTTCTCTATCTCCATTAGCCTCATAACAGCCTTTATGGAGCTGTCTGTTACAAAGTCATGGGGAAAAGAAATAAATGACGCACTCAACACAGCGACACTTATTTTCATATCTGAGCAATGATTAAAAGAGCGTTGCATGCCACATAGTTCAGGTAGATGGACTGAACTGCTGCTTTTAGTCTTGGTTTTTAACATTACTTCAAATTATTATGTTATTTTTGACTATACTGGGCATCTGATATAAAGGTTTGCATGAATTCTGAACACAGTGCACATCAGTTTTGTGCATTTATGTATGAATAAATGCTTTTGACTTCATACTCATGCAAAGCAGTGTTCTTGAACCCATTGTTTATCGTAGTTCACCCAAACTCAGCAAATCAGAAATGGTTTTGGCTTGTTCATTTGTCTTAATCTATACTGTATTTTGGTTTAATTTGCATTTCTTATATCTTTTTTTGCCAGTTCCGATTGCTCTTTTTCAAAGTAGTTTTGAACCCTTTTATGCATAGTGGTCACTCCAGTGGACAGCTATTCTCCAGCTGTTCTCTTGTATATTCATGGGTTTTGTTGTTTTAGTTCCATATCAGCCAACACAGTGGACATTTATGCACCATCCCATACACTGACATTCATACCATTACTGTAACTTTGCTGTTCTTGATAAACCTGATCTAGAGTAACATGTTTAAGTGTAAATCAATTGTTGTTATTAGTCTGTAATAGTTTTTGTAAAAATGTGTGAGTTTTTTTTAAATATTATCTCCATGACGTGAGTAATGACTGGTATTAGAGTGTTAAAATATGAGAAAACATTAGATTAGCAGCATTACAAATAAATGTCTGGTAAAGGTTCATACTGTCTTCCACATATCATTATTGTAGGTAATTCATTCATCAGATAAACTAGTAAAGAGAGTAAACAAACAACTACCCCTGTCTGATAAATGAATTACCTAAAAAAAGCATTAAAAATGTTTTTATTTCATAGATTTCACACAATATATCAGTAAATGCATGTTTCCTTGCTTCAAAAATTAAACGCGTGGTGTCCAGCTGAGTGGACATTTTTGCAACTCCATGAAAAATTGGTTCATAAGAAAATTTTCTTTAGGCATGGTTTTTTCATGCCTAAAGAGGAATAAAAACACTCAGGAAAAAAAATCTTGATTAAGGGCCTCATAATTCATGCATGAAAGGGTTAAAGAGTATTTCTCACAAACTCCCCTATATTGCAAATTTAAAAATAGATAATCACACATGATCTTCTCAAATGTCTGTTATGATTATGTTGATAAACTCCAGATAAAGTCCTAGCACCTTTATTATAGTATCTGTGATCAACTATTGAGAACGATGTCAACATGTTTCAGATTCTCTATCGTTATTGATACAGTTCATGTATAACACTGGTCAACAACAAATTTGTTGTTTAAGTTTTTTGAGCTGATTTAGGATAATTTTGGTGTGCTGAATCCAAAAATCACATTAATTTTGCTCAATCAGGTCAACTTTCTGAACTATGCTACATATTAGCTTTTTAACATTTTTGCTTACATTTATGGGCATTTTCACATCATATGATACAAAATTCTTTCATATTTCTTGCAATAAATGAGTTCTGAAGATTTTACTTTTGCCAATTTATGATTAATGGTTTTTTTAATATTACAGGTGAATGAAATGGCTTTGACTAGAAGATCTTGCAAAAATAAGCCTGACGTATTCTGCTACATCTGCGGTGAATACACCATTGTACCTAACAGGAATCCTGTTAGAAAATGATTTTTTTTCTCTTAAAACCTATTTTGGGTGAGAACTATATAAAAAATCAACTGATAAAGTCACAAAAATGTAATCAATTTTGTGAGAAGATCAAATTTTTCAAAATCAAATTAGCAAAAAAACCTGACCTGATTGAGAAAAACAGATGTCATTTTTGGATTTAAAAATGGTCCTAATTCAGTTGAAAAAACCCAGACAACTTGCAAAAAACATTTTTTTGTAACCCAGTGTAATCATCCCCACAAGCTACATATTTATGGATATTTTTTCAACAGTTTCGGATGTTGACGTGAGATTGTAGTAAAAAGATTATCCCGAGAGTTAAATTTTACAGCGATAATGATACTAATGCTGTACTATCATGTTACAGCAGTCGTTGCTAGAGTCAAAAAATGACTCTAAAACTTGTTTCTTCACCTATCATCTGATCACTTTCTGTTGCTTTGGTCAAAAATGCCATGGCATTAGTTTTCCTCATTATGGACGACTGCCAGAGTGACTCACTACTCCCTCTAGTGGTTACATAAATCTGATGGTCTGAACAGATTTAGTTTATATCTCTACAATCCAATACATTGTGATCTTTGGCAGAACTTCCCAACTTTTTCTAAATGCTAATGATAATTTAGGTCTTTTTTGAAAATATTTGAAAGTAGAAATATTACATACAGCCCCTATAAACTACAAATGTTACCGAAGCTCAGATAAGTACATTTATTTATTAACTAAAACCAAAAAAATTCCATTTGCTGAACTACAACAACTCTTACACTGGAGAAAAAGAAATGTCTAAAAATGCAAAATCTAAAATGAATGAAACAGATGACTAAAAAAGAGTGAAGAAAGTGGAAAAACAAGTAAAGTGACCAATTTTGTAACATATTACAAACAACTGAATGCTACTCTGTGTTGGTTTGGTTTGACTTTATTTTAAAAATAAGCAGCAGTTAATTTTGAGATTTAATGTTGTTTTGAAACTACATTTTCATCCTCTACCCAGTGAAGGCCTGCAGCTGTGTGAGCTGTGGGTTTACTGTTTCCTGTACAGCACTGTGTGACAAAACTGATAAAAAATGCTTTAAAAATAAACTTTACATGAAGGCAGTGATGAAGAACAGCACCATTGTGTATTTGACTGCATTTGATAAGCCGTTGGGTAAAAAAGAAAATGAAATTATACGCGTCTCCCCTCAGCTTCCATTTCGCACGTGTCCTTGGAGTGTTTTAAGCACATACACAAAAAAGTAGCAAGTCATTCATTCATTCATGCATCCAAGTCCTTTTCCTCCCACAGGCTTTTTGTTTTATTTTCATGCACAGGAAATAAAAATGATACATTATAGGATGTAGGTTTGCTACAAGTCCTGCAAACCCACGCAGGATTCAGAAACAAAGTGATAGAATGGTGTATATCAGTTCAAGGCCAATTTATAGAAGTCTCAACAAAGACACAAAATAATCCACATCAAATACGATCTTTGAAAAATCCATTAAATCCGACATGCTAAGGAATTATGACACAGGAAATTAATTTTGGGAGTTGAAATGTAATGATGTGTTGGATGATGTTTAGTTATAAATGATGGAATGCAGCAGTAAGTGATGGCAGATACTGTAGTGTACAAAGAGATTTCACAATTCTGTTTGAAATTACCACTGTAAACATACAGGTATTTTGTGAAATGGGTCAGAAAATATAATGCTGTTCTTATTTCTGCTCCTTTTTACTCATAATGTAGACATTCTGCTAAAATGTAAAGGCTGATTTTTTTGTCTTATATCTTTCTTTTTCTTTTTATGAATGAAATAAGCAAAGTAAACTAAAGTAAACTAAACTAAACAGGTGCTTTGACTTGTTTTTTGTACATCACATGCCATGTTTTTGCGCGGGGGTGTCAAACATATGGGGCGCCGCTATCAATTGTGGGCCCCATGAAAGGTTAACGGTGTGGACCCTTTCATAAAATTTGGGGGGGGGGGGTGTATGTGGCGGTGCGGTCCATACATAATGTCACTTTGTGAAAACAAAACTGAAACTTAACATACTTCCAACGTCCGACTCTCAACTTCTATGTCTCTCTTATGCAGCGGATCTTACACGAAATTTTCACAACTTCTAACCTGTATCCACTGGACCCCCTCCACTGCTCTATGGGGCCCCCACAAATGCTGGGCCCCATGAATTTGTCAGGTTTACCCACCTCTTATCAGCACCCTAGCCCATGGGCCAAAACTAGGAACTATGCAAAAATTACATTAAAGATATGAACTAGAAGCACTCGGAGAGCGCAGACCTCCGCCAAGGCTGATCAGTGGCCCCTCCTGTGGGCCCCCCCACCCCCGATCACCACCAAAATTGAATCATTTCTTCCTTATCCCATTTCCAACAAACCCTGAAAATTTCATCCAAATCTGTCCATAACTTTTTGAGTTATGTTGCACACTAACGGACAGACAAACAAACAAACAAACAAACAAAAAGACAAACAAACCCTGGCAAAAACATAACCTCCTTGGCGGAGGTAACAATCAAGGGTATTAAAATCATTACAGTTCAGAGGCCACATACAACCCAATTTGATCTCAAGTGGGACAGACCAGTAAAATCTATATATAATACCGGAAGGTCTCAGAGCGTCTGTGTATGTGTGTATCTGCAAGGTTCTGAGAAAGTGAGATGTTTTTAATGGGCCAATTTGGTACCTACAGTTGAAGAATAGTCCCATCTCCACATTAAATATCTCTGCAAGTTGATAGGACCAATAGTTTGGGAGAAGTGAGTAATTTTGGAACACAATAGCCTTAAAATTATGTTGCTATGCACATGACGGTTGACAAGAAATGCCGTACCACATATGACCGGAAATGAAGTTAAAAACAGGAACGATGCATTTACTTTCTTCCGTCCCTGGATATCGGTATTAATATGACCCGTGCTTCCCCATGGGTCAACACACTAGTACTATTATAATAACCTACAAATAATGATAACGCTAAATTTGTCTCTTTCTTTTAGTATAAAAAAGTAAAATTATGTAAAAAAAAAAAAAAAAAAAAGTTTACATTTATAAACTATCCTTTCACAAAAAATGTGAATAAACTGAACAACAAAGTACAACATAAAATTTCTTCAGAAAAATTGATGTAATTTCAATATTAAGCTTGTAAATATATGTTTTTTGCCTTTTTAGATCTGCTCTAATCTGTAAGTTGTAATGCACATGTGAAAATGATAAACTGAGGCATAATATTGCGTTAAAATTGCACTTATTTTTCTTAAAGGGGTCATATTTTGCTAAAACCCACTTTTCTTAGTCTTTGGGTCATTTATTTGTGTATTTGGACCCTAATAGTTCCAAAAGTTTGAATTTGAACCCTTCAGTTGCTGCAAAGTTACCTTTATATTCATTTGAGTAAAAATCAAGTGGGTTTCTACAATCTGTTGTAATTCCTGCTTAATTTGTTATGTCTATAACTAGTTACATCACAATATTTGCACATATAAGGTCAAGACTTCTGATGAATATTTCTCTGAATACGTCATAATTGTTTGTCAGCAGCAGCGGTTGTAGTAAAAACTGAAAATACGTCCAAACTTCAAGCCAATTTTCTAAAATGTTCAGTTGTTGGTTGAACAGGACAGAGCAGCACAGCCAATAACCTGGAGGGGGTGGAGCATGAAGTGGTTCAATTACATTTAAAGGGCCAGCGCTCAAAACCACCCTTCTGGTGTCATTACTCAGAAATAGGGTTGAAGATGGACCTGTGGAGTTGAATTAATGAAGAATTCAGACCCAAACATAGCATTTACAGTTTATGAAGACCACAGGGAAATGTTTTAAAATGCATTGTTCTATTTAACAAAAGCAAAACATCACTTCGTTAAGAGATTTTAAGGTTATTCATGTTATTCATATTTTATAAAGGATAGTGTGTAGATGTATGTATGTATGTATGTTCATAATTTTTAACCCTTTCATGCACAATGGTCACGACAGTTATTCTACAGCTGTTCTCTTGTTTATTCATGGATTTTGTTATTTTTAGTTTCATATCAGCCAACACAATACACAATACACTGCAACTGATAACATTACTGTAACTTGGCTGTTCTTGATAAACCAAATCTAACATGTTTGAGTGTAAATCAATTCCTTGTTATCATTATTAGACTGTAATTAACAACAAAAGTTTTTTTTTTTTTTTTGGCATATTATCTCCATGAAGTGACTAGTATTGGAGTTCATTACAAACAAAAGTTAAGGATATTTCTTTTTTTTTTTTTTTTTTTCTTTTGTCTTTTTTGCCATTTGTAAATAAAACTATGTCTGCTCATTTAAAAAAAAAAAAAAAGTGTTTCAATTCAATTCACACACAAAAAAAAGTAAAAAAGCATTGTGCAAAAATCCCAATTGAAAAAAACAGCCCCAAAAATTTTAAATAGCCATAACTTTTTGTTTGTAGTGTATGTTAAAATGTGAGAAAACATCAAATTAGCAGCATTTAATGCTTTTAGTTTAGAGTTTTCACACAGTATATCAGTAAATACACGTTTCGTTGCTTTAAAAATTAAACGCACATTTTCGCAACTCCATGAAAAACAGCTTCATAAAAAAATAATAATCTAATTGTTTTTTAAATGCCTAAAGAGGAATAAAGAAAAAAAAAGATTAACGTTGTCATAATTCATGCATGAAAGGGTTAATTTTTTTTTTTTTTTTTTTTTCACTCTAAAACACAGAGTAAAGTTGGGAGTTGACATTATTTTCAGGTTTTTATGTTATTATTTTACTGGGCTCATATATGGGCTGAATGTGGCCCCTGAACTAACATGAGTTTAACCCTGTTCTTGAAACTGGATCATTTCAAGACTTCATGAAAACCTTCTCACGGTCCACGGTGACACATTGGTGATAATAGTGGATCAGGGGAATGAAGGGGTGGGGTGTGGGGGGGGGGGGTGAGTAGAGGGGAGGAGAGGAGAGGAGAGGAGAGGAGTGGTGAATTTCACTGCCGTGGACTCGAAATTAAAAAAAAAAAAAAAAAAAAAAAAAAAAAAACCTTCCCCTGGTGGTGACGCGCCTGTCGCCTCCTGCCTCCTGCCTCCTGCCTCCTGCTGCCGCTGCTCCTCCTCCAGCTGGAGGAGCACAAAGTTTCCACTTCTAACTTTATTCTGCTGATGTAGACACGGGTCCACCACAGCGATCGGACCGAGACACAACGACACGAATCCGCTCTTTTCCACGTCAGAATCAAGTCCGGACATGAGAGCTCTTACCGGGTAGAAAAGACGCTCGAATCAGTTGAATTCCACCGCGTTCCGCATCATGAAGCCGTCTGTGCGCTTCCCACTCCCACTGTGGACTCTGCTGGTCTGTAGTGGACTTTTCAAGGTAAGGGATCGCACTTTGCATCTTCCTTTTTTTTTCCTTCACAGAATAAAACAACACGATGCTTTGTTCGAGTAATGAAAGCTGTTTTTTTTTAATCACACGGATGTGAGTGCACCTGTTGCGCAGGTAGATGTAGTTCAGCTTTCATGACTCCTGCACTGCTCAGGTATTATGGGAACAAAAAGTGGGTAGAAGTGAATTAAACACACTTAAAAGGATGTTTTTGTTGTTTAACCCTTAAAGACCTAAAACTATTTTTGAGCTGACTTCCAAATGATTTTATCCTCTGTTTTTAACTTCTATTTAGTCATATATCACCCTTTATTATCATATTATCTTTTGTATTTTGCTGTTTTTATTACAGGAAAATCCTTTATTTTTCTGTCTTTTTTCCCACTGATCATATAAACCAGGGGTGTCAAACTCATGTTAGTTCAAGGGCCACGTACAGACTAATATGACATAAAGTGGGCCGGACCAGTAAAATAATATAAATAATAGGAAAAGAACTGATAAATAATATCAACTCCAAAGTTTTTTCTTATATTTTTGAGTGAAAAAAGTCAAATTCCGTAATGAAAATGTTTACATCTACGAACTGTACTCGAACATAACACGAACAAATATGAACAACCTGAAAATTGTTTAGAAAAATAAGTGCAATTTTAACAGTATTACGCTGTAGTTTATTATTTACACATGGACGTCACAGCTTGCAGATCACAGTGGATCTACAAATACTCAAAACATTTAGTAAGAGGCAGAATATTGGTACAATTACACAGACTTCTCTTAACACATTTCAGGTTGTTCACATTTTTTTGTAAAAGGTTAGTCTGTAAATGTAAATATTTGTGTAATTTTACATTTTTAAAACTAAAACACAGAGAGAAATTTGTGGTTTTCTTTATTCATAGGTTATTCTGGTAGTATTTTACTGGTCTGATCCACTTTAGATTGAATTGACCTAAAATGATTTTAACATCATTGATTGTTAATATCTTCAGTGTAATTTTTACATTTCACAAATTCATCCCAAGGGCTGGACTGGACCCTTTGGCAGGCCGGTTTTGGCCCCCAGGCCACATGTTTGACACCTGTGATATAGAGGCTTAAAACACTCAAAGCAAATCCAAAACAGAAAAAACTGAAGCAAAAGTTAACTTTTTCCAGCTAAATATATCATTAAATGAACCTAAAACCAATCATCTACACACCTACAACCACTGTAATTTGTCAAACTGCATTGTTTTTTATTGGTGAATCAGTTTTTCAGAGGATGTCAGTGAAAACCTGAGAAACTGTATTTTACCTGCATTATTTAACTGCATTGATAGGATTAGCAGTTCAGAAGTTATTAACTCCGAAAGACCCAAACATCCACTGGTGTCCAAAACAATCTACTGATGTAAAATGTTTAATACCTGTGGATCCACTAATTCTATCAATATATGTAAATAATTGATGTAAAATGCAGTTTGTCATCTTTTCATGGTCATCACATATGACCCATTTGGACGTTCAGAGGCTCCGTAGTGAGTGGAAACATGGTCATCTTCTACAACATTGATTCACCAGTAAAACCCATGGGGTTTAATAAATGACAGTGGATGGAGACACTGGGTTTATGTTCAGTTAGTGATAGAATTTGTAGAAAAAATTACGTTTTCTTAATTTTTCTCCATTTCTGATATTATGACAGTCAACTTTATTCTGAGCTTTTATGAACATCTCCATGATGAGTTAATGAAATATGGAAAAATAGCTGATTTTCATTGAAAAAAGGCAAAATACAGAGGATGATATCATAATAAATGGTGATAAATCACTTAAAAATTCATTTGGGAACTGCCACAAAAGTAGCACTGTTTAATACCTGTGGATCCACTAATCCTATCAATACATGTAAATAATTGGTGTAAAATACAGTTTGTCATCTTTTCATGGTCATCAGATATGACCCATTTGGACGTTCAGAGGCTCCGTAGTGAACATGGAAACACCGTCATCTTCTATAACATTGATACACCAGTAAAACCCATGGAGTTGGATCAATGACAGTAGATGGACACATTTGTTTTGTGTTCAGTTATTTATAATTTTGCTGAAAAAGTCACTTTTCCCTCAGTTTTTTCTGTTCCTGATATAATAACTCTCAACTTTAATATGAACTTTTATGAACATCTACATGATCAGTACATTAAATACAGGAAAATACATGATTTTCACTGAAAAAAACGCAAAGTAAAGAAGATAATATGACAGTAAATGGTGATAAATCACTAAAGAAAGGCTAAATGCAGAGAAATAATCATTTGGGAACTGTCACCAAAGTAGCGCTGGGTCTTCATGGTTAAACATTTTAGATCAGTAGATGGTTTTGGTTTAACAGAAGATGTCACGGCTTCTACAATGAACAATGGTCCTCACATTATAATTTATTTCATAAAGTGATGAATACACTGACCTTCAGTTTGAGAGGTTTTAACAATGGTGAGCTGTGTATTGGAAGATGTGAAGATAATAACACAATTAGAAGACAGTTTTCTTTATTGGACATTTTTGGCACCCTTTAAAAACCTCTTTATTAAGGAAGATGTGAATGTGTTGATTGAGGAGCACAGTTTTTTCAACTACCCATAGACATACCCGTTTCTTTGTCTTTTTTTTGGAAGCAGCAAATTATTAACTCGTGATTTCACAGGTCAGCGTTTGAGTGTCCTGACCTGTCCTGTCAAATGTGTTAAAATGCTCCCCGTTAAACAAAGCTTGCATAACAGTGACAGATAAAACCGAGGCCTCCAGCAGATACAGACCCACCTGTCCTGGTCCCACTGGTCTTTCTGGAGACAGAGAGAAAGGTTGAGAGAGGTTGCGCTTGGTATGTGAGGATGTGTGTGGCCGTTACAAAGGGGTCAGGAATGGAATGAGGTGCAGCTCTGTGTGTCCCTGTCACTCCACGGCTCTTTATGCCAGGACACCGCATTAACTGCATTAATGCTTTTAACAATATACGGCTGCAGTCAAGGAGGATTTTGCATGATTCTCCTGGAAAAAAAAAAAAAAAACACGCTTTCTCTTGTAATCTCTTATAGCTTAACCCATAAACATTCCAAACATCCACTGATCTAAACTGTTTAATACCTGTTGATTCATTAATCTTATCAATCCATGTAAATAAAAGGTGTAAAATACAATTATTCATCTTTTCATGGTCATCACATATGACCCATTTGTACGTTCAGAGGCTCCGTAGTGAACATAGAAACTCCGTCGTCTTCTACAACAGGGGTGTCAAACTCATTTTAGTTCAGGGGCCACATTCAGCCCAATTCAATCTCAAGCAGGCCAAACCATTAAAATTATAGCATAAAAACCTATAAATAATGACAACTCAAAGTTTTTCTTTTCATTTTAGTGCAATAAAAAACATTAAATTATGAAAATATTTACATTTACAAACTATCTTTTCACAAAAAAGATGTGAATAACCAGAAAAAAAAAAAAAAATTAAGAAAAATAAGCAAAATTTTAACAATATTATGCCTCAACTTATCACTTGTACATGTGCATTACACACAATGTTACACAAACATAATATTGTTGAAATTTTGATGTTTGGAATGTGTAACTAAAATAAGAATGTCTACAATATTATGTGTCAATTTATGAACACAACTTACAAATCTGATCTACAAATTAACAAAATATTTAGTAACAGACAGAATATTGTTAAAATTGTACTTCATTTTCAGGTTGTTCACATTTTATTGTAAGGGTTATGAGACTATTGTTTTACTTTAGATCACACTGGGCTAAAACCAGTTCAAAAAACCCTTGACTGTTCGTATCTTCAGTGTAATTTTTGCACTTCATAAAACCATGCCGTGGGCCAGATTGGAACCTTTGGAGGGCCGGTTTTGGCCCACGGGCCACATGTTTGACACCTGTGTTCTACAACATTGATTCACCAGTAAAACCAATGGAGTTGGATCAATGACAGTGGATGGAGACACTTGGTTTATGTTCAGTTAATGATAGATTTCACTGAGAAAGTCACTTTTTTCTTCAGTTTTCTCTGTTTCTGATATCGTAACCTTTGAATTTACACTTAACTTTTATAAACATCAGCACAATCATTGAATTAAATAAAAGACAATACCTGATTATCATTGAAAAAAGGAAAATATAGATGATAATTGTTTTTTTATGTTTCTGATATAACCCTCAACTTTTGTCTGAGCTTTTATGAACATTGAACATTCTTGATCAGTGAATTAAATATAGGAAAATACATGATATGTCCTGAAAAAATGCAAAATACAGAGCATAATGTCAGAATAAATGGTGAGAAAAATAGAAAAATTCATTTGGGAACTTCCGTAAAAGTAACACTAGGTCTTTCCGGGTTAAGGTCAACTAGTACATTGACCCATGGGTTCTAGATGTGGTAGTTTTTATGCTGTTGTGTATTCGTGCATGCTGCACCGTTATCGTCCAGCAGTCACTGCCAAAGCGTTCTGGTCATAGCAAAGTGATGGTAAGGCTATTGTATTCCAAAATTACAAATATCTCCTAAAATATTGGCCCTATCAACTTGCCGTTTTTGCTAGTCTCTTCCTTGATCAAAAATATATAGATATGCCAAACTGCAGCAGTCAGCTCTCTACGGATTTTGGGTGAATCCCCGGATACACACATGCACACAGAGGCCACGATAGCAAATCATCTTCAGACCCATCAACAAAACCCTGAAGGTGCGCTGAACAAAAACACCCCAAAAAATCAGCACATTTACTCAATCACTGTAAGAATCTGTTGTCAAATTACTGCTAACTACAACTGACTATGACTGATTAATATGTTTGACAGATGAACCGCATCAACAGGACATTTTACAAACTATCATCATCAGCAGAATTTGGCTCTAATATCAGGACACGTCACACCTGCACCATGTAGGACCTGGTAAATGTTAAATCATTATTTCTTTTTGCATAATTATTAATCCCTCCTATGTTCCTGATTATTCATCTTTATAGTTATTGTCAGAAAAGGCTGTCTGAGCAAATACATTTTAACATAAAAAAGAAGAAAATACGCCTTAGGTGGTTTCTGAATTGAACTTCCTCCAACTAAAGGGAATATAATATATAATATAATCAACATAACATTTTTATTATTGAGATAGCATTATTAAACATAAAGTTTGTTCTTCTCCCAATTAAAATTATATATTTCTAGTAAGTTTGAGGCTATTTTTTTATGAGTGAGAATATGAAGAAACCAGGCAGTTATTAGTAGTTTGAAAATGATGATTTATGGTTAAAAGGTGATTTTTTTTTTTTTTTTTTTTTTTACATGAATGTAGAGATAGAACATTTAAAACAATTACAATGATAGACAAACCAAATCTGAAGCATTTTCTGATTGTATCAATGAAATATCAAATATGATATTATCAAATATTATCAAAGCAAAAGAGCCCTAAAGACGAAATGAACATGTTTATCACAATATGTAGTGAAATTATAACCTTTGTTATTATGGTTTTGTAGTCCAGCTCCATTAGCAATAGAAACCTGAACTCAATATGTTCCAATACTTTTATCAATTTATTGGATGAAGTTTCTCAAGTGGCATTGCTCACATTTAGGAAAACAGCTATAAATAAATAAATAAATCACCCAGAATCACCTGGATTTTTTCAGTTGGTGTGAAGTTCAGTTCCGGATTGACTGATTAATTCTCATGAGTTTGATGTCCAGTTATTGACTGAGTTATTCACTTACGTATTGATTTAGATGTGAGATACAGTTATCCAGTTTCTAATAACGTGAAAAAAAGGCAAACAGTGCTGAAGTGCTTTCAGGGCTATGTTGATACCAGTCGGTCAATAGGTTATCTGCTTTTTGCTGTTGGAAATGTTATTGTATTTTATCATCACTTTTATATCAACCATTTCTAAAGACTAAATCAGGCTTTTATCATTCAACAGCTAATCTCTAATCCACATGTTTGGAATGCATTTTTATCAGCCAACGGTCCAAATCTTAACAATACTTCTTAGATTATTCCACAAACTGGTCAAATATCACATTTAAGAAGCAACTGTGTATCAGTTTTGCTTGAAATATCATTCAAATAAGTAATCTGTCACAAAATAACTCCCAATTGTTAATTTGTTGTAACTTACAGTATACTGTCTCTGAAAGGGCTGTGGTCATATATAGTTATTTTGTTAATTAATGATAAATACTGTAGTTGTGTTTCTGTTTGGGTAAAATAAATGTGTTTTCTCACAGTAGAAAGGCTTTGGCACTGAACTCATCTAAAATAACCCTACAACCCAAATGTCTATTTAATTGAATGTGTTTATTATTATTTTTGCTGTAACTGTGCAATGCAGGTGATTAACCCTGTAAAGCCTGAACCATTAAATTATCGACAGAAAATCCAAGTTCTTTGAAACTGGAGCCTTTATTGGTCTTTCTGAACAACCAAAAAACTTTTTTTTTTTTTTTCTCAAATATCAATTTCCATGAATGATTTTCAATTTTGAATCATGTTTGATACATTGTGGTCTCAATGCTCAAATATTCTTATTTTTGAACAAACAAAAATAATATAACACAAACATGTCTAACAAACTGGCAATTCCTATTCAAAATTGGCAAAGTTCTGCCTCCTGACAATCTTGTAGTGTCACTGGAAAGGCCTCTGGTGAACAGATTCCTCCCCCCTGGTGGATTATCTGTGTATTGCATGTATCTAATTGTATACATCAGGTTTTTCAAGAAAAAAAAAATTGCACTGATCATGTAGAGGGCTTCAAAACTCATGTATCAAATATGATACAGGGTGGGGAAGCAAAATTTACAATATTTTGAGGCAGGGATTGAAAGACAGTGTATGACCAATTAGTTTATTGAAAGTCATGAGAATTTATTTGCCACAAGAAAATTGACATAATAGAAAATGTTTTTATTCTATGTGTCCTCCTTCTTTCTCAATAACTGCCTTCACACGCTTCCTGAAACTTGCGCAAGTGTTCCTCAAATATTCCGGTGACAACTTCTCCCATTCTTCTTTAATAGTATCTTTAAGAAAGTCGACATTGCTGTGTGATGTTCTATTGGGAGCATGTTCTAAAACGCCCCAAATAGCAGAATCCAGAGGGTTTAGATCTGGGCTAGAAGGTGGCCATAAACATGATTCCCAAAAATTGCTAAAGTTGGATTTGTTGCTGTTGTCAACAAGTGTTTTGGCGTTCTTGTGTAAGATTTTAACTTCAAATCATATTTTACTGCATTTCTAACGGTCTTGTTGTCTACCTCAAGTTCAATTGCCATTTTTCTCATGGATTTGGTTGGATCCTTTAGGATTTTGGATTCGAGAGCTTTAATAAAAGCTTTGGTACGTTTTTTGTTGCTTCCTCCACTTCCAGACTTTCTCGTAATAGTTTTGCTCATAGTCATTCTCTTCTTTATATTATAAACAGTCTTTATGGACACTCCAACTATTTTTGAAATCTCCTTTGGTGTGACGAGTGCATTCAGCAAATCACACACTCTTTGACGTTTGCTTTCCTTATTACTCATATGGGCAAAAGTTTCTGAAAAGGTATGGATAATAGTGTTAGGTATGATTATGACATCAATATATGTTTGGTTTCAAAACAACTGACGTAGTGCCTGCTGAGAAAAAACAACTAAATGTTCATTGTAAATTTTGCTTCCCCACCCTGTACATTCAGCATTATAGGGTAAAATAGGAAATTTGTTGTTGAAATTATGTTTTTTGGCAACACTGTTAGCAATCTATGTGAACTTCATCCAGACAGTGAATAGTGTCATGTCATCAACAAGACAAGACAGGTTTTTGCCACTGTTTCAATATAGCGTGTGAGTGATGCTTTTCAAATGAGGAACTAGTAGCAGCATGTTATACCACTGTGTAAGTGAGAAGAATGGGTTAGATATTTTTAAAGATTTTGACATCAGTGGTTCTTCCCAGTAGTTGGTAACTGCTGTCAGAGAGGAGGAGGCAGACCAGAAATCACTCAAGGGTCTTTTCTGTGACCAGTTTTATTAATACAAACCAACACTTACAAAAGCACAACAAAAAATATACTTAGTGGTGACCTCCAGCACACCCCACCCACCCACAAACCAAAACCAGCGTCTCCAGGGGTCTGTTACAACATACAGCAGGAACAGAAGGACTGGAGGTCAGTGGCGCTGTAAAGAATTCGTTCTTCCGCCTTCAGTTGAATCGTTGAACAGTATATAAAAGTTTGGCGCCACAAATCCTCACTGCTGACCTTCATTAACAATATCACTAGAAGTGCTTTTCCACTGTATTTGAGTCACTGTGAAGGGGTTTCCAGTCAGATTCAGTCATTTGTTTCACTGCAGAGGTTAATGTTAACCCTTTAAACCCTGAGCCTAAAATGGTCTGTCTGGACTTTTTTTTAAAATTATTATTATTTTGACAATAAAAAGGTTAGAACACATGCTGTGAGTGAGTCCTTTTGCCCATTTTTCCAGAGAACTTTCAAAATCTAGCAGTCATTTATAGGGGTGTAAGAAAATATCGGTTCTGCAGTATATCGCAATATTTCATTTCACAATACTGTATTGATATTAAAAAGTACTGTATCGATATTTTTAGGTATTTATTCAAATATAGATATATTTTTTTCTCTTTGTTTGTATTTTTGTATTATTATTTAACACTATTTTCTTAAATAATGGTAGTTCCTTTGTTGGGATTGTGCAAAAATAATTTATGAACTAACAGAATAGGAACATTTGAGCAGAATCTTAAACAGTAATGTCTGTAAAATATAATTGAAGTTTTAACAGAGGAAAATGTTGTGATATAACATTAGATCCTGTTGTGATCAAATAAAAATGTGTTTAGTGTTTGTGCAAATTTCTGGTGTAATTCAATTCTTCCAGGAAATAAAAGAAACAAAACCAGTAAAAAATTACCTTTTTAACAGTATCGTGATATATTGTATCGTGATCCTAGTATTGTGATTTGTATCGTATCACCAGATTCTTGCCAATACACACCCCTAGTCATTTACAATTTAGTGCGTGTTAAGATACTGCTAAAATGGCTTCTTCTCCAGCTTCTAGTACAGGCATGAGTGGAATTACTGTAATAATTCACTAAAGCCTATAAAGTGCAATGTCTCAGGTTTTAGAAGATGTTAGAATTTTTCCAATTACACAAAAAGTGAAAAAGTTACAGCCATCCAAACTGCATATGCACAGGGTGTGTCAGCGATGACGCATCAGGTTTTAAAGAGTTAAGAGGGAATTTTTCCAAACTGACATTATATGCACTAAAGTATCATCAGAAAACAGCTAAATCTGTAAAATACTGTCCAAAAATTAATGGTCACCTCCAGATTAAATTACTGGATTACAGAACATGTTTTCATGGAAGTAGAAAAATGCATACACAGTAAAATATCTGTCAAAGTGACCCATATTTCAGTTTGCAGTTATTGTCAGAGTCTTTACCATAAGTGCTGTGCTGGCTTGTGACTAGAGGGTTGTTGGTTCACTTCCTAAAACCAGCAGGAAAACTGTTGGCTGATGTGCCTTTGAGCAAGGCCCTTAACGCCCCCCCCCCCCCCCCCCCCCCCCCCCCCCCATGGCAGCCCACTGCTCCTACATTCTGCAATGTGTGATGTTTTCCTGCATGTCCAGTGCGTGATGGGTTAAATTTCAGTGCAGAGGTTCAGTTTCACTGTGCTGTATGTACACTATACTGACAAATAAAGAGTTTTAATTGTTAATTGTAGTGATTAGCACTACTGTCTCACAGCACATAGGTCTTCAGGTTTCCACCCCATTAAACAACAACATTAGAAAACATCTACTGGCAAAGAATTCCTAGTATGTGTTCACGTACTTGGCAAATAAAGATGATTCTGATTCTGATTAAAAAAAAAGGGGCATACATAGGTTTTTTAACTGTTGGTGCCCCTAACCAAGGTATCAATGAATATCTGCAGATGGTCCCTTAGTGTCTTCAATGGCTGCTCACTGCTCCACTAAATGCTAATGCTAATACTAGGTGTAGTGTGTAATAGCATGGGTAAATAAAATAATAAAGTGAGTTAAATCTTTATGTCTAATTGCCTTTTATCATATTCTCCTTATTTAGGTTAGCATACATATATGTGATGGAGTGTCAGTGCACTGTAAAAAAAAAAATCAGTAATTTAACAGAATTTTCACTGTTTATTTTATAGATTTTTCCTGTATTTTTAAGATACAGGAAAATATCAATGAAATGACAAACATTGACTGTGATTTTACATGTCAAATGTAAAACAACATGAAAGAACTGTAACTGTGAATAACCAAAAAAAAAAAAAAGAGTTTTTATCAGTGGATTGTACAACTTAGTCTCATTGAAAATTATTTATATATATATATTTATAGGTAATTTGATTGTTTTAATACATGAAAATATTCTTTATTAAACATTAAAAAGTAAAAAAAAAAAAGAGCAAAATCTCATATAAAGTTAGGGCAAAAAACTGTATTTTAATTATGGAAAATTACTGTATTTTTATGAGATGGTTATATTCCGTTATTTTACAGTATTTTTTCGGCACCCCTGATGCCGGAATAATACCATTTTTTTACCTTTTTTTTTTTTTTTTTTTTTTTTTTTTTACAGTGTGACATTTATTAACATGATCCAGCAGTAATTTGTTTTGTGTGGTTGTAATTTCTGAAGTTATGTTATATAAAATACAATACACATTTGCACACCAATAAATACTTTTTTAAGGAGTGGAACAATTTCTTTGCAATTCTAATTTGTACTTATTGCAATAATGGGCTTTAAGTGTTTTTATTGTTATATTCTACTGAAAAAAAAAAACAACTTTCTCATTCTCAAGTTACATTAATGCATACGGTTTGTCGGAGCCACTGGGTACATAAGCAAATGTTTTCAGGGTCTAATGATCAGGTCTAAGTGAAAGTATGTATTTTAGAATTGAGGAAGTCTTGTTTTGTGTTGTGGGTGTCACATCACATCTTCAGGAAATTTTCATCAAAGCTGTGCTGAGTTAAGAAAGATAAAAGCAGGGTGTTCAATGAGATATTTACGCCCGGTGTGATCAGAGACAGTGTTCAATGATGAGGGTTTTTTTTTTGTGTGTGTAAAGAGGTAAAACCTGCTGCATTTTTTACATTTTGTGTTGTGATAACATCAGAGCTAAGAGGTTTAGATGCTGTTAGATGTTGTTCCCTTTAGGTCATGGCAATAAAGTAAATGAGTTCATTTTAACTTCCTTTTTCTGACTAATTGTTAATTATAAATATTAAGTTTATTATCTTTACCACTTTGCCTTTCCTCTTTCCATCACATCTTATCTGTTCTTTTCAACCAGTATCATTTCCATTGTCTTCCTCTGTAATCTTGTCTCTTCTGCATTTTTGCGTTGACATCCTGTTCACTTACGTCTCAAACTCTCAAACACCCTTTACTGTGTTCGAGGGTGTGTCGCACACTGGTAAGAAGTGATGGGTGACACTATCATCCAGTGCTTCCTTACTGAAGTTAGAAGAGATGCAGCTGGGCGTTTCACTTTTATGTCTTTTAGGTTAGAGATCATTATAACGTCATAGGGAACAATAGTCTGTATTAACGGACTGTTTATATTTATTGATCTACTTCACCACAGTTTTCAGCATCATACATTATATTTGTAACCGCAGAGGGATGTCAAGTCCAAAGTAAATACATATAAATTTAGAAACATGCATGCGTTTGCTAAAAGGAGAACAAAAGTTAAAGCAGAAAACAGGAAATTATTTTCTTCCCATGGAACATTATTTAGTTTTGCATACAAGAACCTGACATTTATAGGGTTTCTATTTTCCAGGAAGCTCATATTTCACACTTTGTATAATTACTAGTTAATTATAATACTTATTTTTGATGTTTCTTCTGTTATTAAGTTTTCATACAGATTTTTGGAAAATTTGAACACCTGTAAAATGTTTTCACGCACACTTGAACAGTCTACATTTAATCAAAGTGTATTTTACATACATTTATAAGATGTCAGTGTCACTAAAACTGCAACAAGTGTGTGCATATGTTTTATTTCCAGATTATAATGTGTATCATGAAAATATCTATGCTGAAAATGTGAAACCTTTTCAGTATTTTGGCAAATAATGTCATAGAATTTAATTAAATTGGTCATATAGAAATGGAAAGCAGTATAAACAACATACAGTCGTAGAAAAAATTATGAGACCACCCCTTGTTTTCTTCAATTTCTTGTTCATTTTAATGCCTGGTACAAGTAAAGGTAGATTTATTTGGACAAATATAATGATAACAACAAAAAGAGTTTAATTTCAGAGCTGATATCTAGACATTTTCCGTGTTTTCTTGATAATAACCAAAATCACTTCAGTTCTTACATCAATACCTATGGCACTGTACTGACAAAAACAGTGCTTTTAGACATTCCATGTTTTCTTTTCTGTCTGTTTTAGTCACATGACACACACAGGAGTTAGTACTTGATTGCATAACTATTGTTTGTGATGACTTTTGACGGTCTAAAAATTTTTTCCATAACTGTTGCACTGTACTGTCCTATTTGTTGTTGGATAAAAGTATCATGAAATTAAATCCATTCAGTAGTTTAAACATAGTGTAACTGCTTCATGTCCTTGTATTCAGGGACTTTTTATACCATTTGTTCAGTTGACAATAAAAAATAAAAATAAAACCATGGATGTTTTTAAGAAGTCCTAGTGTGATTACCTTGGACAATATTGCAATCAACCTTACTTTTTATCAAGGGAAATGTACAGGTTACTCATTCAGAAAGTTAAAAGTACAAACATAAACTATGATAAAAATACAAAACTTAAAAAAACAGACCTGGTGTTCTCTTTTCTGCCATTTTGCAGTCAGATCACCCAAAATCTTCTAAGTTCGGATACTCAAATTTCCTATTTGCATTCATATAATCCTACAGGCTGGTATTACAGTTACTATTGCGATTTTGCAGCCTTTACTAAAAATATACCTGAAAGTGAGAGTGTGGTTTGTTTGTCAGGTACGGTCCACAGAGAGTATGTGCACTCACCCATTAGTAACCCAGGAAAAGTACAACACTTTGCATGAGTTTATTGTTGTATGGACTTCTACTCATATCTACTGCACTAGTTTCTTTATGTCTTTGTCTCTGAGCTTCAGATATTAAAACAAGTGGCTGCGTACAGAATTTCCAGACCCTCCGTTTGTGGTGACTTGATGACGTACGATGAAGATCTGAATACAAACGTCTCTCTCCAAAACGTCGTCTGTTTCACTGTATCCAAATAACAAAGTACGAGTGTCCCTGTGTCTTGCATCACATTATTGGACTGAAGAGCAAAAGTCACAAATCAAGTCCTCCTTTGTGGAATGTTGCACCCTCCACCCTCCACCCACTCCCATCCCCCTTCAGTGGCATCAAGAAGCTTCAGATTAACATCCCCAAACAGGCTGCCTTCGACCAGAGCTGCGCCTGGAAGCTCAGCATGTATGAGATATATTACAAAGAGTCCCAGTTCCCCAGTCCATGTAAATGAGACACAGGCTCCTCTCCAGTCCTCAAAGGCCTTATTGTCAGCAGACTGCTATCATTTTATCAGTGGCCTCTGAGCCAGCTATGTCCAGGCAGGGCTGTAGTTAGCATGAAAAATTATTATTTTTCTCCGTCTTCTCTCGTCTTCCTAACACTCAGTCATACCACATTTAGATGGTGAGAAATAGAGGGCTTGGGTTCAGGTTTGAAACACTGTGTTAGCAAATGATGCTCGCAGATAATGATCAGTAGGTGTGTGACGGAGGTTGATGCTCGGTGGCGATGACAGACAAGTGTTGAAAAATGTGGTTTCCAAAGATTCACGTCACCGCAGGTTTGACAACGCGGGGCTGACAGTGCCAGTAATCACACCACTTTTGAGCTTCTGCAACCATTAAAGGCAAAATAAAACCAGCTGTACTTGGTGTTGACGTCGTACTTTAGCACTAAACTGCAACTTTACCTTCATAATAATGATTTTATCTATAGGATTCTAGCTGATAGAGCTGCACAATATGGCCAAAAAAACAAAACCTCCTATCTGCAAATTTTTAGATTCTGAGTTTTCACATTAAATGGTGAGAACAAGGATGACTCCACATTGTCAGTCTATCTGCAAGTAGGGATGTAACGATTACCGGTATAACGAT
The DNA here is from genome assembly GCF_902148855.1 of Sphaeramia orbicularis. Classification (NCBI taxonomy): domain Eukaryota; kingdom Metazoa; phylum Chordata; class Actinopteri; order Kurtiformes; family Apogonidae; genus Sphaeramia; species Sphaeramia orbicularis. The sequence goes on from NC_043962.1 coordinate 19,654,541, forward strand.
AAACCGCAGTAAAATTCCCAACAGTTAGTATTACCGTTTAAATTCTAATTATCATGATAACCGTGTTTGATTACCGCACTTTGAGAACTAATGGTACTGCACATTTCCTGGAGAAGCAGCAGCACTCTATCTATCTATCTATCTATCTATCTATCTATCTATCTATCTATCTATCTATCTATCTATCTATCTATCTATCTATCTATCTATCTATCTATCTCTCTCTCTCTCTCTCTCTCTCTCTCTCTCTCTCTCTCTCTCTCTCTCTCTCTCTCTCTCTCTCTCTCTCTCTCTGAAAAAGAAATTCAAACAATTCAAACTTGATATGGAAAATGGTCAAACAGTGTCCATAAGGTGCCATCTTTAATGCACATTTGTATGTTTGATGTTTACATGGTAATATTTTGATGTTTCTGCAACAGAAAGTACATTGTGGCTTTTATTGAATTTTCTTTCTTTCTTTCTTTCTTTCTTTCTTTCTTTCTTTCTTTCTTTCTTTCTTTCTTTCTTTCTTTCTTTATGTAATTTTCAAATACAACTTGGTTAAATTATTTCAGTGTGCGTATTAGTACTTTTTGAACATTTTGAGCACAATTTCAACAATATCGTGATAATAATGATAACCGTGATAATTTTGGTCACAATAACCGTGATATAAAATGTTCATATCGTTACATCACTATCTACAAGACAATCCGGCCCTTTCTTATGGCATGAAGGTCACCTGACAAAAACCTCCTAGACCAGGGGTGTCAAACTCATGTTAGTTCAGGGGCCACATAAAGCCCAATATGACCTGTACTGGGCCGGATCATTAAAATAATAACATAATGATACATAAATAATATCAATTCCAAAATTTGTATATCTAATTTCTATGTTTTAGAGTGAAAAAAGTAAGATTATATTATTAAAAATTTTACATCTACAAACTATCCTTTAAAAAATTTTTTTTACTTAAATGAAGATTTTTTTTTTTTTTTTTTTTTGGCTTAATTCAAGATTTTTTTTAACTTAATTGAATATTTGTTTTGCTTAATTCAAGATTTTTTTTATTTAATTGAAGATTTATTTTTGTCTTAATTCAATATTTTTTGCTAAATTTGAGATTTTTTTTGGTTTAATTGAAGTTTATTTTTTTCTTAATTGAAGATTTTTTTTTTTCCTTAATTGAAGTTTTTTTTTTTTTTTGGCTTAATTCAAGATTTTTTCCTTAATTCAAGCTAAAATTTTTTTTTTGCTTAATTCAATTCAAGACTGTGGAATTTTTGCACTTGGCAAAAACATCCCAGGGGCCGAACTGGACCCTTTGGCGGGCCGCATTTGGCTCCTGGGCCACATGTTTGACACCCCTGGCCTAGACTTAAACATTGTCAGAGTAGAGGCCTATCTCACGTCATCAGGAAGACTATTCCAGAGTTTAGCTGCAGCTCTACTAGCTGACAGACAGTAACAAAAGTAGAACATCTGGATAATAATAAATGACCGGAACAATTTATACAGTATATGTGAGACAGAAAATTAAAACATGTGGCAGCTTGAGCTCATAGTGTAGGTCACTGGTATTGTTTTCCACAGTCCACAGGGAGCTGGAGTCTATCTGTAGCATACATTGTTCTTCAGGGTCTAGGTCTAAAAGAGAAAGGGCATGTATAGTCCTAGTTTCTTTGGTAATTTAAGGCCAGTAATAACACCCCTGAGCATAGTACAGAGGAGGCAGTATGATAATAATAATAAGAAAAAAAAAAAAAACACAGTGTGCTTTCTGGGCACACAACACACCCCACGCTTCACTTTCACACATACCAAACATCACACTGATCACACGTCTACAATCAGTGTGAAGGGTGGTGGCCAGTCCTGTGTGTCCAGAAAGCTGTGGGCGTGGGTATGTATGCATTCATGCATATCTTCCTCCTTTTGCAACTAAAGGAGGAAGCTCTAATGGCAAGTGCATTGTACTCAGATGAGTATCTGCGCAGCGTGGCACAGTTGAGGGGACAGTAAATACTCCGTCACTCATTTCCATAGCCTCTGATCTGGCCCGTGATACTGTAGCAGCGGCAGGACTGCGGTGTGGGAGGCTGGTACCTGGAGACAAACACACTCATAGTTAAAGCTGTCATACACAGTGTGGTTTTGGAGGCAGTGGGTATTTTTAGACATGGCTTTCAGCATTGTTTTATGATTCATGTTTCTATAGTATTCCGCAGGAGGATGCTCATAATATTGCACTTATATTTGTGGAACATTTGCAAAAAATGAACACTCTTAGAGAATTAAAAGTATATTATATGGACGGAATACTATGTAGACAAAATAGAAAACATAATTTATCATCTCAGTTATTACATTACATCAGGGGTGTCAAACTCATTTTAGTTCAGTTCCACATTCAGCCCAATTTGATCTCCAGTGGGCCGGACCAGTAAAATAATAATAGTGAAAAAAGTAAAATTATATTATGATCAGGTTTACATCTACAAAGTTTCCTTAAAAATCTGAATAACACAAACAACTTGAAATGTCTTAAGAAAAACAAGTGCAATTTTAACAATATTCTGCCTCGGTTTATCAGTTTATCATTTACACATGTGCGTTACAATCGTGCAAAACATTTAGTAACAGGCAGAATATTGGTAAAATTGCATTTACTTTTCTTAAGACATTTCCGTTTGTTCATATTTGTTCAGGTTATTCACGTTTTTTGTTAAACTATAGTTTGGTAATGTAAACATTTTCATGTAATTTTATTTTTTTACACCAAAAAAACAAAGAGAAAATATGGGATTGTCATTATTTATAGGTAATTATGATAATATTTTACTGGTTCTGACCCACTTGAAATCTAATTGGACTGTATGTGTCTGTATGTGGAACCCGAATTAAAATGATTTTGACACCACTGATTGTTAATTTCTTCAGTGTAATTTTTGCATTTCATCCTACGGGCCGGATTGGACCCTTTTGTGGGCCGGATTTTGCCCCCAGGTCACATGTTTGACACCTGTGCATTACATATATTATCTGCATTTAACAAATTACATTAAATTATATGACCAATTATAATGTATTTCATGACTTATTTAACAGTTTCAAGTGAAAAGAAAGTTTCAAGAAAACAGTCCCCCAAAAAATTATATCTAATGATCGGAAAACATTCCTTTTTTATAACTACAGAGGAAAAGGCAATATAATGTGTTAAGTGTTGTTTTATTGACTTAACGGCTGTAACTAAGTACATTTATTCATAAACTGTGGCAAACATGTAGAGATAACTGCACTTTTTACATCACTACATTTGCCTGACAGCTTATACAAACAACATAAATCCAAATGTGTCCAATAAAATACAGAAATCCAAATGTGTTGGTACCTGTTGACAATGACCTGAAGCATTATGTGTTGCTTTTATGCTTTATTATTCTGGTTTTCTGAGTGCATGAAAAGTTGACTTACGATATGTGGTTCTCTAGGGACAGCGATGCTAGAAATATATGACATAATATAGTATGATTTGATGCATAGCATAGATTGAACTAAGCTGTAAGTAGAGTCATAGAAATGACTTCAATGCCTTAAACACCTACAGCAGCTACAACATACATAAGAGTAAAACACTGATAGAGACTGTTTTACTGAATAATTTTGACATTTTAATGATAATACAGTACTGTAGGGGTCCTATTTTGCTAAACCCACTTTTATTAGTCTTTGGTTCATTTATTTGTGTATTTGGACCCTAATAGTTCAAAAAATTTGAATTTGAACCCTCCAGGTGCTGCAAAGCTATCTTTATATTCATTTTGGCAAAAATCAAGTGGATTTCTACAACCTGCTTTAATTCCTGCTTAATTTGTTATGTCAATAACTAGTATGTCACGATATTTGCACATATAAGGTCTAGATTTCCGATGAACATTTCTCAGAGTACGACATAATTGTTTATCAGCAGCAGTTGTAGTAAAAACTGAAAATATGTCCAAACTTTGAGTCGATTACCTAAAATGTTGAGTTGTTGCTTGTATTAACGAACACAAGTGGCTGAACGGGACAGAGCAGCACACTCAACAACCTGGAGGGGGCGGGGCCTGAAGTGGCTGATTTGCATTTAAAGGGCCAGCGCTCAAAACAACCTTTCTGGTGTCCTTACTCAGAAATAGAGTTGAAGATGGACCTGTGGAGTTGAATTAATGAAGAATTCAGACCCAAGCAGAGCATTTACAGTTTATGTAGACCACAGGGAAATGTTTTAAAATGCATAATTCCATTAAAAAAAAAAAAGCAAAATATCACTCATTTAAACCACTTTTGGGTTTGTTGTTTTAGACTCATTATTTAGATACAACCAGGAAAATACAGGAAGTTTTTGAAAATGAAAAAATGAAACTTCAGAAAGAAGCGTCAAGTATTTAGTGTGACGTGTTTCTAACTCTTTCACTCAGACAATACGAGATCTACAACACTCATTAGCTCACTGGTCTAATAAGTCATGAGCTATTGTGAAGGTCGTCGTCATCTTTATCTTCATTAGCAATTTCTTCAAACATGTTCTCAGACAAAACTACTGGTTTAATTTCAAATTTTATATGTAGCTTCCTTGGAACAATGTCTACAAAGTTGGTGAACAGTTTTGAGAAATTTAGATTTTTGAATTTTTGATAAACTTTTAAAATATTACCTTTACTTATCATGGGCCATATTCTGATGGTGTATGAAATGAAAATGGTTAGAGATATCAATATATTTACTATTGAGCACTGATAGGATGTCATATATGGACCCCACTTCTATTGGCAGATTGATCTCCTGCATCACAGGACTCTAATGTAGCGGCAGAACCTGACAACCTCGCAAATTCAAGTTATTTATTCTTCATAGAACATGCCAGTGAGATATGGGGGCATCGATCCTAATTTTTTTTTTCCTAATATTTTACACCAGATTTCACTGAACACGTGTTATATTCCTTATTGTCTGAGAACTGTAACACTAAACATTTAGATTTTTGCCAGTTTTTTTTTTTCATGTGTTTTTAATACTTTACTTATATTTCCTGTATTTTCATGTTGTAACCTAATAAAGACACTGAGAAATAAATACAGTATATATGCTCATCTCAAACCTGCAGAAACTTACTTATACTTCATTAATGTTTTGAATGCAGAGCTTTAACATGTAGTTGAGTATTAGTGATTTAACTTAAGAAAAGGATCTGTCCATGTCTTCTACCTCTGCTGACCCTAACATGACTTTAAACTCACCTAGACAGATCTGCGCTGATTTATTGGCTAATGTCGTGTGGCTCTCGCCTTCCCGTATTTGACCTTGCTAATCTGAAAATATGAAGTCTAATATAATGCTCTACTTTAAAGTCCTTTATGATGTTATCAGGGGTGGGATAAGGAAGTACCAGGAAGTTATGTTGGAGCAGAAACAATGAGTAGGTCACTCATGGGAAACTACCGAGGCAATGCTCTTCAAATAGAGAACAAATTGTTAATTGTTAAAGGCTGACAGAAGAAAGTGAGAATTGCAGCATTTAAAAATCTCACCACACTTCACATGTGATGTTTTTATGAGATGATGAACTTCTGTATTTGGAATAGGGTAGCAAGTTGTTTTTTAATACAGATTAACATGCACAACCAAAAATAATAGGAAACTAATCGAGCTGTGAACCTCATCTACCATAAAAAAAAAAGGTCTAATCAGGCACATATCACATAAATAGACTTTAAAACAATGAATAATGACTTCTTTCATTATGTTGCAACAGTTACTGATCACACAGAACACATTCTTTACTACAAAAGGATGACAGAGTGTGATTTTAACAAATTGTCAACCTCCCACACACAAAACCTTCGAAGCTCTCGAGGATTTTCTGGCCCAGTATTATCTCAAAAGAAGAACTATTTACACAGTGTGACCAAGAGATTATGGAGAACATCTTGAAGACGAAGTAGTGGAAATGGACTGGACACGAGAAAAGGTCGCATCACATAGGCTACGTTCAGACAGCAGGTCTTAAAGCACAATTCGGATTTTTTGGTGAAATCTGATTTTTTTTGTGTGTTCGTTCATATTACAGATTAAATGTGACTTCTATCAGTTTTCAGTATGAACTGAATGCAACCTGCGTGTGCAAAAGAGGTCCTGATGTAATACGTGACCACATGTGTTTTTCCCACCGCTCCACCTCCTGGGACGCAGAATTATGACGTTTATCGCATTTCAATGATGTAAAGGTCAGATAAATGTGACCTGGCCGTTCAGACTGAAGTCGCATTGCAAAATATCTGATACGTTTCAGATTTAGGATCACATATAAAAGGGGCCTGGGTTGGATTTGAAAAAAATCAGATTTGTGCTGTGAAACTGTCTTTAACAGGTCGGATGCAGGTCAAATGGGCAAAAAAATCAGATTTGCACTGTTCAAACTGTCTTTAACAGATCAGATACAGGTCACATATAGGCAAAAAAATCAGATTTTTGCTGTTCAAACTGTCTATAATAGGTCAGATACAGGTCACATATAGGCAAAAAAATCGGATCTTTGCTGTTCAAATTTTCTTTAACAGATTGGATACAGGTCAAATGGGCAAAAAAATCAGATTCGCACTGTTCAAACTGTCTTTAACAGATCAGATACAGGTCATGTATGGGCAAAAAAAAGTGGAATTTGGCTGTTCAAACTGTCTTTAACAGGTCGGATACAGGTCACGTATGGGCAAAAAATCGGATTCGCGCTATTCAAACTGTCTTTAACAGATCAGATACAGGTCAAATGGGCAAAAAAATCGGATTTGTGCTATTCAGACTGTCTTTAACAGATCTAATACAGGTCAAATGGGCAAAAAAATCGGATTTGTGCTGTTCAAACTGTCTTTAATAGGTCAGATACAGGTCAGAGATGGGCAAAAAAATTGGATTCGTGCTGTTCAAACTGTTTTTAACAGGTCGGATACAGGTCAAATGGGCAAAAAAATCGGATTTTTGCTGTTCAAACTGTCTATTACAGATTGGATACAGGTCAAATGGGCAAAAAAATCGGATTTTTGCTGTTCAAACTGTCTATTACAGATTGGATACAGGTCAAATGGGCAAAAAAATCGGATTTTTGCTGTTCAAACTGTCTATAACAGATCGGATACAGGTCAAATGGGCAAAAAAATCGGATTTTTGCTGTTCAAACTGTCTGTAACAGATCGGATACAGGTCACATATGGGCAAAAAAATCTGATTTTTGCTCTTCAAACATTCATTTTCAGTGCTGTCAGCAGCTAAATTTGAGATCTGTTCAAAATGTCCAAACCAGGTCAGAACTGTCACGGTTTAGTCTGAAACATGGATCAGCAAAAGGCAAATTTAGCAAAGATAATAACATGACATGATAACTTTATACCCTCGTAGGGCTGGGTGATAAAACGATAACGATATATTGTGATATAACTTTTTCTCGATAGAAATATGAGACATGCTCGATACAATTTCGATAAAATTCATTCGTCCATGTTTTGACAGACATGAGAGCAGCCAATCATAATTAAGTAGCGCCGCACCGAACCAATCATACTAGAGCCATGTAAAGTTAGGTTGACACACACAGCACAGGTGTAAGAGCAGCTACAGCACACACGCTAATGTTTGGGCTGCAGCGGAAGGTAATGAGTGTTCCCTCTGGAGAAAATATGACCGAGAACTTGGGCAACCGGGTTACTGAAAAGTAACCGCAAAGTCTCTCTCTGTCTCTGATGACTTCACAAGTAACTTATGAGTAATGGAAAATTTAAACTTGACAAAAATAGTGATTTGATTTATATCGTGATACACATCGATATTGTCTGATATGAAAAAAAATTATGGTGATGATTTTTTTTCCATATCGCCCAGCCCTATACCCTCGTAAGTCTCATACTCAAACTCATCTACATAGAAAAAACACAGTAATTCTATCATCAAATTTAATTCTTTTCATTTAAAGCTGTGTCCAGTGGTGGAGATAACAACAGTACTTCTAGTTTTTATCACTTAGTCACTTTCTTTGACTCTAAAAGTTGCTTCTTACATTTTTCATTCCATCTGGTCACTTTTTGACACTTTAGTGTTAAAGACCTAGCGGAATTAGTTTTCCTCACCATGGTGGACCCGCAGAGTGACTCACTATGCCCTCTAGTGGTCACATAAATAGATTCAGTTCATATCTGTACAATCCAGCACTTCGGCATCTTCGGTAAAACTTCAGAGCTCTTTATTCTGAACACTATTGATACTTTTAGGTGATATTTTTTTGTTCCAAGTGTTTTTATTTCACACATTGAATCATCCACAAAAGCATAATACAGTCATTACTTTTTTATACCCAAACCCATAAACACTCCCACCCTGTTGCACCATCAAAAGAAGATAATTAATTAAAAATAACAATAATAATAAAAAATGAGAGACTCAGATAAGACTCCTCTGGAATAAGTGAAGGATTTACCTCTTTTATGTGACTCAGAACAGTTTGCCAGGTACTAAAAAACTTATTGGCACGTCCTCGTATAGAATATCAAATTTTTTCCAACATTAAATGCTGTAAAAGATCCAGAAACCAAAATGTAAATGTCAGCGGTTGTTTATCTTTCCATTTAAGTAGTCTTTTAGGCCATATTTTAATATTTTAAAGTGGAAATACTCCTTTAAAAAATAGCTCCTTTAAGATGCTCACAGTGACGCACACACAACTGTTTTCGTTTGAGTCAGATAACATGATTTTGCAGAATTTACAGCCGAAGAGGAATCCACTTTCTCCACTCAGCAAGTCAACAAGGGCGCCGGCGCTCACCCCTCCTCCTTATGCAACTGAGCGTAATTCAAGGAGGAGAAACTATGTATTATGCATTTTTTTTTTTTTCTATTTTCCACATTATCAGATTATGAAAAGCTAAGGTTAAATAGGCTGATCCCCTGAACAAACAGCTTTTAAGGTGATTTGGCGATTGTCTTTGTGTCTTGACTGTTATTACGGAGGAAGGAACTGGGGCGTTATCAGGAGGCGAGCAGCAAAGGCAGACTGGGACTCAGAGTGGCAGGCGGGCGGGCTGCCTTTAGGGTTGATGTAATGTTTATATACTGGTCAGAACAACCATTTCCTCCCCCCTCATGTAGACAGGCCCAGTCAAAGGGCACAGGGCGAGAGGGTCGTTGGCGGAGTCCCAGCCAAGTATGTTTCACAATGAACATTAAATATGGTCGCTTAAGTCAAAGTCCAACACAAGAAAGAACTCCACAGAATAAGTGTTTTTCTTTAGTGGCTTTGATAGCATTATGAGCTGCTGTTGTACCGTTAAAACTAGGGATGCACCGATACCAGTATGGGGCATCGGGTCCGATACTCAGCGTGCGTACTTGTACTCGTCAAGGTTATTATTGTTAATGAAAACTTATGAAATGACGAAAACTAGAATTGAAAAAACATTTTTGTTAACTGAAATAAATAAAAACTATAATTAAAAGAAAAAAACGATAACTAACCGAAACTGTATTGTGTGCTTACAAAACTAACTAAAACGTATAAAAATTATGGATAAAATTACCCGTCGTTTTCGTCTTTGTCAATGTCGGATTGATACGAAATCGATTTATTTCACTCGAGCAATTTTAGCTAGCAGCACCATATGATACTTGATGGTCCGTCACTTGTGGTTTCCAGTCGTCTTCTGGTCCCCACTCTACCTGGAAACGTGGAGACTGAAGCAGCAGAGTCCTGTTTGGGATTTATTTGAATACGATGGCGAAGAAGATAAAAGATATGAAAAAACTAAAACTAAACTAAAACTAAGCATTTAGAAAATAACGAAAACTAATAAAAACTATCAAACCTGCTCTCAAAACGAATTAAAACTAACTGAATTAGAGAAAAAAAGTCCAAACTAAATAAAACTAAACTAGAATGAAAAATCCAAAACTATTAGAACCTTGGTACTCGTACTTGTAAAAGTAATCCGATACAACTGCGCCGATACCACTTACGGCAGCGTGACATTTGCAATTTAGTGCATAAAAGTAACACTGACTGCGATTACGGATGTGGACGGAGCATTCTGTCGATCCTCTGTGTACATTCCATCTGTTTTCCAGGTGCTTGCGGATGCGTACCCAGACGGAGAATACCACCGGGAACTGTGGAGGTAGAGCAGGGGTGTCAAACTCATTTAAGTTCAGGGGCCACATTCAGCCTAATACGATATAAAGTGGGCCGTACCAGTAAAATAATATAAACAGAACAGATAAATAATGTCAACTCCAAAGTTTTCTCTATGTTTTTGAGTGAAAAATGTAAAATTTCAAAATGAAAATGTCATGAAAAATCTACAAACCATACTTGAACATAACATGAACCTGAAAATTTTTAAGAAAAATAAGTGCAGTTTTAAAAATATTACGCCTTGGATTATCATTTATACATGTGCATCACAACTTACAGATCACAGTGGATCTACAAATACATAAAACATTAAATAACAGGCAGAATATTTTTTAAAATTCCACATACTTCTATTAAGACATTTCAGGTTGTTCATATTTGTTCAGGTTATTATACATTTTTGTGTAATTTAACTTTTTTACACTAAAACAAAGATGAAAATGTTCATGATTTATAGTTTATTCTGATAGTATTTTACTGGTTCTGACCCACTTTAGATTAAATTGACCTAAAATGATTTGAATATCCTTGATCGTTAATATCTTCAGTGTAATTTTTGCATTTCACAAATTCATCCCACGGGCCGGACTGGACCCTTTGGCGGGCCGGATTTGGCCCCCGGGCCACATGTTTGACACCTGTGAGGTAGAGGATCTGTTCAAAGAGCGACTGTGTGAGTTAGAGAAAAACTACTGACGTATTTATGACAACTACCCTCATCAATATCAATATTAGTATCCACATTAGTGTTGCCTCTGTCATCTCCATGGTTATTATTACTGACTTTCTTCGTCTTCACAAAAAACTTAATGTTTCGTCGTGGTATTTGTCCAGTATGGTTAATTAAGAGCGGCGCCCCCTGGTGGATTGATTGAGAAACGCTCATTCCAACACATTAAATGTCAGAAGCAGCACTTAGCACACGACAATAAAGCACATTTTCAAAAGTAACTAAGAACTGTAATGGTATTATTAAGTACTCATATCAATACTCAGTATCGGCAAGTACTCAAATGTAAGTACTTGTACTCAGTCTGGAAGAAAGTGGTATTGGTGCATCCCTTGTTAAAACGCATATAAAGTCATATAATATATGTGTGGTATGTGTAATGTGTATACGGATATGCATTTGGGTGGAAGCAGGTTGCCATGGGGATACGTAAACAAAAACCTCCCATCCATCATTTGCTTCTTTCTTATTTCTGGGACAGTATTTCCCCAAGGGGACTTCTGGTTATTTCTACACTCTGCGTCAGCTCCGAGTCACAATGGCCCGAGAAGTTCTTCTGTTTATTTAGTGAGAAGAAATTGGGTGATAGTTAGGAAAAGGGCCAAGAGAAATAAAACATTCTGGAGTCATAGCTCTGAGAGGTCACATCCCCAGAGTTCATTTTAACATGAACATTTGAGAACATGTCAGATTGTCATAGTAGTAAGATGCAGCTCTCAGATGCTGGAATGTGACCTCTACCATATTCTTGTGAAGTCCGGAGGGCTGGAGTTGATGTTGTTGAGTTTTACATCTGGATCCAGCTGTTCCTCAGATTAAATCATCCTCCTTCTACTTTATTTCCGTATATAGCACAGCAAATATATCTGCAGTTTCATATGTGTGGTTCATATGACAAAACTGATCTACATTCTCCTCAAATGTTGCTGGACTTTGATAATATTTGTCATGATTGTGTGCTTAATCAGACCTGTTTAGTTTCATTAACCCATTAAGACCCAGTATTACTTTAATAGCAGTTCCCAAATGAATTTTTCTCTATATTTAATCTTTCTTAAGTATTTTATCAGTAATATTATCCTCTTTATTTTGATTTTTTTCAGTGTAAATCATATATTTTCCTATACTATTCCTATTTATTTCACTGATCATGTAGATGTTCATATATTTATCCTTAATTTAACCAGGTAAAAAAAAGCCTCATTAAGATTGCAAATCTCTTTTTCAAGAGTGACCTGGCCAAAGAAAAGCAGCATAAGCATGGTGGCGAGTTTAGAAAAAAAAAGAAAGAAAAAAAAGCAGTATAACACACAGTTTCTTCTGACAAGACAAGACAATGAACATAAAAAAAAAAAAAAAAAAACAACTTACAATTGATAGTGACAGAACAATCATTTGTGCACGTTTAAAAACAGTTACATTGACCAAGCTCATTGATTTCATGCTCCTTTAAAATAGCTTTAACTTCCTAAGACCCAGGAAATGTCAGCAAAGTACAAGCTTCTTTGTTTTTTATTAAATGAGTGCCTATATTGGAAACATCATGATGCAACAGTTTTTTCAGATGCAGTTTTTAAAATTTTTATGGAATGTCCTTTGTGGTGGACAGTTTTCTTTTCTTTTTTTTTCTATAAAGTTGTGAAACTCTTGTGCACAAATGTGGACAGTGGGTCTTAGGAGGTTAAATTCACCTATAGCACAGGTGTCAAACATGCGGACCAGGGGCCAAATCCAGCCCGCCAAAGGGTCCAGTCTGGCCCTTTGGATGAATGTGGGAAATGCAAAAATAGATATTAAGAAATTAACAATCATTTTAGTTCAGGTTCCACATTCAGACCAGTTCAATCTCCAGTGGGTCAGACCAGTAAAATACTATCATAATAATCTATAAATACTCAAAACTCCACATTTTTCTCGTATTTTCACGTATTTACACTAAAACAAAGTATGATGTCACAAAAAAATGTGAATAATCTGAACAAATGTGAAGAACCTGAAATGTCTTCAGAAAAATAAGTGCAATTTTAACAATATTCTGCCTGATACTAAATCTTTTGTGTATTTGTAGATCCACTGTGATCTGTGAGTTATAATGAACATGTGGAAATGATTAACTGAGACAGAATATTGTTAAAAGTACATTCATTCTTGCAGTTTGTTCAAGTTATTCACATTGTTTGAAAGGATAGTTTGTAGATGTAAACATTTTCATTGTTTAATTTGACTTTTTTCACTGTAAAATATAGAGAAAAGTTTAGAGTTGACATTATTTATATATTAATATGTTATTATTTTACTGGTTTGGCCCACTGAAGATCAAATTTAGCTGAATGTGGCCCCTGAACTAAAATGAGTTTGACACCCCTGACCTATAGTAACAAGTTCAGACAGATTTAGGTTGTTTTGCATTTAGAGGGGGCAGCATATTGAAATACAGTCTTACCCAACTCTGTTCATCAAAGCTCTCAGTAAATTCAAAGGTTATTATATCAGAACCGAGAAAACTGAAGAAAAAGCAACTTTTTTAGGAAAACACAGTATATCATTATCTGAACATAAAAGCAAATGTCTCCATCTACTGTCATTGATCCAACTCCATGGGTTTTACTGGTGAATCAATGCTGTAGAGCACAGGTGTCAAACATGCAGCCCGGGGGCCAAATCTGGCCCGCCAAAGGTTCCATTCCGGCCCTGCAGGATAAAAGTGCAAAAATGAACCTGAACAGTCCAGATTGTCCAAATCATTTTGGTTCAGGTTCCACATAGAGACCAATGTGATCTCAATTAAAAATAACAACACAATAACCCATAAATAATGACGACAACATTTGTTTGTGAAAAATTATGTGGAAAAAATTTAAGTGAAAAATTAACATTACATTGTGAAAATGTTTACATTTACAAAACTATTCTTTCACAATAAAACGCAAATAAATACATAAATAAAAACAAAGATGAACAACCCGAAATGTGCAATTTTAACAACATTCTGCATGTTACTAAATGTTTTGTGCATTTATGGATCCACTGTGATTTAGAGTTGTGTTAATAATAAGAGATGTAATATTGTAGAAATTGTTCAAATTTTAGTTCCAAACTCCAAACTTTTAACAATATTCTGCCTGTTACCAAATGTTTATGGAACACTGTGTGTAATCTACATGTATAAATAATAAGTCGAGGCATAATATTGTTAAAATTGCACTAATTTTTCAAATGAAATTTCTGTTTTTTCAGGTTATTCACAACTTTTTTGTAAAATGTAAATATTTTCATAATTTCATTGGGGGTTTTTTGTACTAAAACAAAAAGAAAAACTTGGATTTGTCATTATTTATAGGTTATTAAGTCATTATTTTACTTGTCTGGCCCGCTTGAGATCAAATTGGGCTAAATATGGCCCCTGAACCAAAATGAGTTTGACACCCCTGCTGTAGAGGATAATGTTTTCATGTTCACTACAGAGCCTCTGAACGTCCAAATGGGTCATATCTGATGACCAGGAAAAGATGACAAACTGCATTTTATACCAGTTATTTTCATGTATTGATAGGATTAGTGAATCAGCAGGTATTAAACAGTTTATATCAGTAGATGGTCTTGGTTGCCAGTGGCTGTTTGGGTCGTTATGAGTTAAGAAGTAAAAAGTGAAAAAGGTCAATATTTTCAGATCTGTCGGGTGTAAATTTATACGTAACTAACTCAGGGTCATATTTGTGTTTCAGCATCACCCCATGAAAGTCTGCATAAACTCTTCCGGTCACCTTCCGATCGAATATTTATCTTACCTGCTGCACATTTTTCATCTTTCGTATTCTTATTACTATATATTGAGCCTTTTTCAGTTAAACAGTGATTACTTTTATATGAGTGAAACTGTATGTTCTTAGTTAAACCAGCTTTATTAAAGAAGCAAAATTAGTAGAAGTTTTGTCAGTTTTTCTGTGTGATTTTACTTTTTCTTTTTTAGTTTAGTAGCTTGATGGTTGCATTATTACACAAGACATTCAAAACTCAAAAAGGAAAGAATTAAACACAAATTAAAATCCTAAAGCAGGGGAGTCAAACTCATTTTAGTTCAGGGGCCACATTTAACCCAATATGATCTCCAGTGGGTCGAACCAGTAAAATATTAACAGGGAAAAAAAACAAAATTAAATTATGATAATGTTAACATCTACAAAAATATGAATAACATGAACAACTGGAACTGTCTTAACAAAAACAAGTGCAATTTTAACAATATTCTGCCTCAGATTATCCTTTACACATGTGCATTGCAATTTATATTACAATTACAAATGCACAAAACATTTAATAACAGGCAGAACATTGGTAAAATTACATTCACTTCTCTTTAGACATTCCAGGTTTTTCACATTTTTTGTAAAATAACAGTTTTTTAATATAAACATTTTCATGTAATTTTACTTTTTTACATTAAAACAAAGATAAAATGTGCTGTTTTCATTATTTATAGGTTTAATATGATAGTATTTTACTGGTCTGACCCACTTGATATCTAATTGGTCTGTATGTGGAATCTGAATTAAAATGATTTTGACATCCTCGATTGTTAATATCTTCAGTGTAATTTTTGCATTTCACAAATTCATCCTGCGGGGCGGAATGGACCCTTTGGCGGGCCAGATTTGGCCCCTGGGCTGCATGTTTGACACCTGTGTCCTAAAGGGTCAAAACACAGTGTTCCAAATCTCTCTGATGGGACATTTTAGAGACAATTTGACAGATTAGTGTTGCTAAATGACCCATATTTTTACCTTTAAATTCCTTTTTGAATAAAACAAAACAAGGAGCTACTTTATATTGAAATAAATGTTGGAATGGCAGTGAATTAAAATTTGCTCTTTGATGGGACATTACTGTGTTTTGACCCTAAACCTGAGTTCCCAACCAAATGTAATGCTTTCAGAAGCCTTTTTGTAATGTAGAAGTTCAACTGCACTCAGATCACATATCAATTCATGCGTAAATATTTGCAGACATATTGTAAATATGATAAAGAGGAAGGTTTTTTTTGTGTATGTGTTCAGAGAAAAGTAACATTTCATCAATCAAAACCTATCCACTATGGTGGGAAAGTGAAATATGCCACCCTCTGTAACACCTAACGTTATTAGCGCTCTCTCTGACAGGGCGTTTGTGTGAAGCTCCTCTACGCTAACACCCTTCACAAACAGCAGAAGTACAACCACACACATCTGTACTTCCTCATGCAGGCTGTTTTTCCACTGAAAAAGGCAAAATCCACCTGAAATATTCTCCATTACGTACCACATTACGTACTACACCTAATACCCTGCACCAGGTCTTTAAAGAGCTGGAGACTTGGACCCATCATGTGCCAGTTAGAGGTACCCGGGTATGTCAGAAAGAATGGAGTCTGGACTAAGAGGAAGGGCAGGGTCAGAGCTGAGAGTAAAAAGGGAAAAGTTAAGGAGAGGACAAAGGTCTCCAGACACAAATGGGTGGAAATTAATGAGGCGCGGACTTTTTTTCTTTCTTAGTTTCCTTGTCTGATGATATTTAACAGAAGCTGCACAATGTCGCAAATACGTCATTTAAAAAAAAACAAAAAAAACCAAAAAAAACCCCAGCTAATTTAGCTGCGTCATAAAGCAATGTAACATTAAACAGCACTGTAGCAAAGATCCCAAATGAATTTTTCTCTGTATTTTACCTTTTTTAAGCAATTTATCATCTTTTATTATACTATTATCCTCTGAATTTTGCATCTTTTTGGTGAAAATCACATATTTTCCTACATTTAATTCACTGATTATGTAGATGTTCATAAAAGCTCCAATTCAAATCGAGGGATATTATATCAGAAACAGAGAAAGTTGTAGAAAATGGGACTTTTTCAGTAAATATATCAGTATCTGAATGTAAGAAAAAGTGTGTCCATGCACTGTCATTTATCAAACAGTGGGTTTTACTGGTGAATCAGTGCTGTAGAAGATGACTGTGTTTCCACGGTAACTACGGAGCCTATGAACGTTCAAATGGGTCATATCTGATGACCATGAAAAGATGACAAACTGCATTTTGCACCAATTATTTACACGTATTGATAGGATTAGTGAATCAACAGGTATTAAACATTTTCTATCTGTAGATGGTTTGGGTCGCTGGTGGATGTTTGGGTTTTTATGGGTTAACTGGACATAAAATACACTGGTAACTTTTAAGCAATGTGATTCATAATTGATTGATTACACTACACTATTTGCTGATATAATCTCTGATTCTGGAAAATAATGATCCATATTGTATTTTGTCATAATATGAACAAAATGATAGTAAAATTGCTATTATTTTAACTGTTATATTATTAATTAAAGTGTAGGATGTGTCTGTAAAGTGAATTTGATGTCCAAAAATGTTATGCAAGACAATTGTTCGTAACTTATACTGCACACGCTTAACCCTTTCATGCATGACTTATGAAAAAAGGATCCAGATTTTTTTTTTTTTTTAGATTGATTTTATTTTTCAAAATTAGGCAAAAGTTGAAATATATTTTTATTTTATTTTTTTATTTATTTTTTTTTAAATATGGTTTTATTAAGAAGATATTTAACCTCCTGAGACTCAGGAAAGTACAAATTTGGGCTTTTTAAATTCAATAATTGCCTTTATTGGAAACATCATGATGCAACAGTTTTTTCAGGTGCATTTTTACATTTTTATGGAATGTCCTTTGCGGTGGTCAGTTTTTTTTTTATTTTTTGTTTTCTTATTTTTTGTCTAAAGCTTTGAAACTCTTGTCTAAATGTGAACAGTAAACCCATGTCAGGTTCTGAGGAGGTTAACTTTAGGAGATCACAGATCAGTCCACATTCTACAACTTAGATGATCCTTTTGCTCATTGTGTTGCTGAGTGTCTGTAGAGACTGCCTTCGTGTGGTTTGGAGAATATTGCCTTTAGAACCCTTTGGAAAGTGAGTTAAACTATGTGTGGACATTATGCATGAAAGGGTTAATCAATGTCCTTATGATTTTACACAAAAAAGCAAAAGCCTTTCGGCCGATAATCAATGGTCAAGGTTTAAAAAAATTAAAAATACATACATTGTACAAAAATAAATCAGAAAAACATCCAAAGCATTCCCAACTGTGCCACCATGAAATGCACTAACATGGTTTTAATATAGAGTAGTGCTTTCTATATTCACTGGTAAATCCTACTATATAATGCACGTTCTGTGTCTGTCCGATCAATGTTGCAGCACAGGAGGGTGTTTGTACAGATTTTCCTCAGCCTTCAAAGGCCCGATCTCTGCCAAACTCGCCAAATGAATAGAAACAATACCTGACTATCTATTAGCCACAATTTTATGTCCGTATTCTAATGTTGTGAGGTATGCTGGGTGATTTTAGCCTCTCATGCTATCATACGATGGTACCACGGGTACAATGCCGCTAGTATTTTTAATATATGTTTAATGGTTGATGAATTAGGACAAATTGATTTTTTAAGCATGATTTTAAAACCTGTGTTTTAGGAATGAAATGAGATGAAATTTCTTTTTTAGGAAACAATATGAAATTTAGGAACTTGAAATAAATATATATGTTTTTAACTATTGTAATTATCAGCTAAGGTGAGTTTGTATTGCATGTAATGTAAACGTTCTATATTGTTTTTGTTTTTTTTAAACCCGCCACCATCACCCCTGTTCAGAAGACAATTTTATTTCTAATTACAGCTTATGTTTGAGTAACAATCTCCAACTTTAAATTCACATGTTCATCCATTTCTTGCTTGTATACATATACATAGAGGGAGGGCTCAGATAGTCCAAAGTGTACAGGGACAGGACGAGACAAGACAGTGGGACAAATCAGACATAAGACTCAGACTTCCTTTATTGTCATTTAATAATGCACCATCAGTACCTTATCAAACGAAATTTCAGGTGCTTAGCTCAACACAGTGTCAGTTATAAAAATAAATAAAAACACACCTCACGAAATATAAAAAATAATCCAAAATACTGTAAACATGTGTATATGTATAAAAATTAGATTTAAAAAAATTTAAAGACTAAAAGACTAAAAACTAAAGTGCATAGTGCAATAAAGTGCTTCAGATTTATACACAGACATATGTGTGGATGTCATGCATGAAAGGGTTAATCAATGTCCTCTACAGACTTGTCATCTTGGATTTCAGCTTTCTAATACACCATAACTAGTTCTGTTAGTCCAACTGATGTAACATCCACACTGTCTGTTGTGGTCGTAGTTAATGATTGGTCATGTCTGATATTTGTTGGTCAGAGAAAGATGAGAATAATGCAGGTTTGCCTGGTGATGCCATGTGTTTAATATTTAGCTTTGTGGTAAACAGACCGAATGGTAACATGTCAGCGAGTGAGTCAGGCTGTTTAAGTTTTGGCTAATGAGTAATGCAACATCAGAGCTTTGTGTTTGATATGATACAGGGGAAAAACCACAGTGGAAATACAATGAGTGTAAAATTAGTACTCATTATGTGCCGAGTGTTCAGTACTTTGAACCTTGGGATATTAGATATAGACATATAACCCTACAAGGAAGAAGAACATTATACTGGGCTCTAGTTCCCCCATATTTATTATTACCTGAGGACACAAAGATTAGCTTGGTTCAACTATTACCATGGTTCACTTCCTTGTTTAGCTGGTACACAATGGTCTGTTCTTCTGTTACAATGGCACCTCATCCAGTAATAGCATACTTTTAACTTAATTTACACAGCAGAAATAGGTTGTGCAATGATGTTTAAACAAAGAACTTCCTCATTTTTTAATGAAATTAATGACATGGATTAGAGGCTGTTACAGACAGACTAGTTCTTGTATGTTTAGATCTAAAATGATAGAGTCAAACTACTTCTAGGCCAATAAAAATATATTATTATGGGAGTTATCAGTGTCAGTGAAAGTGAAAAAGTATTGTCTACAAAAAATAAAGTAGAATACATTAGGATTTAATGGAAAAACTTTGAGTACATGTCGTATTACGTCCTGATGACGACACTGTGTAGTTGAAATGCAGTGGTAGGTAACAAACGTTTTTATTTTGTTTTAAAATTAGTGTAGTTTAGTTTATTGTTTATTTATCAGGAGCAATGTACAAATATATGAATACAGTACTCAAGCAAATTTTATCTTCCGTACTGTTGGACTTCTGTCAGTCAGTATTCTCTAAAATATCGTGGATCACATCTTTGGAATAATCTATGTCTTGAACTTCAATCAACATCTTAATCGTTATTTGAAAAGCATCTGAAAAGGACTCTAATTTCCGAATAAATGTAAGGCTTTATATCATTTGATTTGTAGTTTTTACTTTTATTATTATTTCAGTTATATCGTATTTTTATTCTTCATTTCTTTTTTGTGTATTATTTATTTCTGGGGAGGTATTTATATAAGCCTTTTTTGGCTTCTATCCTCTCATGCACAATGATGTTACTTGCATGATAATTTCTTGTATTTGTGTTTCATATTGTTTGTGATGTCCAAATAAATAAATACTAAATAAATACTAAATACATTAATCTCAAAGAAAAGAGATGCTTTGCACCAGAGTTAGCTACAAGCTACTTTCCATCTGTTGTCCCCGGGCAGGTGCACACACAATATAGAACATTGTCCCTCGATCTTGTCTGTTTTGTCCTACTGTCTTGTCTCGTCCTGTCCCTGTACACTTTGGGCCCTCCCTCTATGCATATGTATGCAAGCAAAAAATGGATGAACATGTGAATATAAAGGTGGAGATTGTTACTTAAACACAAGCTGTAATTAAAAATAAAGTTGTCCTTCGAAGAGGGGTGCTGGTGGCGTGTTAAAAACAAAAACAACAACAACAACAGAAAACCCCAATATAGAACATTTACATTACATGCTCTACAAAACTCACCTTAGCTCATAATTACAATAGTTAAAAATGTATATATTTATTTCGAGTTAATACATTTCATATTGTTTCCTAAAAAAGAAATTTCATCATATTTCATTCTTAAAACGCAGGTTTTAAAATCATGCTTGAAAAAAAATCAATTTGTCCTAATTCATCAACCATTAAACATACATTAAGGGTATTTATCAGTAAATATATAAAGCTATACTCTATATCAGCGGTGTCAAACTCATTTTAGTTCAGTTCCACATTCAGCCCAATTTGATCTCCAGTGGGCCAGACCAGTAAAATAATAACAGTGAAAAAAGGAAAATTATATTATGATCAGGTTTACATCTACAAAGTTTCCTTAAAAATCTGAATAACATGAACAACTTGAATTGTCTTAAGAAAAACAAGTGCAATTTTAGCAATATTCTGCCTTGGTTTATCAGTTTATCATTTACATGTGTGCATTACGATCGCACAAAACATTTACTAACAGGCAGAATATTGGTAAAATTGCATTTACTTTTCTTAAGACATTTCCATTTGTTCATATTTGTTCAGGTTATTCACATTTTTTGTAAAAGTACAGTTTGGTAATGTAAACATTTTCATGTAATTTTACTTTTTTACACCAAAAAAACAAAGAGAACATTTGGGGTTGTCATTATTTATAGGTTATTTTATTATGATAATATTTTACTAGTCTGACCCACTTGAAATCTAATTGGACTGTATGTGTTTGTATGTGGAACCTGAATTAAAATGATTTTGACACCATTGACTGTTAATATCTTCAGAGTAATTTTTGAATTTCACAAATTCATCCCGCGGGCCAGATTGGACCCTTTGGCGGGCCGGATTTGGCCCTCGGGCCACATGTTTGACACCTGTGCTCTATATTAAAAACATGTCTGTCTCTATGCTGACTGTAAATCTCTATTTTTGTTCTGACTGTGGTGCTGAGCTGTTTGTTTTGTTTTGTGTTGTTTTGAAAAATGAAAATTTAATAAATATATTCTTTAAAAAAATAAATAAATAAATAACATGTCATTGCATCTAATGGTGGCACAGTTGGGAATGCTTTGGATGTTTGACTTATTTTTGTACATTGTGTGTTTTTGTTTTTTTTTCTCTTTTTTTTAACCTTCACCATTGATTATCTGCAGCAAGGCTTTTGCTTTTTTGTGTAAAATCAGGATCTATCTGTTAAGTAATAGGTAAAAAATATATAACAACTCAACAACTAATCTTAAACGTCTGTACTCAAGTTTCCATGTGAGTGTGAACCACATTTAGATCATCACACAAAATTTACAGTAAATATAAGCAAACAGTTCACTGAATATGAACAATGCTAATTATTAGGTGGGTTCAGAAAGCTAAATGTTGGTTTGTTTTCAGCGACTCTAAAAAGAATGTGGTAAAATCATCCCTGGTCAGTGTTTAGAGCTGCTGAAAACATCTGCAGGAGGATTTCTTAGGTTTTTACTGGACGGATCATGTGTTACAGTGTGAGTCAAACAGGACTTTGTGAAAATACTAATTGAAAGGTAGTTGAAACGGTTAATTAACAGTTTGGTTTTATCACTTAAGAAAAAGGAACTGATACTCTGACACATGTTCCTGGAACTGGAGGTTGTTTTTTAACTCACTCCTGACCTCTGCTGGTGCAAAATGGTTTAACACTCTCTTCTCTGTTCTTACACCCACAGATCTCACAAGCTCAATGTAATGGTAAGGCACTTTGTGTTTTGTTTTTGTTCTGTTTTATGTAACTTTTTTTTACCCAATACATTACTGTAATATTGATCTATTTGTCTAATTTCTGTTCTTGTTGATTTGTCTCTTAGCTGTTAACTGTGATAGCAATGCAACAGCTCCACTAGAAACAACAATAACAACAACAAATATAACAATCGAGTTTGCCCAAAGTGACCCAAACTGCACCTTCACAACCACTTCACTGACTGATCTGATTCCTGGAGCTGTCTACCGGATATTGAATAATTGTTCCAACTGCTGCATCAACGTCACAACCAGTAAGTGTAGAAGTGCATTCTTTAATGGAGTGAAATTTAGTTTTTTTAATGGAGTTATGCATTTTAAAACATTTCCCTGTGGTCTACATAAACTGTAAATGCTATGTTTGGGTCTGAATTCTTTATTAATTAAACTACACAGGTCCTTCTTCAACCTTATTTCTGAGTAATGACAGGAGAAAGGTCATTTTGAGCGCTGGCCCTTTAAATGCAAATGAGCCACTTCACACCCCACCCCCTCCAGGTTGTTGACTGTGCTGCTCAGTCTCGTTCATTAATACAACCAACAGCTGAACATTTTAGGTAATCGGCTCAAAGTTTGGACATATTTTCACTTTTTACTACAACTGCTGCTGACAAACAATTATGGCATACTCAGAGAAATGTTTGTCAGAAGTCTTAACCTTATATGTGCAAATTTTGTGATGTAACTACTTATAGATGTAGCAAATTAAGAAGGAAGTAAAATGGGCAATAGAAATCCACTGAATTTTTGCCAAAATGAATATAAAGTAGTGCTGTCAAATGATTCAAATTTTTAATCAGATTAATATCAGGGTTGCTGTGGATTCATTTTAATTTATCCTGATTAAATATACATTTTTAATCTATATTAATTGCTTTTCATTTTGCATGAGCAAACAAGCAAACTCAAGAAAGAAGGGAATATATATGCACTTAACGTGTTTGTCACAAGTTGGGTGACGCGTTAGCCAAAATGCTAACAGTATCCCTGACTAATGTATGCTTCGTGTTGGTATTTTAGGCTTGAAGTGCTTTGGTGAAAACAAAACTCCTTCCTGCAGAGTGTGTATAATACTTTATGCCAGTTGACTGTTTCGTCTTGGGTTTTTTTGTGCTCATATTTCCATCCAGAGGGCCAACGTGCTGTTTAGCATTGGTTCTGCTGCCTGTCACTACTGGATCAACTGCCCATTTGTTCATGTGTGACAGTAACTCTACTTGGACAAACTGCCCCAAATGCATCGGCAGAGACGTTCAGAGTCATTCTGTACTGTAGAAGGGGTTAATTGTGTTAAAACTTTAAATCAGATTAATCATAATGATGGATTAATCTGCCCTGATTAATGCCTTAATTTTGATAGCCCTAATACAGTGGTTCTCAACCTTTTTTGGCTCATGACCCAGTTTTAACATCACAAATTTCTGGCCACCCCAGACATTCAAAACGGAGACATTTTTCTCTTGGAGATGTCTTAGCGGGGCCAGGCGGATGAAGAAATCTTTCCATTCTCTGTTTGATCCTCTCAGATGTTACATCTTGCATTTTGTTTGAACTTGATTTTTATTAGGAAAAATTTGTGGCGTTTTAATTTTAATAAAATATATAGTGAATCATTAAAAAATATTTTTATTAGTAATTTATTTACATTTTTTTAATCAATTACTAGAAATTTCAGGCGACCCCATATGAATTCCCTGCGACCCCACGTGGGGTCCCGACCCTAGGGTTGAAAAACACTGCCCTAATATAAAGACAGCTCAGCAGCACCTGGAAGGTTCAAATTTAAACTGTTTGAACCATTAGGGTCCAAATACACAAATAAATGTACCAAAGACTAATAAAAGTGGGTTTCGCAAAATATAACCCCTTTAATAGATTACAGCAAATTATGTGAAAAACACCACTTTTTGTAATACTATATTACTAATATCATTGCTTTTGTTAATTTTTCTCACTGGTGTTTGTTCTCTCCTTTAAAGTATACAAAGAAAATGAGTGATAAGAATATCTGTACATGTCCAACTCTGTTTCATAGAACCCGAGAAGGTCAATCCAACTGTGACTGAAACCACAACATCCACTGTGTCTCTGAGCTGGACTAAACCAGAGGGAAATGTCTCAGTCTATAGAGTACAGTGGACTGATGGAAACACCAATAATGAAACGGATGTGACTGACACCTCTGTAACCATTTCTGGTCTGAGTCCTGGTGTCAAGTATGACATAAATGTTACCGCAGTGGCTGATGATCATCATACTGTGGGACAGACTGCCACCACATCCACATACACAGGTAAGTAAGAGATGATGTAGAGAATAGTTGTATGTCAAAATGCACAGGACAGGGGGACTAACTGATCACTGATTTTCAGATCCAGATTTGTTCCTGATGTTTATTACAGGTGGAGTTATTTTCACTGTTATTTCTTCCTCTTTGCGTTCACTTTTCTCTAAATCACAGAGCCTGAAGTAGTCAACAATCTCAGTTTATCTAAAGTTACAATATCCTCTGTGTCTCTGATCTGGACTAAACCAGAAGGAAACAGTTCCTTCTATTCAGTACACTGGACTGATGGAACAAACAGACACAATAAAAATGTGACTCAAACATTTATAAACATTCTGAACCTGACTGCTGGTGTCCAGTATAGTTTTACTGTTGCTGCTGTGGCTGGAGATGAGACAACTGTAGGAGAAGCAAAGACAGTTTCATCGTACACAAGTAAGATGTGCAGTAGTTTAATATGGGATTTTAATACCTTTTAACAGCTCTACACTCACTTTAATCTCTTCTATATGTAACTTTAACTTTTGACTTCTTTCTTACATTGTTATTTCCTGATGTTTGTCATATATTCATGCCATTTCATTATCATCTTGTCTTCTGTGTATTCACTCGTCTCTAACTCAGAGCCTGAAGTAGTCAGAAACCTCACTGTCAATGAAGTCACAACATCCTCTGTGTCTCTGATCTGGACTAAACCAGAAGGAAACAGTTCCTTCTATTCAGTACACTGGACTGATGGAACAAACAGACACAATAAAAATGTGACTCAAACATCTTATTCCATCACTAACCTGACTGCTGGTGTCCAGTATACAATAACTGTTACTGCAGTGGCAGGTGATGGATACACTGAAGGACAGAATACTTCTGTTTACACATACACAAGTAAGTTCAGACTGTGACTGTGGTTGTCCTCTATGGGACTGTACTGTTCACCACTGGGGAGAAGAGTCTATAGACTTCATCTGAGTCTGGACATTGATGGGACATTATTATATAAATAGAAACGGCAACGGACTCAAAGTGAATCCCACAAAAAAGAGACATGAGTTGAACTCTCAGCTGTATGGAGATGCATCATAATGTTGTTTTAGTAGAGCATAAGTCTTTGATTTTGTCTTGATTTTAAGGATTATTCTTCTAATGTGCAGCTGTTTTGCTACAGATGAATTATGATTTGAATGATCTAAACACTTTGTGTCCCTTTATCACTCCTCTCTAATTCAGAGCCTGAAGTAGTCAGAAACCTCACTGTCAATGAAGTCACAACATTCTCTGTGTCTCTGATCTGGACTAAACCAGAAGGAAACAGTTCCTTCTATTCAGTACACTGGACTGATGGAACAAACAGAGACAATAAAAGTGTGACTCAAACATCTTATTCCATCACTAACCTGACTGCTGGTGTCCAGTATACAATAACTGTTACTGCAGTGGCAGGTGATGGATACACTGAAGGACAGAGTACTTCTGTTTACACATACACAAGTAAGTAAATAAGTAAATAAGTAGGTCAGACTGTCCCTACTTGTCCTGTCTGCTGCTCTGGTGCATATTCATCAGGTTAAGAGACATGAAACAAACATTGGGATCTTACAGAATGATGCCATAGGTAAAACAGCTGAAATGAAATATCTGAATAATCACAAATAGGATCACATGGAGTAATGCCAGATTACTGGGTAGTCATTGTTTGCAGACTAGAGGCTGAATCCAGAGCATAAGCCCTCTCAGAGGAGCTGATACCTCTCACAGTGACATTCACTGGTCAAGTTGAGACTGAGTCTGATTGTGTTGATGGCTGGTTTGGTCATCATCTACAGTGATGCTGTGATAACTGGCTGTAGTGTAGAGACAGAGGTGTTTTTGGCCCATTTTTCTTATTGCTTTTTCTTTAATCTCGATAGGGACTGACAGAATGATGTCATGTTTTCACAGTGTAGTTTATCTCAGTTTATAATATAGTGTTAAAAGCAGAAGGAATCAGAAGTGTCCCTTCTCTGATATAAGAGAAGTCAAAGGATGTACTCTAGTCATCTATTGAGAAGATTGTTTGGCATGTAATGAACTGTAAACCAAATCATAAACAAACAATTGTGAGATCATGTCTTAATGGCTTATCTTCAACACTCTTTCTGTCCCTTTATCACTCCCCTCTAACTCAGAGCCTGAAGTAGTCAGAAACCTCACTGTCAATGAAGTCACAACATCCTCTGTGTCTCTGATCTGGACTAAACCAGAAGGAAACAGTTCCTTCTATTCAGTACACTGGACTGATGGAACAGACCGTGTTACTAAAAATGTGACTCAAACATCTTATTCCATCACTAACCTGACTGCTGGTGTCCAGTATACAATAACTGTTACTGCAGTGGCAGGTGATGGATACACTGAAGGACAGAGTACTTCTGTTTACACATACACAAGTAAGTTCAGACTGTGACTGTGGTTGTCCTCTATGGGACTGTACTGTTCACCACTGGGGAGAAGAGTCTATAGACTTCATCTGAGTCTGGACATTGATGGGACATTATTATATAAAATAGAAACGGCAACTGACTCAGAGTGAATCCCACAAAAAAGAGACATGAGTTGAACTCTCAGCTGTATGGAGATGCATCATAATGTTGGTTTAGTAGAGCATAAGTCTTTGATTTTGTCTTGATTTTAAGGATTATTCTTCTAATGTGCAGCTGTTTTGCTACAGATGAATTATGATTTGAATGATCTAAACACTTTGTGTCCCTTTATCACTCCTCTCTAATTCAGAGCCTGAAGTAGTCAGAAACCTCACTGTCAATGAAGTCACAACATTCTCTGTGTCTCTGATCTGGACTAAACCAGAAGGAAACAGTTCCTTCTATTCAGTACACTGGACTGATGGAACAAACAGACACAATAAAAGTGTGACTCAAACATCTTATTCCATCACTAACCTGACTGCTGGTGTCCAGTATACAATAACTGTTACTGCAGTGGCAGGTGATGGATACACTGAAGGACAGAGTACTTCTGTTTACACATACACAAGTAAGTAAATAAGTAAATAAGTAGGTCAGACTGTCCCTACTTGTCCTGTCTGCTGCTCTGGTGCATATTCATCAGGTTAAGAGACATGAAACAAGCATTGGGATCTTACAGAATGATGCCATAGGTAAAACAGCTGAAATGAAATATCTGAATAATCACAAATAGGATCACATGGAGTAATGCCAGATTACTGGGTAGTCATTGTTTGCAGACTAGAGGCTGAATCCAGAGCATAAGCCCTCTCAGAGGAGTTGATACCTCTCACAGTGACATTCACTGGTCAAGTTGAGACTGAGTCTGATTGTGTTGATGGCTGGTTTGGACATCATCTACAGTGATGCTGTGATAATTGGCTGTAGTGTAGAGACAGAGGTGTTTTTGGCCCATTTTTCTTATTGCTTTTTCTTTAATCTCGATAGGGACTGACAGAATGATGTCATGTTTTCACAGTGTAGTTTATCTCAGTTTATAATATAGTGTTAAAAGCAGAAGGAATCAGAAGTGTCCCTTCTCTGATATAAGAGAAGTCAAAGGATGTACTCTAGTCATCTATTGAGAAGATTGTTTGGCATGTAATGAACTGTAAACCAAATCATAAACAAACAATTGTGAGATCATGTCTTAATGGCTTATCTTCAACACTCTTTCTGTCCCTTTATCACTCCTCTCTAACTCAGAGCCTGAAGTAGTCAGAAACCTCACTGTCAATGAAGTCACAACATCCTCTGTGTCTCTGATCTGGACTAAACCAGAAGGAAACAGTTCCTTCTATTCAGTACACTGGACTGATGGAACAAACAGAGACAATAAAAATGTGAATCAAACATTTATAAACATTCTGAACCTGACTGCTGGTGTCCAGTATAGTTTTACTGTTGTTGCTGTGGCTGGAGATGAGACAACTGTAGGAGAAGCAAAGACAGTTTCATCGTACACAAGTAAGATGTGCAGTAGTTTAATATGGGATTTTAATACATTTTAACAGCTCTACACTCACTTTAATCTCTTCTACATTTAACCCTAACTTTTGACTTCTTTCTCACATTGTTACTTCCTGATGTTTGTCATATATGCATGTCACTTCACTATCATCTTGTCTTCTGTGTATTCACTCGTCTCTAACTCAGAGCCTGAAGTAGTCAGAAACCTCACTGTCAATGAAGTCACAACATCCTCTGTGTCTCTGATCTGGACTAAACCAGAAGGAAACAGTTCCTTCTATTCAGTACACTGGACTGATGGAACAGACCGTGTTACTAAAAATGTGACTCAAACATCTTATTCCATCACTAACCTGACTGCTGGTGTCCAGTATACAATAACTGTTACTGCAGTGGCAGGTGATGGATACACTGAAGGACAGAGTACTTCTGTTTACACATACACAAGTAAGTTCAGACTGTGACTGTGGTTGTCCTCTATGGGACTGTACTGTTCACCACTGGGGAGAAGAGTCTATAGACTTCATCTGAGTCTGGACATTGATGGGACATTATTATATAAAATAGAAACGGCAACTGACTCAGAGTGAATCCCACAAAAAAGAGACATGAGTTGAACTCTCAGCTGTATGGAGATGCATCATAATGTTGGTTTAGTAGAGCATAAGTCTTTGATTTTGTCTTGATTTTAAGGATTATTCTTCTAATGTGCAGCTGTTTTGCTACAGATGAATTATGATTTGAATGATCTAAACACTTTGTGTCCCTTTATCACTCCTCTCTAATTCAGAGCCTGAAGTAGTCAGAAACCTCACTGTCAATGAAGTCACAACATTCTCTGTGTCTCTGATCTGGACTAAACCAGAAGGAAACAGTTCCTTCTATTCAGTACACTGGACTGATGGAACAAACAGAGACAAT
Organism: Sphaeramia orbicularis; assembly: GCF_902148855.1. Lineage (NCBI taxonomy): Eukaryota > Metazoa > Chordata > Actinopteri > Kurtiformes > Apogonidae > Sphaeramia > Sphaeramia orbicularis. The sequence goes on from NC_043962.1 coordinate 19,684,351, forward strand.
AAAAGTGTGACTCAAACATCTTATTCCATCACTAACCTGACTGCTGGTGTCCAGTATACAATAACTGTTACTGCAGTGGCAGGTGATGGATACACTGAAGGACAGAGTACTTCTGTTTACACATACACAAGTAAGTAAATAAGTAAATAAGTAGGTCAGACTGTCCCTACTTGTCCTGTCTGCTGCTCTGGTGCATATTCATCAGGTTAAGAGACATGAAACAAGCATTGGGATCTTACAGAATGATGCCATAGGTAAAACAGCTGAAATGAAATATCTGAATAATCACAAATAGGATCACATGGAGTAATGCCAGATTACTGGGTAGTCATTGTTTGCAGACTAGAGGCTGAATCCAGAGCATAAGCCCTCTCAGAGGAGCTGATACCTCTCACAGTGACATTCACTGGTCAAGTTGAGACTGAGTCTGATTGTGTTGATGGCTGGTTTGGTCATCATCTACAGTGATGCTGTGATAACTGGCTGTAGTGTAGAGACAGAGGTGTTTTTGGCCCATTTTTCTTATTGCTTTTTCTTTAATCTCGATAGGGACTGACAGAATGATGTCATGTTTTCACAGTGTAGTTTATCTCAGTTTATAATATAGTGTTAAAAGCAGAAGGAATCAGAAGTGTCCCTTCTCTGATATAAGAGAAGTCAAAGGATGTACTCTAGTCATCTATTGAGAAGATTGTTTGGCATGTAATGAACTGTAAACCAAATCATAAACAAACAATTGTGAGATCATGTCTTAATGGCTTATCTTCAACACTCTTTCTGTCCCTTTATCACTCCCCTCTAACTCAGAGCCTGAAGTAGTCAGAAACCTCACTGTCAATGAAGTCACAACATCCTCTGTGTCTCTGATCTGGACTAAACCAGAAGGAAACAGTTCCTTCTATTCAGTACACTGGACTGATGGAACAGACCGTGTTACTAAAAATGTGACTCAAACATCTTATTCCATCACTAACCTGACTGCTGGTGTCCAGTATACAATAACTGTTACTGCAGTGGCAGGTGATGGATACACTGAAGGACAGAGTACTTCTGTTTACACATACACAAGTAAGTTCAGACTGTGACTGTGGTTGTCCTCTATGGGACTGTACTGTTCACCACTGGGGAGAAGAGTCTATAGACTTCATCTGAGTCTGGACATTGATGGGACATTATTATATAAAATAGAAACGGCAACTGACTCAGAGTGAATCCCACAAAAAAGAGACATGAGTTGAACTCTCAGCTGTATGGAGATGCATCATAATGTTGGTTTAGTAGAGCATAAGTCTTTGATTTTGTCTTGATTTTAAGGATTATTCTTCTAATGTGCAGCTGTTTTGCTACAGATGAATTATGATTTGAATGATCTAAACACTTTGTGTCCCTTTATCACTCCTCTCTAATTCAGAGCCTGAAGTAGTCAGAAACCTCACTGTCAATGAAGTCACAACATTCTCTGTGTCTCTGATCTGGACTAAACCAGAAGGAAACAGTTCCTTCTATTCAGTACACTGGACTGATGGAACAAACAGACACAATAAAAGTGTGACTCAAACATCTTATTCCATCACTAACCTGACTGCTGGTGTCCAGTATACAATAACTGTTACTGCAGTGGCAGGTGATGGATACACTGAAGGACAGAGTACTTCTGTTTACACATACACAAGTAAGTAAATAAGTAAATAAGTAGGTCAGACTGTCCCTACTTGTCCTGTCTGCTGCTCTGGTGCATATTCATCAGGTTAAGAGACATGAAACAAGCATTGGGATCTTACAGAATGATGCCATAGGTAAAACAGCTGAAATGAAATATCTGAATAATCACAAATAGGATCACATGGAGTAATGCCAGATTACTGGGTAGTCATTGTTTGCAGACTAGAGGCTGAATCCAGAGCATAAGCCCTCTCAGAGGAGTTGATACCTCTCACAGTGACATTCACTGGTCAAGTTGAGACTGAGTCTGATTGTGTTGATGGCTGGTTTGGACATCATCTACAGTGATGCTGTGATAATTGGCTGTAGTGTAGAGACAGAGGTGTTTTTGGCCCATTTTTCTTATTGCTTTTTCTTTAATCTCGATAGGGACTGACAGAATGATGTCATGTTTTCACAGTGTAGTTTATCTCAGTTTATAATATAGTGTTAAAAGCAGAAGGAATCAGAAGTGTCCCTTCTCTGATATAAGAGAAGTCAAAGGATGTACTCTAGTCATCTATTGAGAAGATTGTTTGGCATGTAATGAACTGTAAACCAAATCATAAACAAACAATTGTGAGATCATGTCTTAATGGCTTATCTTCAACACTCTTTCTGTCCCTTTATCACTCCTCTCTAACTCAGAGCCTGAAGTAGTCAGAAACCTCACTGTCAATGAAGTCACAACATCCTCTGTGTCTCTGATCTGGACTAAACCAGAAGGAAACAGTTCCTTCTATTCAGTACACTGGACTGATGGAACAAACAGAGACAATAAAAATGTGAATCAAACATTTATAAACATTCTGAACCTGACTGCTGGTGTCCAGTATAGTTTTACTGTTGTTGCTGTGGCTGGAGATGAGACAACTGTAGGAGAAGCAAAGACAGTTTCATCGTACACAAGTAAGATGTGCAGTAGTTTAATATGGGATTTTAATACATTTTAACAGCTCTACACTCACTTTAATCTCTTCTACATTTAACCCTAACTTTTGACTTCTTTCTCACATTGTTACTTCCTGATGTTTGTCATATATGCATGTCACTTCACTATCATCTTGTCTTCTGTGTATTCACTCGTCTCTAACTCAGAGCCTGAAGTAGTCAGAAACCTCACTGTCAATGAAGTCACAACATCCTCTGTGTCTCTGATCTGGACTAAACCAGAAGGAAACAGTTCCTTCTATTCAGTACACTGGACTGATGGAACAGACCGTGTTACTAAAAATGTGACTCAAACATCTTATTCCATCACTAACCTGACTGCTGGTGTCCAGTATACAATAACTGTTACTGCAGTGGCAGGTGATGGATACACTGAAGGACAGAGTACTTCTGTTTACACATACACAAGTAAGTTCAGACTGTGACTGTGGTTGTCCTCTATGGGACTGTACTGTTCACCACTGGGGAGAAGAGTCTATAGACTTCATCTGAGTCTGGACATTGATGGGACATTATTATATAAAATAGAAACGGCAACTGACTCAGAGTGAATCCCACAAAAAAGAGACATGAGTTGAACTCTCAGCTGTATGGAGATGCATCATAATGTTGGTTTAGTAGAGCATAAGTCTTTGATTTTGTCTTGATTTTAAGGATTATTCTTCTAATGTGCAGCTGTTTTGCTACAGATGAATTATGATTTGAATGATCTAAACACTTTGTGTCCCTTTATCACTCCTCTCTAATTCAGAGCCTGAAGTAGTCAGAAACCTCACTGTCAATGAAGTCACAACATTCTCTGTGTCTCTGATCTGGACTAAACCAGAAGGAAACAGTTCCTTCTATTCAGTACACTGGACTGATGGAACAAACAGAGACAATAAAAGTGTGACTCAAACATCTTATTCCATCACTAACCTGACTGCTGGTGTCCAGTATACAATAACTGTTACTGCAGTGGCAGGTGATGGATACACTGAAGGACAGAGTACTTCTGTTTACACATACACAAGTAAGTAAATAAGTAAATAAGTAGGTCAGACTGTCCCTACTTGTCCTGTCTGCTGCTCTGGTGCATATTCATCAGGTTAAGAGACATGAAACAAGCATTGGGATCTTACAGAATGATGCCATAGGTAAAACAGCTGAAATGAAATATCTGAATAATCACAAATAGGATCACATGGAGTAATGCCAGATTACTGGGTAGTCATTGTTTGCAGACTAGAGGCTGAATCCAGAGCATAAGCCCTCTCAGAGGAGTTGATACCTCTCACAGTGACATTCACTGGTCAAGTTGAGACTGAGTCTGATTGTGTTGATGGCTGGTTTGGACATCATCTACAGTGATGCTGTGATAACTGGCTGTAGTGTAGAGACAGAGGTGTTTTTGGCCCATTTTTCTTATTGCTTTTTCTTTAATCTCGATAGGGACTGACAGAATGATGTCATGTTTTCACAGTGTAGTTTATCTCAGTTTATAATATAGTGTTAAAAGCAGAAGGAATCAGAAGTGTCCCTTCTCTGATATAAGAGAAGTCAAAGGATGTACTCTAGTCATCTATTGAGAAGATTGTTTGGCATGTAATGAACTGTAAACCAAATCATAAACAAACAATTGTGAGATCATGTCTTAATGGCTTATCTTCAACACTCTTTCTGTCCCTTTATCACTCCTCTCTAACTCAGAGCCTGAAGTAGTCAGAAACCTCACTGTCAATGAAGTCACAACATCCTCTGTGTCTCTGATCTGGACTAAACCAGAAGGAAACAGTTCCTTCTATTCAGTACACTGGACTGATGGAACAAACAGACACAATAAAAATGTGAATCAAACATTTATAAACATTCTGAACCTGACTGCTGGTGTCCAGTATAGTTTTACTGTTGTTGCTGTGGCTGGAGATGAGACAACTGTAGGAGAAGCAAAGACAGTTTCATCGTACACAAGTAAGATGTGCAGTAGTTTAATATGGGATTTTAATACATTTTAACAGCTCTACACTCACTTTAATCTCTTCTACATTTAACCCTAACTTTTGACTTCTTTCTCACATTGTTACTTCCTGATGTTTGTCATATATGCATGTCACTTCACTATCATCTTGTCTTCTGTGTATTCACTCGTCTCTAACTCAGAGCCTGAAGTAGTCAGAAACCTCACTGTCAATGAAGTCACAACATCCTCTGTGTCTCTGATCTGGACTAAACCAGAAGGAAACAGTTCCTTCTATTCAGTACACTGGACTGATGGAACAGACCGTGTTACTAAAAATGTGACTCAAACATCTTATTCCATCACTAACCTGACTGCTGGTGTCCAGTATACAATAACTGTTACTGCAGCGGCAGGTGATGGATACACTGAAGGACAGAGTACTTCTGTTTACACATACACAAGTAAGTTCAGACTGTGACTGTGGTTGTCCTCTATGGGACTGTACTGTTCACCACTGGGGAGAAGAGTCTATAGACTTCACCTGAGTCTGGACATTGATGGGACATTATTATATAAAATAGAAACGGCAACTGACTCAGAGTGAATCCCACAAAAAAGAGACATGAGTTGAACTCTCAGCTGTATGGAGATGCATCATAATGTTGGTTTAGTAGAGCATAAGTCTTTGATTTTGTCTTGATTTTAAGGATTATTCTTCTAATGTGCAGCTGTTTTGCTACAGATGAATTATGATTTGAATGATCTAAACACTTTGTGTCCCTTTATCACTCCTCTCTAATTCAGAGCCTGAAGTAGTCAGAAACCTCACTGTCAATGAAGTCACAACATTCTCTGTGTCTCTGATCTGGACTAAACCAGAAGGAAACAGTTCCTTCTATTCAGTACACTGGACTGATGGAACAAACAGAGACCATAAAAGTGTGACTCAAACATCTTATTCCATCACTAACCTGACTGCTGGTGTCCAGTATACAATAACTGTTACTGCAGTGGCAGGTGATGGATACACTGAAGGACAGAGTACTTCTGTTTACACATACACAAGTAAGTAAATAAGTAAATAAGTAGGTCAGACTGTCCCTACTTGTCCTGTCTGCTGCTCTGGTGCATATTCATCAGGTTAAGAGACATGAAACAAACATTGGGATCTTACAGAATGATGCCATAGGTAAAACAGCTGAAATGAAATATCTGAATAATCACAAATAGGATCACATGGAGTAATGCCAGATTACTGGGTAGTCATTGTTTGCAGACTAGAGGCTGAATCCAGAGCATAAGCCCTCTCAGAGGAGCTGATACCTCTCACAGTGACATTCACTGGTCAAGTTGAGACTGAGTCTGATTGTGTTGATGGCTGGTTTGGACATCATCTACAGTGATGCTGTGATAATTGGCTGTAGTGCAGAGACAGAGGTGTTTTTGGCCCATTTTTCTTATTGCTTTTTCTTTAATCTCGATAGGGACTGACAGAATGATGTCATGTTTTCACAGTGTAGTTTATCTCAGTTTATAATATAGTGTTAAAAGCAGAAGGAATCAGAAGTGTCCCTTCTCTGATATAAGAGAAGTCAAAGGATGTACTCTAGTCATCTATTGAGAAGATTGTTTGGCATGTAATGAACTGTAAACCAAATCATAAACAAACAATTGTGAGATCATGTCTTAATGGCTTATCTTCAACACTCTTTCTGTCCCTTTATCACTCCCCTCTAACTCAGAGCCTGAAGTAGTCAGAAACCTCACTGTCAATGAAGTCACAACATCCTCTGTGTCTCTGATCTGGACTAAACCAGAAGGAAACAGTTCCTTCTATTCAGTACACTGGACTGATGGAAAAAATAGTGAGAGTAAAAATGTGACTCAAACATCTTATTCCATCACTAACCTGACTGCTGGTGTCCAGTATACAATAACTGTTACTGCAGCGGCAGGTGATGGATACACTGAAGGACAGAATACTTCTGTTTACACATACACAAGTAAGTTCAGACTGTGACTGTGGTTGTCCTCTATGGGACTGTACTGTTCACCACTGGGGAGAAGAGTCTATAGACTTCATCTGAGTCTGGACATTGATGGGACATTATTGTATAAAATAGAAACGGCAACAGACTCAAAGTGAATCCCACAAAAAAGAGACATGAGTTGAACTCTCAGCTGTATGGAGATGCATCATAATGTTGGTTTAGTAGAGCATAAGTCTTTGATTTTGTCTTGATTTTAAGGATTATTCTTCTAATGTGCAGCTGTTTTGCTACAGATGAATTATGATTTGAATGATCTAAACACTTTGTGTCCCTTTATCACTCCTCTCTAATTCAGAGCCTGAAGTAGTCAGAAACCTCACTGTCAATGAAGTCACAACATCCTCTGTGTCTGTGATCTGGACTAAACCAGAAGGAAACAGTTCCTTCTATTCAGTACACTGGACTGATGGAACAAACAGACACAATAAAAATGTGACTCAAACATTTATAAACATTCTGAACCTGACTGCTGGTGTCCAGTATAGTTTTACTGTTGTTGCTGTGGCTGGAGATGAGACAACTGTAGGAGAAGCAAAGACAGTTTCATCGTACACAAGTAAGATGTGCAGTAGTTTAATATGGGATTTTAATACCTTTTAACAGCTCTACACTCACTTTAATCTCTTCTACATGTAACTTTAACTTTTGACTTCTTTCTTACATTGTTATTTCCTTATGTTTGTCATATATGCATGTCATTTCACTATCATCTTGTCTTCTGTGTATTCACTCGTCTCTAACTCAGAGCCTGAAGTAGTCAGAAACCTCACTGTCAATGAAGTCACAACATCCTCTGTGTCTCTGATCTGGACTAAACCAGAAGGAAACAGTTCCTTCTATTCAGTACACTGGACTGATGGAACAGACCGTGTTACTAAAAATGTGACTCAAACATCTTATTCCATCACTAACCTGACTGCTGGTGTCCAGTATACAATAACTGTTACTGCAGCGGCAGGTGATGGATACACTGAAGGACAGAGTACTTCTGTTTACACATACACAAGTAAGTTCAGACTGTGACTGTGGTTGTCCTCTATGGGACTGTACTGTTCACCACTGGGGAGAAGAGTCTATAGACTTCACCTGAGTCTGGACATTGATGGGTCATTATTATATAAAAGAGAGACGGTAACTGACTCAAAGTGAATCCCACAAAAAAGAGACATGAGTTGAACTCTCAGCTGTATGGAGATGCATCATAATGTTGGTTTAGTAGAGCATAAGTCTTTGATTTTGTCTTGATTTTAAGGATTATTCTCATAATGTGCAACTGTGTTGCTACAGATGAATTATGATTTGAGAGATCTAAACACTTTGTGTCCCTTTATCACTCCTCTCTAACTCAGAGCCTGAAGTAGTCAGAAACCTCACTGTCAATGAAGTCACAACATCCTCTGTGTCTCTGAACTGGACTAAACCAGAAGGAAACAGTTCCTTCTATTCAGTACACTGGACTGATGGAACAAACAGTGAGAGTAAAAATGTGACTGAAACATTTATAATCATCACTAACCTGACTGCTGGTGTCCAGTATACAATAACTGTTACTGCAGTGGCAGGTGATGGATACACTGAAGGACAGAGTCGCAATGTTTCTCAGTACACAAGTAAGTATAACATTATTTAGCGCAATGGATGTTTTTTGTCCATGATTCACCAAGGATGGCCACCTGATAGACACTTACAGAGGGATGGTGTGTAAAAAATTGTGTTTTCAAACTGCTGTCCAGTATATAGTACCTGTTGCTGCAGTGGTAGAACAGTCACACTTATTGTTATGTGTCTATGTATTAAAATGTTCTTGACACTTTTGAGGTGGGCTAATCACAGCTGCTCTCACATTTCTTTTACATATCTAACTCCATTGTCCTCCCTCTATCTCCTCTCATCCCACTCTTCTTTCCTTCAGAGCCTGGTAAAATTTTGTCACCCACTGTTTCCTCGACCACATCCTCCCTGTCACTAAACTGGACCAAACCTCACGGTGTTGTGTTCACGTACAAGCTGACCATTGATTACAGTGGTGGAAACCCAGAGACACAATATTCCAATGCTGCCACTGCTGAGTTTTCAGAGCTGATCCCTGGTACTCAGTACACAGTCACAATCACTGCTGTTGCTGGAGATAATAAAACACAAGGAGAAAATTACACACTCTCTGCATTCACATGTAAGTCGCACTATCTGTGCTCTGCTACTCATTTATATATTAATTAAAAATACACACTCATATGTCTTATTCAGTTTATGTGTGGTACTAGCAAATCATACATTTTTGTACCTCTATGTGTATTCCATTTACCTTTTCATATATGGATTACTTCTATATATAGCGTTTTCATCCCTATTATGACAGACACATTTAACAGAGTAATGACATAAGAACTAAAGCTTGTTTTCTATTGTGTTGTAGATCCTGCAAAGCCTGAGAACATTACAGCAAATCAGTCAACTGATTACCTCTACATCAGCTGGACTTTACCAGCAGGAAGGGCCGATCGATATATTGTACAACTCTCAAATGAATCAAATGAAACTTTGATCCAAAGTGCCAAGTTTACTGGATTACTACCAGGTCGACTCTACAACGTCACGGTGACGGCTGTAGCTGGAAACTTAGCTAACGTGTCTGACCCCATTTCAAAGGCCACCGGTAAGTTCAGCATTTAACCCTGTAAAGCCTGAACCATTAAATCACTGATAGAAAATTCCAGTTCTTTGAAACTGGAGCCTTTATTGATCCTTCTGAACAACCTCTTTTTTTAAAAATATCAATTTCCATGTATGAGTTTCAATTTTGTATCATATCTGATAATATCAGGTTTCAGTGCTCAAATATTATTATTTTTGAACACACAAAAACATAATATAACACAAACATGTCTGCCTCCTTCCTCATTAATGACAATCTTGTAGTGTCACTGGAAAGGCCTCTGGTGAACGAATTCCTCTCCCTTGGTGGATTATCTGTGTATTGCATGTATCTAATTGTATACATCAGGTTTTTCAAGAAAAAAAAAAATATCACACTGATCATGTAGAGGGCTATAAAACTCATGTGTCAAATATGACATGTTTGGCCTTATAGGGTTAATGTATCACGTCATTTTCTCAGATGTGTGGAAGCATCAGCAACATCAACATACACAATTTCTGAAAGTTTTTAGTTTCTGTTACAGTAGTTAAGCATTACTAAAGGAGTGAAGCTGTCAAATTTTAAAGAATTTCTTAACTAAGCCATCTAAGCTATGTCTGAGCTTTTCCAAAATGAGCCTCTGAGAATTAAAAAAGAATGAGAGCCTTTCTTGTTGCATTAATTAGCATCTGTGTAAGCTGTTGTAACTGAAGCAAAGTATGATCAGTATATTTGTAATATGTGTTTTTTTAAATGTGCCTGTTGTTCTTTGTGTTTGTCAGTTCCCACCCCTCCACAGTCCGTCAGTGTGACAGACAAAACAAACTCTTCATTGCGTCTGAATTGGGAGATGGATTCCCTGCTGGAGGGTGCTTCAGACATCTTCTACTCAATCACCTACCAAGGGGGAGACATAGAACGCACCGAAAACTCCACAGACAATAGCACAGAACTGTCATCACTCTCCTCTGGGACTTTATATAATATAACTGTGATAACAGTGGGGCCGCAATATTTAAGAAGCACAGAGGCCAGAACATCTGCTTATACCTGTAAGTACGACATGGATGTGTTTTGTTTTTTTTTTGTTTTTCTGAAGTGACACAATTTACTGTGGAAGAACAGGAAAACAATAAAATAGATTTGTAACATCACAATAGCACAGAGAAAACAAGACAAAACACAGATAGTAAATAACTAATGTGGAGTAATCACATTATATCAGGTGGTCTACATGAGTTTTACGTATGTGTGTCTAATAAAAACACCTGTAGGATAGTATATCCTCCTGAGACCCAGCAATGCATTTTTGTCCTCTGTAGGGGACAAGAGTTTCACAGCTTTACTTAAAAAAAAAAATCCTGTCCACTGCAAAGGACATTCCATAAAAAAATTTTAAAAAAAATAGAAATTGTATTTGAAAAAGTGTTGTATTATGCTTTTTCCAATCAAGACAATTATTTAATGTTAAAAAAGCCAGAACATTTATTTCCTGAGTCTCAGGAGGATAAAGATATTTGAGAAAATCTATAATAAAATCTATAATGTCTATAATTAAAAGTATTGGTTTGAATCATACACATTGTTCTACAATGAGTGTAGAAGACAGATTCTGTTTCCTTGCTAACCTGTTTGTTATAATGATCCTGCAAATGATTTTGACCAGTTCCAGTTATTTTACAACAGATATTAACCACCTTATTCAGTACATGTCTCGGCTTTATCTTGACCAGGGGTCTCAAACTTATTTTCTTTCAGGGGCCACATTCAGCCCGATTTGATCTCAAGTGGGCCGGACCAGTCAAATAATAGCAGAATGACCTGTAAATAATGACAACTCCAAATTTTTGTTTTTGTTTTAGTGCAAAAAAGCCTCATTAAATTATGAAAATACTTACTTTTATAAACTATCCAAACAAAAAAGATGTGAATCACCTGAAAAAAAAGAAATTTCTTAAGAAAAGTAAGTACAATATTAACAATAATATACCTCAACTTATCATTTCTACATGTGAATTATGGATCGGATCTACAAAGACTCTAAACACCGAGGAACAGGCAGAAAATTATTAAAATTGTGCCTAATTTTCTTTAGACATTTCAAGTTGTTCATATTTGTTCAGGTTATTCACGTTTTATTGTTACAGGATAGTTTGTAAATGTAAATATTTTCAGAATTTAATGATATTTTTTGCACTAAAACAAAGACAAAAATTTGAAGTTGTCATTATTTTTAGGCATAATGTAATATTTTTTTCAAATCAAACTGAGAAGAAAATATGCAGTCATTATTTTTTGTAGGTTATTCTGCTGTTATTATTTTACTGTAGATCATATTGGTCTGTATGTGGAACCTGAACTAAAATGAGTCCCACAGCCTTGACTGAGGAATTTCTGCACTTTGCAAATTCATCCCACGGGCCGTATTAGAACCTTTGGCGGGCCGCGTTTGGCCACCGGGCCACATGTTTGAGACCCCTGATCTTGACCATGGTTGCTAGTGGTTGCCATAAAATCATCATGCATCATTTTTTTAATATATATAATTCTCTTAAACAACTTCACATTTGCTCACAAATGTTGATTTATTGTCTGGCACTTAATCATATCAAAGTAGTAGCTTTATTTCATAAATTTGCATGTTGTTTTTTCTAGTGCCGAACCCTGTTGTGAACCTGAATGCTTGGCCTGAGTCCACCACCTCAGTAAACGTAACATGGTCAGAACCTGTAGAACCCAAGCCCTATTACAGATACCAGATTCTAATCTACGAAGCTGCAAATGAGACACTTGCAGGCAACAAGACAACCAGCAGTAACAGCATAATTGTAAATCGTCTGAAACCAGGAACTGGATACAATATCAGTGTTGTGACGTTAACTCCGGGAAGTCAATCCATAGAACAAAAGACATTCAGCTACACAAGTAAGGCTTTTCTTTTCTGGAAACAGCAGAACCTGTGATTGTTGTAAAATATCCTTCAATCTGAAAGTATCATCGATAACCATCTGTGGTATTCCCTGCAGAGCCCAAAGCAGTGACCAACCTCACAACAGCTCAAACCTCCACTACCATCGAGCTGACTTGGAGCAGACAAGATGATCATAAGCCTACTTACAGCTACTCGGTGAAAGCGTTGCTGAATGGACACATGGTTAAGGAGGCTACCACAGAGATGGGGAGTTACAACTTCACCAACCTGGAACCTGGAACTGTGTACACTTTAACAGTGGTAACGGTCATTGACGGAGTTCAGTCTGCTGTGGAATCCACATCTGCCCAAACATGTACGTCAACAACGAGATGCAAGATTCTATGTTGTCGCTCTTTATTTTAACACATAAGGACTCAGTGTTACTTTTATGGCAGTTCCCAAATGAATTTTTCTCCATATTTAACCTTCCTTAGGTGATTTGTCACCATTTATTGTAATATTATCTTCTGTATTTTGTGTTTTTTCAGTGAAAATCTGCTATTTTCCCACATTTAATTCACTGATTATGTAGATGTTCATTAAAGCTCAGATTACAGTTGCAAGTGGTTATATCAGAAACAGAGAAAACTGAAGAAAAGAGACTTTTTCAGGAAATACATCATTAACTGAACATAAAAACAAGAATCTCGACTGTTATTGATCCAACTCCATGGGTTTTACTGATGAATCAATGTTGCAGAAGATGACGGTGTTGCCACGTTCACTGCTTAGACTCTGAACATCCAAATGGGTCATGTCTGAAGAGCATGTAAAGATGAAAAACTGTACTTTACACCAGTTATCGACATGGAGTGATAAGACTAATGGATCAATAGGTATTAAACTATTTAGATCAGTTGATGGTTTTGGTCGCTGGGGGCTGTTTGGGTCTTTATGGGTTAACCCTCAAAGAGCTAAACAGCAGCAGGTTACCAAAAGCATCCACTGACATAAAATGTTTAATAACTGTTAAACCATTAATATTATTAGTACAAAGAAATAATTAATGTAAAATGTAGTTTTTCAACTTTTCACTGGTATCAGATATGACTCATTTGGACGTTCAGAGTCTATGTAATGAACGTGGAAAGACTGTCATCCTCTGCAATGTTCATTTACTTTTTTACCATGTTTTCTCAGTTTTGAATTAATAACATTTGCATTTACTCTAAGTGTTTAAGAAAATCCACATGATTAGTAAGTTAAAAATCGTCACCTTCCTAAAATAATTAAGTCTTTTTTTTTTTTTTTTTCAGATTTTTCAGGAAACACCAAAAACGTAACCAATTGGCGATTATTTTAGGAAGGTGATGATACTGGAAAATGCAGAAGAAGATCAGGGTCACTGGAAAAAAAAAAAATAAGGTCCAATATATATTTTTTGTTATTATTCTGAAAAAAATGTCAGAATTCTGTGATTAAAGTCAGAATTCTGACTTTTTTCCACAGAATATTTTTTTATTATTGTTCTGAGATTAAAGTCAGAATTCTGAGGGAAAAAAAGTCTGGATTCTGACTTTAATCTCAGAATTTTGACTTTAATCTCAGAATTCTGACTTTTTTTGTCAGAATTCTAACTTTTCTCAAAATAATAAAAAAAAATATATATATATATTGGACCTTATTTTATTTTTTTCCCAGTGGCTCTAGGAAAATACCTGATTTTCGGCAAAAAAATAAATAAAAAATGCAGGGATAATATTATATTGAATCACAAAATAAATCACATGATAAGCCTTTTAGGAAAGGTTAAATTTAGAGAAAAAAAAAAATTGGAAGTTGCCTCATAAACAACTCTAGGTCTTTAAGGGTTAATATATTAATACTTGCAAACAATTTTTTTCTGTCCTGTAGTTACATTAGTAAAGAAATTACATTATCAGAAGAATTATATATATATTATATTCTAATTATTTTCAGACTGCTGTGTTAAAATTTTACGGAACATGAAAGAAGAAATTTAGTTTAAGCTACTGTCACATAAGCTCTCATAACTCATTAACTTGCTAAAATATAGAATATTTATTCTGAAAACAACTGAAGTTTATGTGTGTTCTCTTAATGCACAGGTGTCAAACATGCGGCCCGGGGGCCAAATCCGGCCCACCAAAGGGTTTAGTCTGGCCCTTTGGATGAATGTGTGAAATGCAAAAATTACACAAAGATATTAACAATCATTTTAGTTCAGTTTCCACATACAGACCAATTTGATCTAAAGTGGGTCAGATCAGTAAAATACGATGGTAACAACCTATAAATACTCACAACTCCAAATTTTTGTCTTTGTAAATGTAAACATTTTCATATATTTACACTAAAACAAAGTATAATTTTGCAAAAACTGTGAATAACCTGAGTAAATATGAACAACCTGAAATGTCTTAAGAGAAGTAAGTACAATTTTAACAATATTATGTCTGTAAATGAAAAACTGAAGCATAATATTGTTAAAATTGCACTTATTTATTCAGTTTCTTCATGTCATTCACATGGTTTTGAAGGATAGTTTATAGATGTATACATGTTCAAAATGTAATCTTACTTTTTTCACACTAAAACGTAGAGGAAAGTTTGGAGTTGACATTATTTATATATTATTATGTTATTATTTTACTGGTTCCGCCCACTGCAGATCCAATTTAGCTGAATGTAGCCCCTGAACTAAAATGAGTTTGACACCCCTGTCTTAATGTATTTAATTTGTCTGAAGCTATTTTCATTCATTTTTATTTTCCAGTTCCTGACCAGGTTTCACACATCACAATGAGTGGAACTACCACTACTATGACAGTGAGCTGGGACCGGCCACAGGGGAGGGTGGACTCCTATATTGTTTGGCTTTACAACGACAGTGGGTTTGAAGTAATCAGCACCAATCTGATCAATACGAACACAACCTTTGGGGGACTGAAACCAGGAGTTCGTTTCTGTGCTGTTGTGATCACCAAAACCGGAAATCTGGAGACTAATAGTTCAGAAGTTTGCAACGCAACTTGTGAGTTACATTGTTTCTAAAACTGTGTCTACCACAACTACAACAGAATGAATCTCATGTATTCCTATAAGGGCTGACTTGAGGGTTTTTTTCCTCCTCGTTCTAGATCCGAACCCTCCCGGGATGATCCACGTAACATCTCAGACAGTGCACTCCATCAACTTCACCTGGGATTTTCCAGAAGACATGGAAGACCGTGACCAGTACAACTTCAGTGTCTCTACACCCAACGGATCATTTCTCATCGAACCCAACTGGTACCTTTTGGAATATCTCCAATCTGGAACCCTCTATAGTACCTCTGTTGTAACTGTAGGGGTGGAAAACTATAAAAGCACAGAAGTGACAACACAAAACTACACCAGTAAGTGACTTTAACCCATAAAGCCTGATACTGCAACCAAAACCATCTACTGATCTAAACTGTTTAATGCCTGTTGATCCACTAATCCTATCAATTCATGTAAATAATTGGTGTAAAATACAGTTTGTCATCTTTTCATGGTCATCAGATATGACCCATTTGGGCGTTCATAGGCTCCGTAGTTACCGTGGAAACCTTTCATCTTCTACAACACAGGGGTCAAACATGCGGCCCGGGGGTGTCAAACATGCGGCCCGGGGGCCAAATCCGGCCCTCCAAAGGGTCCAGTCCGGCCCTTGGGATGAATTTGTGAAATACAAAAATTACACTAAGAAATTAACAATCCTTTTAGTTCAGGTTCCACATTCAGACCAATTCAATCTCCAGTGGGCAGGATTCAGTAAAATACTATCATAATAACATAAATAATGAGAACTCCAAATTTTTCTCTTTGTAAATGTAAATATTTTCATGTATTTACACTAAAACAAAGTATAATTTCGCAAAAAATGTGAATAAACTGAACAAATATGAACAACCTGAAATCTCAAGAGAAGTAAGTACAATTTTAACAAGATACTTCCTGTTTCTAAATGTTTTGTGTATTTGTAGATCCACTGTGATCTGTACGTTATACTGCACATGTGTAAATGATAAACTGAGGCAGAATTTTGTTAAAATTACACTTATTTTTTCACTTTGTTCATGTTATTAACATTTTTTGAAAGGAGAGTTTGTAGATGTAAACCTTTTCATAATGTAAATTTACTCTTTTTGCTCTAAAACAGGGGTGTCAAACATTAGGCTCGGGGGCCAAATGCGGCCCGCTAAAGGGTCCAGTTCGGCCCCTGGGATGTGATGTTTTTGCCAAGTGAAAAAATTCCACAGTCTTGAATTGAATTAAGCAAAAAAAAAAATAAAAATAGCTTGAATTAAGGAAAAAATCTTGAATTAAGCAAAAAAAAAAAAAAAAAAAAAAACTTCAATTAAGCAAAAAAAAAAAAAAATCTTCAATTAAGCCAAAAAAAATCTTCAATTAAGCCAAAAAAAATCCCAAATTTAGCAAAAAAAATCTTGAATTAAGCCAAAAAAATCTTCAATTAAGTTAAAAAAAAAATCTTGAATTAAGCCAAAAAAAAAAAAAAATCGTCAGTTAAGTTAAAAAAAATCTTGAATTAAGCCAAAAAAAATCTAGAATTAACAACTTAATTTTTTTTGTTTGTTTTAGTACAAAAAATAACATTAAATTATGAAAATATTTACTTTTACAAACTATCCTGTAACAATAAAATGTGAATAACCTGAACAAATATGAACAACCTGAAATGTCTGAAGAAAATTAAGCACAATTTTAACAATTTTTCTGCCTGTTCCTCAGTGTTTAGTCTCCTTGTAGATCTGATCCATAATGCACATGGACAAATGAGAAGTTGAGGAATAATATTGTTAAAATTGCACTAAATTTTCTTACATTTTTTAATTTAAATTTCAGTTTTTTCAGGGTTTTTTTTTTTTTTTTTGGATAGTTTATACAAGTGAGTATTTTCATAATTTAATGTTTTTTTTACACTAAAACAAAGACAAAAATTTGGAGTTGTCATTATTTATAGGTTATTCTGTTATTATTTTACTGGTCCGGCCCACTGCAGATCAAATTTCACTGAATATGGCCCCTGAACTAAAATTAGTTTGACACCCCTGCTCTAAAACATAGAGAAAAGTTTGGAGTTGACATTATTTATTTTTTATTTTTTTTAATTTTACTGGTCCGGCCCACTTCAAATCAAATTTAGCTAAATGTGGCCCCTGAACTAAAATGAGTTTGACACCCCTGTTCTACAATATTAATTCACCGGTAAAACCAATAGAGTTTGATAAATGACAGTAGATAGAGACACCGTGTGTATGTTCAGTTAATGATGGATTTTGCTGTAAAACTTACTTTTTCTTCAGTTAGCTCTGTTTTGATATTATAACTTTTAAATTAAGTGAGTTTTCATGAAGATCTAAATTAAATGGAGTAAAATAAATACAGGAAAATATGTGAATTGGTGAAAAATGCAAATATAGAGGATAATATTATAATAATAATAACTATGAGAGAAAAATTAAGTTGTGAACTGCCATAAAAGTAGCACTAGGTTTTTATGGGTTAACATGCATCCAGCAGCAGCTTTTGTTTTGTTTCATCTTTATCAATGTGTGATTAAACCTCTTTATATCCACTGTGTCTCATTTTCTCAGGACCGTTTTCTGTCACCAACTTGGAACTGTCTGAAATCACCACTAATTCCGTTACACTGATGTGGATCCAGCCAGAAGACAAATCTTATTACTCATTTTTGGTGCGAGTTGCCACCAATTCAAATATTATACATGAAGAGGTCGTTTCCAATAAGACATACACAGCTACTGAGCTTCAGTCTGGCACCAACTACAGCTTCAGTGTCCAATCACAAACACCAGATGGCACTACGGCGCCGGAGGCAGTGACGGTGTCCTGCTTTACAAGTATGTGGATGTTGTAAAGGAGATGCTTGAGAAAAAAAAAAGGAAAAAAAAGAAAAAAAGGAAACCGGTGCTGGTAGTTTTGTAGCTGTTGGATGTCCATTGAAACATGAAAGTCTCATCATTGGACAAAACCTAACACTGAGTTCAAGTTACATTTCAGATTTACAGATTTTCTTTGTCTCTTAAAATTTGGCAAACAAAATATTTTTTAAATCAAATTTTAGGCTAAACAGTCACTTGACATCTTACCAGTGAGCAAGAGAGATTTGGGTTTTTTTGGTTTTTTTTTTTTGTTTTTTTGACAGGGACAGTACTCACTAAACAATGGAAGCACAAGAAACAGCAAATAGAATAGAATAGAATAGAACAAAACTTGAATAAAACTGTGAATAAAATAAACATAAAAATGCAATGTAGTGTAAAAGGCACAAATACATATTCTAATGATTCTAATACTAAATACATGAATAAGAGTATACCACTGCAGTACAACAGCAGAAGGCAGAAAGAGTGATATTCAGTGTCCATGTTATTGTTTATGAGCCACACCTTCAACTGAAGAGTAAAATAACTGTAGGTGTTTGTTTCTCTGATGAGTACTTGTAGTAAATACCAGTCTTTGGATGCTGTTTAGAACGGTATCATTGTGTGACAAACAAAGGCCTGCAGCAGAGGAGGAGTTTTATTATGTAGAAGTATTTGATTAAAAAAAAAAATTGTATTTGGTTTCTTTTCTTTTCTTTTTTTTTTTTTTTGTTTGGTTTCTGATCCAAGACTTTTAAAGCATGTTTGTACAAATTTTTGAGCAGCTTCAGTGTAGTTTTATTTGCTTGTGCATGGTTTGTTGGACAATATGTAAAGTGTGACAAGTATGGTATCACATTTATATATAGTTTAGTTATGGTAATACTTACTATACTCCAAAAATGAAAACAAAACAAAACAAAAAATATCTAGGTCCAATTTGTTGAGTTTTTTTTTTTTTGTTTTGTTTTGTTTTTTCTTTTTTAATTGACAGATGGGAATCAAACCACACACCTATGTAGACACTTAAAACGCAGTGTATAATTTGTCCCATGGCACCATTATATCACATTATATTAAAAAAAATATTATTATTATTATTATTATTATTATTGTACTGTTGCATGCATAATTTTCTTTTTCTTTGCCCTGCATTGATCCTGTTTCTGCCTTAACCAGTGAGTTTCCCCATTTTGTAAAGATCTGTAAAGTTTAATCTTATCTTTTTTTTTTTTTTGTTGGATCACAACTTAAAAAAAAAAAGCTTAAATGTCAAAAGTAATATATAGTCAAGAAGCTCCATTTGACTGTGAAAACATTATTTACCATTTATATTGACCTTAAACCAAGCATCAAAACAATAACTTAAAACTTAAAAAAATAAGCATATATGCATTTATTCATATTTACGCATTTCTTTTTTTAAAGGTTATGTTATTTTTTTCTGTTTTCAGGACCTTATAGTATTACAGATTTGCAGGCTGACACCATCAACACCACCTCTATAAATCTGACGTGGGAGAAGCCACTGGAATACAAGAGGGAATACACATATTTTGTCACAACATCAGGCTGTGGTTCCAAAAACCAAACCTTCCAAGAGGAATTTGCACTTATTTCAGCGCTCAATCCTGGGACTGACTGTACCCTCTGTGTTGTTGTCCTGGCACAGAATGGCATAGAAGGAGCAGAGAACTGTACCTCGCAGTACACCAGTAAGACTCAGGAATTCTGACCATTTATCGTCCTTCGTATTTCAAAGGGACAAGCTCAGTATTAATTCTTTTCTTTCTTTTCACATTAACAGAACCTGAGGCGGTGCAGCTCATTGTCTCCAGTCAAGGCTCCAACAGTTCATTGCTGGTATCTTGGCAAAAACCTCAAGGGAATGTTGAGTATTACAGTGTTTATCTGAATAACACTTCAGAGAATTTCCGGTCAGAGGCGACGTACAATGATACAGTTGGCTACCACCTCTTCACCAACCTGTCAGCAGGAAGGCTTTACACCGCCCTGGTAGTCACAGAGTGTGGACCTTTCAACACATCATCTGAACTCGTCACCAATGCAACTTGTAAGTTCTGATTAGAAATTCTTTTAACCCTGTCATGCACGAATTATGAGAACTTAATCAAAAAATTTTTTCCTGAGTGTTTTATTCCTCTTTAGGCATGAAAAAAACAATGCGATTTTCTTCTGAAAAATAAATTAAAAATAAATAAATAAATAAATAAAAATAATTTTAAAGAATAAAAAAAATATATATAAAAATAAATAATAATGAAAAAAAAATCTTATGAACCTATTTTTCATGAAGTTGCAAAAATGTCCACTCAGCTGGACACCACACATTTAATTTTTGACACACAGAGACATGTATTTATTGATAAATTGTGAGAAAACTATGGGGAGGGCTTGGGATTCTGGGGGTTTATGGTCAGGAGAGCTCTACATAATGCTACCAATTCATGTCAGAAAAGATATGTAGTGTCTTAAAACTTTAATAAAGATCTGTGTAAAAAAAAAAAAAAAAAAGAAAAATCCATGAATATACAGGAGAACAGCTGTAGAATAGCTGTCCATTGTAGTGACCAGTGTGCATGAAAGGGTTAAATGATTTCAGATTTTTAATTATTCCTGCAGAATAATGTCTTTTTTTTTTTTCTTTTAACCTTTAAAGACCCAAACATCCACAGGCGACCAAAATCATCTACTGATCTAAACTGTTTAATACCTGTTGATCTATTAATCCTATCAATACATGTAAATAATTGGTGTAAAATACAGTTTGTCATCTTTTCATGGTCATCAGATTTGACTAAGGCTGTGTATCAGCAAGAATCTGGTGATACGATACAAATCACAACACTAGGGTCACAATGCGATATATCATAATATATCATGATACTGTTAAAAAAGTAATTTTTTGTTTGTTTGTTTGTTTTTTAAAGATTATTTCCTGGAAAAATTAAATTACACCAGACATCTGCACAAATACTAAACACATTTTTATTTGATCAGAACAGGATCTAATGCTATATCACAACATTTTTCTAATTATCCGAGTTTCCACAGGACCTACCGTCTGCCTCTCAGACAGTAAAAAGTGCTTTTAGGATGATTCAAATAATCATTTTTTTTTAAATAAAAGAGTGTTAAATAATAATAAATAAAATAAAATGTAAACAATAAAGAAAAACAAAAACAAAAAAAAAGTAAAATGAACCTCCACAATATCTGCATTTGAATAAATACCTAAAAATATAAATACAGTACTTTTTAATATCGATACAGCATCGTGAAATGAAATATCGCGATATGTTGCAGAACCGATATTTTCTTACACCCCTAAATTTGACCCATTTGGACATCCCGAGGCTCCATAGTGAACGTGGAAACACTGTCATCTTCTGTAACATTGATTCGCCAGTAAAACCCATGGAGTTGGATCAATGACAGTGGATGGAGACACTTGTTTTATATTCAGTCATTTATATTTTTGTAGAAAAAGTCTCTTTTTCCTCAGTTTTTTCTGTTTCTGATATAATAACCCTCAACTTTAATATGACCTTTTATGAACATCTACATAATCAGTAAATGAAATATAGAAAAATACATAATTTTCACTATGAAAAATGCATAGTAAAGACAATATTATTACAATAAATGGTGATAAATCACTGAAGAAAGGTTAAATAAAGAGAAATAATCATTTGGGAACTGCCACCAAAGTAGCACTGAGTCTTTATGGTTAAACATTTTAGATCGGTAGATGCTTTCGGGTGTTTGAGGGTGATTTGGTTTATGTTCAGTTAATGATATCCCTACTGAAAATATCACTTTTTCTTCAGTTTTCTATGGTTTTGACATAATAACCCCCAACTTTAATCTGAGCTTTTATGAACATCCACATTATCAGTAAAATGAATATAGGAAAATACATGATTTTGACTTTTTTTTTTAAAAAAAGCACAAAATACAGAGCGTAATATCATATTAACAGTGATAAATTGTTTAAGAACGGTTAAATAGAGAGAAAATTAATTTAGGAAGTGACATAAAAGTAGCACTGGGTCTTTATGGGTTAAAGCCATACAAGCAAATAACTTCAATGCTGCAAATCATTCAAACCTTAAAAATATAACTCTGTGCGGGCATGGATCAATATTCTGCTTACATTAGATTTTACAATTTCCTTAATAAGCATTGGTACACAAACAAATAAAATATTGTTTTCATTTTGGATGGAAATACAGTCAAGGAAAAAATTATTAGACCATCAAAAGTCATCAGTAACAGTGGTTATGCAATCAAGTACTAACTCCTGTGTGTATCATGTGACTAAAACAGACAGAAAAGAAAACACGGCATGCCTAAAAAGCACTGTTTTTGGCAGTATTATTTATGTTTTGCTTGTTGGCATATATTAAATTTCATTGCATGTTTGTAATAAATCACTAAAATCAAAGAAATCAAGAAAACCATGGAAAATGTCTAGATATCAGCTCTTAAATTAAACTCTTATGACCTATTTTTGTTCTTATCATATTTGCCCAAACAAATGTACCTTTAGTTGTACCAGGCATTAAAATGAACAAGAAATTGAAGAAAACAAGGGTGGTCTAATAATTTTTTCCACAACTGCATGTTTACTACCATCAGCTGGGAGCTTTGGCAATTGGAACAAACCATACCATGAAATATGGAGGGGGGAGACGGGGGTCAGAGGCTGCCTGGATTTTATTCTTTTTTTTACCAAAACAAAACAAAACTAATGCAAAGAACACATATGTTTATCGTGCTTAGTGACTTGTGAAGCAAATATTCTTTTATTGTGAAAAGTAAAAAAAAAAGACACATTTAGAAGAGCAATTTGTACAATAGGTACTAGACAGTGTATTATTAATATGATAAGTAATGAAATATATATATAAATAAGTGTCCAAAAAATGTTGTGGTTATAATGAGGAAAGCAAAAAAAATAAATGCTGATAAATCACTTAGGAAAGCATAAAGGTAGATAGAAATTCATTTGTATGTTGTGCTGTATGTCTTAAGGGGTTCAAATACAGACAGAATGAAATACCCTTTTTGTTTGCATACCTGTCAACATTAGAACACCTCACTGAGTCTTTATATGAACTATTAGAATTACGATATGTCAACTAACTGAACTCTTCTGTCCATCTGCCTAGTTCCAAACCCTCCTGGACCCATTACTGTCCTGTCAAAGACAACCCAGACCATTGTCATTTCTTGGGAGAAAGCCCCTCTGATGGCTGGTGCTTTATTCCATTACCAGCTGATGACCAACCCAAATCATGGAGACAGAACAACCAACTTCAACAATTATACTTTTTTTCCCTTGGTTTCTGGGACGCCCCATAACATCTCTGTGAAAACAGTGGGCGTCATGGATTTTATGAGTGAGACAGTTGAGAGCCACATGATCACTACGAGTAAGGAGTTTACTTTCACAGCCAAGCAGTTTGCAAACATGTCTATGTCAGGGTTGTCAAATATAAGGCCCGTGGGTCAAAACTGGCCTGTCAAAGATCCAATTTGGGTCGCAGGATAAATTTATGAAATGCAAATGTTACACTGAAATATTAACAAAGAAATCAAAATCATTTTATTTCAGGGGTCACATACAGACCAGTTAGATCTCAAGTGGGTCCGACCAGTAAAATACTATCATAATCAATAAATAATGAGAACTCCAAATTTTTACCCAAATTTTTTTATTTGTTTACATTCTAGCAGTAAAACTATTGGTTGAATTCATTCCAAATTTGGTTTATAGATTGGCAGTGACCCGGAATAGATCTCATTACATTTTGGGAAAAGTAGGTCAAAGTTCACTTTTTTTTTATGAATTTTTAAAATCTCTTATTTCCCCATTACTTACTATGGGTGAAATTTCAAATGTCTGTAGCAGCAGAACTATTGGTTAAATTCATACCTAATTGGGTTTATAGATTGCCACTGACCCAGAATACATATGGTTACATTTTGGGAAAAGTAGATCAAACCAAGGTTCTTGTTAGGACTGGAAGTACGAAATCTGGACCCAAAAGCACGACCAGCAGACAAAAATACAATTAAGTTGTGTTTATTAAACACAGACAGGGAATACAGTTCACATAAAAAGGTTTTGGGGAACTCCTCAGTGAATGGTCTAATAGGATTCGTCTCAACGTCCGAATCCAAAGGAGGAAACCCACGGCCCGGGTCGGAAGCACATGAGGGGAACCCGACTAGGAGAAAATAGAGGAGCGTCAGGGGACAGACCAGGTTATACACAGGGAGACTAGCAGACAGGCAACAGTACATAGGGGAAAAGGCAGAATCACATACCATGAATCCGGGCAAAAAGGTCAAACACGGGAGTGGCTGATCAGGCTGAAGTACAGACAGGGGGTCAGGCAAAACTCAGGAGTCAAGGAACAATCCGGGTCGGAAACAGACAGGCAAACAAACAAACAGGATCTGAAGAACGCTGGTAAGTAGACACACCAAAAAGGAGAAATACAAACTGGCACAGGACAGGGGAAAACACAGGGCTTATATACACAGGAGGAAGGGAAGACAATGAGACACAGGTGGAACAAATCAGGGCGGGGACAGGTAATCAACACAGGTGACACAGTTAGGGAAGGGAAGTAAAAACACCAGACATGACACAAGAGGAGAAACTTAACAAAATAAGACAGGAAATGACAGACAACATAAAAGACAGACAAATCCAGACACAGTCTGGGAGCTGACATGACAGTTCTAATAGTTTTGGATTTTTCATTATAGTTTAGTTTTATTTAGTTTTGACTTTTTTCCTCTATTTCAGTTAGTTTTAATTTGTTTTTAGAGCAGGTTTGCTAGTTTTTATTAGTTTTCTTTTTTTTTCTAAATGCTTAGTTTTAGTTTAGTTTTAGTATTAATTTTAGTTTTGTCAAATCTTTTATCTTCCTCCCATAAATCCCAGACAGGACTCTGCTGCTTTCTCCCAACATTAGTCTCCATGTTTCCAGGTAGAGTGGAGACGAGAAGATGACTCTAAACCACAAGTGATGAGAAGTGACAGACCGTTAAATATCATATGGTGCCACCAAGCTAAAATGGCTAGAGCAAAATAAATCGATTTCATATCAATCCGACATTTACAAAGATGAAAACGAAGGGAATTTTATCCATAATTCTTATATGTTTTAGTTAGTTTTGTAAGCACAGAATACAGTTTCAGTTAGTTATCATTTTTTTCTTTTAATTATAGTTTTTATTTATTTCAGTTAAACAAAATGTTTTTTTCAATTCTAGTTTTTGTCATTTCGTTAGTTTTCGTTAAGGATAATAACCTTGGATCAAACTTCAAATTTTTATTAGTTTTTAAAATAAGCTACAAAATGTACAAGGGGTGGGGTTTGTTGTGCCTGGCACCACTTGTTCTCTTTGTTTCAGTGTATAAAAAAGTTAAATTACATGAAAATACATTTACAAACTATCCTTACACCCCCCAAAAAAAGTGTAGGTTGCAATGCACATGTGTAAAAGATAAACTGAGGCTTAATATTGTGAAACTGCAATTATTTTTCTTAAGAAATTTCAGGTTGTCCATGGTTGTACATGTTCACATTTTCTGAAAGGATAGTTTGTTATTATTTTACTGGTCTGTCCCACTTGAGATCATATGACTAAAATGAGTTTGACACTCCTGATTTATGTGTTTATTGTCTGCACTAACATTTACTTCTCTCATATTTTTCTCATCAGAACCATTTAGTGTGACATCTCTTCAGAGTTCCCAAGACGTGCGCAATATCACACTTACCTGGGAGAAACCTATGGAATACAAGGACAGCTATAGGTTCTATTTAACTTACAAAAACAGGACCTCCAGCAACAGTGCCATAACTACAAATTTAAAACATACCTTCAAAGAGCTGAATCCTGGGAGTTCCTATACCTTTAACGTTACAACGGAGACGTTAGATAAAACTCAGAGTGACACAGAAACGATCACCAGCTGCACAAGTATGATCAACATCTTGAAGGAGTTAATATTACTTTATGCTCATCATGTTTTTTTATTATTGTACTCATATTATTTATAATTGTAACATTCTACTAACATTTTTTTTTTTCCTGCAGCCTTTAAATATCATACTGGCTTTCATATAAAATTACATATAACTACACTGCAAAAATTTAAATTTTACCAAGTGTATTTCTCTCATTTCTAGTCAAAATATCTCATCACACTTAAAATAAGACATAATCACCTAAAGAGTAACTTTTCAGTGAGATATAAGAACTTATTTTTAGACAATAGATCTTGAAAATCTTCTTTCAAGAAATCTTACCAAGATCATTTTCACTTGTTCCACTGGCAGATTTTTTTTTGCTTAGTTCAATTTTTTTTTTTTTTTTTTTGCTTAATTCGAGTAAAAAAAAATCTGCCAGTGGAACAAGTGAAAACAATCTTGGTAAGATTTCTTGAAAGAAGATTTTCAAGATCTATTAAGTTCTAATAAGTTCTTATATCTCACTGAAAAGTTACTCTTTAGGTGATTATGTCTTATTTAAGTGTGATGAGATATTTGGACTAGAAATGAGAAAAATAAACTTGGTAAGATTTAAATTTTTGCAGTGTAAATATTTTCCGTCTTTTCTTACATGTATTGTTTTTTCATTTGTTTCTGTTTGATGTTACAGCTGCAAGTCAAGTGACTAACCCACACTGTCAGCCTATAAATGATACAAATGCGACGTTCAACTTGTCCTGGTCGAAGCCTGATGGCGAATACACCGAATTTAAAGTCGAAATGGGCAATCAAAACGAGACGAGGAAATGTTGTTTTGCATTATTTTCCAATCTTCGTTACTACACTAATTATACGGTGACAGTGACGACGCAGAGCTGTGGAAAATCCAGCACTCCTGTCTCCCATACCTGCATGACGGGCATCACAAGTAGGACCTGATGCTTTGGAAACACATATTACACAATTATGGAGTTTTTTCAGTGTAACATACAGATATTATATTATATACAGATATATATTGTTTGCTGTAGTTTCCTCAGTTGTTCTGAACTGAACTGAAATTACAGGCTTTTTTTCTTTGAGGAATGAACATACAGTCGAGGAAAAAATTATTAGACCATCAAAAGTCATCAAAACAATGGTTATGGAATCAAGTACTAACTCCTGTGTGTATCTTGTGACTAAAACAGACAGAAAAGAAAACATGGACTGCCTAAAAGCACTGTTTTTGTCAGCACAATGCCATAGATATTGATGTAAGAGCTGAAGGGATTTTGGTTATTATCAAGAAAACATGGAAAATGGCTAGATATCAGCTCTGAAATTAAACTCTTATGAACTATTTTTGTTGTTATCATTATATATATATCAAAACAAATGTACCTTTAGTTGTACCAAGGGATGGTCTAATAATTTTTTCCTTGACTGTACACTGTTGCGTGTAAAGTTGGAATTAGTTAGTTTTCAGACATATTCCTCTTTTTATTCCTACTTCATAATGATTACATACTGAGCCCTACACTTCATCTATCAAGAATAAATCAATTGTCACACTTATTTCATGAAAAGAGGTAAAAAAAAAATATTTTATTCCAACTTTATGGGCATTAGCATATTTTGCTTTTGTTGTTATCATATCATGTTTATCATAATTTTGAAGAAAACCTTCCACAATCAAATGTTTTTCTTTCTTATTTGCAAAGATCCACCAATCCCATCGAAATTTGCAGACCTGGTAGAAGTGATTGAAAAGGTATACAACAAATTCACGCTTCGGATTGAGGAAAATGTGCTAAACAACACCAATGGACCAATTAAATATATTGGAGTGTTGGTGACAGATAACCTAGGTGGGTTTTTTACCTTGATAAATGTTGAATTGTTTCATACTGTGTTATTCATTTACCTCTTTTCAATGAATTCAGCTTCAGACAAGGTGTTTTGTGTTTTTCCAGGTACTGACAGTTCAAAGAACGAGTACTTGAGCAGCACATACAACGACTGGAAAGCCAAGAAAACTACGGCATACTTAGCTACAATCCAAGACATCAAACCTCAGTCCCGAAGCACCAACAATACTCTTACCATACAAATAGGAGATGAAAGCACATGGGAGGGTTATTCTAATGGCCCTCTGGAGGCCACTGGACAATACCGGTAAGGACACAAATCATGCTGTGTATGAATCTGTGGGCCTCAGTAATAATATAGAATATGTATGAAGGGGTCTATTGGTTTCACTGCAGGGAAAACCAGTCAGCCAGCCGGTAGTTAAGAAGAATTATTGGAAGGTTTAACATTAAATGTATGTCTCCAGTGGATTAATTTTACTGAGAGTGATCCAGTGATTTGACCGAGTCCATGTTTTACTGATTTTAGCTTGTTCCAAATAGACTGACACTGCTGATATTTTTTTTTTCATCATGCAAAAATGTATCAATACATCAAAATATCTCAATAACAACACAAACAAGTAGTCCCAGGCACAACAAACCCTGCCACTCGTACGTATTGGAGCTTTTTGCGGCATCGATCCAGCTAATGTCATCATGTCTATGCATGTGCCGATGTCAGCATATCAATTGCTTCTATATATGTGCCAAGTTTGATGTAAATTGAAACAAAATTGATGCTTTTATAGATGTGCAATTTCGCCCATTGTAAGTAAATTGGAAAAAAATAAATAAATAAAAATTCATAAAAAATGTGAACTTTGACCTACTTTTCCCAAAATGTAATGACATCTATTTTGGGTCACTGACAATATATAAACCTATTTTGGAATGAATTCAACCAATAGTTTTGATTCTAAAGTGCTAACAAAGAAACAAACAAAGAAACAAACCAAACTAAAAACAATACCCCTTACCTCCCCTTCGGCGGGGCAGGGTAGTAAGGCGATAGCCAATAACATGTCTTACTATTTCTGTCCTGAGAAAATTACCAGGAATTATCTACTCTCTGAATTTAGAACCTGAACTAGATTTTTTTTCGTGAGCATCAACTATCACTAACCTTAGAACTGATCAAATGGGCAAAAAAAAACAAAAACTAGAAGCACTCGGAGAGCGCAGACCCCTGCCAAGGCAAATCAGTGCCCCCCCTCCCCCATTTTTGTCTGTCTGTCTGTCTGTCTGTCCGTGTGCAAGATAGCTCACAAAGTTATGGATGGATTTGGATGAAAATTTCAGGAAATGTTGATACTGGCACAAGGAACAAATGATAACATTTTGGCGGTGATCGGGGGTGGGGGGGCCACTGATCTGCCTTGGCGGAGGTCTGCGCTCTCTTTTCTAGAAAAGCACTCGTAGATCGCAGACCTCCGCCAAGGCAAATCAGTGGCCCCCTCACCCCCCCACCCCCGATCACCGCCAAAATTTTATCATTTATTCCTTGTGCCAGTATCAACATTTCCTGATATTTTCATCCAAATCTGTCCATAACTTTTTGAGTTATCTTGCACACAGACAGACAGACAGACAAACCAATGCTGACAAAAACATAATCCATAATCCATCCTTGGCGGAGGTAATTAGGTGAGATTTATTTTTGTTTTTTGAGGGATTACCAGAGATCCTCTATACAGCAATGATGTAGTGATGTACCCTTGTATGTATGGGTAAAAATGTCTGTTACATCATGGGATGTTACAAAACCTGCCTCTGTGGTTAACATAGTTATTTAGTTATATCCTCCTGAGACCCAGCAATACATCTTTGTCCTCTGTAGGGGAAAAGCATTTCACAGCTTTATTGAAAAAAAAAAACAACAACAACAACAAAAACATCCACTGTAAAGGACATTCCATAAAAAATTTAAAAATGCATCTGAAAAAAATGTTGCATCAAGCTGTTTCCAATAAAGGTGATTATTTATGTAAAAAAAAAAAAAAACTTGTACTTTCCTAGTTCTCGGGAGGATATGGTTGGGCCTTTTCCATCATTTTAGGGATAATTGCATGTGCAGTCTAATGTTTTCATGCAGTTTTTCTTCTCAGTTTGATTAGATTAAAATTTCCAGGCGTGAAAGTGACTCCAGATGATGGTGCTGACCAAATAACCAGTCTAATCCAGATCAAACTGAACCATGGTTTGGTTTAATACAGTCAAAAAATTGTGCGTGTGTGGGGGTGGGGCTGATCAGGGGAAGTTATGCAAGGTTGCCATTACCAAAAACAAAGGAACAAAAACAGACAGAGGAAGTAACAAATGAGGTAACTTAACAACAAAGATACCTTTCATGGAACTTCCCCAGTAATATGAACTGGTTCACTTGCTGTCTCCTAAATGGGTGTGGAGAATGATGTGAGAATAGCTCAAAATTGATTTAAAAAATTTAGAATAGCTGATAATATGCTAATATTAATATTTATTTTACTAAAATATACCTAGACAATCTTTTGCTTTATTTTCCTGGATGTTTTTTTCCTCCTGTTACCAGATCCTGTGAGTGTGTTGTGTACACACAGACAAGCATCTCTGTCTGAAAATGACATATTTAACATGCTACTTTATTTTTTATGTTTTTATTACTTTGGTGACTTGGAGGATGTAAGAATCAGTTGATATTTGTAAATCGTGTCCTTTTGACATGAATGGGACCGAATGTTCAGCTAGTGTCCTAAAGGGTCAGGACAGTGGAGAAACCCCCGTGACACTGATCAGGGATCAGTCTTGATCTTAACTGTCTTTGTTCCACTATAGAAGCCTAATATTAGCTATTTACCACTACTGGAGCTAAGTTCTACAGATACTATTCATAAAACTTATTTTCAGTACAGATCAATCGACTGAATCTTTAACTCATGCAGACTTTTACCTGCTTATTACGCTGTTCAGTATGTTAATATTGTTATAATGTGCATTAGAAAGCTGGCAAACGTAGTTTCCTGTTGTCGTGTAAAATTTACTGCTGCAGGTGGGAGACGTCTGTGGTCCCTTTGACACTCTTCCACACTGTACTCGGGGATGTTGAATTTATGTCTCTGTACTCCCTAATCTATGTAGTAAAGCTTCATCAAGTAAATGCACACGAGTCAAGTCAAAGTCACAGATGGAGCAGAATTCGAGCTGCATAAAGTGTTTATTCATACACAGAATAAAACACTGAGTTGATATCTGGAGAAACAACAGTTTTTTGCTCTGGGAGACCATTTTTATTTTCCCAAAAATAGGTTGGGTTTTAGCTATAAACCTTCCCTTTTTACCATATTTAGAACATTATTCTAGTCACGTTAGAGCAGTGTTTTTCAACCTTGGGGTCGGGACCCCATGTGGGGTCGCTTGGAATTCAAATGGGGTTGCCTGAAATTTCTAGTAACTGATAAAAATAAAAAACCTACAATAAAAAAAAACAAAAAAAAAAAAACATATTGAGTTGAGAGAGACAATCACAATACATAAATTGTGATAATAAAATAATCATTGATGTCAGTTTCAGATGCTGCACCTCTTTCATAATTCATAGTTTGAGTTGTTGTTTGTTCAGTATTAATTGTCAGCCTTGTAAATACAAGCTGGACTGACTGTACATATCCTGACCAAGGAAAATACAATTCTGACTTTGTTCAGTAATCTACACCTGGCTTTTCTGCCTCAGTCCATAAAAATATACATTATATAGCCTAAATATCATCTAAAATTAATGTTTATTTACAACATAGTATAGCAAATTACTACATGATCAAAAAAATGTAATTTTAGCAACAAAATGTCTGGAGATGCCAGAAATTTGTGATGTTAAAATGGGGTCACAAGCCAAAAAAAGTTGGGAACCACTGCATTAGCACCTGCCTTTTTGGCTTTGTCCATGATAGAGTAAATTTTTACAGGTCTCTATCTAGATTGGACAGCATATATACATATGTAACTATTTCCCAGTATTAATTTGTCATATATAAATATGTAGCTTTTTCCTGGAATATGTAAATTATTTCCCAGAATGTCCAAAATTTCCACTCACGTGTACTTTTGTCCGCCATGTTTTGAAAACTTTCCATGGGTGAACGTGTCTTTTTGTAGTGGTTCTCCCAGGACAAAAAAGTCAGCTACTCTGGTACAATCTTCACATTACACTACGAATAACTTCTGGCATGCAAATGAATACTGGATAAATACTTTTGACTATAAATTGAATATTTTTGATTAAAATACTGCTTTCTGACACCACACTGTCTCTAAGTACTTATCAAATATCTTGTATGGATGCATAGCTCATGGAATAGGATGCAGAGACTGTGAACTGATGGTGGTTTGTGTAATTTTGCAGATTGGCCATTGTGTTGTTCACCGATCTGAAGCTGAGTGATAAGCTCATAGATACAGATACTAGCCTTTCCTCAACAACTGACTTTTATATAGTGGTACACCTCCCACAGAACCCAGGTATTGTCTTCATCACCAGGATTTATTACAATCCAATTTTCCCATTTTTTGATGTAAAACTCATTTGTCTACTCTATGTTGATATTTTAGCTACCATTGGTATTGCTGTCGGAGTGACACTTGGAATTTTCTGCATTCTCTTCTTCACTCTCATTGGCTTCATTATCTACTGGAGAAGGTTTGTCACTGTAATACTGAAAAAAATATAGAAAAGAAAAATGAAAGCTAGTGTGTATGGGTCTAACTCTTGCATTCTTGTTCTATAGGGTGTCCAACAAAGAAGCCTCAGATATTCAGATCCATTCCATGAGGTACATTTTCCCCTTTTTTTCTCCCTATTTAAAGTTTAAACCAAAGGTGTCAAACATGCGACCAAAACCGGTACGCCAAGCTGTCCGTGAAATTCAAAATGTACACTGAAGATGTTAACAATCAATGGTGTCAAAATCATTTTAGTTCAGGTTCCACTTACAGACCAATTCAATCTCAAATGTGTCCGAACAGTAAAATACTATCATAATAACCTATAAATAATGACAACTACAAATTTTTGTCTTTGTTTTAGTGAAAAAAGAAAAAAGTAAAATCAGCCCATATGAAAATATTTACATTTACAAAAAAATATGAATAACCTGAACAAATATGAACAACATGAAAAGTAAGCGCAATTGTAACAATATTCTGCTTGTTATTAAATGTTTTCTGCATTTGTAGATCCACTATGATCTGTGAGTTGTAATGCACATGTGTAAATGATAAACTAAGGCACAATATTTTTAAAATTGCTCTTATTTTTCTTAAATGTCAGGTTGTTCACATTTTTAAGGACACTTTTTAAATGTTTAACTCTTTATAGGTCACTCATAGAGATACTCTGAAATTCTAAATATCAACCGTAGTGTGTTATCGCAGGACATAACAAGACTATTCCTTTTGTGAAATTTTCAATGGGTGGTGAAGTTACCATATTTAGTTCCTTGCCCATAAGTGGCCAAAAAAAAAAAAAAAAAAAAATTCCAAGAAGTATATATAAAAAAAATACAAGAAAAACATGCGTAATGTGCTAAGAACATGTATTTTAGAACATTAGAACAAGTGCTGATCCAGACACCTGTCCACATCCACATTATCCCTTTGAACATCATTCCTTACATTAGTACCATTACTTCATGGTACTTAACAAAGCAGGTATACTCACTGTTCATGCAGAGGTGGACCTTACAGACCCTGTAGACCACATTGGACCTGAGATTGTTGACTCATTGTCCTCACTGTAACTAGAGGGGTGTATCAGCAAGAATCTGGTGTTACGATACAAATCACAATACTAGGATCATGATACAATATATCACGATATACCATGATGCTGTTACAAAGGCAATTTTTTTGTTTGTGTCTTTTTTTTAATGATTATTTCCTGGAAGAATTGAATTACACCAGAAATATGCACAAATACTAAACACATTTTATTTGATTACAACAGAATCTAATGCTATCTCACAAAATTGTCCTGTATTAAAACTTAAATCGGCTATGTTTTACAGACATTACAGATTTAGATCCTGCTCAAATGTTCATATTCTAGTAGTTCATAACTTACATCATAATATTATTTTTTTGCAATCCCAACAAAGGAACTAACATCTTTCTCTTAGACAGTAAAAAGTCCTTTTACAATGCTTCAAATAACCATTATTTAATAAAATAGTGTCAAATAATAAGAAATAAGATATGAACCAAAAAACAACAATTAGTCTCAGCCATATCTGCATTTGAATAAATACCTAAAAATATCAATACAGCACTTTTTAATATCGATACAGTATTGTGAAATGAAATATCACGATATATTGCAGAATCAGTATTTTCTAAAACCCCTAACTGTAATTGTTGCTGTCACTGTCTTGTAATGTGTGCAGAAATGACCAATAATCGTCACTTGACCGATAAAGGGTTAACGAAGTTTTTAAGGAAACAAAATTTTTAAGAAAACCGTGTAAACATTTTCATAAAATAATTTTTTCACTGTTATTATTTTGCTGGTCCAGCCCATTTGAGATCTTATTGGGCTGAATGTGGCCCCTGAGCTAAAATGAGTTTGACACCCCTGGTTTAAACACATAGACAGGAATTAAACCTCACACTGTTGCTCAACATTGTGTTTTCCTCTTTTTTTATTTCAGAGCCAAAGTGTAAGTATAAATCCATTAAATCATTACATAGTAAGACAGGTATAGACTGAAATATGCCAAATATCAGATATGTTTTCATCTCAGTAATGCTTATATTTATTTAACTTGTGGTTTTCCATTTGAGCAGGAGTATACCTGTGAGGGTGGAAGACTATGAGGCTTACTACAAGAAGCAGAAAGCAGACTCCAACTGTGGCTTTGCTGAAGAGTTTGAGGTGAGACAGGAGTGTGATACTAAAGGGCTAGTGAAAAATAAGTTGTACATGCGTGTGTGTGTACTCGTGGCGGTGGCACTGGGGAAAATATAAAAATAATGCACATTAGATATTAAACAATACATTAGGATGTAATGTAGAAAATAAACATTGTGCTTTTTGATTTTAGTGTTGGTACAATAGAGAAAAAATATTTATCACTATTGGCTAAAATGAAAATTTCAGGTTATATTATATTAGGTTTTATTGTCTGGTTTCCAGTTGTCATCTCCTCTGTGTCTTTTTTAAAGGATCTGAAGGTTGTTGGAACAGGTCAGTCCAAAACAAATGCTCTCAATCCGGAGAACAAGCCCAAGAACCGCTACAACAACGTGCTTCCATGTGAGTCACCTTCATCCCACTGCTGCTTTTAGCCATAACGCTCCTCAGTCATCCAGCTTATTCATCCACTGTCATTATCATTGTTCTGTTTTTGATCAGCTGAGTCAGATTTCAGAACAGTGCAATAACACGGAGTATGCACATAAATGTAAATTAACAGTGAGTGTGTGAGTGTGCCTGTAAAGTCCGCTCTAAGATTTTTCCTTTTCCTTTTACCCATTTTCTTCACCTCTTAGACGACTCTTCTAGGGTGAAACTCTCTATTGTCCATGGGAGTCCATTTGACGACTACATCAATGCTAACTACATGCCGGTGCGTACTGACACTTATTAAAGCAGCTCTGCCTCAGTCATCGCTTCAGCATCAGTAAACATCCTCCTAAACCACCCTAACTCCTCATTCTTCTTCTACTTACTCTGCCACTTCCACACATAACAGGTTCATAAAAACTAATCTGAATAAATGTTTGAATGCCTTCTGTTCCATTTTCCAGGGCTACAACTCCAGGAAGGAGTTTATTGCAGCTCAGGGCCCGCTGCCCACCACCGTCAACGAGTTCTGGAGGATGATCTGGGAGAAGAATGTCCGTACTCTGGTCATGTTGACACGCTGCAATGAACAGGGACGAGTGAGTATGAACACGAAACACCACAATGAGTAGCAGCGAGCATGTCGACATGAACATTCACACCTTGGGTTGTACGTCGTTGTGATCAGAACTCAGAAACTGTACAGTAGTAAATGAATTAATGACTGAATTTTTAATTTAATTCAATTCAGTTTTATTTGTAGAGCCCTGTATCACAATAAGGGCTCACAGGGCTTTACAGAATTAGTTGAGTATGAAAATATACAACAGTCAAATAAACAGTAGATGAAGGAAATGGGTTCATGTCCCAGGCATCCCCTGTCCTTATGTTGTATTCCAGAGTGCTGGGAGGTAGAATATATCTCATTTAAGTTGACTACATCCTACCTCAAGTATTCCAGCTGATCCATGTTGAACATAAACAACAAACATGGAGATCACAGATCTAAGCTGCTATTTGCTTTGTTGCGGAAGAGGCCTTTTGACTGTCGACAGTTCAGTGTTCTCATATACACCAATGAGATGAAAGAAGCAAAATGACGGATGAGCTAATTATACATTGTGAAATTTTCTTCATTGCGAACTTGCACACTGTGTGCTGCCATTATTGTACTGACATCATGTTGTAGTTTGCAGTGAGGTCAGGGTACTTTGAACTGGCCCCACTTTGCAACAAGGACCTCCGGCTTGGACAGGCACTCTGATGCATTTTATTGAGCTGGACATCGGAAACTTCCCATCTCCCAGCACTCTGGAATGTAGCATAAGACCCTCCTTCTCGGCAAGGAAAAACCCCAAAAACCCAGTGGGAAAAGAAAAACCTCAGGGAGAACCACAATAAAGGAGAGCTCCACTCCCATGGATGGACAGGCTGTAGATGAAACCAGGACTGATGGACGTCCATTTGCGGATGTAGTTCCAGTCTGTAAAGATGCAGTAGGGTGGGGGCACATGAGGGGGTCCATCCAGACAGATGAGGGTGAAGGAGGAGGTCCAGGGTCACAGGTCAGGACAGGGCGCAGATGAGTCACCTCAGATCAGATTACGTGTCATATACTTACATGCCGGGCCCATATAGGCTTATATGACACTACTGACATTGAAAACAGGAAGATGACCAACATATAAAGCCTATACTCACCCCAATAACAATTACATAAAACAAGGTGCTTTTAGTTCAGGATACAGGGTTCTTTGGCTAAGTTTCCATGCCTTCCTCAAAAATCTTGCCAAACTATATACACTCACAGTCAATGAAAACTTTGAGGCCATATTTTTCAACATAATTTGTATTTTGAAACCCTAAACTGGAATTTTCTCATATGAGTCATTTGTTTAGGATATTGGCATACAGAAACAAAAATCTAAAGTTTCAAGAATAATTTCAAAACAAAAAACTTAACAAAAGAAAATGGCACCTGCTAAACACAAAGTCATAGCAGTCAATACCAGGTAGTGGTCCTGGTCAGGAGTTGTCACTCTCTCTCACCCTGGACACGGTCTATCGTCAACAGAGTCTGTCATGTTGTGGCGTTCAACCAGGTTTCTGATTGTGGGTTGGGAACAGCCCATACATAGGCCTGGCTATATCACTGGAGCTCAAACCATCCTCCACCATACCCAGTGCCAACCCGGAGACGTTGTTCATGTGATAGACGTGGCATGATGCCGTTCACTGGACTAACAATGGTGGCCTTTTTGGGCCTTTATATAGGCCTTCAAAACCAATCCTCAAACTGTGCAGATACCCACTGAGTATTGCTTAATATGTATTTGGTCCACTTCTGCAAAGAGACCAACCCATGTGCAATGAACCGTGACAACATGACAACTCATCATTATCTCAACTACCCGAGCACTAAGTCATCAATAAATCCACAATGAATAATTACAACCCCCCTACAAGTAGAAATATACATACATTTCTACCTCAAAGTTTCTATTGACAGTCAGTATATTTTATTTCCAAATAACCAACTCAACATATCCCCATCAGGCATCCAAAACAAATCTGTCTTTTTACATTGAATTTTCTCAAACATAACAGTTCTGACATCCTGATATAAAGGACAATAAAACAGAAAATGCCATAGTAGTACACATAGCAATGCAGTGTCCTGATTGTGAATGTACGTCCTTATGCATCATATTCTATAAAAATAGGTCTAGACAAAGAAAAAAACATGCTTTATGTAATATTACTGAGTGTTCTCATCGCATACCATAATCAAAGATGCTGTAAATAATTAATGATTCTTAGTTTACCCAAAGGTTGCAGATTCATCAGTTATACATTATGTAACATAAAACTGAAGAATTTGCACACAAATCTGATGATGACACAAATATAGTCTATATTGCCGCATATATAGGATATAATGTAGTATAATTAACTTTACATGATTTATTCAAAAATGAAGTGTGTATCTATATCGACCTGGTTCATAGGTATACATACAGTTTTAAATAAATATACTGTACACACTATTTTTATAGGAAATACATACTGTTAATATTGTTAATAGATATACATACTGTCACATACTGTTAATAATGTAAATTGTGCATATTTATATTTTATCCAGTTTTTTTTTTTTTTTTCAACTAAGCTCTATTCTTATGTGACTTTGTTAAATTGTAATTTTTTTTTACATTTTCTTAGCTTTCTTATCTTATATTCTTTCTTACTTTTAGTTTTAGTAATTTTATATTTGCTCTATTCTTATTTCTGTAGTGCTGGTGTTTGTTAATATTGCTGCATTGACTTGAGTTGTACTTCTAATTTCAAACACACAATGACAATAAAGGCAATTCTGAAAAGTAGGTTACAGCCAACATCTTAAAACATTTTAAGGAAGAGGAATTTTACTTTTTCTTTTTTTTTTATTCTCATCAAGTAGTGTGCCTGCTAGACATAACCAAACTTGCATGCAGATTTTTTTCTATTTTGCAGTATGTACTCTGAATATATTCAGCCTGTTGCAGCTCAACTGGTGTCTGTTTTCCTTTACAGGTAAAATGTGAGCAGTACTGGGATTCTGGCACCAAGCACTATGAAAACATCACTGTGACAACCACCTCTGAAATACCACTTGAAGACTGGACCATCAGGGATTTCGACGTTAAAAATGTAAGGTGTAATATTAGTGTCTGCTGATGACAAAATATCATTTTAAGAGGGTGAAAATTAATGCATTTTCATCTTTGTGTTTTTATTTATGTTTTCATTTTCTATATAAAACCCTGTGTATATATAACAAAAAGCTTGAAATTAAAAGAAAAGTTCAGTGCTTGGTAAAGGTGAGGATAACTGCAAAGAAACAGAATTAATAAATAATTATGTCTGTCTAAATGTGTGCAACAACAAGAAAACTGCAACTTTCGCTAAATTAACCCATACAGACCCAAACATCCACCGGCAACCGAAATTATTTACCGATAAAAATGTTAAATAACAGTTGATCCAGTAATCCTATCAATACATGCAAGTAATTGGTGTAAAATACAGTTTGTCATCTTTTCATTGTCATCAGATATGACCCATTTGGACGTTCATAGGCTTTGTAGTTACCATGGAAACACTGTCACCTTCTACAACACTGATTCACCAGTAAAACCAATGGAGTTTGATAAATGACAGTGGCTGGAGATGCTTGTTTTTACTTTCAGTTATTGACATATTTGCTGAAAATGTCACTTTTTCTTCAGTTTTCTCTATTTTGGATATAATAACACTCAACTTTAATCTGAGCTTTTATGTACATTCTATATGATCAGTAAAATAGATGTAGGAAAACACCTGATTTTTACTGAAAAATGCAAAATACAAAGGATAATATTAGAAAAAGTGGTGGTAAATCACTTAAGAAAGATTAGAAATAGAGAAAAGTAGCACTGGGTCTTTATGGGTTAGTACAAGAAATGATGAGGAGTTGTGGAGACAAATATGAGATTAAAGCTTTGACCTGTGGTTTGTATCAGAACACAAAGCTGAAGCGCCAGCTTTATGTTTGTGACTAAATACCTCTTACTTTATGTTTATTAGCTTCTCAATCAGCACTTAAGGTAGTATGTTATTGTTTCAAATACTACATCTGACTCACAGTGTTGACCATGATGATGAACCAGCTTTTAATATTTGCATTGCAGCAGTGGATGGAAACATGCTTAACCCTATAACTCCATACGTATCAAATCTGATACATGAGCTTCAAAGTCCTCTACATGATCAGTGTGATTTTTGTTTTAAACCTGATGTATACAATTAGATACATGCAATACACAGATAATCCACCAGGGGGGAGGAATTTGTTCACCAGAGGTCTTACCAGTGTCACTACAAGACTGTCATCAATGAGGAAGGAGGCAGAACTTTACCAATTTTGAAAAGCAATTACCAATTTATCAGACATGTTTGTGTTATATTATGTTTTTGTCCATTCAAAAATAATATTTGAGCATTGAGACCTGACATATCAAATATGATACAAAATTGAAATTCATACATTGAAATTGATATTTAAAAAAAAAAAAATGTTGGAGTTGTTCAGAAGGACCAATCAAAGCTCCAGTTTCAAAGAACTGGAATTTTTTCCTTTCAGTGATTTAATGGTTCAGGCTTTACAGCAGGGGTGTTAAACTCATGTTAGTTCAGGGGCCACATTAAGCAAAATTTGATCTGCAGTGGGCCGAACCAATGAAATAATAACATAATATTATATAAATAATGTCAACTCCAAACTTTTCTCTATGTTTTAGAGCGAAAAAAGTAAAATTATTCGATCAAAATGTTTACATCTATCAACTATCCTTTAAAATAATGTGAATATCATGAACAAACTGAAATTTCTTAAGAAAACTAAGTGCAATTTTAACCATATTCTGCCCCAGTTTGTCATTTATACATGTAAATTATAACTTACAGATCACAGTGGATCAACAAATATACAAAACATTTAATAACAGGCAGAATATTGGTAAACTTGCGCTTCAGACATTTCAAAATGTTCATATTTGTTCAGGTTATTCACGTTTTTGTGAAATGATAGTTTGTTTTAGTGTAAATACAGTAAAATGACATGAAAATTTTTACATTTGCCAAAAGAAAAATTTGGAGTTGTGAGTATTTATAGGTTATTCTGGTAGTATTTTAATCTGACCCACTTGAAATTAAATTGGGAACCTGAACTAAAATGATTAATATCTTTGGTGTAATTTTTGCATTTCACAAATTCATCCACAGGGCCGGACTGGACCCTTTGGGGGGCTGGATTTGGCCCCCGAGCCACATGTTTGACACCTGTGCTTTACAGGGTTAAATTCCAATATAAAAGCTGCACTACATTTGGATAGAAATACACAGCACCTACTGTTGCATACAATCTGTAGCTGTTGTTTGTGTTTTAGGTGAAAACCGCAGAGACCCGTTCAGTGCGTCACTTCCATTTCACTGCCTGGCCAGACCACAGGGTCCCAGAGACCACCGAGCTCCTTATCAGCTTCAGACATTTGGTTAGAGAGCACATGGACCAATATTCCAGGCACTCTCCAACTGTAGTCCACTGCAGGTCTGTCAGAAAACACACACACACACGATACTGGCTCTAATTCCATGTAACTATTTCCAAAATAACTAAATGAATAAATCTTCTCCTCTTCTCTCATGTCTGTCTGTTCATCTCATCTACACTCAGTGCTGGCGTGGGACGCACTGGAACTCTCATAGCCATCGATCGTCTCATCTTCCAGATTGAAAGGGAAAACATTGTAGATATTTATGGCATCGTCCACGATCTGCGCATGCACCGAAACCTCATGGTGCAGACAGAGGTAGGACAACCCAGGAAATATACACATATGTAGGCTATTTTATGCTGTTACATAATCAGACTCCTGCAGCTTTAGTGTATTTTTGTTTACACACTGTCTCTACAGGACCAGTATGTGTTCCTAAACCAATGTGCAATGGACATCATCAGATCAAGAACTGGAACCAACGTGGATCTGATCTATCAAAACACAGCTGCACTCTCTATTTATGAGAATGTCCAACCTAATCAAGGTTTTTCCAAGAATGGGTACCACAACACATAGGCTCCAAAGCAGCACCTGTCTTCCATCCTTCTCTCATTGGGAAGCCAGCCTTTTTAACAAATGTATTTATTTTTATAATCCACCAGTTCCACTTTTAAAAATTCTGTAGCATTGTGGATTAAAGTCACTCTTGTGGTATTTATTTGTGAAAAAAATGTTTGATGGAGGGACAAAAAGGGTATAATCAATGACCAAAAATATTTTATGAAAATTTTGTCAGATTAAATATCGAAGCTTTTCTTATTATTGGCTATTTTTATGTCCTTCTACTGTTTATTTTATTTCTCTGCTTACTTATTACTGTATATGATGCTGATGATTAATTGTTATACTCAGGTAATGTGCTGGATGCTGTATAAATATTATTACAGACATTTGTGATAAGGAAAAAGTTGCGAATTTAAAAAAATGTAAAGTGCAGGCTTGTATAAATCCTGAACCCTCTGCGCTTTAGTACCAGTGGGTGGCACTGTTCTTTTTTTCTTTTCACTGTTGAAGCCTAAATGGATAAAGACAATAACATATTATTTTGTCATATTATTGAAGATGGTCAGAACATCTAACTATTTTGCTTAATGTGTTTTTTACTATTTGGACTGTGCAATGGTGTTAATGAAGAAGTATTTGTATGCACTGTAAAAACTTATGCACTGGATGCATGTATGTTTCTGTACCATTCACAATTTTAAATTATGCAATTTTTTTCCATCAGTAGAATCGACTTAGCTTTGGCCAGTACTTTGTGAAACTGGAATATTTCTTTTAACCACACATTTATAATTTTCCTTTTTTTTTTTTTTTTTTTTTTTTTTTTTGACAATTTTAGCAAATGCTCAGGAATTTAAGCAACGGAAGATGAACTCTTTTCTGCACTGTACATTCCTCCAAGGGCCAGCAACAATGTTATGTCACTTCCTGCTGCATATCTCGTCTATCTATGGACATTTCCTGTTTCTATAAAAATGTTTCTTTTCAGCTTCTGACGTGCAGAATTTTCCATGAGAGAGGTACTAGTTTTTTGTTGTTGTGTTTTGAGGATAAATGATCTCTGTAGATATTTTTGAAACCGCTGTCTTATTTTTATGTCTCATAATATACTTAAATGTATTAAAAGCACTTACGTTTTTAATGACCACAAAAATAACTGTTAGGCACAATGTTTTAAAATGTTATGGATTGCATAATAAACTGCTTGCTGGTACAATGCATAAAAAATATAAAAGGAGCAAAACTTTTATGTTTGTGTGTTTTACAACTTGACAAAATGGGATTAAAAATACCATATTTTATTATGAAGCATATGAAGGCATGTGTGAGGGAGTATAGACCATTCTCATCTTAACTCTGGCTTAGCAGCTCCAATAGTATTTTATGTTATTCAGCTGTATCATGTGAAAGAGCTGATATCAGTACAGGTTGGAAGAATTTGTGTTTCACAAGCCTATTTCTTTCAAGATATGTATTTCATCATCTATCTGACAAATGCTCTAAGCACTGCACTTCAGATAAAATTGTTTTGTGAATTGTTAATAGACATTTAGTCAAATTGAGAGATCAAAAGGAGCAAAACAGTAAAAAATTTGCTGCACGCTGCAGAGGAGGACTGGGCTGGCACACCTCTGCATTATTCAGAGCAACTTTGACACTGCAGGTAGACTTAGCTGAATGCTTCCCCAAAGAATAAATTAATAATGCCATTTCTGTTTTTCTGCCTCATGAGACAAAGGCTTTTTACACAGACATGACAGATAAATGTCAGAAAGTCCTAATATTACAGCTAAGAGCCAGCCTACACACTTGGGACCCGGGCCAATACGTAGGTGTTTTTAGGGGTCAGGTAAGGGCACTGTGGTAATGTAAGATTTTCTTCAGCATGTCAGCTCCAATGAGCCTCATCTCTTACACTGACTCTGCCTTGTCATCCTTATTTTATGTCGCTCAGATCCACAAGTTGCATCTAAAGATAGATTTGGCATTTAGACTCCTCTTTCTACTTTCCTGTGCTGTTGTAATAAAAGCTTTAGAGGCAGCTGGAGTTGTTGTCACTACAATCTAACAAATATATATGAAACTGTGTTTGATGAGGAGTTCAAATGCTTATGTTTTAACTCATCTACAGTTTGGCTGTTTGTAGGGTGGTCAGGACCCTCTGTGTGTTTTCTTGATTATGTTCAATTCAGTTCAGTTCACATTTATTTACAAATCATTTAAAATACGTATACAAGTTGTATTCATAATTTCCAGCAAGATATGATTTTGTAAAAAGAGTAACCTCAGAAGCTATCCATAGCTTATAAACAGGGGCCCAAGATATTAAGCAAAACAGTACAATTTATTATGAAAAACAATCCCTATTTCTAACTAAACTAAACCCTAACCCTTGCTCTAAAAACGATGTAAGGTCATTCCAATAAATACAGACAATATAGAATTTAGTTAGTATCAACACATCAGCACATCAGGCACATGAGGAAAAAAATACAATAACACAGATTAAAATTAAACATATTTGACAAGCAATTTTTGTTTTAATTGCTTTTTAAATACGGACAGGGATGCAGACTCTTTTATGGTGCTCTCAATCTCATGTTCACACTTTAACAAAGATCATAAGACCAAACTGAGCAGTAATGTGGACTGTGAG
This sequence comes from Sphaeramia orbicularis, assembly GCF_902148855.1. NCBI lineage: Eukaryota > Metazoa > Chordata > Actinopteri > Kurtiformes > Apogonidae > Sphaeramia > Sphaeramia orbicularis. The sequence goes on from NC_043962.1 coordinate 19,729,036, forward strand.
CTTTCCTGGTAACCCTGAAATAGTAGTCTCAAGGGATTGGAGAGTTCAAAGGCAGAACAATGCTCATTTCAATTTTATTCAATTTCTGTTAATGTGGACAGAAATGTATACTGTTTCAAATTTCCTAAAATGTAATTCTAGCTCATCACAAAAAAAAAAAAAAAAAAAATCCTAATTGCAGTTTCAAACCAGGTGCAAATAGATATTTAGTCACAAATGAGGACTTAACCTACAGTTTATCATGGGAAATCAAAATCACAAAGCTTTAGGATCTTTTACTGTTAGTGTACACATTAAGGTCTGAATAGTTGCAGGTGTTTTTTAGAACAACAAACTAATTTTGGTAACAAAGATGAACATTTTAACAATTTCAGTGGCTGCAATGAGCCCGTTTACACTGCACAACTCAGACCATTAAGGTGCAAACCTTACGAACTGTGCAAAAACAGAAACATTGCACATTTTTCTTTTCCAGTCAAATCCTTGTCCATTCTCCAAACCTAAACTCTTTGTCTAGTCAAGTGACAGATCACCATAGCAGTAGATTTGTTTGTCGTACATCCCTAAAATGGCTCCAGGGTGCTCCAACACAAACATTTGTTTCACCTGCTGCATGTTTCTAACCTGAAGAAAACAAAAACACCCAGGTGAGACCCCATGCCCCCCGACCCCACCCGGCAAGCCTTTGCGTGCCCCCTGGAAAGCCTACCCCACAGTTTGAGAAACACTGCCTTAGAGTATAGAGCAATAAGTACATTTTGTGGATAAGAATTTTTTTTTTCTACCTACAAGAAGAAGAAATACCAATACTTTGACATAATCCACAGGTGTCAAACATGCGGCCCAGGGGCCAAATCTGGCTCGCCAAAAAGGTTCCATTCTGGCCCGCGGGATGAAAGTGCAAAAATTAACCTGAACAGTCAAGGTTGTCAAAATCATTTTGGTTCAGGTTCCACACACAGACCAATGTGATCTCAAGTAAAAATAACAACACAATAACCTATAATTAATGACAATGACAAATTTTCTTTGTGAAAAGTTATGTTGAAAAAATTTAAGAGTAAAAAATTACATTACACTGTGAAAATACTTACATTTACAAAACTATTCTTTCGCAACAAAATGCAAATAAATAAATACATAAATAAAAGATGAACAACCCCAAATGTGCAATTTTAACAACATTCTGCCTGTTACTAAATGTTTGGTGCATTTATGGATTCACTGTCATCTGTACTTGTGTTAATAATAAGAGACGTAATATTATAGAAATTGTTCAAATTTTAGTTCCAAACTCCCAGATTTTTACAATATTCTGCCTGTTACCAAATGTTTATGTAACATTGTGTGTAATGTACATGTATAAACAATAAGTCGAGGCATAATATTGTTAAAATTGCAGTAATTTTTCAAATGAAATTTCTGTTTTTTTCAGGTTATTCACATCTTTTTTGTAAAATGTAAATATTTTCATAATTTAATTGGGGTTTTTTTGTACTTAAACAAAATGAAAAACTTGAATTTGTCATTATTTATAGGTTATTAAGTAATTATTTTACTGGTCTGGCCTGTTTGAGATCAAATTGGGCTAAATATGGCCCCTGAACCAAAATGAGTTTAACATCCCTGACATAATCCATTGCCGCTGACCTATATTTTCTGTCTGTGATGTTCAAGTACGAGCTAAGGTTAGTTAACTTTACTTTTACTTATGTTTGTATAACATTGACACTGCCCACATCAGGGGCGATTCTAGGATCAGAGATTTAGGGGCCCATCCGGAGCACTGGCCAGGCAAGAGAAGTTGCACTGTTTTGTACATTTTAACGCAATTTCAGACCATCGTTCCCACATTTGTGAAAGAAAAGCATAACATTTTTTGCATATGAGAAACTCTGTGACTAAACCATCAAATCTGACAAAAGTTATTTAAATACTGAGCCACAGTAAAAGAGGAATGGATTGGAATTATAAAAGAAATACACCCTAAGTCTAATTTCTGGTGGAAGACAATCCTCCATTTTGATACAGCAGCTCCTCAATGTATATATCTACAATAGAACGGGAAAATTAGTGTCAGAGCTACCAGATCTACTTCAAAACACTGTCTGCACATGACAATACATGGACTTTGCAGGTTCCATCAGTGGAACATTTATAAATCTGTTTATAAATGTACATAAACCAATATATATATATGAAATAACACTTACCGTCAAAACATCAGCAAACCAGTACTTTTGTCATTCGTTTTACAATTAATCAGATAAAAATACCTAACATTTAGCACTTTTCATCTCTGAGGCAGATAATTTCTAAAAAATTGTAGACCAGAGTATATGTTAAGTGTCTCCATGCTGTATTTTTGTTGTTAAAATATTACATTTCAACCATGTACTGTATATGGTTTTGGCATTTTCTAGCATGTTAAGAATGGACATAAAGTAAACAAGAAAAAAGAAAAATTCAGCAACCTTCAAATATTTTAGGGGTGCTGGGAATCAATTTAGGGGTGCTTCAGTACCTCCAAAAACTTTATCACATACCATCAAAACATCAGCAAACCAGTACTTTTGTCATTCGTTTTCCAATTAATCTGATAAAAACACGTAACATTTAGCACATTTAATCTCTGAGACAGATAATTTCTAAAAAAAACTGTAGACCAGAGTATATCTTAACCCTTTCATGCACGAATTATGAGAACCTTAATCAAGATTTTTTTCCTGAGTGTTTTTATTCCTCTTTAGGCATGAAAAAAACAATGCAATTGATTTTTCTTTCTTTTTTTTTTTTTTTTTTTTTATGAACCTATTTTTCATGGAGTTACAAAAATGTCCACTCAGCTGGACACCGTTTGTTTAATTTTTGAAGCTCAGAAACATGCATTTACTGACATACTGTGTGAAAACTATTAAATAAAAGCATTTTTAACCTCCTGAGACCAAGCAATAAATTTTTGTCCTCTGTAGAGGACAAAAGTTTGATAATTTTACTTAAAAAATGCTGTCCATTGTAAAGGACATCCCATTAAAAAAAATAAATAAATAAAAATAATTTTTAAAAATGTCTCGGGGAAAAAAAACAAACAAAAGAAAAAAAAAGTTGTATTATGTAGTTTCCAATCAAGACAACTGTTTAATGGAAAAAAGCAACAAATTTCACTTTCCTGGGTCTCAGGAGGTTAATGTTGCTAATCTGATGTTTTCTCACATTTGAACATACTATAATACTCGTTATTACTCTCTCAGATAATGTGCAAAAGAAAAAAAAAATTAAAAAAAAACAACAACAACAACAACTGTAAATTACAGTCTAATAACAATTAGTAATTGATTTAGTTAAAAGAACAGGAAAGTTACAGGAATGTCAGCGTATGGGATGATGCATGAGCATCCACTGTGTTGGCTGATATGGAACTAAAACAACAAAACCCATGAATATACAAGAGAAAAGCTGGAGAACAACTGTCCACTGTAGTGACCACTATGCATGAAAGGGTTAAGTGTCTCTATGCTGTATTTTTGTTGTTAAAATATTACGTTTCAACCATGTACTGTATATGGTTTTGACATTTTTCTAGCATGTTAAGAATGGACATAAAGTAAAACAAGAAAAAACAAAAATTTCAGCAAACTTCAAATATTTTAGGGGTGCTGGGAATCAATTTAGGGGTGCTTTAGTACCCCCAAAAATGGGCTAAAAACACCCATGGCCCACATGTTGTGACAGTACCAGTCAGTACTACTGACAGCAGTTGAAGGTGCAGTTCCCGACTGCGGCCACAGGGGTCGCCCCAGCTCCCCGCGGAGCAGCGGTGGGATGAACCGCAGCAGGAGGATCCAGTCTACTCCACACTCTCCATGTTGAAAGGGAGCAACTTCTCCTCCTGCCGCGTCCAGCCGTCCGCCACAGCCCGCCTGCTGCTCCCCACAGCCCCGCAGCCTCTCACCGTCCTGTGCTATGACGCCAGACTGGGATTTAAGCTGGATAACAAGTGTTTGATCGACGCAGAGTAAGTTTCCATGTCACTGCTGTTTTACTACACCGCACCAACACAACGAGAAAAGGTAACTTGCTATTTTTAGCTGACGTTACTTTAACAAATCTCGTATGTTTTCTGTGCTAACTTGCGCTAGCTTCTAACGCTGATGTGGGTTAGCATTTTTCAGGAGTCAAATGATACTTTTAGCATCCTGGCGTCGCAGTATTTGTGTGAATTTGGCTAGTAGTGATAGTAAAGCTATGTGTGGTTAACTGCCAGGCTGGGTAGTGGCTAACGTTACTAGCTAGCAACACATAGTAAAGCCATAAATACACATTAGCAAGTTAGCGGTGCCGACGATGCCCCATGCGGCTGCGGTTTGGCTGTCACTTGTTTGCATGGCAACCACGAATCTACACGATGTCTAGGGTGGATATGACCTGCAAGGGCAAACACCTGGATAGGATTCACTCACATTTATTAGTTTTACCTCCTTCCTGTCATCTTCACAACGATCAAATGGACCAGTCAGCGGAATTTATAATGATAACCTACATACGTAAGAGCACATGTGGCAGAACAGTCAAATAACCATCACATATAACACATTCCTGTCGCTTACAAATAAGCTTACTACGTGTCGATATTGTATTTGACGTATAAGGCTGCAAAATGTGTTGAATGCAGTACGATAAATGCAACGAGCTAAAAGGCATTGTGGACTTTTAATTTTTAAATGCATGCGCTGCGGGTAGGGCATCCTCGACACGATTAAGAGCTAGTGTCTGAGTCTAAATGTCAACCTACAATTAATGATGAAATACATTATGATCCATGCTTTTACTCAAGATAAAACCGTCATGATATAAACCTGACTGTCCTGGGGTCAGTAGTAGCTAGCTTGTTGCAGACATGTCAGCGTTTCTATGCGTGTCATATATAAAAAGGACGTGTAATAGCCAACAGAAATAGTAAAATATTTGTATATGCAACCTTGTCTCGGCTTGTTTATTTTGCGTTTGCAAATCCTGCACGCATGGGTGCAAAATGTCCTTGTGTCATATCTCTTAGATCATTTCCTGTTTTCCTCCCTGTGGGTTAAAGATAAGAAAATGCACTCATAAACAGCATTTGAAAAAAAATATCTTGATGATAACTCTTGCATAAAGTAAATTTAAATGAGTGGGGTTTTTTTCCACGTGGCACCTTCAAAAGGAAAAAAAATCAGTCTGTTATTGTAAGTATAATTTCCACTGTTCAATAAGACCCTTTGACATTGGCCTCATAGGTGTATTACTTGTGGTAGTATTTGATCATGGTAAGATAATGACTAAATTCTACAGCACCACTTTCTACCATCCATCTCTGTCGATGCCCAGATAAGGATACAAGAGCTCATCATCTTTAATTGTGTGGTGTTATGTAGAGTTCGCTTTTGCTAGAGATGAGAGTAACGCATACTCTAAGTGCACTTTAGTTAATAGTTAGAAGGGTTACTGTAATGTGTCGCTCAAAATGTGGGAAAAACATCTCCAGAGATGGCAATCTGAGCACAAGAGGAAATGATTATCAGAGTACTGGGAGTGAAATGTCTGGTAACAGATTTGTTGCAGCTCACTGGGAAGAAGTTACTTAACATATCGTCTCTTACTTTTACAAGATTTAATACTCGTTTTCTGTGTGATCTGTCTGCACAGATGCCTAATAGAGTGAGCATTGTCTTTTTTTTTTCCATACTGCAATAGGACTAAAATGGATCCGATATTGAATGACCGCAAAATGTCAGATTGCAAGTTCCATATCAGCTGTTTCAAGGTCATTAATTGGAAATTAGGGCATGAGATCAATAACAACAGACTGAACTGTGCCTCCTCATGGCTTTGAACCAGCTTATGCGTCTGTAAATGCGCCTCAGAACACCCTCTATTCCCTTTTTCATTCCATTTTCTAGCTCAGCTTTGTACTGATAGGAGATTTCCGGTGCTAACACTCAAAAGTCTGGTCATGCCACGTGACAGTCTACCTTGCACTAATCAGTGGGGGGATATTTAATGGTGTTGGCCCCTAAGCCTATCAACTAGAACTGTGGCTTTGCTCGGCAGTGAATGACAAATGAGGAGAGAGCAGTAGTGAATGAATTAAAGAGAAGATTTGAGAGAATGTGAAGAGCTGTTTGAGTCATTTTCTGTGGGTGGTTTGTGCTGTTTTTATTTATCACTGCTTTTTCTAGCAGGAAGCCACAGCAACAGATGTCCCAACTTTCATGCTGTGCTGTAAGGACTATTTGAAAGATACAATGTCCAGCCTCAGACTGAAGATCTGACCTTTGCAGAGGGCACACAACTGCAGACTCTTCACTTGAGCAATGCCAAAATTGTTTGTTATTTTAAAGCGAGCAAACAAAAAATTGTTTTCACATTTTGGAAAGATGGAGAATTCTGCAGCTGTAGCAGACGTATATGACATATATTGACCTTTTTGTCTAAATCTGACTGGTCTTTGCAGAGGAAGCGAATTACTCCAGGATTTGATAAGTGGCTCAGTGCTGTTCCAGGTCCCCTAAGATTTAAATGCTTTCCCCGACATCTAGTGGGGGGATCTAGGCTAATACTGCTCCATATTGAATCTGTCTCTCAGCCCCCAGAGAGCAGACGCACTTTTAGCAGCCTCTATTTTGCCAAGATTCCAAGTTTCTGATCTAAGTTACTTGTCTGTGAGTGTAATCTGTTAGTTCACTTTCATGTCTATAACAGCTTGTTTTCCGACAGAATGTCATTTTCTCCAAACTCGTGTGCAACAGAGGAAAACATACAGTTCAACAGGCTGTGTAACTAATGACAGACATATTTGATATCACCAAAACTTGTTTATTACTACATTTATCATAGGAAACTGCCTCTCTTTTTATTACAGAAGGGAGACAAGGACAAAGCTAGCTTTATGAGTCTTCAACTTTATGACTTAGGTATGCCATTTTACTATAAAACACAGGATTCTTTTATTACAGTGTCCTTTTGTGTATAGTGTAATTCTTGCATGTCTTACTCCCATTTTCTTTACATTTTGGCTGTCTTATTTAATATTGCCATCACACCTACAGACACAGACAAATTTAGGACCAGTGACTCACCTCTTGACCCCTGATGTTTGTTCTAAGGCTGCTGGGGAGCTTGTGTTTGTATTTATGGAACAGGTTTACCTCCATAAATCTGCTGCCATTTCTTTCACAGAATCCAGAGTGTTCTCATGGTAGCCAGCGCCTCTGCAATCAATATCCACCTCTCACTCATATCTGGGATAATGTATAGAGCTGCCGCTGATACAATGATGACATAATTCAGAACCCAAAGTATCTACTTTTGTGGAAACTCTTCAAGTAGTTATAACAACACAGAATAGCAGTCTTCAAAAACATAAGGAAAAATATCTTTGTGTTTATGTGATACCTCTTTGTAAACATGAAATGCGTGTTTTGTGTGTACGTGTTAGCAGGTTTACAAATGACATCTGAGAGACATCTGGACATATGTTCTTGTCACGATCTAAATCTGTGTTAAAGCCATTTCTTAGCGGCCGGCCTTGCACTGAGATTTTTTTTCCAGTCCCAGGGAAATGATTGGCACTGTGGACACCCCATGTCACAAGCTGATAATCTTCAGTTTTGAGGGATAAGCTCCACCGTCTGTGTTGAGTTTACAACAGGGTTGTCGCAGGGGTTTGACATAGTTTGAACAGTTCTGGAGCAGGGAGTGTTCTATTACGAAAGAGGTGTCACAGAGAGGCTTGATTACGTCATGGTTTTAACATCAGTCTGTTAAAGCCCTCTTTGGATGGTCAGCATGTTGCAGTCTATATCGAATTGGCTCAGTTTTTTGGCATCTTGTTGATTTTTTTTTTTTTTTTTTTTTGTCATAGCACTGAAAACAACAAATCAGTTAATTTTAATATAATGATAATTATAGCCTACACAATCTGTGTTAGACTAGACTGTGTCACACTAAAATGAAACTTGTGACATGAGCTCTCTTTGCCAGCAACCTCCCAGAAAGCAAGCATTGCCTTAACCTTTAGCAGGGACCTCAGCTTTCAGAGCATGGACAGTTTCCATAACATGGAAAGCAGTCTTAAAGTGACACTTCACTTAAAAACTTTGCATGTTTAACTCTACCCCTGGGTAAAATCTGATGTTAGGAAAAAAGAGACTGATCTCATGAAATAGTGTTGTATGTCATATCAGTTCTTATGGCATTTGACGTGCTATATGTACACATTTTCATCCTTTCACGTGTTATTCAACGCCATTTGATTGCATGTCAATTTACGCCAAGATCTCCGATTCACATAACCCGAATCCCTAACTGTAAACGTAACCCTAACCCTCAGTGCATGGTATTTGACACAGCGTGAACATACATGTGGAAAGCTTATAATGCATACAGATAACACGCCAATTAACACCAGTTAAAAGTGATATGTATATTTATGCAATTTCATGATATTACATTGGAAAAATAAATTATTGATGAGTTCAATCAGATGTATCCTCTGTCACTGCATCATAATTGCTCATGCACCTATGGCCATAATGGTTATGTGAGAATACAGTACCATTTGACCTTGGACCTTTTGGCTGCTAAAATGTAATCAGTTCATTTTTTAGCCAAAGTCAATGTTTGTATCAAATCTGAAGAAATTCCCTCAAGCCATGTATGAGATTGCATTAGTAAGAATGGACAGACAAAAGGTCACAGTAACCTTGACCATTAATCTTTGGCTGTAGAGAGGGTTGGGGGGCTGGAGCTGATCCCAGCATGGGGTGAAGATGAGGTATACCCTGGCTATGTCGATGGATATAGAGATAAGCTACCATTCATTCTCACGTTCACACCTAGGGGCAAGTGAGAGTGACCATTTAACCTATTTAGGCGCATGCCCTTGGATTGTGGGAGGAAGCCAGAGCATCTGGTGGAGAGAACCCACACAAACACCAGGAGAACGTTAAACTCCGCACAGAGAGGCTCCATGTGATGACCCAGAGCCCTCTTGCCGTGAGGCAATAGTGCTAACCACTGTGCTGCGCTGTTTGTTTTGCATTTTATGACAAGAAAATTACCATTGTGCTATTCCACAGCTGTCAGCTGTGACACAAATGGACAAGTGTCCGCAATCTCTGTTTGCTGCTCATTATTCAGTCAACAAATGAATGTCTATTACATAGAAAGTAGTAAATAAGGAAGTGATTTCAAACATAAATTCTTTGTGGTATTCCTTAGTGTTCATAAGAATGGATAGATCACAGGGATCTTACGCCACCAAAATTGTTTCTCTTTGTTCTTGCTTCTTAGTGAATGTTTCTCAATTCTGTCAACTGTTTTAAGTGTAATGATAGCCAACCAATGAACACACCTGCTTGTGTAGCTGCACCATGGATGCACCTAAAAAGATGGCTTTAGAAAGTCTGATAATCTCTCCTGCAGCATTCACTCCCCCATTCGACCTCCTTCCAGTGTTTGCAGCGTTTCCCTGCTGCTTCCTCTCCTTTGTACTGAGGTAACCACAAGTCTGATCTGTAAACTGAATGAACAGAGATGAAATTGAAATCGATCTTCTCATTTCACTCCCACTATGGTACCAAACATGTTTTTCTCCTTTAAATGCTACAAAGTTCTTTAAATGATTTTTCATGAGGGTTTTGACATTACATTTTTATGTCGTGATCAGTGTGTTCTTCTACACAGCTACCTGGACAGCTTATTTGGCATGCTTTATGGTAGTGTACACTAGGTACAAGAAAGCTTTGAAAAATAGTGTTTCCTGTTTTTCTTCGACACCCATATATATCCAACCTTGGAGCAGACATTCAAATGTGAGACCTGTCCTCCACCATGACGCATGTATCAGTAAACACCTGCTACTGCAGTCAACACATGCAGATTGTCAAGTAGTGAGAAGTCCAGTGGAAAATAAGGAACCTTATCTACCCCTTCCAGATTAATAGTGTGAAACAAGTTGGCAGTCAATCAGAATGGGTCTGTGAATTTTCTCTTCAACAGAGCTGACCACAGATCAGTCTCTCCAAACCTGGGTGGATCCTAGTGTTAGGGATGGAGACTTAGTTCAGTGATATTGATGTAATAATGTCATGTTAAACTCAGAGAAGGAAGACAGTGACAGTGACTGAGAACTAAATACAGTGGCATTTGTTGTAAGATGCCGTCCTCTCACTGTGTAATCATTCTTGCAAGAAATTTTAAACAATCAGTGAACAACTTGATCATCCCAGCCTTATGTAAATAATTTTTATTTTTTTATTTTTATTTTTTTTTATGGAACCTGCTTGCAGCCTGGGTTTTTTCTCTACCATTGTAACAGTCTGGTGCAGCCTGTGAATTTTACTTACTTTACTGTCAATTAGATTTCTTTCTTTTGAGATGATTTTACAGTGTCGCATTATTATGGATACTTTTCTTTGCAAGTGTCCCCTATTTAAGCGTAAAAAAATGTTTCTACACAACCATTGTGCTAAACAAAAACGACTGCAACAAGCTACAGCGACCTGGACAAACCATTGTTACTTTTAGCCTTTCAAATGGGGACACCCAAGACCCTCAGATTATATTGAATATAGCAGGAACAGGGGTTGTAGTCTGTCATAAACTTGAGCAGCAACAATAATAACTTACCCGAAGTGTGGGTTTGGGTTGTCAAACAGTATTCTTTTTAACACGTAGACCATGATCTAGTGCAATAAAAAGACTGACCTATATAAAGTACTTACATGAGCGATACAGTATATATATTTGATATTTGAGGCACATGTTCATTATATAAAGCAAAATTAGACATGTTCTTATCGGGGTGTGATACCATTGTTTTCTTATCTCTTTGTTTTACCCAGTTTAAAAATAAATATATACTAAAAGCAATATATGCTATTATTTTTTATTGTCTACAATATATTCACTCACTCCTGGGTAAAATAAAAGCTGTGTGCTGTCTGAAGACATTTTCTCATTATAAAAAGTGACAGAAAACAAATGCACACCTGTGCTTGAAGCCAGCCTTGTTAAATGGAGATACAATGTGTGGTCATGTGACACAGCCGTACTGTTAGGAAAAGGCAGTGCTGTCAGCAGCGAGCCACGGAGAGGACTGCTGGAGACAACAATTAGACTAATGCTGGATTCATGTCACGCCCTTTGAACATAAGGTTGAGCAACTGAGTGGGAAAAACTCTGACTCCTGTAGTTCAGAGTCAGAGATGTTGTTTTTTTCTCTTTGGTCCAATGACATACATGCGTAATGTAGCAGACACCAAATATCTGTATTTGCTACCACCAACAAAATAAACCTCATTGACACTAATAAAACTGAGTAAAGATTAACAACAAATGATAAGGTTTGTAATGATAATCATGTGGTTTGGCTCTGTCCGACATTCAGAAAAAAGAATGAAAAAAACAGTGATTGTGGAATTTAGAATAGAATAAAACTGTATTGTTACAATAAAATGAATAGTCACAATAAAAAAATAAAATTCAGCCCTGCAATGAACTGGCAAGATGTCCAGGGTGTACCCTGCCTTCGCCCGTAAGTAGCTAGGATAGGCTCCAAGCGACCCCCATGACCCTAGTGAAGATAAAGCAGGTTCAGAAAATCAATGAATGAATGAAAAAATAAAATAAAGTATAATCCAATAAACTGCAGTGCAAGTCCAACATACTATAAATAGACAATGATAAATAGACGGGACAGTAACAATGACCATACAGTACATTAGAGCTGTCAAAATTAACGCGTTAACATGGATTAATCCATCATCGTGATTAATTTGATTAAAAATGTTAATGCAGTTAACCCATCTGCAGTGCAGAAGGACTCTGAACATCTCTGGCAATGCATTTCAGGCAGTTTGTCCAAGTAGAGTTACCATTGCACATGCACAAATGGGCAGTTGATCCAGTAGTGACAGGCAGCAGAACCAACCCATAAAGGTGAAAGACGCTAAACTAGGGCTGCACGATTTTGGCAAAAAAAAAAAATCCCGATTTTTTTTTCCTCTAAAAACTCTATTTTCGATTTCTATTTCGATTTTTGGGTATAACTAGAAAAGGCAACAGAAGTCAGCATGTCGTTTTTGTGAGCAGCCCACAATGCAAGCCACTGCTCCGACCTCAAAGCTGTGATGGGATCACGTGATGAACCCACAGTTTTGTTTTGTTTTTTCTCTTCATTAAATCTTTAAAATGAAGTAGAGTACACAAACAATGTATACAACAAGAAAATAACGTAAGTTTGTCAGGGGGAATACTCTATAATAAAATGTCCAAATCAGAGCAAATACTTATGTTTTTTATAGCCTTTTTGTTTCCACATTTATCCAACAGCTTTAAATAAAGTTCAACATCTTACAAAACATAAATAATATTTGGTTTTGTGTTAAATAACTTACATTTGTGAATGAAAAATTTAGCAAGTAAGAGGACTAAATTAATTATTTAAAAAAAAAAAAAAAAGTTTTTTTTTTTTTTTTTTTTTTCCCTTTTTGGGGTATCTGGGCCCACAGAAGTGATACCAGTGTAAGTCAGTGACAGGCATCAGTCGTGCGTGCGTGGACCACGTTAATATGAGTGATCCCCATGTGGTTCTATTTAAACTGAGGGATCCTTGCATGGAACAGACCGACCCAGGACACACTGGAGGGATTCTATCCTGGAGCTGGTGGATGTGTGTGGGCACAGGGCTGTCTGGGCTCCTCTGCTGAGGCTGCTGACCCCGAGACCCGGACACGGTTCGGAAGAAGACAGTACGGTACGGATCTGGGACAACAGAAGATGAGTGATCCCCATGCCGCTATATTTCAATTGCGGGATCCCTGCGTGAAGCCACGGCTTATATTGCTATAAGTACTGCGGGTTCATTAACAGATTTAACGTCCGTGGTCATTACATGGACTTCTGTGACAGACCGCTGTCACAGGAAGACCCTATGGTAGCCCGCGGGCGCACGGCCTGGAGGCATGGGAAAGATGAAATCGATTTTACGATTTCCCTTTTTTTAAAAATCGTCCAAATTAAAAAATCCAATTTCGATTTAAAATCGACTAATCGTGTAGCCCTATGCTAAACAGCACATTGGCCCTCTGGATGGAAATATGAGTACAAAAAAAACCCAAGACGAAACAGTCAACCGACATAAAGTATCATGCACACTCTGCAGGAAGGACTTTTCGTTTCACCGAAGCACTTAAAGCTTAAAATACCCCATTAATGCGAAGCATTAATTAGTCGGGGATTCTGCTAGCACTTCGGCTAATACGTCACCCAGCTTGCGACAAATGCGTTAAGTGCATATATATTCCTTTCTTGAGTCAGTTCATGCAAAATGAAACACAATTAATATAGATTAAAAATGAATGATATTTAATCATGATTAATCGAAATTAATCCACAGCAACTCTGTGATTAATCTGATTAAAAAATATATCGTTTGGCAGCACTAATATATATATACAAAAAAATTAAGATTGTTCAATGTAAAACTGCTTTGCACAGTGAGGTAAGGTGCATGAAGATTGTCAAGAATGTCAGACATAATTTCACCCTTTATTTTGCTGTTGTACAAGGCAAACTAGTTTTCTTGTGCCACCCAGAGTTACACAAAATGACACGGACAGCAGGCCCTAAGCTATACAAGCATATGACAAGCAATAATTAGTCTAAGGCATTTGAGTGCACTTAATGTTAAGTGCCTTTAGCCCCAGTGCCATGCCTGTAAAGTCTAATCTACAACCATTATAAGCAGTAAGTGCTCACTTTATGTCCCTGTCTCAGGTTTGTATGGCTTGTGTTCATGCAGAGAAAATGATTAAGGTCTTAGTCTGTTTTTCTTTGTGCCACAGTTTAAGTGAACAAACAACCCCTGTATGCCAGTCAGTGGTTAAGACCATGTCAGATACAGAAACACGGTCTAGTTTTAAGGGTTCATTATACAAAATTTGCACGTCTGTGTGATTCCATTAAGGCAATTTTGGAGTTGTTTCATGCTGGGATCCAGTTGTTCAGTTCTATGTAGAGAACTCAGGTTGGTTTTCCATGAAAATAATCGTGGTCTTTCCTAGTTTTAAAGTGCCTTTCTTCTACTCTTCTACAGCAGTGGTACTGTACAAGGCTTGGTGTTAATTTTCCTCTTGTACAGACAAAAGCATGTGGGAATCTTACATATAAATCCTTGTAAGACTTCATTAAACAAAATTAATTTCATGTCTGAATAAAGTTAACAGTGGATGGAGAAAGAAGCAGAGATCTTTGCACAACATAGCAAGGTTTCACTGTGGTAATATTTAAAGCTTTTATTCCGTTTTCAAACAACTACTGTATATTCTGATGTAACACCTGTTTCTGGCCCAACGTTATTATTCACATCCTTCCTATTGTTTCCCTTAATTGAGTCAGAGACACAGCTATAAATCAGTGGGAAGGATCTGGCCTGGACCCTTCCTATGAGTCAGTCAGTTGGGTCTATGCTGGGAAAGTCTCCAAATTCACTAAGTTCAATGTTTAAACATTACTATACATTGGAAAAGCCTGTAGAGAACTGCTTATGCAATACGGATATGCATGAAGAACCAACTATTATTGATGCCGGCTTTATATGTCATGTGTTAAATGGCTGCCCTTTTCCCTCGCTGTCATTTGGTTTTTCTCAAGGTGCTTTCTGTTTTTTCTCCCATTTCCGCTGCGTAACCTCCCCCACCTTTCGTCTTTGTTCCTCTAGTGCTGTCTGCTCAGGGATTCTCTCTCAGTTCACTTCTTATTTAGGTTAGATTGCACTCAAGTGTTATGGCTTGCTCTTTAGCTCAGCAGTTAGATTTAAAGGCACAGTTTCCAGGTCTACTGCCCAGCCCATCCTACACATATTGGTTTGCCATAAGATCATAACATTGCTTATGAGGTCACTTTCTTTTTATATCTGGGCTAAGTCTGTGAGTATGAGTAGGATTGAAAGGAATTCTACCTGTGAAGTTGTAATGACCTAAAACCATCCTTGTTAAATGATTCTGGTATTTTCACTAGTATAGTTGCTTCTTTTAGGGACAATATTAATGGACTTGTTGAGTATTGGGATATGTGTACAGCTTTGTGCATGAGGCTGCATGTGTGAATGTCTGTGTGTCGTTTTGGGTTTTGGATTTGTGGCTTATCACACATCCCAGCTGTTTGAGAATGCATTGTTCTTTGCACAGGCAGGATTATGCTGTATATTACAGGAAGACAAAAATAATTCTAAAAATGGAGTGTTGAAAATAGTTATTTTTTTTTTAGCTGCAAACAATACAACATGTCTAGTTACAACCAATTAGAATAAGAGTCACAATTTTAAACTGAGAAATAAGAAGCTCATTGCACCATGAGCAGCAGTCACATTCCCCCCTTTTCTTGCTTCCAGTCTTCCTGTATTTACATCCAACCAGGGCGTGTGTTTGTCGAGGTTAAATGCAGTCCGGCTTCATGAGTGTGACAGTGTGTGTGTATGTGTGTGCTCCTGTGTGATTCTGTTGACTCAGTAAACACACAGTTTGAACAGAATCCTGTTTCTCTCCTTGAGAAAAGCAGTTGGAGCGTTATCGGTTACTTTCAGTGACCCAGTTTCATTGAACTGACTCCAAAACAGAACATTTGTAGTTGCATTGCTCCAGTGTGAGTGGAAAATAACTGTAAATGACAGCGATGCATGTACAGGTGACAAACAAAGTGGGCATTTGGCCCAAAGAGACATTAGCCCTTAGGACTGGAAGGGTTGGGGTGGAGCTCCGCCCTCCTAAGCACAGTGGTGTGACCAGGAGGAGCATGGGAAGGAGAGACGTGGGGAGTGAGGCAGTTTGTGTACTTTGTGTGCTTAAGTGAAACCTAACTCTAACTTTTGTATCTTTGCAGGTGAAGCAGGCTGCTCCAACAAAAGCCTCTGGATGTGGTGTCTCCTGCGGCTCAGGTGAAAGGTAAGCTGAGCTCCTACCTGTTAGCCGACATTTAATGCATTAATTATGCATTGCCTCAAATAGCTAGATAACTGCTTTAGCTTTCAATTAAATAAATGGTTTGCATGTGTCTTCGACTCAGACGTTACAGGCCCAGGTTCTGAGTATCTTATAGGTTTGCTTGGTACATCTGTGAACTTGTTCTCTCTCAGGCGTCAGTCTACTTTCTAACTTTGACACAAATTCATGAACATTTTTACCCACTGTTGCCAGAAGCAATAACTACTTTTTGAGCAAAAGAGAGAATTAGGGCATGTCCCTTAAGGTGTGAAGTGGATGTATTTTCTGTTTGTAGTGGCAGTATTTATTAACGGTATAGCATACTCTTGTGTGTACTGTAGCAGGTGAACTGTGACATTTAGTACAGCAGGCCTTATATTGATGTTGTTTTAGTGACTTCTGCATTTCCATGTGAAAATGTGTGTGACAGTGCTACAAAGCTGGAACAGTGCAGCCCAAAAGGAAGAGAAACGGTTTGACAGAACTGAGATCAGCAGCTTACTGGGCGTGTCATGTTCATTTGGGTTAGGAGGGAGTAAATGTTAGGGGTTGCACAAGGACAGCTGGCTACAGAATTACACTTCATAAGGATACACAAAGCCCTGAAACACGCAGTTTGCCCCAGAGCACATGTTGATCTTTCATATAGCGACAAGTGTAATGACTTGTTTGCTTTTTTCATCCTTGCTTCCTTTGCACAGTCCGTATTTTGGGCTCTTTCCGAAGGATAAGTATGACTGTGTGTTAATGCATGATGGTTGGTTATGTAAATAGTACTATAGACGGGCAGGTGTTCAGGACATCTCTGCTCTAAGGATGGAAACTAGGGGTTCCGAGTCCACTAGTAAGTAAATACCTCAGCTAGACACACACCTGAAGACAAGCTCAGAGATTATAAAACAAGACACATTCCACACACACACACACACGCTGTTTCCACTGACCTGAGGAGACTGTCAGTAAGAGAGGAGATCAAACCTAACAACTGAGGCAGTCCACACACGACACTTTTCTGGTCAGTCACAGGTGGACATTCTGTCAGGGGACAAACAAGTCTCACAATGACTGTCAATTGTCCCTAGTTCTTGTACCAAAACAAACATGGTTGCCGCCTGTTATTGCACATGGAATATGGTTAGAGAAGTTGTAAAATGGAGCCAATTTTAGGTAAAGGTATTTGTCTTTATTGTAAAACCTGAAACTAGATATAAATGAGCTTCTTTATGTATTCATTGTAATTTTTATTAGTTGTCCATTCTAACACTGGAGTCAGTCATTTTAACCATTTCCCTTCAGGCCTCAAACCTTTTTGCTCACCCTCACTTTGCGTTTGTTTACAATCTTTCAAGCAGCACTGACATGATGGATTGTTACCATCAGTTTCTAATATTAAACCTGTTTTGAACAAATCTTGGTGAGCCTGAACCCAATCAGTCACCATGTCTAAACCGCATTCATAATCAGCTTTCTTTACCCATCTTACTTCATGTGGAATCAATATCTTATTGTATTCGTGGATGTACATGTATGTTGTGGTTACACCATTGAAGCATGATTCTTTGCTGTGTGTTCTCCAGCTGTAAAATGGGAGCTGAATGTACTGTGGTTGTTGTGGAAAAACCTGGCTGCTCATAACACTCAGGATGTGCCTGGATATCATCTTGCTCAAGCTGTTTTTCTTGGCATGTGTTTGCAGCACAAAGGTGTATGAAATCTACCTGCACATTACATATTAAACAGACAAAATTTCCCAACCCTCACTCATAACTTCACACCAGGCTGCTGTTTCCTCATTTTTCGCTTGAGAGAAAATAGATGATTTGTTATGCATATGTCTGCCCATTAGTTTATATTCTGTAACAGGGTTTCTCTACCTTTTTTGAACCACGCCCCACTAACGGCATCATGAGCCTACTGGTACCCCCCCCCCCCCCCCCCCCCCCCATGCCCGAAAAAATTTGTGGGACCGGGGGGGAGTTGCCTAATTCCAAAAGTAACTTGATGGACCTGTATGGTTATATAGCTCTTGTAGATAAAGCTGTGAGAAAGTGAAGGTGAGCTCCTATCATTGACTACCTGCTGCCCCCCAAAAGCAACCAAATTTGTGAGTGGGGGTTGACAGTATGCCCCCTTGCTCATGGATTGAGGTCCGTGAGTGGGGTTATGTGCCGAGTGATTTATACCGTTGTGATGTACAGCTGTAGTCGCTAACACCCCCCCCCCCCCCCCCCCCCCCAGTTGATCTATAATAATCAATGTGTATGGTTCAGTATCGCTTGAGGTTTTTGTTGTACATTTCTGAGCAGCACTTTTAAAAGTGATACAAGTGCCTGATAAGTGCTTGAAATGATACTTTAACAATGTAAAGCATAAAATGCCTTTTACCTTCTGATCCTATTCATTTTTTTTCTTTAATGGGCTTTAGTCATTAGACAATTTTTTGCCAAAGTTTCTCTGAGTAGTTTAGGTGGCAGAGCAGTTTTTGTTCTATACCATTTTTAGTTTAAAAAAGCATGAAGTTCATATTACAACTGCAGCTTGAAAGTGAAGCAAATGCAGAAGTATGTTGAATGAATGAATGAATGAATGGTTTAATTTTGGTTTACACAGTAATCCTCGCACACAGTACAACAAAAAAAGTATGAAGTATAACATCAGTTGCTTCCATAGAGTTACATTTAACTTCTCTCTATTTGTTAATTGTTCTCTACATCATAATCACGTCATCCTTGTCTTATTCCCTTTTTTGGGTTAATACGTGTACTGGTGGTCCATTGATAAGATTTTAGAGTTAACAGAGGTTTTGATGTCTACAATGTGAGACTTCAATGGACTCAGTGCACAGCCCCACCACTTCCTGAACTTCAGGTGGGTCCTTTATTTCCTGTCTTTCATTATTGGACTCACTGATTGATCCAGGTGTGCCTAATTAATCAGTATCACAACAAGAAGTAGTAGACACACCTAGATTAATCAGTGTGTCCAATAACGAAAGACAGGAAATAAAGAACCCACCTGAAGTTCAGGAAGTAATGGGGCTGTGCATAGAGTCCATTGACAGGTGGGGTTGACAGATTTGTCACCGGCTGAATCTGACTCTCACAGCTTCTGTTTATTGAATAAAACATTTTTTATCTGACAGACAGCCCTCCTGTATTTGAGGCTAATGATTTTATTACACAAATGTTTCATAAAGTTTGCTGTTTTGCCATGACACTAAAATATCATGCTTCTCCAGCTCCATTGTTTTGGCCAAAATTAAATTTTTGGCCATCTCACCTAGCTCTTCGAACCACCAGTGGGTTCGGCTAGATGGCTTTTATACAGTCTTTGATAGACGATAGAAGCAGCATGTGCATTTTCCGAGGCCGAGATTGTAACTTTGACAAATAACCCCATAAAAATGGTACTTAAGAAAATATGTATGCCATGATTTGTTAATCTTTGGCAGCCATTCATTGATTACATGAGAGACCTAAATTCCTAAGAGTCTGTAATGGGCTCTTACCCTCTGCCTCCCATTGGGCTGCTCTTTGCTTTAGCACCATTAATTAAAGTCATTTATCTGACACGTTGTCATCTATTATCCGTTGCTTAATGACCCCCCTTCTGTCCAGTCAGGATAAACAGACATCTTCCTCCCAGCCTCTAACAGCTCATGTCTCAAGCAGACAGACAGAATAGCCCTCGCCATCAACACACTCTCTCCCATGAGATCACACGTCGGTCAGCCTGTAGCCTGCACCGCCTTAATTAGACACAGGCTCATTTTCTTTTATTTTTTTTTTGTATCTATTTCTCTTTCTGTTCTACCTCCACAGCTTATTATTCCCTTTTCTGCCACAGAGGCTATATAAAAAAGCCCTTGTCATGGTGTAACAAGGTCTTTCAATTCCTGCAGCAAATTGAAGTAGAGCGAGAGAAAGAATCTAATTTGCATAGCCCTTATATGTGATTCAAGGTGCAGCGCGATAAGTAAAATTGGCTGATACGTTTCTTTTTTTATTCCTTGACTTTTTCAGCTTTGGGCCTCTAAATGCTGCAGTGGCATTTAGAGCTGAGTGGAAGGTAGATATGTCCGGGCTGCTTCAGATGAGTATTTTAATAGATACGTTTATTGGAATTTTAGCACCGTCATGCGGCACCAAGCCCTGTTGTGATTGCCGACGAGAACATCCACAGTGTTCAGTCATCAGCCACCGTTGAGATGCATATGTTGCCTCACAGCTGAACTCTTTTACAGAATGTTGCTGCTTGGTTGTAAACATGCAGGTGCATTACGTATTGTTTATGAGGAAACTGTGTGCATGTTCTGATTTACAAGCTGCAATCAAAATCAGATTGGCTTCCGTGTCACCTTTCTTTCAATGATGTTGAGACGATCCTTTATTGTATTAAACTAACAAGCAAAGGAGATTGTCAAAGTCAAAGTCTGTGTGTGTTTAACTCAGGATGGAGAAGGATAAGAAAATGAGGGGAAGGCTAAGACAATGTTAGTGATATCTTGTGGCAAATAAAAAGAAAATTCCAAGACCAAAGACAGTCAAGGACAAAATTTTGGTAGTATCAGAAATTTAGTTTGTTCATATCACAGTGTGCCTGCTGCTACAACCTATGTCTACTTAATCAATAATACATATTGATCAACACAATAGATGTGTTTACATAGCTAAAACTGTTAACCGTAAGGTTTCTCCTGGTTGCCTTGTTTTCCCAGGTCACGACTGAATCCAGTCTCATTCTTTCATTTGACTTTTTTCCATTTACGTGAATATGACTATTGTAAAGGGGCATTATGAGCTTCTATTGTGACCACATGCACTGATGACATTTAATTATTGTATTTTTTACTTGCAACATAGCCTGCAATTCTATAGATTTTGTCATTGTGCATTTTGCATAAGTGCCATACCCAAACTTACTACATCCCTGCCTCACTGTGGCTGCCGATAAACTTAGAAGATTGCTGAAATTGCACAGTCTGTATGAGCCTTTAGTGCATTTGTATGTAAACAAAAGGCCACACACTTGGCACCCCAGCAGGTCCCACTTGCATCAGCCCAGCCTGGCTTGGACTGCTTAAAGCTGATTCTCACACGCAGCCACATCTGGCTTTGTTCCAACCATATAGACAGCCAGCTGGCTCTGTCCCGTCTTCCAGGTCTGACATGGTCCCAGTGTGGGGCTGGGAACACGTCCTCAGACATATTTGACTTCTATGAAAGTGTGTGTGAACAACTGTTGAAATCATATATGAGACTTACAGACTGAACTCTCTCAAAAAAGAGTATTTAATCCACAATTTTAAAAGACAGAGACTTTTAGAGACTTGTTGGTTAGAGACAGGATTGGAGATCTGATTAGCATCAGATCTGTGTGAGCAGTGGAAAAGGCAACTTACTGAACAGAAAGGAGGAGGAAGATAAAAGATGCTAAGATACTTGAGGATATCCTTTTGCAGACACCGTTTCTGTTTTTATACACAGTACATGTTGACTTATTTTAACATACCTACTTTTCACTCTCAGCCTGAGTAAACTCCCTGAACCCACACAACCTCTGACCTCAAGGAGAATTCAGAGATGGGACGTCATAATACTGAAAATCAGTCCAGTCACTGCAGCATCAGGGAGAAGCATGCTGGCTGAAAGAGGGCGGAGATCCGAGTTTACCGTGTCACGGACCACTGCAGTCCCCACAGAGCAAAGGGGTTTCCTATTTTAAGTAAGATCAAAGTCTGACTACAAGGCATTTTCTCCTTGTGAGCCTCCTAAAATATACACACTGCACCCCTGGAAAGACCCAGAATAGAACAACGAAACCACACATCCTCCCCCAGAGTGTCATAAAACTACCCTCCTGTGTCTACTTTTATAACACTGGATGCAAGTCTATTTCTGCTTCCTTATGTTATCCTAGACAGTGTTACAGCTCTGGGTTTTTATGTAGTTTAGGTTTTCCAGTAAGTGGATATTACTCAGAAGCAGCTTTTGAGGCTGCCTCCTCCACTTCTTTATGTAGCTGTGTAGATGCTCTCATCTGCATTTATTTATTTGCTGCATAAAGTAAAAAAACTTGGATTTATTTATTTTTTTCAGTATGAGATCGTACTTTAGATCTCAACATTTAAATGGCATATTATCAAAATTTCAATATTGCTGTGTCCAAATCACAGGAGCTCTATTTTTTGCTTAAAGGGTATCCTGTTTAGCCCAGCCACAGTTCCGTCTGTGTTACCATGGTAATGCTACATGGCACTTGTAGCAATATATACATTCTATACATCCACGTAACCAGAATAACATAATTTAAATGCTCAACTAAACCAATTACACTGGTCTACAAGGTTTTTTTTAGAAAGTATCTGCTTCAGAGATTAAATGTGCTAAATGTTGCATATTTCAATAAGATTAATTGGAAAACAAATGACAAAAGTGCTGGTTTGCTGATATTTTCAAGGTATATGATAAAGTGTTATTACTCATATATATTAGTTTGTGTACATTGACAATGGATTTATAAATCTTCCACTAGATAGAACCTGTAAAGTGAATGTATTGTAATGTGCAGTCAGTGTTTTGAAGTAGATCTGGTAGGTCTAAGAAAAGTATTTCTTTGGGGTTAAACCCAGTCTCTCGTTAATTCTCAAATTGCACATTTTGACCCAAGACTGTATCTAGGTAACTTCAGCCATCCAGCAGGTTTACTTGCTTTTTCTTTATCAGTGACTCACATGTCTTAAAATTTTATTCTGGAAGCATTTTACTTGCAGACCAGTGTTCTCAGACAGCAGAGTACAATCCAAACAGCTAGTACTTAAATGGGCAAATTTCGAAAGCAAGCTAACAGTCCAAGAGCAGTGTATGTCATGAATAATTTGATGAAACAAAAGACCAATGGGACAAACTTTGCATCACTAAGCTAATAGCTAAGCTAGCAGATCCAACAGTAGAAATATTATTTCTCTACTGCTGAAACTCACTGAACGAGCTGAGGAAAAACAATTAAAGGTTGCCTATGACACAGTGATTATGAATTTTGTTTTACCTTTTCTGTGTGGCGATCATATCTTGGTTTATATGAAACTGTGGCTAACAGTTACTCCATTGTTTTGTTTTGCATTGAAATTATTCTGGCTTATGTCACAGCAAGGGCTGGCTGATAAAATTTCCGCAAAACAAATGACAATAAAATGAATGTCAAGAACAATCAGTTTTGGACATTTTTAAGAACAACAGCAGCTTATCATACGCAAGAAATAAGTACGACACCTGCAAGGGGCCACCTGCAGATAGATTTTTCATTTGGCAGATAACAGTGGTCTGTCCTTCACACTGGCAGATAAATGTTTGTACGAATGTAGTTATGTACTCAGAAACTCTGCTGAGAGGCTCTACTGCGTGTTGGTATCATTTACAGACGTCCTGCCTCACTCCTGCTGCTGTCTGTGTTGGAGTTTGGCACACAGTCATGGCACAGTCATTTTTTTTTTCTTATGTCCCTTTGTTTAAACACACAGTAGTGCACTGGTTATTACTGAGAGTATGAAAATGCTTTTCTGTGTTAACATTGAAAAATTAGATAATGACCCTTCTTTCTTCAGCCTTCAGACATCATCAGGATGCTCTTTAAACTGTCAGCATTATCAAATTATTATATGTTGTCATAAATATCTATGTTGTTATCATGGAAAAAATATTGCGATCATATTATTTGTCATGTTTCCCAGCCCTGATCCTACCGTATGATTATAAATAAGGCTTTATGGTGCTACAGAGATGACAAATAACAGAAGAAACATAAGAAAATAGACCCAGGAAAAAATCCCATCATTGTAAATTTTTTTGTCAGTGAAAATTATATGCAAAAAGTACCATTTCCATTGTGACTCATATTGCAGTTGTAATATCTGTAAAAATAATGGTATATTATGTAAAGTAGATGTGTTTTTGCATGCTGTTCAGCCCTAGAGTCATTGTGAAATGGATTCAGATTTGTTTTGCAGCAATATAGAAGCCAAAAAAGCAGGTTTAAAAAATCCTGGAGTAGCAGTGGAAAGGACTATAGTCAAAATCCACTGCACTTGAGCAACATGTCTTCTTATCTCGCCTTTGTATGAGCAGTCTGTCTGTTACAATATGTCGCGTTGTACATTTTTGATGCACTTTCTATATCTAGTGACCCAGTATTGGCGTATATGTAGGTCATGCTGCCGTCCATTAGGCCTGTCGTCACTAGAGAGGGTTAACAGGGTGGGGGGTCGGGAGGGTGGGTGGATAGATGGATGGATGGAGTGAGGGTATTGGTTTAATCTATGCCATCATATGAGGAACAGCTGGTCTGGTGGTGTTGTTTTGTTCTCGTCCTCTTGTAAACAAACATATGTGCTATTCTGTTGCTGTATCTGCTAGATATATATGCTGGCATGTTGGCGACAATGTGCAGGTGCTTAAAGCTAAAGATCGTCTTTTCATATATTCTCATTCTTCAGGGTGTTGACATCATGGAGCCAACATCATGATGGAAAAAATAAAGCATAACAAAGTGTTCCATTCAAGGCAAAGCTTGTTGATGTTTAAATATGCATTATAATACTCCCCGTAGCTGCTGGCTGAATAGTAACAAGGTGATTTTATTGACTGAAGATGTTTAACTGCGCAACACATGAAGGGAGCCATGTGGTTTTTTTTTTTTGTTTTGTTTTGTTTTTAATACCACAAACTGTTTTTCAGATGGATCATGATGCCAAACGGTGCATTGGAGGTCATGACGGAAATCCTGCTTTGAGTCCAGCATTAATTAGGTCAACACACTCATTATACATTTTATCTCCCCCTCCTTCTCAGAACACACTGCATCTCCTTCAGACACTGTTTTGTTTTGCTCATGTAAGAAAGCTAGCTACAGCAGTCAGAGCAACACATGCAAATCAAATGATTGATGTTGCACTAATGACCTTGTGTACCAACAGTCTACTGTAGTTTTAAACCAGTATGCAGTTGCCGTCATATGACACACAGTGATAAAACTTGCAGTGCAGATAGAATGTGCCAGGTTCATTAACTGCCACAAACATTTCCCTAGATTTTCACTGTGATAGTTTTCATAAAGCTCAGTGCAAATAGTAAACCATGGACTGGAAAATCTTAAGCTGTGTTATCGTAGAAATTGTTTTACCTTCACTGCCAGAGGCCAGTATGATAACAAGTTCCTCATTTCTCCCACATAGTGTGTGTATTTTTACATTTTGTAAAGTGGATTATTATCAAACAGGTTGCTAGAATGGGTTGGTTCACTGATCTGTGGAAGGTTTCAGGGCTTTATTTAACACAAAACAAAGTGTTTTTTTTTTTTCCTAGCACAGTGAAGGTTATTATCAGCCAGCACATTCACACCCTTGTACCATGTGTCCCTGAGAGAGACTTAAATTTGTGTTTGTTAGATCAGTCAAGCATATTAAAAATATACAGGTTCGGACATGCCAATATGTTCCTTTACCAGACACCTCCCTCTTTCTTCACTCCCAGCTGCTCCAGTTGGTGTAATGATTACTGAACTTAAGCATGCCTCATACTTTCACCTCGACAAGGTAACTGTGGGTCAGGCTCTGTTGTTGTTGTTGTTTTATCTAACCTTCTATGCATAGCTCAAGGTTAATATGTGGAATCTGTGTTATTGACAAGCCTGGTGCTGCCACCACGGTGTTATCGCTGCACACCAGTGACTAAATATTAGCCTAGCACCTGTGTAGAATGACCGTCCTGCATGAATTCAGAGTTAACCTAGCGCTGCGCAGCTTGTGCACTGTAGAAAGAATGAAAGTAATGAATGTTAATGCTTTACTCTTTAAGGAAGTAATTGGAGGGAGAGGGTAAGCAAGAATAACATCTGGATTTCTCCTGCATTTTCTGTCTCTAAACTAAACTCTAAACTTTCTCACGAAAGTTTTGAGAAAGGAACGTCGGTCTGTGTAACTCCTTGTTTCTCTTAGCTTGATCACACAAGATTGGTTATCAGAAATGCCTTTTTGGCTTGTTATCCCTGTTTATTATAGATAGCAGCATTAGTCTCAGTAGTGATATCAGAGCCACTGATAAATATATTGAATTTCTTGTGGTTGTTGAAGTGGCACCATTTTTCTTACACACTCCAGAGCTCCTCTTTCTTTTGTAAATGTCACCACTGCACTTCCTCACCAAAATCAGGCAATTAAAGAGTCCAGTGTTTTTATGTAGCCTCACATTGTGCTGCTAATTTGGTGCTTATCAGCATCAGTTAAATAGACTTCATTTCTAAAACTGTGTCAACACTGAAACCCACACCATCCTTTAATAACATACTAAAAGATAACAAGCAATGGAATGTTTTATTTGATGATATATTTCTGTGTTGATGTCAACATATTTGAGCTTTTGCAGAGGACTGAGGCGTGGCCTTCCATGCTCTACTTTTGCCTCAGGATCGAGCCTATTCTATCACAAGTGACTGGATTTCTTAAAATTATATGCTGCTAATGAATTATGTGCACTATCTGGCATTTCCTGTTTTTTCTATTTTAAGTGTACCTTTTCCTCCTCAGATAGTAGTAGTAGTAGTAGTAGTCAGTGTGAATTTACCTTTAACTCTGTAAAGCCTGAACCATGAAATCATTGACAAAAAAGTCCAGTTCTTTGAAACTCGCACATTTATTGGTCCATCTGAACAACCAACAAAAATGTTTTTCAAACATCAGTTTCCATGTATGAGTTTCAATTTTGTATCTTATTTGATACATTGGGTCTCAATGCTCAAATATTATTATTTTTGAACAAACAAAAGCATAATATAACACAAATATGTCTAACAAATTGGTAATTCCTTTTCTAAATTGTCAAAGTTCTGCCTCCTTCTTCATTAATAACAGTCTTGTAGTGTCACTGGAAAGGCCTGTGTTGAATGAATTCCTCCCCCCTGTTGGATTATTCATGAATTGCATGTATCTAATTGTATACATCAGGTTTTTCAAGAAAAAAAATATCACACTGATCATGCAGGGCTTCAAAACTCATCAAATTTGATATGTTTGGTGTTATAGGGTTAGTCACTAAGCCATGGGAGCTATACCTGATTACACCTGAACAGATGGACATTAGAGACACATGCAAGTAAAAATGTGACTTTAATTATAACAGTTAATGTAGTAAAATAAGCATGCGGCCACTGCTGCTTGTTTATGTGTGTTATATAGAAATGCACATTCAATTCACCCTGCTGTGCTGCAGCCATTAGGTTTGGCTAGTTGGGTAAAAGAGTTTTCTTTCTCCTTTAGCACTACATCATATGCATGTGTAATCCTCTTCTCATTCTGCAGCAGTAAGACAAGCGCACGGTCACGTATGCACGTCGTCTGCACTGTCACTTCACACTTGAATCATTCAGCACGCACACGGCCGGGCAAGTCCACACACAACACACACATTAAGCATGCATGAAGGCCACACCCATGCTGTGTCTAGACTGCATAATATGCTCATGCACAATCCCACCCTGCAGCTGTGGGAACCAGATGTGATTGGTTTGTTCTGTCAGTGTCCATGTCAGCCTACGACAGCATGACCTGCTTTAGTTCTTGTACTATTAGTGGATTTAATTCTGTCTGTACGTATATTTGAGCCCATTGTGTTGTGTAATACTAGAGCTTCAAACTCTACATCATGCAGCCTGCTCCCCACTCAGGGTTCAGCAGTGTACTACACATGTACACATGCACTGCAGCAATTGTGTGCTATTTTTAGACCTGCCCCACAAGTACAAATAGTGCCTCTTTTTGTGTAGAAAAAAAAAGCACCTTTCTCTCTAATATCTCGGTTGTTCGTCGCTGCCTGTCTGAAAGGACACATGACTAGGGGGCATGACGAAGTAATACAAATAAGAGACCACAAAATCCAAAATAAAGAATGGGTTTGGACATGAGTCACAGAAGTAGCAGGGAGTGGTGTGACAACAATGTGCAAACTTGACTGTTATTTCACATTTTACATATATATTCGCCCAAAAGGCTTATCTTGGTTCTGCTTGGATGTTTCCAAATCCCATATACGGTCTCCAAATCTCAGTTTAAGCAATTGCCAACCCATTGGTCTCTTATTCAGCCCTATGCACACTGCGACACAGTGCACTGACATCATGAGCCAGTGTAATCACAGTTGAATTATGTGGGAGAGTTAAAAATGAATCATTCAGTAAAAATGTATGAATGATATTTATGCAACATGCACTTCGGGGATGTTGTAATTGAGCACTTGTGGGCGAGACCGCTCCGTAGGCTGGGAGTCAGAGGGTCTGGTTTGCTGTATGTATTTGTGCACTGAGAGAAGATGAATGGGATTATATTGATCTGGGCTGAACACAGTGAGCCTTCCCAGACAGACCCAGGTGGTAACGGCTACGCTCCATTAACCTCAGTGTTTTACTGACAGCTCCGATTTGCTAGGATCAACTTACTACCCATTCGAACGAACATAATGATCTGTCTGGAAACAGCAGTGACCCTCAGCTGTTGTTAGTAACATCCTCTGATCAGTTTGCAACTTGTCAATTGTTGCATAGTTTAGTAGAGAGTGAAATGAAGTAGACAGATGAGGATGAGGATGAGTGGCGTCTTTTGTCTCCGTGTATCAACAAAACATCTTTGTCACTAACAAACACAACCTCACAGATGACATGAAGTCTAGACATAGGTCTGTCTAACCTCTGTATGGTCCTCTATGGTTGGATTTATGTGTGTGCTTATTTTTGCACCCTTCAAGTGGGCATGACAGACTGACTCATCCCCTCACTGCTGTAAATTAAAGACAGCAGTGACGACATTAGATTGCAAAGCCCCCGTCTGATCCTGTATATTTAACCGCACCAGAGATTCTGTTTTAAGAGTTACAGTAGTGCTTTTAATTGTGTTTATTCTTTGTGTGATTCGAGTTGACCTCCAAAGAAAATTGCTAGTTTAGTTTTAATTTAGTGGTAGTTTTTCAGGTATTATCAGCAAAGTCTTTAATTATAGAATCTGATAAATGTAAAATGAAAGAATGCATGACATGAGATATGATTTACAAAGCTGCTGTTTTTTAAAAGTCCCATGTGCAAAGTCATTTTATTTTTGTAAACGATGAACCACAGAGGTTGTTCCCATAACAGGAGAGATTAGTACCATTTAGCTAAATCAAAAACTGCATCTGAAGTAATCTAGTATAGGAATCAGATTCAGTCAGACTTGGTTTTGTTTTATTTTAGGTCATATCCAGTTGTTCACTGTAGTTTTTATATAATTTTATTCTTTATATTTGAGTTAACTAAACAGTTTGTTTTTAGTTCCAGTTGTTAAGAATTCTAATAGTCTTGCCCTCTATGGTTGCATGTGCATAGACACATTAAAAGTTGTATTCATTATTAGGGGTGTGTACTGGCAAGAATCTGGCGATACAATACAAATCACAGTACTAGGATCACAATACAATATATCATGATACTGTTAAAGAGGCAATTTTTCATTGGTTTGTTTTTGTTTGTTTTTTTAAGATTTGTTGCTGGAAGAATTGAATTACACCAGAAAGATGCGCACATACTAAACACATTTTTATTTGATCACAACAGGATCTAATGCTTTATCACAAAATCTTCCTGTGTTAAAACTTAAATTATATTTTACAAACTTTAAAGTTTAAGATCCTGCTCAAATGTTCATATTCTATTAGTTTACAACTAACATCATAACATTATTTTTGTGCAATCCTAGCAAAGGAACTAACATCTGCTTTTAGGATGCTTCAAATATCATTATTTAATAAAACACTGTTAAATAATACCAAAAAAAACAAAAATTAACCTATCTGGATTTGAATAAATACCTAAAAATATCGATTCAGTACTTTTAAATATCAATACAGTATCGTGAAATGAAATATTGTGATATATTTCAGAACCGATATTCTCTAACACCCCTATTCATTATCAACATTAAAGAAAGGATTAGTGCTTTTTTTCTTATAGTTTGCAGACTGTCTTTGCACTACAGAGCTGGCTGATGTGGGCAGACGGAGTGGATGGAGGAGTGGTGGTAATGCTTGTGGCGGCTGTGGAGTGTGGCCTTGGACAGTGGCTCTCTGTGGACAGCTTGAGCGAACTTGGGTGGAAACACTATTTGTCATGTACGCTGACAATGTGCAGTGTGAACGGCGTGTCTCTGCCATGCTCGGTCCCATTATGTGGACAGGCTGACATGTCTCCATACAGTAGTTCTTTGTTTGCATAGCCGGAGGAGATAAAGGGTGGGGGTCCAGAGAGGCTGATGGACAAACACGGAGAGAACTGTGTCTGTAATTTTAGAGCTTGGCGAGATATTTTTGAAGATTTTGATGCCATCTCAGTTCTCGGTCTTCCTTTGCCATGTCTTAGCGTCGTTCCCTCTGTGTTTGTGTCTCTGCAGAGGGCAAGCAGGTTGTCAGAATGAAGGAGGAGAATTTGTTCCATCGGAGGTTTTCTCTGTGCCCGAATGCTGTCTCCCCACCTAAAATCGACCCCCGCACCCTCACCCGGAACCTGTCTTATGGAGGAGACAACGACCTCTACAACCTCAGCGCAGGTAAAGGCCGCAAACCAACAAACGGCGCGTGGATATGGCAGGAATATACAATAACGTGTAAAGTGTGCTTGTGTACTTTGCACTGTTTGTGAGATTACTGTGTATTGTGTTGTACTGTTCTTATTTCATACAAATCAACAAACCTCTGCTGCTGCTTTTTTAGCTCCTTTGGCGGCTGTCATGCTTTAATTGTCTGTCAGCAGGTTTATTCACCAAGTTCATTTGTATGTGACTGTGTGTTGTGGGTTCCCACCAGGCAGTGAAACAGACAGGAACGGTCTCTCCATGCTGAGTAATGAACTTAGTCCTGCCCAATCACCAGGCAGCAAGGTAAGAACACAGCTCCTGATTGGGCAGCTCTTTAACAGCACACCAAAGTCTTTTATGAGTTTTGTGATGATTACTTTCTTAACACCCTTTAAACATCAGTGCAAAAGTCTTAGGGCTTGTTTTGAGGATTTTTCTTACTTTTTAGGTAAAATCTGCACAGACAAGTGTTTATGTTAAAATTTAAATAGCTTAGAATAGTAACAAGAAAGTCATGAGGTAAAGTAGAACATTTCCAGCCTTAAAAAAGAAAATGTTGCATAACAGCACTGGAAAAAAAAAAAAACGAAGCATATGTAGTTTTAAGTGAAGACACTGGACCAAAGTGCCGTGGTGGGAACTGTGTCTTTTGGCAACACAAGCTTTTTATTGAGCAACTAAGCTTTTATTGTGTTGCTGCTGCCTCTCCTGTTATGTTGTACTGTTCCTAACAATCTGTCTCCATTCCTTGGTAATACAAATAAGGAATGGTCAGTAAATGTTGACAGCTGCAACGGGGTTACCTCATCTTGTCTTGTCTCCTCTCCTGTTGTCGCCTCACCCTCCCTTGTCTCGTAATATGACTTATTTATTATGTATGTGGAAAAATTCCCAAGCGCAGCTGCATTTTTGGCCCTTTCTCTTGTCCTAGAAACCCTTATGGAACAATAGGAGACTGATCACAGCCTCACTCTTGGATGTTGTCATTTATACTGAGTATTGTAATGTTTAGCTAAGATTTACTGCCTTTGTGGGCTCGCCATATAGCACTGTGTATCATACTGGCTTAGCACAGCAAAAGTATCCTGCAGTTTCACTGTGAAATGCAGTTGCAAGCCATACTATGAGTTACTAGTAATAATCTGTGTTTAGTGATTAGTGGAGATGAGCCAACAATCTGTGCCCTCTGCTGTCTAATAAAAACTCTGACGTAAAAGCAGATGTACTACGTGATAAACAGAACGGTGTATAATCTGATTTTTTTTTTTTTTTTTTTTTTTTATGATACACAAACATATTAAACAACATACAGAGATGAGAAGATCGACAATTTAGGCTTAAGCAGCTGAGTATAGCGACTGAATGTAAATGTGACTCCTATATTTATTATTTAAAAGCCATAGTTGTACTTGAGTTACTCTGCTGTTATTGAACAAAATGTAATTGACAACCAGAATAAGTATGAAGGACGAGAATTTGGTCTATTTTGTTTGTCTGTAGTTTCCTGTTGATCCTCACTGACGGCCCTCTCTTGTCCCTCCCTCCTCCAGTCTGAGTCCAGGATGTTTAATGGTCTTGAGAAGGACTGCCCCTCCCCTACAGAAAAGCTGGCCCGGAAGGAGTCTCTTAAGGTACACATCACTTCCTGTACTGTTTCCAAAAAGCTAGAGTTGCTGAGCATTACTGTTACTAGAATCATCATTACTCTCTACTATTTACCTCTTTGTCTTTGTAAATGCACATTGGTGTGAAAGTATTTGGGCAGCGTTTTAAGTGTCCCGGAGTCTCAAGTGTACTCTGTTATTATGTGCTATAATTATCACTCATTTATAACCAAAGGCACATGTTTTCCAGGGTTAAACCAGCATTTCTTTGACTCTGCTTCCACCTAGTGTTTATACTTTTGAGATCAGGCCACTGAGCAGTAAGACTGATGACTCAACTATGTTATTTTTACGTTTCACAGGTCCAAAAGCAGAATTACAGGCAAGAAAAGAAGCGGGCAGCTAAGGAACTGTTCAGCGCATTAAAGGACCCCAGTGTTGTCATCATGTCCAACTGGTTAAAGGTGCAGAAATGGCGTCTCAGTGTCTTTTTATACTACATTGTCTCCCTATCTTTTCCCACCATTGTATACAATTTTTTATTTATTTATTTATTTATTTTATTTTTAGATCCGTGGCTCATTAAAGAGTTGGACCAAGCTGTGGTGTGCACTAAAGCCAGGAGTTCTCTTGATCTATAAGACCCCTAAAACGGACCACTGGGTCGGGACCATCCTGCTCAGCGCATGCAAGCTGATAGAAAGGCCCTCAAAGAAGGACGGCTTCTGCTTTAAGCTCTACCACCCACTGGAGAAATCCATCTGGGCTGTCAAGGTCTGACATCGCTCAAGGCGTTTTTTGAACCCTAGTAATAACGTATGAGCAGGTTAACTCGAGTGACTGTCTTCAGGACTAAAAATCTGGGATTTTGGATGATGATGAATGTAGTGAAACATCTATCAGGGTTCCTACGCAAGTATGGAAAGTATGGAATTTGATTTTATAAATTCAAAGGTCTGGAAAAGTATGGAAACAAATGTATGGAAAAATATTCATGTTTCCAAGACTGTTACCACTGTTCTATTTTCTAAAACATAGAATTATGAATATCTAAAAAAAGAAATGGATCAGTGTGTTTTTTTAAGGCACTTGCTAGCACAGCTATAATGTTTGTGTAAGAGCACATACAGTAGGCTACACGTCGCAGGAAAAATTTGGACAGATTGACAAGTTGAGTGCCCAACCTTCTGCTCCTGTCCTCCTCCAACCATTTTTAAGGCCCACCCAGGTGTCATCAAGTTTCACTGCTGCTTCAGCGGACAGGTGATGTCCACACACTGTTTGTAAGCGAGCTATTCAGCATGCCTTGTATGATCGTTGGCAGAACTCATCATGGGTAGATGTCAATTCTCTGACGACTGGCTCATACATCCCAAATATACAGATTGGTTGACTGGTTGGAATTGTTTTTACCAAGACATCTAGAAATTAGGGTCTGAAAAAAGCATGGAATTTTGAAATTTCAAATGTGTAGGAACCCTGATCTATTTTTCCTGTGGATTTTAATTGCTGTCAACTCAAGACAAGATTTGAAATTTGGGGCTCCTTTAGCTTCACCCTCAAAGATCTTGAATTATTTAGTGGCAACTTCCAAATGAATTTTCATTATACTACACTAAGTCATTTATACTTGTCACAATTTGTTCTAATATTATCCTCTGCATTTTGTGTTTTTCATTGTAAAGAAGGTATTTTCCTGTATTTAATTTGCTGATTATGTAGATGCTTCTAAAAGCTCAGAATTAATTCAAAGTTTATAATGTCAAAATAGAGAAAACTGAAGAAAAAGTGGCTTTTAGCAAAACATACCATTTTCTGAACATAAAATCAAGCCTCTTTAACCACTGCCATTTGTTGCTACAAGGTTTACTGGTTAACCAGTGTTGTGGAAAATGGCAGTTTTTTCTTGTTGACTGTGGAGCCTTTTAACATCCAAATAAGACTCATCTGATGTCAGTGAAGAGCTGATTGGTAGGGTTAATGGTTCAAGAGTTATTGAACATTTTAGACCAGTAGATGTTTATGTCTTTGAGGATATGCATGGGGTCTGAATTTTGAAAGATTAGTGGTAAATAGTGACATACATTTCTGTACACACTCATTTATTTTACTGTCATTATCATTTCTAGACACTAATTACCCTTTCTAATTCAGCACCACCCTTATAGACCATTTGTTTATGCTGGTACAACATGACTAAAGTGGCATGATGCATGAATCACTGTGTCGTCCATATGCTCAGGGTCCCAAAGGAGAGAATGTTGGCTCCATCACACAGCCTCTACCCAGCAACTACCTGATCTTCAGAGCAGCCTCTGAATCTGATGGTAAGCCTCATGTATTGTTGTGCGTGGAAGTGTGTTTCCTAGCATATTTTGAGATAATTGAATTTACTATCACAAGCAGAATTTATTGTTAGCATGCATCCTCGGCTGCATCTTAAATTTGTCAATGTCTCCAGGCCGGTGCTGGATGGATGCCCTGGAGCTGGCTCTAAGCTGCTCCAGCCTTTACAAACTGACAGCCAAAGCAGGGAGAGAAGCCGATATCAGCACGTCTTCAGAGTCCTCACACATACTCCACCTGCTGCAGTCAACGGCGCTGACAGACGCGGAGCTGCTACAGTGAGTAATACACACAAATCTGCACACATCTAGCTAATTTATCTACATCTCCAGTCAATCAGTCGATGTTATTGGACATTGCATCCTAAAAACACCCTTTAGGTTGTTGCCAGTTTAACCAAATACATTCACGGTACGTTAGTTATGTAGGAATCTGTCTGAAATTCCCAAATGATATGCCTCTACAATATTGTCTCTGTCCTTTTCTAGTCATCTGCGCAGAATCACAGCTTAAGATAAATGAATTTCCGAGAAAATATCGTGGCTCATTGCAAAACACTCTCAAACCAAGCAAGGCTAGTTAGTGTTAACTGATTTAATAACTAAATGCAGACGAGTGCAGTTGTTTTGGTGATATACTAACCGCACACACGTTTATGAACATCAGGAGAGAGTTCATTTCAGTAAACTAAAATCTAATCAATAGAGCAGCACAATTTAAAATAGGGTCCAAACAAGCAGATCTGATGAGGATGCATGTGATTTACTAACTACACAGGCACTTACAATCTGAAATATCTGGAGCAACAGTGAGGTTGAGGTAAATGCTGTAGGGAAAAGGCATATTTTATACAGGAAATTGTCTTTTTTTGACCAAAGCCAAGCAGCCCAACTCAATTTTTTTTCAGTAAATGAACATAAATACCACAAAGAAAATAAAAATGCAACATTATTAGTGATATATGTGTTTGGGGTTCCATCTTTTGGCTGTTCAGCTGCCTCACAGCAAACTGCAGCTTTTATAGCCACATTAAATGCAAAATGAGTTGAAATATGATTTTATCAGTGTTGAAGCTGCAGGAGTCCAAAAAAAAGCTATATCCTATGTCAAGACAATAAGTATAAAGACTGTGATTCCCACTCCTGTTTTCTCTTAGTTCTGCTTTGCTTTGTTATTGAATCTGTGTGGTCTTAACTTGTACATACTGTATATGTGCATGCACTTTTGTTTGTCTGTTATGCACATTGAGCAAAAAAAAAGAGGAGAGGAACCTAAGACTAGCTAGTGTTTTTGTCATTTTCATCTGTGAAATATGGGGTGTGATTATCTTGGGGTAATTATGTTCCTCTCTCCAGTGCTGAGTGTGGTGAGGACTTGCCCTAGTTTTTTGCTTTTTGTAACACTCAAACAGGGAGAGAAATTTGCTTCACAAGGAAGTGGAAAAAAAATCATGGTGTCTTGAGGAGAGTGAAAATGTGGTCAGACAAACTGCAGGGTTTTAGTCATAAATATGTAACCATATTTGCATAACTGCCGTGTCTTTTTAGTTTTCTTGCCCGTAGGCGCGCTTGTATCTTAGTTATTTTTCAATTTCCTTTCAGGATTTGGCATTGTTGTTTGCACCCTTTACATCGTTTATTAGACATCCCTTTCCCTTCAAACCCCCACCTCCTCTTAACCTCCTCTGTGGCCCAAACCCTCCCTCTGGCCAACAATTCCAGCTCTTCCTCCTCTCCAGCTCCTCTCGCAGCCAATCATGCTATCCCACAAGATCACATGACTGACAGAGGAGCAGGAAGATGGAGTAGACTGTGAACCACCCAGAAAGAGACGGCAGCAACACAGCCCGCTGCAATCTCACCACACACACAGAGAGGAAAACACACACACAATCAGGAAGCAGGTGTGCCAGAGTCGAGGAAACAAAACGGCACCTTTTAGTGACTCTGACAGAAGACATTTATACACACACACACAGAGACAGCAGAGGAGATAAAGAGAGACCGCGCTCGTGTTTGGATTTTCTGGCAACATCAACGGTGGTGTTTTTATTTCCAGAGGAAGAGTTTGTCTGTGATTCTGGTCTTTCTGGTAAGAGAAGCTACCTGTGTTGCAGGGCGTGTTTGGGTTAATAAATAACACTGCTGTTTGGTCTGTGAGCCAGTGTGCAGAAATGCAATAGTTCAGGTCTGTTCAGCCCTCAGACGTTCAGAGGTTAGAACCTGCTGACTGTTGCGCTTCTTGTTGTTTGTGTCCATATTCTTTTTTCTAAACGTGACACCACTATCATCCTGAGGGTCTTCTGTTTTAGTTTGTGATTGTGAAATTAGTTTGTGACTTAAAACTAAAGCTAATATGTTGGTGATTAAAACCTGTTTAAATGTGTGACTGTGCCTGTTTGTTTGAGTGTCTGTCTCTCTTTAAATGCATTTGCTTTTGGATGTATGTGCCCATTGTAGTACACAGATGTCCACTCTTAGACTTGTAAAATGGCTGTTGGATTGGAACCGTGATGTTCCCATTTAGGCTAACTATTGATTTCACCCGGTCTCCCTCTCTCCTTTTTCTCACTTCTGCTTTCACCAGCCATTTACAGACTGATGTGTGACATTCTTCTTCTTTTCTTTCTCTCTTTTTTTTTGTAAATTTAACTTCACTCTAACAGCGAGAGCAAACAGACCCGAGGATTGTTTCAGTGGGTCTTAGACGAGAACATTCCACAGCATTATTGGATTATTCAGTCTTGTTTGCAGTTGTCTCTTGGTGTGTGTAAGCACGTGTTCATGGTTGTGTATTATATCATCCTTTTTGTAGCCAGTGATATGTATGAGTATTAAGGAGTATAAGGATGTGGTCTGGTTGTCCTGGCAACCAGACGTGTCGTATTTGCTGAATACATACAAACCCCCAGGCCAGGTGTGTTTTTTGTCGTGGATTCTCTCTCACGCAGTACACTTACTAATCGTAACTGTGAGGTGGATCATATTGGAGAACATCAGACATTTGAAGGCCCTTTAGAGGTTCATTAATGGTTATATCAGTTTCTCTTGAAGGTTTTCATTATGTTACAGGCTATGCCGCCTTAATGGAAAGGCAGTCGTCAAAATGGGAGCAAAATTATGTAAGACGTCTGTATGTTGTTCATGTGACGGTCATCTTTAAAATCCTTCCACACTGTAAAGCTTCTGCAAACTTCCATCCTCAATTTAATTATCCCTGGTAATTATATGCTGACAGTCTGAGCACAACATATAAGTCAGAGGCTAAACTATGAGACGTTATGGAGACAGTTCCTCATTAAATTATGCAATTATCTATCTTGTTGGGAATATGTACAGGGTTTGTTTGTCTCAGGAAATTCAGCTGCAATAAAGCAGGGCTTAATATAGTTGTAACCTTGGTGCTGACTTCTTCGTTTGCCATCAGGTTGAATGACAGTGCGCTGCTGGGCAATCACCACATGGAGCATGACGGTTTTTCTGACAAATCGGAGCGTGAGGCTCATGACGACTGGGACACCACAGCCAACGAGAACGGTGGAAGACTGACAGAGGAGAGTGACATGGACCAATCAGATGAGCTGTCCCCTGGGCCACAGGCCACGGCCTACATAGAACAGAGCACAGAGGAGATGGCTGAGGTGAAACAGCACAAAGTTCACACACACACATCACTTTACTTGAACCTCTTCAGTGTCTAAAGCAGCCCTATCTGTGTCTTTGTGTGTCCTATTAGGCTGGAGAGGCATCCCAGGTGGAGACTGTATCAGAGGAGAACAAGGGTCTGATCTGGAGTCTGCTGAAACAGTTGCGACCAGGAATGGATCTGTCGAAAGTGGTGCTTCCCACCTTCATCCTGGAGCCACGGTCTTTCTTGGATAAGCTGTCTGACTATTACTATCATGCTGATCTGCTTTCACAGTGAGTCATTTTGAGTCAGTGTGCTGTGTTAGTGTGTACCAACACATTTGGTTAAATGACTTTCTCTCAAAATATAATGGACACCAAGAATCGTCATATATTCTATTCTCTAAATAATTGGTTTTATATATGTGTTTTCTGTCTTTCTTATCACAGGGCTGCACTGGAGGAGAGTGCATATGGTCGGATAAAGCAGGTGTTGAGATGGTACTTGTCTGGCTTCTACAAGAAGCCTAAGGTAAGGTCACCTCACTCACATGTCCGGCTATTGTCCTGTTGATTGGAGAAAGAAGCCCAGTTTTTGCAACGTCTTACTGTTTTTTATGGTAAACATTAAGCTCCTTTTGCCTCTACTTTAACTATTTACAGGTTTAAGCAAGTAATTTTAGCACTTTGATCAAGTGTTGCCAAACTACAGTCTCACTAACTTTACCTTAAAAATGAAGAGTAAAATAGAGAGAACTTTTTTATTCAGCTGTATGTGCATTCTGTATGGAGGTAACTTACACTGCACTGTGTTGACATTTTCAGGGTCTAAAGAAGCCTTACAACCCAATCTTAGGGGAAACATTTCGTTGTTGCTGGCTCCATCCTCAGACCGACAGCTGCACATTCTACATAGCTGAACAGGTGAAAGCAGATTAGTTCTGTGAATACAATGCATAAATGCACACAAAATTATTCTAGTCATGTGTGAATTATTTTGCAGAATTGAGCAAACACACAGCACACACCTGCAAAAAGCAGCAAGTGTTAAATTCTATCATGCCGCATGGATATGACACCTTTTTTCTCACTCTGTTGCTCATATCTCTCTCTCTCTCTGTGTGTGTGTTCTGCCAGGTGTCCCACCATCCTCCCATCTCTGCCTTCTATGTCTGCAATAGGAAGGATGGTTTTTCT
Source organism: Sphaeramia orbicularis (assembly GCF_902148855.1). Taxonomy (NCBI): domain Eukaryota; kingdom Metazoa; phylum Chordata; class Actinopteri; order Kurtiformes; family Apogonidae; genus Sphaeramia; species Sphaeramia orbicularis. Next base: position 19,768,475 of record NC_043962.1, read on the forward strand.
ATCAGCGGAAGCATCCTGGCCAAATCCAAGTTCTACGGTATATATAATATGATAATACATTATGAACCACTTTATGGACGTAAACACTTACTATATGTTCATTCACCTCTTGAATTACTTTGTCCCTGAATGTCCTGATAAATGTCCTTCAGAGGCTCCATAAATGGCAGTCAGTGTAACCTCTTTAAAGGGGAAAGGGGCCTTGAATCAAACACCTGTCTGTCCTTCTGCTGTCGTAGGTAACTCTCTGTCAGCTATTCTTGATGGCAAAGCACGGTTGTTGTTTCTGAGCAGAGATGAAGAGTATGTCATCACCATGCCCTATGCTCACTGTAAAGGTAATCTACAATAAATATTCAGATCTCTTAACTCGTATAGTATTGCAAGTTTTTTACTACTGACTATTGGTTGGAATTTTGTGCTTTAATTATATTTGTGTGGAGGATTTGCTTACCTCACATCTCTAATTTTCACTGTATTTGGGATTTTTGGATTCTAATATGTTTGACCAGCATCAGTCTTGTTGACTGCCAGCAGCCAGTCCATAAATAAAATTACTTTTATTGGTAGATTTTTGTTGCATTATGATAAAGGTTGTTTCAAAACTTCATAGAATTGACTCAGTTCACATTTTTACACCGATACTCATATGTGAGTCTATAAAGACCAGGGTCTAATTTGTCAATTTATAAAGGGCTTGTTTGTCTGGTTTAGGTGCATAGCTGTACGTAATTGCAGATTACAAAACAAAATCTAAAAATCTAATTTTATTGGTCCTCTACTGCTACTCAGGGGAGACCAAGACACTGGAGATGCAAAAATACATACAGTTGTGGAAAAAATTATTAGACCACCCTTGTTTTCTTGAATTTCTTCTTCATTTTAATGCCTGATACAACTAAACATACATTTGTTGAGACAAATATAATGATAACAAAAAATAACTCATAAAACTTTAGTTTCAGAGCTGATATCTAGCCATTTTCCATGTTTTTCTTGATAATAACCAAAATCACTTAAGTTCTTACATCAGTATCTATGTCATTGTACTGCCAAAAACAGTGCTTTTAGGTATTCCATGTTTTCTTTTCTGTCTTAGTCACATGATACACACAGGAGTTAATACTTGATTGCATAACCATTGTTTTTGATGACTTTTGATGGTCTAATAATTTTTTCCGTGACTGTATGTGAGTCCCAGCCAGACACACATACGTACGAGACAATAACAAGAACGGTGCAGAGTGAATTCATGCATGCACCTCACAACAGAGACTGTTCTGGTGTAACGCCAGTCAGATGGTGCTGGTGCATCATGGTACATACATGTATACATCACACTCAATGAAATCTGCCCAACTCTGAGTATAGTGTTGATTTGAAATGAGACCATTTTTGAGGTGTGTTGTGAAGGTGTTCTATGTAAATGTTGAGACCATAGAATGTTGAAATTTTTATTAGGACTGTATTAGTCATGGAACATTCCTATCATGGACAAATCAGCTTTTATGCAACAGCTCAATATGAATTTTACACAAGAACATTTATTGATTTTGTACAGGGCTTACAGCAAAATGTGAAGAACAACACCATCAAATCATAAACATAAATTGTCTTAAAACAGAGCTTTGTTGTGTTTTTGAATGAATTCCATTTGGGACCCCTGGCTCACCCAAATGACCTTGGTGGTTTGTGACCAAGCTGGTTACATTTGAATCACCAAACACACCCACAGTACAGGATGTCAACATGGAAACTCATCCACCGCAGGCACAAGGATATTTGTTCACTATGACTGCTCATATGTAATTTAATCCCAAGCTCCCACCTGTCTTAGTCAGTATGTCTGAGCTACTGGTTCTGCTTTGGCCATGGTCACTGTTTAAATCAGGTGGAGTTTCTGTTTATTTTGAAGTTAGCACTGGTAATGTTGAAAATTAATTTTTTTTTTTTTTTTCTTAGAAAGAATTCACTCATTTTACTCATTGTACTAGTGGCTTTTCCATTGGACACCTGTGCAAAACTTTACCGATATTTACTCAGTGTTGAAAAAATAAAGTGCATAATGTTGGTTTTATCATTAAATCACAAATGTGATGATTTGTTTATTTATTATCACGAGATGACACAAGTCATTCCGTAAACATGGCGCCAAACGTAAATATCACGTTGATTTACAGATCTGTTTAATATATATTACCCCTCTATCTCCTACTAAATTCAAAAATGATTTGGTTTCCTGGTGTGTCCACACATACCACGTTGTGTTTCTTTTAAAACTCTTCTTCTTCGCTTGTTATAACATCTGTCAACATCCAATTTTTTTTTTTTTTTTTTTGTATTGACGTGACTCTAGATGAGGAAAAAGGTCTTTCCAATGCAGTTTTGTGTGATATACCAATTTTGGTAGGCCTGAAAAAACACCTCTTGCCGGTGCAAAAACCTTTCATTGAAAAGCGAGAGTTTTGGCGAAATTGTCATTTTTCCATTAGGTAAATTTTTATGCACAACTTGTATTTGCGCAATTTGAGGATCAGTGGAAAAGCGACTGTTATTTTTCTGTTGCACTGCATCAATTTGCTGATGTTAATCTTTACTGCGTGTTTCTCCTCTAGGTATCCTGTATGGCACAATGACACTAGAGCTGGGTGGAAAGGTTACCATTGAGTGTGAGAAAACAAAATGTTTCATAGAGCTGGAGTTTAAACTGAAGGTATTTTTTTTCCCACATAGATTTACAGAATACAGTTGGTAGCACATTCTTTTTGACACTGTACTGTAGCTACTATAAGTTTCAGCTGATACTGCACTGTCTAACACTGTTTGTATTCAACACAGCCTTTCCTGGGAGGTTCAGGTTCAGTGAATCAGATCAGTGGGAAGATCTCTGTCGGAGAGGAGATACTGGCCACTGTTGATGGACACTGGGTGAGAATCATGTCCCGTTCATTCAACCTGAAAAAAATCACTAAGACAATAAAAAATATAAGCTCTGGCAGGGAGGTCTTTGGGAAAAAGTGACAGCAGTTTGTATGGAAAAAGTTAATGTAACAACACTGAATGAAATCTGAATTATAGAATAGATCTTTATTGTCACTGTTGCAGGAACAATGAAGATCACTTTCGCAGCTCAGTCCAATTTAGCAGCAAGAAACTTAGTGCAAAATGGACTGTATAAGAAAATATTCCACAGAGTATTAAGAAAAAATAGGACTGTGCAAAGGCTTCAGAATAAAATATTAATACACATATACTACTAAAGTACTACTAGAACTTCTGAATAACAATGCTGCACAAGTCTGATTTTGTTAAATTAACATAACAGTTGTTTTAACACAAGGTTAAACAGTAGCATAATTACATATCTGGCGTCATCCAGTTAAATAATCTGAATCACTGTGCATGAGCTTATTTTACGCAATTAGAGAAAGAATGTCCTTGGGCCAGAGCCATCACTGATTCAACTCAGTCACAGTGAAAATCACATAAACAATTTGTTCCTTTTTTTTTTTTTTTTTTTTTTTTTTTTTTTTACTGTGAACAGGACAGCGAGGTGTTCATTCATGAGAAACGCTCAGGCCTGCAGGAGGTGTTGTGGAACCCGGGTTCAGACATCCGCAGCAGCCGCCTCAAGAGACAAGTGGTCCAGTTAGAACAGCAGGGACAGTTTGAGTCTGAAAGGTAAAACGCACATCGCTTGGTCTTAAAGGGGTCATATTTTGCACTTTTATTAGTTTTTTGTTCATTTATTTGTGTATTTTGGGACCCTAACAGTTCGTAAAGTTTGAATTTGAACCCTTCAGTGCTGCAAAGCTATCTTTATATTCATTTTGGCAAAAATTGAGTGGATTTCTACAACCTGTTTTAATTCCTTCTTAATTTGTTACATCTTATGACTAGTTACATCACATTTGCACATATAAGGTCAAGACTTCCGATGAACATTTCCCAGAGTACGGCATACTTGTTTGTCAGCAGTAGCGGTTGTAGTCCATACTGAAAATATGTCCAAACTTCGAGCTGATTACCTAAAATGTTCAGTTGTTGGTTGTATTAACAAACACAAGTGGCTGAACGGGACAGAACAGCACAGTCAACAACCTGAACAGGGTGGGGCATAAATTGGCCCATTTGCATTTAAAGGGCCAGCGCTCAAAACAACCTTTCTGGTGTCATTACTCAGAAATATTGTTGAAGATGGACCTGTGGAGTTGAATTAATGAAGAATTCGGACCCAAGCATAGCATTTATAGTTTATGTAGACCACAGGGAAATGTTTTAAAATGCATAGTTCTATTTAAAAATGCAAAATATCACTCCTTTTAACATCCATGCAGTCACCTCTGAATGACATTCACTGTTCGGTTTTGCTGTATGAAATGTAATATTCCACACAGTTTATCTCATCAAAGTAAAGAAAGCACCAGTGTGACTCCTTAGATTGATGCAAACAAAATAATAACAGCTGTTGTCTTCACTGACTAATGGATTTTACATGTCCACACATTGCTTTGCGTTGTCTTATCAGGCTGTGGCAGCATGTGACCAGTGCGATCATGGATCGGGACCAGCTCCGGGCAACTCAGGAGAAATTTGTGCTGGAGGAAGCTCAGAGAAAAGAGGCCAGGGAGAGAGGAGACAAGCCCTGGATCCCACGACTTTTCCACCAGGACCCTGTCACATCCGAATGGACCTACAAGCACATAGAGTATGAACACACACACACACACACACACACTGAGCATGTGCAGTTTTCAGTTCAGTGTCACCAGAATTTAATGGGAGAGTATGAAAAAGAAAACATGGAGATAATGATGTGTGCAGATTGAAAACAGCGCGTCCACAGAGGAGTAATTATTAGTCATGTTTTGCAGCTTGCGGCCGTGGGACAATGAGCACTGTCTGGTTCAGTTCGAGAAGGACGGAGTGATTCAGACGCATGAGAAAAGCCAGAGGCAACACAACGGACTGTCCTACAGCCACAGCTGGGCCAGCCAGCAAAAGGTCAGCAGACCAGCAGCACGCACCTTGACACTGTTTTTGTATCTTTGAGTTAATCCTATCTACATAAAGACTGTTTCTCATCAAACGGCTGGTATTAGCGCTTGTTTCAACCAGAGCTCTGTTCTACCTTCAGCACATTGTCTCAGAACATACGTGTGCCATCAGTTTGTCGACTGTGACACCAGTTTTAACATTAAAACTCTCCTGCCTCTTCCCAGGCTGAGCTGAATGGAAAGCGCAGGAAGGCCAGCAGCCAACCGTCCAGCTGCAGCCAGAACACCGAGAGCAGCAGCACCACGCCAGAACCCACGCACGAGTCCTCAGACAATGAAGGTGAGATCCACGAACTCACACGTACTGGTTATTGTTAACAAAAAACTGAAGACAAAGAAAAACAATTTCTGAAAAAATAGAACTTCGATAAAAACTAAGTTTCACTAAAAGACCTCTGCCTTTTGTAAAGAAAATGCCTCAGCTCTCGTACTTTAGCCTCTTATGTTTATTGGATATGAAATGTGCCAGTTCTATGCCAGCAGATGGCAGCAAGAAGAAGTTAGAACTTAGGAGAGATTGTCATTGTCCAATTTGTGACACACTGAATACGACTGTCTTAGTTTGGAGCAGGTCTCTTATAGGAGAAAGTCGGCTTGTTACCGAAGGGTTGCCAGTTCGATTCCAAGGACTGGCAGAAAAAGTTGTTGGCTGATATGCCCTTGAGCAAGGCAGTTTGCTCTCTGGGCCCCCGCTATGGCAAGCCCGCTGCTCCTAGTTTGCTAGTGTTTTGTGTTCCTGCATGTTCTAGAGATGGGTTAAAAGTAGAGTTTGAATATCAGTTTGTGGTAAATTGTACTGTATACTGACAATAAAGGATCTTAGTCTAGAAAGTCATAAAATACGTGGAAATGTGTCCAGGGGGGAAAAAATCACAAGGTCTGTTTGGAAAACATACTCCCAAACACTGACCCACAGTAGTGGGAAAAGGCATTTGGACACCCTTGAAATTTTCCACAATCTCAAATATTATCATGAATATTTATGGAAATATCTTTTTTTCTTGTCTCAGAAGGTGTGGCTGCCTCAGAAAGACACAAACGAATGCAAATGATGCTTATTGTTAACCAGAGAAAATACATTTAAATTCTGGACAGTTCTATCATGTCATGTACTGGATGGTTTTCAGTTTTGACCTCAGTGGAACAGAGCATGTGCAGAAGGGGCATGTGGGTTTGGAGAATGGAACAATACTAGAATAATACTAATTCAATGATTTAAGAGTGATTCTTAATGAAATATATCACAACTATGGGGCGTACAAAAGCTTTTTCCCACCACTGTAACTTCCTTTGATAGAGCAGAATGCCCAGACGCTAACCCCAGCTAGGCAGCATGAAGCAGCCTGAGACCAGCACAGCAGGGGTTGTTTGGCACAACGCTAACTGTTCTAATCTGAACACAAAGGATAATCTACTACAACTTTAAGTAATTTACACTTATCTGTTCCAGTAACCCAAAGTAAGGCGGCACCTTGATAAACTACAGGACAAAATTCAAACAGCTGTTAAAAGCTGTTTGACTGAGACAAACATGAAAAATTATGACATTTGCCTCGTCTAATTCTGCAGTGATTATTAGTCTCTTTCCCCTTCTTTCTTCTTGTCCTTATGATGCATCATCTTAAAGTTTATTCGGTACATTCATTATTATGATATTGACATGAGTTATTTTTTAATATGAATTGAAAATGAATTGCAGTAAAATATGTCTTATTATTTAAAAGTTAAAAAAATAATAAATGATGGGTGATGATAGATTTTTATGTCCGTGTCTGTCATAATGATTGAACAATGAGGAACTCTGTGTCACATGCCCCTGGCAAATGCACCATATTTAACAAAGACTAAAACCAACACAGAAACTCAACTCATACTGGACCATAAAACCTAAAGTTGGAAAAAAAAAAAAAAAAAAAACTAAAATAAATGTTCTTTTAAACTCAGCTGATATTGAAAACAAAAAGTTTCAACAAAATGAACATTTATAATATAACTAAACAGTGAGAAGTAGAAAAATATTATGACCTTTGTTCAAACTAATGTACATTTTTACCTGTTCTCTCAGGGTTTTCAAACCAGTGTGCACGGTGCAGTAAAGAGGTGAAGGACATCGCTCTGATCGAAGCCTCCATCACATCGATACAGAAGACACAGCAGGACATCCAAAGGTAAAAAAAATAAGACAGAACACCACAAGAACAAGGACAAGCTAGTACGGTTCACAGGTTGTTGAAGGGGAAAAAAACTAAATTATTATGTTATTTCTACATTCAAGCTGCCTTTATATTTGGGCCAGATCAAGCAGTGACACTGGGACACATTTCCTGTTTAATAGTCTCTGTGTTTAAACTAAATAATTTATCTCCATGTTTAATACATGTATGGATAGGTCTCAGTAAGTACTTTCACATGACGTGACATTTTACAGAAATTAAATTTTGGGGTAAAAATACTTAAATTACTGCTGCATGACACGGGGACTTGAAATGTTTTTTCCCTTAACGCAAATGTACAAGACATGCTGTTCTCATAAGAAATTGTTCCAAAATTAAACAAAGGGCTTTCACTATAATGTTGAACTACAGCTGTGATCAGTATTGGATCAAAATGTGTAAATGATAAGTTTTTATGAACACAAATACATTGTGACACAGGGACAGGAGTTTGTTGCTTTGTTCAGTCGTCAGAATAAAAGACTTTGCTGGAACTGAAACACTACAAATATGCTAATAAACATTTATTTAACGTACATATTACAACTGAAGTGATATATACAGCTAATAGCAGAGCATATTCGACTAATAACTGGATTGTACATAACCTTTCTATATGCTTGTACTATTGAATAATTAGTTCCTACAGATTCACAAGCTTGAAATATCACTTGTTCAAGCAAGAAAAAATGTTATTATTAAAGTTAATAGTGCATTTACGTATTTGTCAGAAGTATAACTTTACATAACCAGTTATATATTTTTTTCTACAAGTGATACTGAAATTTTGTCAACAGTTCTATGAATTAGAATTCTTAAGCTAAAAAATTAGCTTATTTAACAAATGATAGGTGAAATTTAACCCTTTCATGCATAGTGGTCAGTACAGTGGACAGTTATTCTACAGCTGTTCTATTGTTTATTCATGGGTTTTGTTGTTTTAGTTCCATATCAGCCAACATAGTGGACGCTTATGCATTGTCCCATACACTGCAATTCATACAGTTACTGTAACTTTGCTGCTCTTGAGAAACCTGATCTGCACTAACATGTTTGAGTGTAAATCAATTGCTAATTGTTATTAGACTGTAATTAACAAACAAAAAGGTTTATTTTTTTTGCATGTCCTCCTGAAACCCAGCAATGCATTTTGTCCTCTATAAGGGACAAAAGTTTGACAGTTTAACTTAAATGCTGTCCATTGCAAAGGACATTCCATTAAAAAAAATCAATCAATAAATAAAAATAATTTTAAAAATGTATCTGAAAAAACTGTTGCATTATGCAGTTTCCAATCAAGACATTTTTTTAATGTAAAAAAGCTAAAAATGTCAATTTCCTGGGTCTCAGGAGGATATTATCTTCATGAAATGAGTAATAACTAATATTAGAGTATGATAAAATGCAATTTAGTAAATAGCAGCATTAAAAATGTTTTTTATTTCATAGTTTTCACACAGTATATCACTTTCTGATGATGATTTTTAAATAAATGTTTCTTTGCTTCAAAACTTAAATACGTGGTGTCCAACTGAGTGGACATTTTTGTAACTCCACAAAAAATAGGTTCATTAAAAAAAAAAAAATCAATTGCATTATTTTTTCATGCCTAAAGAGGAACAAAAACACTCAAGAAAAAAAATATTGACTAAGGTTCTTATAATTCATGCATGAAAGGGGTAAATTTTTTACTGATGTTCACTCTCACTTGGTCTGGCCTATTATTTGTGTTGAATATTTGCTAAATGTGGCATCTTGGCATCTCTGCAGGAACCTGGTTGCTCTGAGTCGTCAGCTGGTCAGTCAGAGAGCGGCCAATGACAGCTTGTCGTTGACGGGCCGTCATTGCCTCATCCTCTGCGTCCTGCTCCTTTCACAGCTCCTCCTCAACTATGTCTTCACCTGAGCCCACTCCTCAGGGACCGGTTTCACTCTGACGCTGATCTGGTATCAGACCCCCCCCCCACCTCCCATCCCCCCCTTTCCTGGAGCACACACCCCTAATCAGCAACGGGAGAGGGAACCAGATCTCAGATCAGAGTCAGTGGTGCAACTCTGTCCCTTTGTTTCCTCAAAGGGGGCACAGACATTATAGCAATAAACACAGCCACAGCCACCGCCTGTCAGTCATCTGCAGAGAGGAACGGCACCCCCTAGTGTAGCCAGACTGAAACAGCACCGGCACCCACGCACTTTGGACAAGAGGAGGAGGAAGACAGATAAGAAACAGCCGAAAAAAGATTTAGAATTTAAAAAAAAAAAAAAAAAAAGTTTGAGGACGATGAAGGATGATTTTGTTAAACATAATGACAGAGAGGATGTCTCACCATTCCTTCGTGTCTTTTTATATTGCCCTGCAATACTGTTTATCTGTGAGTGTGCCTGTGTGTGTCGTCATTACCTACTTGGGGCCCCGTGGCTGCAGGTAGATCACCACTTGGACTTCTCCTACTCCCCTCCCACTCCAGATTTATGGGCCTTAACGCTGAAGCCAAAAAAAAGAAGAGAAAAAACAACGTATAGATGAAGAAAGAAATATCTTCCAACAGTGCAATTCTGTGTGTTTTGTATCGACGTACGCTCAAAAACACCCTGTCTCGTCTTTTAATGATGATGAAGATGATAATGATGGTGATTTTACCAAAACAGTATTTATAATCCGAAAAGACAAAGAGTACTTGTTTACACGGAGCACCGTATGTGTTCATAGTGACACACAGAAGAAGGGATACTAAATGCGAGGCAGGGCAGAGAGCCAAACAGAGTGTCTTTGTATTTGTGTGCCTGTAGTGCTGGAACAGAGGGAATAATCGCATAGCACTGCTCTGGTCTAGACCATGACACTAGTGTGTACAATCAGTTAGATAGAGAAGCAGTGAGCGGAGGAAGGGACGAGGGAGCCATGATTGAATATGAATATATGAGTGGAAAAAAATGAACTACCTTGGCCTAATAGACATCTTGGTCCACACCATGTTCAAGTGACTGTTTTAAGATGTAAACACTTAGTAATAAGTAGTTCTGCTTTTAATCAGTTTGTATATATTTGTCAGAGTACACTGACAGCCTGTGTGTGTCCAAAAGAGATTTCAGAATGTATTTATTGGGTGATTTAACCTTGACTTTCCTAATCTGATTCAGCTTGGAGGACGGAGACCAGGGGTGACAATCGCTCTCCCAGGGTTATGTCGGGTCATTACGTTTGTGTGGATGTGTGCGTGTGAACGAGCACATGTGTGCGAGTAAGCCATTATTTTTGTGCTAAACGGAGCCCGAGGTCTGAGGTCTCGAGCGTGTAACCTTAGAGCTTCAGTTTGGGCTCAGCCTCCGTTGGTCCGGCGTCACCAGTACTGATCTGCCCAATGAGAGACGAGCAGAGAGCACAAGACTCTGAATGCTTTTTATTTACATTTTAATTTGTTTTTCTTCTTTTTCATTATGTTCCTGTTTTCTACTCTACTGCCATGTTGTGGGGATTCTACATGCCAGATATTTTTGTTATATGGAACGAAAAGACACATGATGATGCCCGATGTTTTCATTCATACCTGTTGCATACTGTAGCACTACAGTAAAACATTTTAACCCTACCTGTGTCTGCCTGGGTGATTTTTATTCACTATCACTAAGAAAAGGATCCTGTAGTTCAGGGGTCTCAAACATGCGGCCCACCAAAGGTTCCAATCCGGCCCGTAGGATATTTTTGGTAAGTGCACAAATTCCATAGTCTTGAATTGAATTAAGCAACAAAAAAAATAGCTTGAATTAAGGAAAAAATTTGAATTAAGCAAAAAAATAAATCTTCAATTTAGCAAAAAAAATCCTAAATTTTGCAAAAAATCTTGAATTAACTTCAAATTTTTTTCTTTGTTTTAGTGCAAAAAAAAACATTAAATTATGAAAATATTTACATTTACAAACTATCCTGTAACAATAAAATGTGAATAACCTGAACGAATATGAACAACCTGAAATGTCTAAAGAAAATTATGCACAATTTTAACAATTTTCTGTCTGTTACTAAGTGTTAAGTGTCTTTGTAGATCCGATCCATAATGCACATGTAGAAATGATAAGCTGAGGCAGAATCTTTTTAAAATTGCACTTATTTTTCTTCAGAAATTTCTGTTTTTTTCAGGTTATTCACATCTTTTTTGTTTGAATAGTTGATTAAAAAAAAAAAGTAAGTATTTTCAGAATTTAATGGGGGTTTTTTGCACTTAGACGAAGACAAACATGTGGAGTTGTCATTATTTATAGGTTATTATGTTATTATTTTACTGGTTTGGCCCACTGGAGATCAAATCGGGCTGAATGTGGCCCCTGAAAGAAAATGAGTTTGAGACCCCTGCTGTAGTTAAATATTCTCTGATGAAGAAACAGGTTATTAAAATGAAGATAAAATCTGAGAACGTGGAATACATTTCCATTACAGTGCTAACACGTCATTTTGTGCCACATTTCTCTTCCCATCTCCATAAAATATGAACAAGAGATGAGAAGGATGGTACCAATAAGACAGTAAGTCAGAAGAATGAATTCCTGATTATGTAACATGAAAAACAGAGGCTTGTCCTTTTCTTGTACCTCCTGTTATGGTGCAAAATAAAGAGGGTAGACATCTTTATAAAGCAGGGGTGTCAAACATGTGGCCTGGGGGCTAACACTGGCCCACCAAAAGGTCCAATATGGCCCACGGGATGAATTTGGGAAGTGCAAAAATTACACTGAAGAAATTAGTCCTGTGAAGCCTGAACCTTCAAATCATTGACTGAAAATTCCACTTCTTTGAAACTGGAGTCTTTATTGGTCCTTCTGAACAACCCAAAAGTTTTTTTTTTTTTCAAATATCAGTTTCCATGTGTGAATTTCAATTTTGTATCATATTTGATGCATCAGGTCTCAGTGCTCAAATATTATTATTTTTGAACACACAAAAACATGTCTAACAAATTGGTAATTCCTTTTCAAAACTGGCAAAGTTCTGCCTCCTTCCTCACTAATGACAGACCTGTAGTGTCACTGGAAAGTCCTCTGGTGAACGAACTCCTCCCCCCTGGTGGATAATCTGTGTATTGCATGTATCTAATTGTATACATCAGGTTTTTCAAGAAAAAAAACTATCACACTGATCATGTAGAGGGCTTTCCAACTCGTGTCAAATTTGATACGTTCAGCATTATAACAATCAAGGGTGTCAAACTCATTTTAGTTCAGGTTCCACATACAGACCAATATAATCTAAAGTAAAATAGTAGCGTAATAACCTATAAACAGTGGCAACTCCATTTTTCTAGGTTCAACTGGACTAGTTTTGCTCTTTTGAAGCAAAACTAGTCCAGCTGAACCTCAAAGAACTACTAAGAAGAGCAATGACCTGAGCAAATGAGAAATAGAATGAGAAATTGTTCTTATTATGTTTTTAGCCATTTTATGTTGTCTTAATTGTATGTAGCTTCATACTCTGTTGGTTCATTTGTATTGTACTGATGTGCCTCTTGGTCAGGTCTCCCTGGAAAAAGAGATTTCATCTCAAGGGACTTCCTGGTTAAATAAACGTTTAAAAAAAAAATAAATAAATAATTCCAAACTCCGAATTTTTAACAAGATTATGCTTTTACCAAATGTTTGTGTAACACTGTGAATAATGCACATGTATAAATGATAAGTTGAGGCATAATATTGTTAAAATTGGACCTATTTTTCTAATAAATTTCTGTTTTTTCAGGTTATTCACATGTTTTTTATTAAAGGATAGTTCGTAAAGGTAAATATTTTTAGAATTTCATGTTTTTTATTGCAGTCGAACAAAGAAAAAAAGTTGACATTATTTATAGGTTATGATGCTGTTACTTTACTGGTCCAGCCCACTTGAGCTCCAATTGGCCCCTGGAAGAAATGGGTTTGACCCCCCCCCCCCCCGTTATAAGGCCTTTTGATTAAGCCTATACAGTAAATATTGGACTAAAAGGCAAACAAGGAAGTAACAGAATAAGAATCTATGTGCATCAGTGAATTAATTATGGATAGTTAAATATTGCACTTGATCTTCATAAAGTAAAATTTACCTTTTCACAGATTTTTTAGTTGAAATTCAACACATTTACATGCAATCTGCTTGAAGTCATGTTGCCCCTTGAAAAAACAAAATGCCTCAAATGGCTCAAACAGCCTAAGATTAGGACTCAGTGGGAACCACTTTTACAAAACTACATGTACAAGTAGCTGTTGGAGGAGGACACGCATCTGGTTTAACCTTTCATTCAAGTCTTCAGATACAGTCCTGCTGTCACAGTTACTGTGGTTTCATCTCTGGTGGATTTTTGGATTAAATTCTGTGGACGTCAAATATCTTTACTAGTGCAGATTTGTCCTGTGTGTATAAACATCAGTGCATTCCCTGGTCAAGGCCTTATGTGCTAGCTACCACAAAGAGGATTAATGAATGAAATAAAGTATAAACATCAAAGGTAGAGACCAAACCTACAGTGAAAGAAGTAGTAGCAGTACCAGTGTTCTCCACTAGATGAAGCTGTTGATGCAGGGTGAACATCAGACCCTTTAACCCAGGGGTGTCAAACTTATTTTAGTCAAGGGGCCACATACAAAATAATTTAATTTCCAGAGCACCAGATGAGTAAAATAATAAAATATTGAAATTGTATAATGAAAATGTCTACATGTACAAACTATCCTTTCACAAAAAATGAATAACCTAAAAAACCTTCAATTTCTTAGGAAAAATAAAGTGCAATTTTAACAATATTATGCCTCAACTTATCATTAATATCTACAAAGGCACAAAACATTTAGCAACAGGCATAAATAACATTGTTAAAATGTTGGAGACTGGAATCTGGAGTTTGGAACTAAAATAAGTTTGACACCCTTGAAGGTTAATTCTTCAGTGTAATTTTCACACTTTGCAAATTCAGCCCACAGGCCTTATTTGAACCTTTAACAGTCAGGTTTTTGGCCTGCGGGCCGCATATTTGACAGCCCTGCTTTACCATTTTTAGCATTACAGTCTTACTTCATCTTCCAGGCGTCAAGTACAACAGGGCAAACAAGGGGGTGTCTAAAAACAAGATAAAAACACTAAATCTGAGGAAAAAGGTACTCAAAATAAGTTAAATATCTGTCCATGCAGCAAGATAACTTCACTTTAGTCTTATTCTTATTGTTATTCTTATTGTTCTTCTTCTTCTTCTTCTTCTTCTTATTTTTATTATTATTATTATTATTATTATTATTATTATTATTATTATTATTATTATAATATCCTTTATTTAACCAGGAAAAAAGTTCACTGATATTAAAAATCTCTTTTTCAAGAGTGTCCTGGCCAAGACAGCAGTGCAGCAGAAGTTACACAAAAAACAAATCCCAGCCATTCATCCACACTAAAAATATACATAAAGACAATGAAAGCCAGTACTAAAAACAAAGGTGAACTGATAAGAACATACATATAAAACATCACCATTATAAAAAAACAGAGGCATTTTTTTTGGCAAAAATTAATTTGTTTTTGATCATGTAACAGTTTGCTATAATATGTTGCAAATAAATGTTAATTTTAGATGACATTTAGACTATATAATGTAAATTTTTATTAGTAAGTTTTATTTTTTTAATTTTTTAAAATAAATTATTAGAAATTTCAGGCGACCCCAGACATTTAAAACAGTGACATTTTATTTGCTAAAATTAATTTGTTTTGATTGTGTAATAGTTTGCTATGATATGTTGCAAATAAACGTTAACTTTAGGCAACATTGAGGCTATACATTGTACATTTTTATTAGTAAATTCTAATTTTTTATCAATTACTAGAAATTTCAGGTGACCCCATTTGAACTCCAGGTGACCCCAGGTGGGGTCCTGACCCCAAGGTTGAAAAACAGTGTTTTAAAACAAGCATTTTAACCCCCCCCCCGAAGACGTCGGGGGGGGGGGGGGGGGGGGGGGGTCACACCTCTTCAGTCTCTGAAAATACCATAGACAAAAGGTTCTCAATAAAGTGGGTTTATTCATAAGCTGCTGTTTTTTTGTTTTTTTTTTCCAAACAAAGTATTTACAAAAAAAAAAAAAAGTCAAGGTGAGTGATGTTGGACAGAAAAGGTGGTACCAGAACAAACCAAAGAACTTAGCAAAACCAAAACCAAGCTGACTGGTGACCCCCACCCTAACAAAAGGAACTGGTGAGACAAAATAAAACTTCAGACTCCTCACTAGTCCCAAAATAAAAATACAGTGATGGCACCAACCTACTAACCTAGTGTGTATCAAGGTTATTATCGTTAACGAAAACTAACAAAATGACGAAAACTAGAATTGTAAAAACATTTTCGTTAACTGAAATAAATAAAAACTAGAATTAAAAGAAAAAATCGATAACTAACTGAAACTGTCTTGTGTGTTTACAAAACTAACTAAAATGGATAAAAAATTATGGATAAAATTCCCTTAGTTTTCGTCTTTGTCAATATCAGATTGATATAAAATGTATTTGTTTCCCTCAAGCAATTTTAGCTGCTGGCACCAAATGATATTTAACGGTCCATCACTTCTCGTCACTTGTCGTTTAGAGTCGTCTTCTGGTCCCCACTCTACCTGGAAACATGGAGACTAAAGTTGGGAGAAAGCAGCAGAGTCCTGTATGAGATTTATCTGAATTTGACAGCGAAGAAGATAAAAGATATAAAGAAACTAAAACTAAACTAAAACTAAGCATTTAGAAAATCATGAAAACTAATAAAAACGAGCAAACCTGCTCTAAAAACTAATTAAAACTAATTGAATTACAGAAAAAAAGTGACAACTAAATAAAGCTAAACTATAATGAACTAGAAGCACTCGGAGAGCGCAGACCTCCGCCAAGGCTGATCAGTGGCCCCCCCCGTGGGCCCCCCCACCCCCGATCACCACCAAAATTTAATCATTTCTTCCTTATCCCATTTCCAACAAACCCTGAAAATTTCATCCAAATCTGTCCATAACTTTTTGAGTTATATTGCACACTAACGGACAGACAAACAAACAAACAGACAAACAAACAAACAAACAAACAAACAAACCCTGGCAAAAACATAACCTCCTTGGCGGAGGTAACTAGAAGCACTCGGAGAGCGCAGACCTCCGCCAAGGCTGATCAGTGGGCCCCCCCGTGGGCCCCCCCACCCCCGATCACCCCCAAAAGTTAATCATTTCTTCCTTATCCCATTTCCAACAAACCCTGAAAATTTCATCCAAATCTGTCCATAACTTTTTGAGTTATGTTGCACACTAACGGACAGACAAACAGACAAACCCTGGCAAAAACATAACCTCCTTGGCGGAGGTAAAAATCCAAAACTAGTATAACCTAGTGTGTATAACAGAAAACAGTACTAAGTGCAGTGTCTGAGGTACCCCATCTTAACTAATCCAAATCAACTCACCAAACAGTTGCAACAAAAGCTGAACACAAAGACCGAGATGGTTCTAACACAAACAACCAGCATGAGCAGCAGCAGTAAATGATCTAACACTTCTTCTTTTTTTTTTTTTTTTTTATTTATCTTTTTATGAGCAATGTAACAGCACATACAAAGGAGCAGAATTACAATGCATTCATTATACATTGCCTTTTTATATCATTTTTCCCCATTCCCAATCCAACCCCAAGGCCCTCCGAGAAAGGGCAACAGCAGAAACAAGAACATCATAACAGTCTCTGAGCAGTAGAAAATCAAATAAGTACAAGCAGTATCAAATCTGTGGTGTACAACAATATTAACTGAGCTAATGGAAACAAAAGAAAATAAAAATTAATTAATTAATTAATTAATTTAAAAAAAAAAAAAGTCATAGCTTGTAGGTACCTGTGTTTACTTTTAAATATTAGACATTACCTAGATGTATCAAATGTGACAATAATTGGTAGAGATGATCTAACACTTCTAAATCTGATTTTGTTTTGTTTTTTTATCTTGGTAAAACCCAAATAATTTGCAGTGAAGTGAAAAACATGTCAGACTAGACAAAACTAGGATGATTCTTGAGGTAATAATCTGTTCATTGATTGTCTACGACGGCCCACACACAGGTTACTAATAAAGTGAGAGGTTTTTTTTTTTTTTTTCAGACGGGCCATATTAAGATCTGAGATGGTTCAGGGTGCAGAGCCACCACACAGGCCTCAAAGTTACCCCTGAGCAGGTGAAAATCTCTTGGCAGACACCACATGGATCAAGATCTCTACCACACACAAAGACCTAAGCCTCACTGAGGGGTTGTGGATTGTACAGGAGCCTGTGTACAATGCAGGGGGCTTTCACACTGACCCATAACGTTAACCCTTTCATGCACGAATTATGAGAACCTTAATCAAGATTTTTTTTCCCTGAGTGTTTTCATTTCTCTTTAAACATGAAAAAAAACAATGTGATTGAAAAATGTCTTATATAAAAAATAAAAAAGAAATTAAAAAAAAAACAGTTAAAATAAATAAAAAGTAAAAAAAAATAAATTAAAAATTAAAAAATTAAAAAGTAAAAAAAATATAATAATAATAATAATGATGATGATGATGATGATGATTATGATGATGATAATAATAATAATAATAATAATAATAATAATAATAATAATAATAATAATAATAATAATAATAATAATAATCAGCTGGACACCTTGCGTTTAATTTTTGAAGCAAAGAAATAGGTATTTACTGATAAACTGTGTGAAAACTATGAGGGGGGGGCTTGTGATTCTGGGGGTTTATGCTCAGGGGAGATCTACACAAGGTTACCAATTCATGTCAGAAAAGATATGTAATGTCTTAAAACTTTAATAAAGATTTATGGGGAAAAAAAAAATCAAAAATCCATGAATATACAAGAGAACAGCTGTAGAATAGCTGTCCACTGCAGTGACCAGTATACATGAAAGCGTTAATATACATGTAGCATCACTCAAGTTAGACCAGCACAAGTAAAAGTAGGCTACTGGTCATCAGTAAAAATGACAAATGGATGTGAACTCAATCTGAACTGAGGAAACAACATTAACTCATAAAGACCCTTGGTGCTGCTTTTGTGTCATAGTAGTAGTAGTAGTTTATTTCGAGCACATACAATCATCAGATAACAAAGAATCATACAACATGATCAAAAAAAAAAAAAAAAATCAACACAATTTTTCTGCGCTCAAAAAGGAGTGGGAAGAAGTATAACTTATTGACTCCCACCCCCTTTTTACAAACTAATAACACTGGTCAATAACAAATTTACAGGGTGGGGAAGCAAAATTTACAATATTTTGAGGCAGGGATTGAAAGACAGTGTATGACCAATTAGTTTATTGAAAGTCATGAGAATTTATTTGCCACAAGAAAATTGACATAATAGAAAATGTTTTTATTCTATGTGTCCTCCTTCTTTCTCAATAACTGCCTTCACACACTTCCTGAAACTTGCGCAAGTGTTCCTCAAATATTCGGGTGACAACTTCTCCCATTCTTCTTTAATAGTATCTTCCAGACTTTCTCGTAATAGTTTTGCTCATAGTCATTCTCTTCTTTCCATTATAAACAGTCTTTATGGACACTCCAACTATTTTTGAAATCTCCTTTGGTGTGACGAGTGCATTCAGCAAATCACACACTCTTTGACTTTTGCTTTCCTGATTACTCATATGGGCAAAAGTTTCTGAAAAAGGTATGGATAATAGTGTTAGGTATGATTATGACATCAGTATATGTTTGGTTTCAAAACAATTGATGTAGTGCCTACTGAGAAAAAACAACTAAATGTTCATTGTAAATTTTGCTTCCCCACCCTGTATTGTTTAAGTTTTTTGAGCTGATTTAGGATAATTTTGGTGTGCTGAATCCAAAAATCACATTAATTTTGCTCAATCAGGTCAACTTTCTGAACTATGCCACACACTGGCTTTTTAACATTTTTGCTTACATTTATGGGCATTTTCACATCATATGATACAAAATTCTTTCATATTTTTTTGCAATAAACGAGTTCTGAAGATTTTACTTTTGCCAATTTATGATTAATGTTTTTTTTAATATTACAGGTGAATGAAATGGCTTTGACTAGAAGATCTTGCAAAAATAAGCCTGACGTATTCTGCTACATCTGCGGTGAATACACCATTGTAGCTAACAGGAATCAAGTCACAAGTTTCATAAAGTGTGCTTACCAATCTTATTTTGGTATTAAACTTGGTGACCAAGATAAAGTTCACAAAAATGTAATCAGTTTTGTGAGAAGATCAAATTTTTCAAAATCAAATTAGCAAAAAAACCTGACCTGATTGAGAAAAACAGATGTCATTTTTGGATTTAGCGGTGCAAAATGGTCCTAATTCAGTTGAAAAAACCTAGACAACTTGCAAAAAATATTTTTTTGTAACCCAGTGTAATCAAACTAGATCCACTCCCTTTGCTTTGTTAACACACATTTTCCTCCATATATTTATTACAATAACACAAA
This sequence comes from Sphaeramia orbicularis, assembly GCF_902148855.1. NCBI lineage: Eukaryota > Metazoa > Chordata > Actinopteri > Kurtiformes > Apogonidae > Sphaeramia > Sphaeramia orbicularis. The sequence continues at coordinate 19,788,239 of NC_043962.1, forward strand.
ACATCCATACAAACCATTCATATACACTTTTTAGTCACCTCACACACAATCAGATTTGCATAATCAACCGTTTTTAATATAAACTATAATATTTATGTGTACTTTAAATATTTACTCCAAATACAATGATCAATAAATATGATAATATCTTCTTATCATGATAACCAATTAACTACAATAATATCTTATTTTATACGTACTTCTATAATGTTCTATATTTTATTATTGTAGTGGATTTATACGTCCTTTTAAATGCACAAATTGAAGAAGACATTTTTAAGTTTTGCTCCAGATTATTCCACAGATGTACCCCTCTAACACAGATATACTGGCTTTTTATGTTTGTTCTACACTTCATTTTCTGGTAGATTTCAGTTCCCCTTAAATTATAATTACTTTGCCTGGGCTCAAACATCTCCTGTAGACTGGAGATGTTTGAGTGTCAGATCTCAAATTATTTTTCTCTATTTTTAACTTTTCGACACTTATTTTTTATTAATCATTTTTCCTTTTTTTAAACAAAACAAAGACAAAACAAAAACAAAACAAACAACATTCGGAATTAAGTGCTTGTTACTAATCAAAGCAAAATTATCAATTGGTACAATCATGCAGCATCAGTTAAACTATGCAAATTAACCCTGAGCAGCAGTTCTCATTGTGTGACAAGCCCCACATTAACCCTTTCATGCATGAATTATGAGAACGTTAGTCAATATTTTTTTCTTGAGTGTTTTTATTCCTCTTTAGGCATGAAAAAAACAATGCAATTGAAATTTTTTTTTATGGACCTATTTTTAATGGAGTTACAAAAATGTCCACTCATCTGGACACCATGCATTTAATTTTTGAAGCGAAGAAACATGTATTTGAAGCTCATCATCAGAAAGTGATACAGTGTGTGAAAACTATGAAATAAAATCATTTTTAATGCCACTAATCTGATTTTTTTTCTCCCATTTTATCATATCCAAATACCAGTATTTACTCATTGCATAGTGATAATATCCTCCTGAGACCCAGGGAATTGACAATTTTAGCTTTTTTATATTAAAAATTTGTCTTGATTGGAAACTTCATAATGCAACAGTTTTTTCAGATATATTTTAAAAATTAATTCATTCATTATCTGAACCCTCACTAGGGTCACGGGGGTCGCTTGGAGCCTATCCCAGCTACATAGGGGCGAAGGCGTGGTACACCCTGGACAAGTCGCCAGTTCATCGCAGGTCTGAACATATAGAGACAAACAATCACTCTCACATTCACACCTATGGGCAATTTAGATTAACCAATTAACCTACCAATAAACTACAGAGTCTCTGAACACCCAAATGGGTCATATCTGATGACCATGAAAACATGAAAAACTGCATTTTACACCAATTATTTACATGTATTGAAAGGATTAGTGGATCAACAGGTATTAAACAGTTTAGATCAGTGGATGATTTTGGTCGTTGGTGGATGTTTGAGTCTTCATGGGTTAAATCAAAAGTATTTGGCAAGTACTAGTGACCAGTTTACAGATCAACCCATGTTTAGATATAGTTATATGCCTACAGTAGTTAATCCTAAAGACATAAACAGTCACCGCTGAGCAAAAACATATAATGATATAAAATGTTTAAGCCTTTAACCCCTGAGACATTATTCCTTGTAAACGTGCTGCTGTGAATTTGCGTCTGTTTCAGTGTCATAAAAGCAAGTATGTGCTTGTGTTCCTTTTCTTCAGCGGTTTTGTTTTACTGTGTGTTTTAGGTCAAAACAGGGTGGAATGACAGAAAAAGACAAAGAGAGGAATTGTAGTTTGACAGGTTTTTACTAAATAAGGCACTCAGAATGTACAACAGTAAGAGATTTAGTATGTTGAACATGAACTGTGAACTGGAACACACTGAACAACAAGTATTTGGTTGAACTGGTTGATCTGGTGGAACTCCAAGAAGCAGTTGCATGGTTAAAACTCGGTAAAAACACAGTAAAAAAATAAATAAATAAATAAATAAAGAAAAATCATCACAACACTGTAAACAATAGTAAAAACAAAAAAAAGGAAAATGGTGTAAAAAAAAAAAAAAAAAAAATTTAAAAATAACTATTTTTTTTATAGTAAGATGGTCTCACTTACTTGTCTGTGTTTTACCTCCCATTACACAGGCGGCAGTGGGTGCACTGAGCATGCTCAGACGTCTATGGAAAAAAACAAGGTCTATTTTGTCAGCACATTTAGAATTTTTTCTTATTGAGCAAAAGGTTACATTTTTATGAATATTTAAAATAAATTATACATTCAGAACACTCACCACAGACACGTCAGAGGTTAATAGATTAGTAAGGGCTAATAACTTAAATTACTTAAAAACTTAAATAATTCAGGTAAAATGCAGTTTCTCAGCTTTACATCATCATCAGATATGACCCATTTGGATGTTCAGAGGCTCCATAGTGAATGTGGAAACACTGTCATCTTCTGTAACATTGATTCACCAGTAAAACTCATATGGTTTGATAAAAAACAGTGGTTACAGATGTATGTTTTTGCATTAAGATGATGATATATTTAGCTGAAAAAGTCCCTTTTTCTTCAGTTTTCTTTGTTTTTACATAATAACTTTTGGATTTACTCTGAGCTTTTGTGAACATCTACATAATGAGTGAATTTAGTATAGCAAAATACCCGATTTTCACTGAAAAATGCAGAGAATTTTAGTAAAATACATGATAAGAGTTAAATCTGGAGAGAAATTCATTTGAAAGCTGCCACAAAAATAGCTTAAATTCATATTTAGTCCAATTATTGGAGGCAAAAATAAAGTGTGTGCACGTGCTTGTGATGTGACAAGTGTCTCAGGTTAATCTGTCTGAAAAAAACCCTTCTCTGCTTCATTTGTAATCTAACAACCTGCCACTTCCTTTCACTCCTGCACACGATGATAGGAATGATGACGCTATTCTAGTTTCATTTCAATCCACTTTACTTTCACAGAGAAGCCTGTGATGTGTGAGGAGGTGAATACCTGACATATCAGAGTGTCAGCTCTATGCAAACACAAATTTATTACAAGGGAGAAATAGCTTTGTGGTTTATTGCAGAGCAGGAATCACACAAAAGGCCTGTTGAATGCACTGTGTTAACACTTCACAGCAGTTTGATTTAAGTAATGTTCTGATCTGCACCAACAGTTAATTTGATGGTAAATTCACTCTGAAGTACAGTAGTGGGTGCAGCTGTCTGGTCCTCTGTATGCACATTTATACTTCTACTCCATCATATCTTAGAGAATATGTAACACTTTCGACTCTTTACTTTTTACTGCCTTTTCACATTACAGCTTTTAATCCCCTTCATGTCCAGTGAAAACCCTAAATCTCCAAATGTGATGATTTTTAATTTTTCTAATGAAAAAAAAAAACACTGAGAGGTTGTCTCACAATTACATGTTGTCTTCTCAGGTCTATTTAACACTACTTTCGAATTTTCCTCCTATTATAGCTGAAAATAATAATAATAGCTATATTACAATATTCTACAATAATGAAATGAGAAAATATGACTTATGCTATCCATTAATATAAACACTAAATCAACAAAATGAACAAAAGATGATCAAAATAGTCATGAAATTTATTTATTTATTTATTCATTTATTTATTTATTTTCATTTTTTTTTAATTGTGTTGAAGTCTTGGGGAAGACATGTAAAACCTCCACACAACCAAAATTCATTTCACAAAAAAGATCTCTAAGAATTGACAGTAAAAGTAGGTAGAATAGAAATTCCTCTAACCCCTTATTTGTACGATTTTAGGTATTAGAATTTTATCATTTCATAAATTATAGTATTCTGCAGCTGATACATATATAACATAAACAATAAATCATTACCATCAACTATTCAAGAGCACTCTGAGATATAAGTACGGTACTATAACTTGAAAGCACTTTATAAAAGGTCTTCAAAAAAAAAAAAAAAAAGCGGATTTATGGGATGGTGTATAACAGTTCAAGTCAATTTCCAAGTTCCAAGAAATGAAAAAATCCAGATCAAATAGAATCTTTAAAAAATCTATGAAGTCCAACATACTTAGTTTTGAAACAGGAAATTAATTTGGTGGTTGAGACAGTGTTGAATGTAATAGTGTTATAAATGATGAACTACAGAAGTAAGTGATGGTAGATATTATAAATAAATAAATTAATGAATACATAAAGTTTTTTTATATAGCCTTTATCACAGAAAGAATTCATGGAGTACTTTACAATAAAATCAAAAGTAAAATATATAGGCAAAAAACCATACAGCTACAAACACAGACACAGGCATAAGAACATAAAGCATCATATGTTATTATACAGTATTTTGTATTAAGAGATTGATTTCATAATTCTATATGAAATTACCGTTGTAAATGTATAGATATTTTGTTAAATAGTGGTAGAGAATATAAGATTGTTCTCCTTTCTGTTCCTTTTTATTGATAATGTGGGCATTCTGCTGAAATTTAAAAATGCGTGTCTTTAAAAATATGTCTCTCTTTTTCGTTTTCTTGTTATTTTTGTGAATGAAATAAATAAACCTAAACAAACATAAAACATTTTGGTCAAGGACTGTATTTTGAGTGGGTTTGTGAAACAAGCTGCTGTGTGTTTCTGTTGGGAGAAAAGGATGAGAATCAGTAAATAGAGAAGCTGCAGAGTTGAAGTGTTGGCAGCAGAGTGCAGATCCAGGGGCACCCTTCTGCTCCGCACCCACCATGTGAGTGGGTGCACACTGGACCATTGTACTGGATGTGTGGGGACGGCGGAAGGAATGATGGTCTAAATTAGGTCTTACGACAGCGAGTGTTTATTTTCTCTGAGCTAACAGTTTCCTAGCTTTGGATCTTTTCTTGTGTGTTGGTGTGGGTTTTTTTTTTTTTTTTTGTTTTATGTGGGCAAATCCATAGTGTAATGTGTTCACTTAACCCAGGGGTGTCAAATTCATTTTAGTTCCGGGGCCACACTCAGCTAAATTTGATCTGAAGTGGGTAAAATAATAACATAATAATATATAAAATAATGTCAAGTCCAAACTTTTCTCTGTTTTACAGTGAAAAAAGTAAAATTACATTATGAAAATGCTTACATCTACAAACTATCCTTTCAAACAACATGAATAACATGAACAAACTGAAAAAAAAGAAATGTAATTTTAACACTATTATGCTTTAGTTTATTATTTCCACATGTACATTATAACTTACAGATCACAGTGGATCTACAGATAAACAAAATATTTAGTAACAGGTGGAATATTATTAAAATTGCACTTCTCTCAAGACATTTCAGGTTGTTCATGTTTGTTAAAGTTATTCAGATTTTTGTGAAATTATACTTTGTTTTAGTCTAAATACATGAAAACATTTACATTTCCAAAGAGAAACATTTGGAGTTGTTATTATGAGATTGAATTGGTCTGAATGTGGAACCTGAACTAAAATGATTGTTAACATCGTAGTGTAATTTTTGCATTTCACAAATTCATCCCAGGGGCCGGACTGGACCCTTTGGCGGGTCGGATTTGGCCCCTGGGACGGATGTTTGACACCTGTGACATAACCCATAAAAACCAAACATCCACCAGCAACAAAAAATACCAACTGATCTAAAATGTTTAATACCCGTTGATCCATTAATCCTACCAATACATGTAAATAATTGAATTAAAATGCAGTTTCTCAGCTTTTATCACCAGCAGATATGACTCATTTTGACTTTTAGGCTACATTCAAACAGCAGGTCTTTTTACATAATTCGGATTTTTTGGTGAAATCCAATTTTTTGGGGAAACCTGATTTTTTTGGTGTGCTCGTTCATATTACACAGTAAATCCGACATCTATCAGTTTTGAGTATGAATGAATGCGACCCTGAAGTGATCCACATGCGCAAAAGAGGTCCTGATGTAATACATGACCACGCAGGCACACACTGTGTTTATGGAAGTAAATATGTTTTTCCTGCTGCTCAAAAATGCAGTTAATGCTTAGTCTGGAAAATGAGTACTTCTCTATGGAAATCTTTTGAATGTATTGCCAAATTTTGATTAATAAAGTTGTTAAAAAAAAGAGATTTCCTGCTGCTCCTCCTCCTGGGACGCAGATTTATGATATTTGCCGCATTTCAGTGAATTAAAGGTTAGATAAATGCGACATGGCTGTTCAGACTGAAATCATATTGTAAAAATATCAAATACGTATTGAATTTAGGACCACATATGAAAGTGGCCTTGGTTGGATTTGAAAAAATCCGATCTGTACTATTCAAACTGTCCATAATAGATCGGAAACATGGGCAAAAAAATTGCATTTGGGCTACATTTGCCTGCAGTCTGAACGTAGCCTTAGATGCTCTGCAGTGAACATGGAAACACTGTCATTTTCTGCAATATGTTCACCAATAAAACCCATGTAGTTAAATGATAAATGACAGATGATTGTTTTATATTCAGTTCATATATTTTGTTGAAAAAGTAATTTTTTCCTAATTTTTAAAAATATTCTTTAAATTCACTCTGAGCTTTCATGAACATCAGCATGATCAGTAAATTAAAACACGGAAATACCTGATTTTCACAGAAAAATACAAAATGCAGAGGTAATGTTGTAATAAATGGTGATAAATCACTTGGGAAAGATAAAAAATCTTTTGGAAGTTGTGCCAAAAATAGATGTGGGTGAGAAACGACAGCACAAACTGACAACTTCAACATTAACAATGCAGGAGACAATCGGAAGTGCAGAAATCCCCATCATTCTCAGATCAATGTGACTGTTTTAGATTAATAGAAGCATCACCTTCCTACAATAATTACCAATAAATATCATTTTTTTCAGATTTTTTGGGACATTACTTTATGAAGGGGATGTTGTGGAAGGTAAAAGATGAGTTGATGTTTCATAATAGGCCTAAATTTCTTCCTACAAATCATTTTATGCTGCAGTCACTTGTTTATTATTCTGCCTTTCAAACTCACTGAACCCTATTTAGACCTAAATAATCCGTTATTGTGTTTCTGTGATTCATGGCATCCCCACCCTGTCCGCCTCTGACTTTTCTCCCCAGGTAAGTGGGTGAGATTCCAGCTGCAGCCAGGCGTGTCCTGCTTGTTTTGGCTGAAGGGCAGCAGGAGTCGGCTTGGATGTTTGCACAGCGGGGTGTTGCTCTGCTGCAGCTCAGGCCCGTCCTGAATAGACCGGACCGACCGTGTTGAAAGGCAAGAGGAAGGCAGAGACAGGAGACATGTCCGGACTTGCCTTTCAGAGGACAGGATGGAGAACAGAGAGAGGGAGGGAGGGAGTCTGGCAGCCCGAGGCACCCTGGGGCGGTGGGTGTCATGTGGGTTTCTTTATCGTTTGCCGCTTGCTTCTTCAGTCGAGATGAGATATGTTATCTCACCAGTAAATCACTGCTCTGAACATGTGTCCTGTAATGGTGACATGCTCCTGTAACTCATAGGCTGTGTTCACACTGCATGTAAAAGTGGCCCAAATCCAAATTTTTGCCCATATGTGACTCATATCTGATTTTTTATGACAGTCTGAGCAGCACAAATCTGATTTTTCATATCAGACCCCGGCCTCTTTCATCTGTGGATAGATATCTGATGTTTTGTAATGTACAGTTGTCCCTCACTATAACGCGGTTCACCTTTCGCGGCCTCGCTGTTTCGTGGATTTTTTTTAGTGCAATTTTGCATGCTTTTTTTTTTGTTTTTTTTTTCTACAGCGTATTGTGATACGGATCGTATTAAATGGGAGTTGAATGTGACTTTAAATTTTGCTCTACAATGTCAGGTGAATGTCATACATCATAAATCATGAACCAAAATGGAGAAGGAAAATGGAATGTTGTAGGTTGTTTTGCTTGAAGAATCTTTTATTTTTGCAGACGTGTCATTTGTACTGAACAGTCAGTGTCAGGTCAGGTTCGTGTGTGCTGAACTCGGAGAAAAGGTCAGAAAAAGATCTTATCTTGCAGCTTTGTGGTAAAAGTGAGCTGAGTTCATCTTGATTATGAACTTAGGGACTTTCTGTGGTCAAGAATTGTTCAACTGTTGGAACTAGACGTACTTATGGAAACTCTTTGTGGTTTAACTATGCAGTGTAAGCTAAATTGTTGGTGCAAATATCAAACCGAGGTGTGATTAACTCAGGTGAACTTTCTAATGTGTTTTTTGTTAGAATTATCTTACGTGGAGTTTTTGACTTAAGCTGTGACATGTTTTACCCAGCAACAAGTGTTCAACCAATCATTGAGATTATGTACCAAATATGGAAGTCTTCCAAGTGACTGAAGACTATAAAATGTGATGATGAAAAGAGACAAGGTCAGAGATGAATAGTGTGTTTGATGCTAGACTAACTGATAACTGACTTCTTTCTTTTTTTTTGTAACTTTTTCTATTGTGCCTGAAGCAACAAACCGAACTATTGTTTTAACTTTTTAAAACCTCAAACCTTCTCTTTGGTGAGTTCTTCCATTTCTCCTGGTTTGGGCCTTCCATCCAAAACATAACTGATGAGTTCATTTAAATTACGCGACCCCCCTCTGGGGCAGCCCAGATTTAACCGGACAGCCATTTTTATGGAAGTATTGGAGTAAGGTGGAGAAACACCGGCGGTCATGTGTTCCGCGTGGGCACGCAGTTTAAGTCAGAGCAAAGCGGAAAGAGTACCCGGTGTATAAAATATAAAGATGTCTGACGCGGTAAATTCGTTAACCGAAATTTAATTGTGGTTTTTGAGATTTACTGTTACTGGCGTGTTCAAGAGTATGAACACGCATTGTGTTCTGCGTCCTGATTGGCTAAGGGACTGTAGACCATTGTCAATCAATGTCCTCCGTGCCGTGTCTCCTGTACAGTACAGAATGCATTCTTTTTGCCAAATTTACATAAATGTTCAATCACTAGCAGTGTGACTCTGAAGTGCTGTATGTTTGCAAGTTGTCTCCCAGACAAAACCCACAATGTCGACGAAACGTTCTGCACCGACAAAGGCACCTGCGGTTGCACCCAAAAAGGCAGAGGAAGATGCTAACCATCGCACAAAAAGTTGGACTTCTGGACATGCTGAAGGAAGGGAGACGTTACGTACGTATTTTTGTAAAAAATAAAGCTGACTACTCCGCGGATCTCGCCTGTTGTGGGTTACTTTTAGAATGTGACCCCCGCGATAAATGAGGGACTACTGTAACTGCAGTCTAAAAGGTCATGTCGCATCATTATTTCATCCGATTTTTACATCACTGAATTGCGTCAGACGTCACCATTCAAAGCTGGATGAGGCGGAATCTGTAAAAAATCTGTATTTACTTCTGTGTGCAGTGTGTGACATCACTTCAGGACCGTAGACTATTCACACGAGTTTAATAACATCGTATTTAATTATACTGTGAACAATAAAATTAATCATAAAATTAGGGGTAGACTGATATATTGATTTTTTTTCAGTATCAGCTATCAGCTTTAATTTTTTTTTTTTTTTTTTTTTTTTTGAAAGCCAATATTTGATCAGTAGTAAAAATGTTACAACATATTGGATCAGGCTCCTGTGTGGGCAGCACTTGAAGTTCAATAAATTCTAAAAGAGTAATATGTGTAAGTGTATTAATAATTCCATTTATATTGCTGCATAGAAATCTTAATTATCTGAGTGTTTCTATTGTATTTTACTGTCAATGTGCTTTAAAAAGAAAAAAATTAATTGGCCTTAAATATTGGCTTCAAAAATCTGCTGTAGACATCGAGCACTGGCTGACCAAATTTTTAAAAATCAGCATCGGCCTTAGAAAAACCTAAAGCAGTCGACCTCTACATAAAATCTACTTTTTGAAGTAGTTTTATAATCCTTAAAACTGGTTTTAAAACTATTGTTTTACCGTCTTGGTCTTCAAATAGATACAGTCTTGTCTCTGTCTTTTGTCTCTTGGTTTGAACCAGCCAACACCAAACTGTCTGTCCATTGTCTGATATATAATGTTGCCTGAAAAGTTGGAAAAATGTTCTTTTCAGACACATTCCTCTCTTTATTCCTATTTATACACATCAGTAATCACCCATGACCAGGTGCAATGATTGCAAACGGACTCACAGTTACACTTTATCAGGAATAAATCACAATCATGTCATGAGAGAAGGTACAAATATTTCATTCTAACTTTAACAATTCTTGAGTTTACAATTTGGAGAAGATTACACACACATATTTGCCATTTATATACAACCTTTATGTTAAAGGGCTTTATCTCCACTTGTTTCCAGCTGTTTGACACCTACTAAGGCCTATAAACTGCCTCATTTAGCCTCATTTAGCTGCTATGTATTACAAATATGTTAGCTGTTTGTGTGATTGAAGGAACAAGCTATTGTTTCAACATTTACATCATATCATATCCTCCTGAGACCCAGGAAACTGAAAATTTTAGCTTTTTCACACTAAACAATTGTCTTGATTGGAAACAGCATAATGCAAGTTTTTTCAGATTACATTTTGACTTTTTTTTTTTTTTAATTTCTTTATTTTTCAATGGAATGTCCTTTGTAATGGACAGCATTTTTTAAGTAAAACTGTCAAACTTTTGTCTCCTACAGAGGACAAAAATGTATTGCTGGGTCTCAGGAAGATATATCACATATATCATATCATATCATATCGACATATCATTCTTGTGTATCTACTGTAATTGAAAAACTGTTGTCATGTTTCAACCATTCCCTATGGCACAGGTGTCAAACATGCGGCCCGGGGGCCAAAACTGGCCCCCCAAAGGGTCCAATCCGGCCCGCAGGATGAATTTGCAAAGTGCAAAAATTATATTTAAGATATAAATAATCAAGGATGTCAAAGTCGTTTTGTTCAGGCTCCACATACAGACCAATGTGATGTCAACTAAAATAATAGCATAATAACCGATAAATAATGACTCCAAATGTTCTTAGTTTAATGTGAAAAACACAATATTACATTACATCTATAAACTAGAAGCACTCGGAGAGCGCAGACCTCCGCCAAGGCTGATCAGTGGCCCCCCCTGTGGGCCCCCCCACACCAAGGAGGTTATGTTTTTGCCAGGGTTTGTTTGTCTGTCTGTTTGTTTGTTTGTCTGTCCGTTAGTGTGCAACATAACTCAAAAAGTTATGGACAGATTTTGATGAAATTTTCTGGTCTGCGCCCCCCCATGGGCCCCCCCACCCCCGATCACCACCAAAATTTAATCATTTCTTCCTTATCCCATTTCCAACAAACCCTGAAAATGTCATCAAAATCTGTCCATAACTTTTTGAGTTATGTTGCACACTAATGGACAGACAAACAAACAAACAGACAAACAAACCCTGGCAAAAACATAACCTCCTTGGCGGAGGTAAAAAAAAAAATAATGACAACTCCAAATTTTTCTCTTTGTTTTAGTGTAAAAACTTCCAGTAAATGATAAAAATATTAACATTTACAAACTATCCTTTAACAATAAAATGCGAAAAACTTGAAATTTTGAAAGTAAAATTGTAACATTATTCCTCCTGTTATTAAATATTTTGTGCCTTTGTAGAGCCAATCTGTAATATGCATGTATATATGGTAAGCTGACGTGTAATATTGTTAAAATTGCACTTAATGTTCTCAAGAAATTTCATTTTTTTTCAGGTTATTCACATCATTTTTGTTTTTAATAGTTTGCAAATGTACATATTTTTATAATTTAATTTTGATTGCGCTAGAACAAAGAGGAAAAATTTGGAGTCGTCATTATTTGCAGGTTATTATGCTATTGTTTTACTGGTCTGGCCCACTTAAGATCAATTTGGGCTTAATGTGGCCCCTGAAAGAAAATAAGTTTGACACCCCTGCCCTGTGGGATGAATAAAGTATCTATCTGTCTATCTATCTATCTATCTATCTATCTATCTATCTATCTATCTATCTATCTATCTATCTATCTATCTATCTATCTATCTATCTATCTATCTATCCATCCATCCATCCATCCATCTATCTATCTATCTATCTATCTATCTATCTATCTATCTATCTATCTATCTATCTATCTATCTATCTATCTATCTATCTATCTATCTATCTATCTATCTATCTATCTAAGTCCTGGTCTTGGTTTTAGTCTCGATACACTCTAGTCCAGTCTTGACGACAACACTACTTTGAGGATTCGGTAATGACCAAAATGAATCATCGAGTTTCACACTAAAACGAAACCTCTTAAAGATGATTTATTGGGATAGCTGCAACAATGCCCTGCCTGTCTGTTGCCATGCCAACTGCCCACTCTGTGTGATGTAATTCTCAGGAAAAGGTTGTGGGGTTGTCTTGTGCAGACAGGTATGCAGACATGACCTGCTTAAACACTTCACCTTTTCGCTTGTGCTTCCCAGGAAGTCATATTTCCATCCACAGATACCAGCGCGGTTTAATAATAATCACTCTCCAAATAAGTTAGTTAGAAAATGACTCCCATTCAGCCGTTACACAATGTCTAAATACAGCTATTACTTGTAGACTGACAGTGCCTGGGTTTGATTTGTTGCCATGGTTGTGGTGCTTCCATTTTCTGCTGCTACTCTTGTTGAGTCTTGTCCCAGATCGTGGAGCCCGGCCCACAGTTTAACCAGACAAACACACACTTGCTGAGTGGAGATTTGTCTCTACACACCCATCACCTCCTTGTCATAAGTAATTCCTATTCTTCTTGTAACAAAAAAAAAAAAAGGATAAGCCATTATGCTCCCTCTATTCAAAGAGTGAAAGAGCCTGTATTTTAGTTTGAGAGAGAAATCTGTCATATTTATAGCTCACAGCACTTAAACATTTATGTGTCACACTGTGGTTTCACAAAGGAGCTGACCTTTGACCTGTACAGCATGCATACAATTCTGCAGCAATAAATATAGATGTGGCATTTATGTGTGGAGAGTGGAGTGGAGACTGGGCTTGTGTTTGATCCTGTCCCCCTGCGTGTATGTCTGGTTTACATAAATTAAAAGCTCAAGTTGATGTAAGCTTGAAAATTGATCTTGGTGGGTCTTATACTGGGGTTTTGGTCTGTGTTGTTTTTTATCTTTTTTTTTCCTCTTCTTTTCACTTCAGTGGAGATTGTAACAATGTGAAAATAGAGGTATTGTAATGTTTACACATTAGTGTTATTCCATTTGTATTGCTGCTTAAAAATCTTAATTATCTGAGTGTTTCTATTGTATTGTACTGTCAATGTGCTTTAAAAAATAAATAAATAAATAAATAATTGGCCTTAAATATCGGCTTCAAAAATCTGCTGTAGATATCGAGCACTGGCTGACCAAATAGTTAAAAATCAGCATCAGCCTTAGAAAAACCTAAAGCAGTCGACCGCTACATAAAATCTACTTTTTGAAGTAGTTTTATAATCTTTAAGACTGGTTTTAAAACTACTGTTTTACCGTCTTGGTCTTCAAATAGATAGTCTTGTCTCTGTCTTTTGTCTCTTGGTCTGGACCAGCCAACACCAAACTGTCTGTCCATTGTCTGATACATACTGTTGCCTGAAAAGTTGGAAAAATGTTCTTTTCAGACACATTCCTCTCTTTATTCCTATTTATGCACATCAGTAATCACCCATGACCAGGTGCAATGATTGCTGTTGATATAAGTTGATGCAAGCTGAAAAGTGATCTTGGTGGGCCTTATACTGGGGCTTTGGTCTGTGTTGTGTTCTTTTCTTTTTTTCTCTTCTTTTCACTTCAGTGGAGATTGTAACAATGTGAAAATAGGGGTATTGTTATGTTTAAACATTAGTGGAATTTTTTTTTTTTTTTGCACCATGGAGTTTGAGTAATTGTTTTTTTTTTTTTGCATTCTTATTGTTTCTCTGCCTGGAATAAAGCCTATGTATTCTTAAGCATTTGTTAGCGTGCTTTTACAGCTTGCAGCACAAAAATGAAGTTCAGCATTGCCTAGGGATTTTTTTACTGATTCTTTCACCATCCAAATGTTATACATGTTGAACTAATAATGATAATTAGCATTTCCTAGCTAATAAAGCTCAGAGCAGCAGCTAAAGGTAGAGAGCTAAGATGAGCTAAAGTTATTGTGCTAACAATAGCTACCATTAGCTAGTGAGCTAACAGCAGCTAACAGTAGAGCAATAAAAGCAGGTAAAACTACTTGGCTAACAGCAGCTACCATTAGCCAGTGAGCTAACAGCAGCTAATATAGCAATAACAGCAAGTAAAACTACTGCGCTAACAGCAGCTAACAGTAGCTAGTGAGCTAATAGCAGCTAAATATACAGCATTAACAGCAGCTAAAGGTAGCATGCTATCATCAGCTAATGTTAGGTAGCCCATCAAAAAAGTTTTGGCTTTTGAGAAAACATTTTGCGGTCAATCCATTTGCTCCACTGACTGTTTACTAACTGATTATTTGACTGTTTGCTTATTTAAATTTTTCTTTTTTGTTTTGTTTTTGTTTTTTGTTTTAATCAATTCAGCAATTTCTGTGAGGTGACATTGTTGTGATATTGGGCTCTATAAATAAAACTGAATTGAATTGGTTGAAGCTCCAAATTAGTGAATATCTAGCTGTCTTCTATTTCCTTAATACTTCATATAGGCTGTAATAGAAATTTCATTTGTGAAGAAATAAATTTAATCTACTGTTTCATCCACTAAATTACACAAACACATACATGGTGTACAGGTTTCCTCTGAATCTTACGTTTGTTCTAACATCAAAAAACATTTATACATATTCTTAGCCTCATAGCAAAATTGCCTAAGTCATATGTTTGGCCAAACTGTAATATCTCCAAACACTGCTACTTCATTTTATGCAGATGTCACGATTTGGCCAAAAATGTGACTTAGGCAGTTATGCTATGAGGCTAATGATATGTATGAATTTCCTTACAGGGACAACAACAATGAACTTCACTTGTTGTCTGACTATTGGCAGTCGAGCCAAAATAGGCCTGTGATGCATTGTTTTGACTGTGAGTTTAGGAATGGTAGTTCTGGAGAGGTTTTTTTTTTTAAATAATACATTTTTAAGATATTTTTTTCTCTTCTCTTCTCTTCTCTTCTCTTCTCTTCTCTTCTCTTCTCTTCTCTTCTCTTCTCTTCTCTTCTCTTCTCTTCTCTTCTCTCATTTCCGTCGCTCAAACAGTTGTTCCTGATCTAATAAACAGGAGAGCGAAAGCTGTGACATGAGGTCACAGCTGGTGTGTGTTTGTCTGAAATCCTATACAGACGTCATGCTCGCTACCAGGATCATCGTGGGCATTAACACAGAGATGTGACACAGGGGAACTGGCTGCCAGCAGGTTGTTGTTCTTTGGAACAAACACACGCCCGTCTGGGGGGAGAATTTGCACATTAGAGGACGTAACAGGCAGCACGTGGGAGCAGGAAGAACCTGAATGTAGCCAAGGATAATAACTTTGGAATAATAGCGACGCTGCAGAGATCAAACACCACCTATTTCCAATGGAGATGAATCAGATGACTTTGACTCACTTTAGTAAACCACTCAGAAAACCGCACACACGGACACACATTTTTACACCAGCTCCCTATGGAAAGATAATAAATTACATTGCACTCACATAGTATTCAGACACATGCAGACTGTACATGCACCCTTCATATTTTGGACAGTAGAAGGCTTTGTTCCAGAGGCCACGTCCTCTTCGGTGATATCCTGACCCTCACTAGAGAAAGAAGCAGTGTGTGAATGTGTGCACTTCTGTCATCCATGTGTACGAACGCTGTATGTGGCCCTCTCTGCCCACTCAGCTCTTCCATCCATAAGCCCAGATTCCAGTGGACCTCCCTGTTTGGGTGTTCGGGGTTGGAGAGCGAGCTTTGAAGGAGGCTCCAGTGACTCATTACCCAACAATCCACCCACCCTTCATGTCCCCTTCGCCCTTCCTCCTCCTCCTCCTCCTCCTCCTCCTCCTCCTCCTCCTCCTCCTCCTGCTCCCCCTGCAAACATCTCCATCCTTGCCCCAGCCTCTGCCCCTTGTCCCAGGGCTCAAATGGCCAACACACTGCTCTCCACACACACTCGTTGACCCGTTAAAGAAAAGGGATTTTGTTTCAGCTCTGACTGAAATGCTGCGAAAGTCACCTCTGTGTGTGTGTGTGTATGTGTGTTAATGTGTGTGCATACACAGCCCCTGCAATATGTCGTTTCAGAAATGGATTTTTATCATAATTTAATGTTCCAGCCTTTCGTGTCCGTATGTATAAATCTGAAATCCTAAACTCTGGCTCCATGTCTCCTGCTGAACCCATTTCTTCATGTTTCCTTTGGGGTTGTGTAAACTTACACCACAAACTCCTGTTCCCACAGCTCACGCGGGTCATTCCCCCACCTTTAAACTGGTGTTAACACACATCCACGTACCTCCTGGGGACAAAACCAGACATCTGCGCTCATGTTTTAGTAATTGGTCCAGAGGATGTGGATGTTTTTTACATACCACCATGCGTCTCAATGCAGCGCGTTCATTAAAGATGACATCTATCGGAGCTGACATCATTCTGACTTCCTGTCTGGAGCATGAGACGCAAAATTACATTTACATTCAAATTCACAAAACATTATAGTAATTTGATTTTGCCTTCATGGGAATGTTTGAGATTATGATGAAGTAATGTGGAACATGCAGTGTGGACCCAGTTTTTGGGTGAAAATGTGAAACAGGGTGGAAAAGGAAAAGAGTAAGTGATGGTGTTGGCACAGAAACCTGCACTGTAATGTAACAACATGTCACTTCCTTTCTAAATTCTTCTGTAAAAATTAACTGTGCAGTTTGCTTTTTCTTTTTTTAAATCAAAATTCTAACTGACTCAGACTACTTTGGCATTTGTGTGCAAATGAAGACAAAAAATGACTCATGAACCTCTGCATCCTCTGTGTAAATGTTCGTGTTTTCATTGTTGAAGAGCGTATTCTTTGCTTTTAAAGTGTTCTGCCCAATGCTATGCTCACCTCTAATAAAACTGCAGAACATAGGACTAAAGGTTACTGTGCTTGGTCTCTGGGCAGCGTCTGGACACAGACGACCATTGTGAGTTTCCCTGATCTTTGGGAAAGACCCTTGAGCCATGAAAAACAGGATTTCCTATTATTTCATGCTTTGGTCATGTCATTTCCTTTTTCCACAGCGGGCTGATAGAGCAGCCACTTAGGAGTCCTTATTACCTCATAAATTCAGCATTAGGCAGCATCAGATTTGATGAACCTGGAGGTTTTGCTTTGTCTAGTGATTGATTTTTTTTAATTTTTTTTTTTTTTTTAATCAGAAATTCTACAAAGTATTTAAAATGAGACGTGAAACAAGATATTTTCCACAGGGCATCATAAGCTTAAAATCACAGGCTTTTAAATAAAATTAAATGATGGTTAGAAAAATTGTTTCTTGACCTGCAAACTGACTTGTTTATCACGTGGGTGCTTCTATGAAACTGGTCCCTTAAAAGAGGACATGGGGCTAAAAATTCAATCCAGATGTAGACTAATGTTATGAAGCAAGTTTGGGAGCGCTTTGAGTCTATTTTAAAAATAAATACTTACTGAGATAAACTATTCTTTAGATTAAACACATTTTTATATTATTTTACATTATATTTGATACAAAAATCTGTATGTAACACAGTCAAAAGGACACAAAAATTACGCACCACTATTTTTTTTTTTTTTTTTAATTTCTCTTTATCTCACAGGTACATTTTGGGAATTGAACTAATTATGCAAGGCAGAGCATTTCACAAAAATTACTGCTGTTGCAAAATTATTCACAATTTATTTGTGTTTAAATGGACAGGTTCTGCATGTAACACAAGTGGACACGACAGGTTTCATACAAAACCTGGAATGAGACTGCCAATTCATAAAAATCCTGCATGTCTGAGTTCAAAAAACCTCTAGGATCGACACATTTAACACAGTGTCTTTATTTATAGCATTATATAAGACCATTTACAGCCATGTGTTGAAGATCAAATGCACTGACACCTAGGTAGCTTTTCATGTCCCAATTTTGGTCATGTTTTTGGCCCCAGTATTCTATGAAAAAAATTCATAAATTTTGGGATGGCTCAGAGCAAAAGTATTATTCTTTTTGCATTCATCTGAGGTTATCATTAGGTACATCCTGGGGGGAAATATGTCTACATTTATCTTTTATTATTGGGTCTAAAAAGCTGGAAAAGTGCCAGGTACCAAAATGTACCCAGCCTTACAGAAGCACCATGTCAGTGCTGCTCAGAACAGACACGAAAATTGACAAAAAGATAAAAAATCTGCATTGTAGACAGTGTTTTTGACTGTCTTCTAAAACAGTGTAGGGGTGAGCATGTGTCAGTGGAACATTTGCATGTGGGGAAGTGAGCTGTGGTTTTAAAATGACTAAATGTTTGCAAAAGGAAGCATGAAGATGTGTGTCTTTGTCAAAGTTTGATGTCTAGTTGCTACCTCAGATGTTTGTGTTCGATCATATGGTGAGGAAACACACAGAAGCCATGCTCACCATTTTGATCATCTTTATTCCAGTTACTCTTGTTCTGAAACTGATGAGGAGCCTTTTTGAGGTTCTAAAGCCCAAAACTAACCTTTATAGACCCTCATGTTGTTCTGCAAGAAGTGTCTTTGGATTCTTACCTGAACATTCAGACTCTCTTTGCCCTTCACTCCAGCTTCTTTAACTCAGAACGTCACACTTGTTGCGCTCATTACACTTCTTGGATTGTAACCAAATGAAAACCCCCCTCTCCCTCTTGTATAAAGACCAAAAAACAAAAACAAACATTAACCCTTTCATGCACACTGGTCACTACAGTGGACAGCTGTTCCAAAGCGTTCTCTTGTATATTCATGGATTTTGTTGTTTTAGTTCCATATCAGCCAACACAGTGGATGCTTATGCATCATCCCAACCTAACCCCAACCCCATCCCTAACCCTAACCCTAACCCTAACCCTAAAACTGCTAATTGTTATTAGACTGTAATTAACAGGGTTTTTTTTTTTTGTTTTTTGGTTTTTTTTTTTTGCATATTATCTCCATGCAGGTATGTTAAAATGTGAGAAAACATGAGATTAGCAGCATTAAAAAAGTTTTTATGTCATAGTTGTCACACAGTATATCAGTAAATACATGTTTCTTTGGTTCTAAAACTAAATGCATGGTGTCCAGCTGAGTGGACATTTTTGTAACTCCATAAAAATAGGCTAACAAAAATCAATAGAATTATTATTTTTATGCCTAAAGAGGAATAAGAACACTCAGGAAAAAAAATCATGATTAATGTTCTCATAATTCATGCATGAAAGGGTTAATGATGCTCAAGTCTTTAGTTGAGAGAATAACATTTCTGGTTGTCACTCAAGCATAGTAGGTGACAGTAAAGCGCCATTATGCTGTAAAACAGGGGGAAAAAAAGCTACTGTAGAACCATGGATGTGTGTCATTTCAAGGTAACACTAATAAATTGTTCTGTGTATTTTGTTCATGTCAGGAGCTCTAGCATTACTTTAGTAACACATGTGTATTAATGTTTTTTTTTCTGAAGCCCTTGCACAGTCCACTTTGTCTTATCACTGATATTTGTATTTTATTTTATTTTTCTTATACTGTCCCTTTTGCTGCTAAATTGAACTGAGCTGCTAAACTGATTTTCATTGTTCCTGTGACAGTGACAATAAAGATCTATTCTATTCTATTCTATTCTATTCTGTTCTGTTCTGTTCTGTTTTGTTCTGTTCTAAATGCCAAACTATTTTACTTTATTTCTATAATTAGATCCTCTTAAATCTCCCTTATCATTAGACATCAAACCTTTAAAGGCTCTAATACTGAAAAACAAAAAACTTTAATGTCAAACTCAGTGTATTTAATGTTCCTCAGTGCTAATGCGACCATAAATATACATACTGTTTAGTCAATAAGACAAGAAACATATACTTTTATTTAGAGGTGTAAGAAAATATCAGTTCTGCAATATATCGTGATATTTCATTTCACAATACTGTATCGAAATTGTAAAGTACTGTATCGATATTTTTACATATTTATTCAAATGCAGATATTGTGGAAGTTCATTTTTGTTTTTTTGTTTTTTGTTTTTGTTTATATTTTATTTATTTATTATTATTTAGCACTCTTTTATTAAATGATGTTAGTTTCTTTTGTTGGGATTGAACTAAAATAACGTTATGATGTTAGTTCTGAACAAATAGAATATGAACATTTGAGCAGGATCTTAAACTGTAATGTCTGTAAAATATAATTTAAGTTTGAAGACAGGAACATTTTGTGATATAGCATTAGATCCTGTTGTGATCAAGTAAAAATGTGTGCAGTATTTGTGCATATTTCTGGTGTAATTCAATTCTTCAAGGAAATAATCATTCAAAAAACAAAAAGAAACAAACAAAAAATTGCCTTTTTAACAGTATAATGACATATCGTGATATATCATATCGTGATCCTAGTACATGTATGTTTGTCCCTTGGTTGTTTATTGTAAAGCGTCTTTGAGTGCTTAGAAAAGTGCTACATAAAACCGATGTATTATTATTATTATTATTATTATTATTATTATTATTATTATTATTATTATTATTATTATTATTGTGATTTGTATCATATCGCCTGATTCTTGCCAATACACAGCCCTACTTTTATTGCCTCTAGTCCTATAACATCCCAGTAAAATCACTTCTTGTAATTGTAATGGTACTTGAAGCAAACAAACTTCTAGATCTCCTGAAAATACAGTTTATTATGACTTCAGTTTTATTATTGGAACCCTCTTTGATTAAGATTTAGGCCACATTTACAACCTGCGTTCTTACATTTGTCTTGAACTAAGAACTAAGAGACATGACAATTTCACTAAAGATTTCCTTTCACTGGAAAAAGAACTGGACAAGTGCAAACAAAACATTTGTGTTGCTGAGTGTCTGGCGGCTTCCTGTGTATGAGTTCCAAAGTCCGATGCATCCACCCTTCTGTCGGTCCATTCATAGATCAACCCACACAGGCGCCCGGATCCTGGGTGGTTGCTCACAGATCACATCATCACAGCGAAGGTATGCATACTTGGAAACACAAGCCTACACCCTGATCAACAGTGATTAAACACCTTCTGCGTTGACTTTGAACAATACACCTCTGTTGCTTCTTCCGTGATTGATGGAGACATTTGTTGTTGGGTCAATACCACGCTGTTGAAGTGATCAGGGAGCTGGAGCCAAGCGCAGAAACAATATGGAGGATCTGGGACTGTAGGAATGCATTGTGTGAGGACCTGTATGATAATAAAGGGACTTTCCCACTTCCTCCTGCTGCTCCTTGTGGTGCTTTCATACTAAGAAAAACATTTTTGGACAAATTTTCTTAATTTCCCTCATGCACTAGACTAAATAGGTTATAAAATATAGGTTTTTCAGAATGTTTCCCACAAAACTCTTCAGACAAAGGTCCATATTCTGGACAACTTCTTCACCTCTCTCTTTGCAGATGTTATTCGATGCTTTTATTTCCACAAATATTGCAAAACAATAATAAGCATATCATTTTGAGAAAAATGTCATTAAAATTTCAACTTACCCCCTGCATAATACAATGGAGGGACACGGTAAAGAGGGTGTATATTAGGGGAAAAACCACAGTGAAACTACAACTGAAAGTAGAACAATTTCAAATGAAATAGAAACTAATAAGTAAAACAATAGCACACATACACACACACACACACACCCCAATGTGATATCATGAAATTGCGCAAATATGCATATCACTTTTAATTGGTATGTTATCTGTACACATTAAGAGCTTTCCACATGTATGTTCATGCCGCATCAAATACCACACATTTAGGGTTAGGGCTGGAGTTAGGGTTAGGGTTGGGTTTAGGGTTAGGGTTAGGGTTAGGGCTGGAGTTAGGGTTAGGGTTAGGGTTGGGTTTAGGGTTAGGGTTAGGGCTGGAGTTAGGGTTAGGGTTGGATTTAGGGTTAGGGCTGGAGTTAGGGTTAGGGTTAGGGTTGGGTTTAGGGTTAGGGTTAGGGTTAGGGTTAGGGCTGGAGTTAGGGTTAGGGTTGGATTTAAGGTTAGGGCTGGAGTTAGGGTTCGGGTTAGGGTTAGGGCTGGAGTTAGGGTTAGGGCTGGAGTCAGGGTTAGGGTTAGGGTTGGGTTTAGGGTTAGGGCTGGAGTTAGGGTTGGGGTTAGGATTAGGGTTAGGGCTGGAGTTAGGGTTGGGGTTAGGATTAGGTCAGGGTTAGGGGTTGAGGTTAGGGTTGGGGTTAGGGCTGGAGTTAGGGTTAGGGTTGGGGCTAGGGTTAGGGTTGGAGTTGGGGTTAGGGTTAGGGTTACGGTTAGCAATAAAAAGTAATAAAAGTAAAAAAATAAAAAATAAAAAAAAATTTCAATTTAAGCATTGTTGTAAATGCTGATGCTCAAAGCATTTAATCCCAAGAGAACTTTTATGAAACGTATCAAGTGCGTGGTGGAAGGAACCATATTTGACAGCTTTTTTTCACAAGGATGGATACATATTTTCTTCTTTTTTCTTCATAACAAGTGTTTCGTCCATCACAGTATTCAACAATTCTTAAATCTTAAAGTCTTTGACAAAAAAGTTGTGTTTGAGTTTTGCCTTTGCCATGTTTCTGTCCTTCCTAGAAACTTTTCGTATGCCCTAATTTTCTCCCTCACGGGTCCAGCATGAACAGAAAAAGACAGAAATGATGAAATCAAGTGTGAACATGTCTACTACTTTCCTATCGCTTTGGATTATCAGAAGTTTACACCACTCCTTCTGATTAAAGGTTCATTCTGCACACATCCATGGCACATATTTACAGCCACTGATAATAGATGCATTGATTTTAGTGATTTGAAAATGTAAAAAACTGCTAAATCTGTACAAAATGCCAGATATTTGTATTAACTTTGGAGCCACATTCACATAAAAGAGATGCTCTGAAAGGTTTACGTTTCTGTATAATACACGTTGCTTAATTTTCTCTCTTAACCCACAGAGACTCAAACTGGGTCTGGAGATATAAACTGCTTGATTCCCGTTGATCCACTAATCCTATCAATACATGTAAATAATTGGTGTAAAATGCAGTTTGTCATCTTTTTATGGTCATCAGATATGACCCATTTGGACGTTCAGTGTGAACGCGGAAACACCGTCATCTTCTACAACATTGATTCGCCAGTAAAACTCATATAGTTTGACGTACAGCAGTGGTTACAGACGCATGTTTTTACTTTCAGGTGATGATATATTTTGCTGAAAAAGCCACTTTTTCTTCAGTTTTCTCTGTTTTGACATAATAACCTTTGGATTTACTCTGAGCTTTTGTGAACATCTACATGATCTGTGAATTAAGTACAGCAAAACACCTGATTTTCACTGATGGATGACCATCACCAGTAAAATCCATGGAGTTGGATCAATGACAGTGGACGGACACACTTGTTTTTACCATCAGTGAGCAATATTTTTGCTAAAAAAGTAACTTTTTCTTCATTTTTCTCTGTTTTGATATGATCAGCTTCGAATTTACTTTGAGTCAAGGTTATTATTGTTAACGAAAACTATGAAAATACGAAAACTAGACTTGAAAAAACATTTTCGTTAACTGAAATAAACAAAAACTAGAATTAAAAGAAAAAAATGATAACTAACTGAAACTGTATTGTGTGTTTACAAAACTAACTAAAACGGATAAAAGTTATGGATAAAATTCCCTTCGTTTTTGTCTTCGTCAATGTCGGCTTGATATGAAATCGATTTATTTCCCTCAAACAATTTTAGCCAGCAGCACCATATGATATTTAACTGTCCGTCACTTGTGGTCACTTATGGTCACTTGTGGTCACTTGTCATTTAGTGTCAGGTTTTCATCCCCACTGTACCTGGAAACATGGAGATTAAAGTTGGGAGAAAGCAGCAGAGTCCTGTCTGGGATTTATTTGAATATGACGAAGAAGATAAAAGATATAAAAAAAAAAACCTAAAACTAAGCATTTAGAAAATAACGAAAACTAGTATTAACTAGCAAACATGCTCTAAAAACTAATTAAAACTAACTAAATTAGAGAAAAAAAAGTCAAAACTAAATAAAACTAAACTATAATGAAAAATCCAAAACTATTATAACCTTGCGCTGAGTTTTCATGAACATCTACATGATCTGTGGATTAACCCTATAACGCCAAACATATATTTGATACATGTTTTGAAGCCCTCTACTGATCAGTGTCCTCTTTTTTTTCTTGAAAAACCTGATGTATACAATTAGATACATGCAATACATGGATAATCCACCGGGGGGAGGAATTCGTTCACCAGAGGCCTTTCCAGTGACACTACAAGACTGTCATTAATGAGGAAGGAGGCAGAACTTTGGCAATTTTGAAAAGGAATTACCAATTTGTTAGACATGTTTTTGTTATATTATGTTTTTGTTTGTTTAAAAATAATAATATTTGAACATTGAGACCTGGTGTATCAAATATGAAACAAAATTGAAATTCATACATGGAAATTGATATTTAAAAAAAAAAAAAAAATTAAGTTGTTCAGAAGGACCAATAAAGGCTCCAGTTTCAAAGAACCGGAATTTTCTGTCAGTGATTTAATGGTTCAGGCTTTACAGAGTTAAATATAGGAAAATACATGATTTACACCAAAAAATGCAAAATACAGAGGATAATATTTAAAAAAAAAAAAAAAAAAAAAAAACAGGAAACCAGTGATGTCATATATGGAAGGGCCAAATAGTTTAGATCCACTACATAAGCAGTAGCCCACAGCGTAGCACTACACCAACCTATCTTAATGGCTCTGGGGATGGGGGTTTGTTTCGGTTATGTTTTTTTTTTTTTTGGGGGGGGGGGGGTATTTTTTGTTTGTTTGTTTGTTTGTTTGTTTTTTGTTATTTTTGTTTTGTTTTTTTCTTTTTCCTTCTTCTTCTTCTTTTCTCACTCTATCAATGCTGTTTATATCTGAATGTGCGTTTGTTGTGTTGTGTTGATGTTAAAAATGAAGCATGGTGTGCCAATCGGGGGATTTCAAATCTGTAACTGTGATGAAGCTTTGAAATAAAAATATTGAAAAAAAAAAAAAAAGAAAGATGATAAATCAGTTAAGAAAGGTAGAAATTGCTAAAAAAAAATCATTTGGGAACTGCCACAAAAGTAACTCTGGGTCTTTGTGGGTTAATGTCAAGCCTTTTCTTGAAGACACTGCAGGGTAATCATAGTGTTTGCTCAGGGTGCAGTATCCCAGATGAGGTTATTGCTGGATTGGATTGTACCTGGTATGTTGAAGACTTTGGCGTGGCAGTTGGGGAATTCCTCTGCACATTTTTCTTCTCTTAGTAAATACATCTTCTGTTTCTTGTAATATTGTCTTTGCTGACAGTTAATCCCTGCTCCCTTTATGTCCTCATTTATCTTTCTTTCTCTTTCACTCACTTTTCTCTTGTGTAAGATGTACTGTAAACTAATTTCCTCTTGCCCTGATAAAGGATTTAGTGTACCTGAGGTCATCATTACAGGTTATTACAGCCATTCATTTCACCTTTGGCTTCTTGTCAGCCCAGCGTCTTCGTGCTTCATGATTCTGCCTCATTTGCTGCACCAACAATCTGATGTAACTCTGTGTAACTTATGTGAGGCACCGCCAGCTGCTGTAAAAAACCTTCAAGAAAACACATGGCTTCACACAGTGTCACCAGCACAGCGCTCTTTAATTTCTCATTACTCATAACCATGGCTGCTCGAGCCAAATACTTATGTCTGTGCTTGTTCCGTTTATTTTTCTTCATCTGCATCGGTGAACACAAAGTCTGGAAAACGTTCCAGACATATATAGGCGATTGGGATAGTCCTTCACAGACACAGAAATGACCAAAACAGACAAATGTTAAGGATCTGAAACGCACAGTTCTGTTTTACAAAAGCCTTCCAGACTTAGGAGTGTGATGTTATTGTAGTCTGTTCTTGGTCAGCTCTTCACACACCCACTCAGGCAGGTGTTGTAACCAAAACCCCCCTCAGGAGCCCAATAAGACAACGATCAGACTCCGATCCCAGCTCCAGACCTGAACCCCAGCTGCTCACGCTCCCATCATCCACCTCTCACTGCTGCAGACACACAACTGCTTCACTTACACTTGTTATGGGTATCCAGCCACCAACAGTTTGGGTTTTATTTGTGCAGCTTTGGTGCAAACTGCCAAAATCTAAATCTTACCAAGTGTATTTTTCTCATTTCTAGTCAAAATATCTCATCACACTTAAAATGAGACCTAATCACCTAAAGAGTAACTTTTCAGAGAGATATAACAACTTATTTTTAGACAATAGATCTTAAAAAATCTTATTTCAAGAAATCTTCCCAAGATAATTTTCATTTGTTCCATTGGCAGATTTTTTTGGTTGAATTAAGCAAAAAAAAAAAATCTTGAATTAAGCAAAAAAATTGCCAGATCTTCACTTAAAAAGCACAAAATTTGCAGAGGAAAATATTGCAAAAAATGTTAATAAATCACATAAGAAAGGTTAAATAGAGACAAAAACTGATTTGGGGACACAAAAAAATAAATCTTACCAAATTAAGCAAAAAAAATCTTGAATTAAGAAAAAAAAAACAGCCAATGGAACAAGTGAAAATTATCTCTGATAAGATTTCTTGAAACAAGATTTTCAAAACTTATTGTCTAAAAATAAGTTGTTCTATCTCACTGAAAAGTTACTCTTTGGGTGATTATGTCTTATTTTAAGTGTGATGAGATATGTTAACTACAAATGCA